>NC_048576.1:18319562-18927895 GCF_013265735.2 Oncorhynchus mykiss
TTATCCGTTATGAAAGAGTGATCAAATTAAGATCCTACATCTGTAGCTGCAACGCCTGCTTGTAGACTTTAGAAAAGCAATCAAAAACTAAATATACTGAATAAGACTCGCATTCCTTTCAATCTTTTACCCAGATTTTAGGAGAGATGCAGAGAAGCATATTTGGTTTTTAGAACCACCAGCCAGGTGGATACAGACAGCTCAAGAGGTATGCTTAGATATATAGAAAAATATACAGATTTATTTTTGACGTAGAATTAAGCTTAATGATTATGGCTCTAGAATGCAGGAAAATGCAGTTACAGGTGTTTGAAAAATGCTAAATTCTCCAACAACCACCCCCCCCCCCCCCAGCACTACAGCACTAAGCATTCATATTTTAGAATAATGTCAAAGATAGATTATGCTCAGTATTCACTTGCACTGATATGCACTAAGGTGTCCTCCCTTTTATGCTTCACTAGACTACAAAGCTACAACGGCCAGACACAGGAAGCCTCCCTCTCATGTCAGTGAACGTTAGAAGGGAGGAGGCAGACTTCAACGTGCAGACTTTTGGCACCTGGTCCCCTCCCTAGCAGGCTGGGGGTGAGAGTGTGGACAGGAGGGGTGATAGAGAGGGAGGAGCAAAGGAGCTCTTGCCAATGTGACAGTGGTACTTCCAAGTGATTGAATTTCCTTTCCTGACTGTTAATTGATTGGCGGGCCAAGACAGCTAAACACTTTGGAATGAATAATCAAACACCCGGGTGTGTACTATTGGCCAATAATTAAATTACACTTATACAGTCAGCTGACATAAATCAAAATATGTAGTAATAGATTCCAAGGGAATATTAGCTCAGACACACCGGTAGGATTGTCAAACATTTGCCTGCCGACAGTACTTAGCACCTCTGAACAGATTGTCGGCAGTCAATCTCTTTTGTGTTCACACAGCGTAGACCTTGAAGTCGTCAGCCACTCAGCCTTGTTAAAATACTCCAAACCAGAAGGTGGCAGTAGCATTGTTTGGCAATGCATGTCTGTGTGTGTTGCTTAGTTTATGGTCTAGATTCCAATGTAAGCTAGCTAGTTAGATGCGCTAATGTTGCTATTTTGTAGAAAGCTCTGGTTGATATTAGCCAAATGGCCACAGCTAGATAACTACCTAGCAAGATGAAACAATTTAATTCACTCTCCGTAATCACATACTGCCAATTAGCATATTCGCTAGCTAGCACAACGTAGCTAGCTAGCTAAAGACACTGCACTAACTCTGCAGCTAACACAGGCAGCTGATTTATGATTTAATTAAAATGTCAATACTAGCTACAGTGGTTAGCTAGCTTGGAGGAAGTATTTTGTTTTGTGCATTGTCTGTGCACTTAGCTAACTACCATCCCATAGCCTACATTGCATATGAAGTGTGACTGGCTCATGACATTTAACCGTGATGTTATTGTCACTCATGTTGGCTCCCCACGTGGGGGTTCGTGCTCTCTAATTGGCTCAAAGTCAAGTTGTTGGCCGATTCTACAAGTAGAAACGTCAGGTTCGTTACTATCGGGTCGGCACACAGCAGGTGCCACTTTTGTTTTAGTAAGAGAAGGAATGGCCTCCCACTGTGACAAGTACCTATCGGCAGTCAATAAAATGTATTTATAAAAACCTGTTCCACCCAGCCACCACCAAAATGGGGCTGAACACAAAAGCTGGTAGCTGTGTGAGTGAGAACATTTTTCTGCCATTTTTTCTTATTTGTGAGCTATATTCTTCATTACTGGGTTGCATCCACTCAGCTGTGAATAGGGTGAATCATTCTCTGACCTTGTAGAGGTTTGACTTAACAAGCTAGGCCTACTGGGCTATGCTGCAAGTTTCCCACAGAGGGAATAATTTTATGGTTTATATTTACCATGTCGGGATGATCCCCACTCACCCAGAATGAGTCAGGTAACTGACGACTGAGGAGTAATGAAAATGGAAGGAGACGTGCACATCCGTCTCACATGGGAAACGACAAGCTGCTAAAGCAAACACATCTGGCTCTGTTGGTCTAACTGCCACAGTGGGCTGAAACCGCTGTAAAAATGTGTGACAACTATCTGACAACCATCTGAGAACCTGGGAGTGTTGGATCAGGAAGGGACGGCAGGGGTTCTGGCAGACTGACAGTGAGGCAGTAGGTATAGGGACGATGCGATGTGTGATTCAAACCCACTCACACAGGGGCAAGGTGATCATATAGACCAGTGATCATCAACTAGATGGTCAGAACATAATTACAAATCATTTGACTGCAAAATGACTTCAAGAATCCCAAACAGATACAGTGGGGCCCGTCTGAAGTTTGCTAGAGAGCATTTGGATGATCCAGAAGAAGATTGGGAGAATGTCATATGGTCAGATCAAACCAAAATATAAATTTTTGGTAAAAACTCAACTCGTCGTGTTTGGAGGACAAAGAATGCTGAGTTGCATCCAAAGAACACCATACCTACTGTGAAGCATGGGGGTGGAAATATTATGCTTTGGGGCTGTTTTTCTGCAAAGGGACCAGGACGACTGATCCGTGTAAAGGAAAGAATGAATGGGGCCATGTATCGTGAGATTTTGAGTGAAAACCTCCTTCCATCAGCAAGGGCATTGAAGATGAAACGTGGCTGGGTCTTTCAGCATGACAATGATCCCAAACACACCGCCCGGGCAACGAAGGATTGGCTTCGTAAGAAGCATTTCAAGGTCCTGGAGTGGCCTAGCCAGTCTCCAGATCTCAACCCCATAAAAAATCTATGGAGGGAGTTGAAAGTCCGTATTGCCCAGCAACAGCCCAGCAACAGCCCCAAAACATCACTGCTCTAGAGGAGATCTGCATGGAGGAATGGGCCAAAATACCAGCAACAGTGTGTGAAAACCTTGTGAAGACTTACAGAAAACGTTTGACCTCTGTCATTGCCAACAAAGGGTATATAACAAAGTATTGAGATAAACTTTTGTTATTGACAAAATACTTATTTTCCACCATAATTTGCAAATAAATTCATTAAAAATCCTACAATGTGATTTTATGGATTTTTATTTCTCATTTTGCCTGTCATAGTTGAAGTGTACCTATGATGAAAATTACAGGCCTCTCTCATATTTTTTAAGTGGGAGAACTTGCACAATTGGTGGCTGCCCAAATACTTTTTTGCCCCACTGTATAATAGTAGACTAAAACCTAATAATTTCAAAACTCCTGGTGTTTTTACAGTCTTTAATGTAAAAAAATAAAATAAAATACAAATATATATATATATATATTTTTGCTCAGACAACTTGGGGGACCAAATAAAACCACCCGGAGAAAAATTTGGCTCTGGGCCACAAGTTGGGGAACCCTGATATGGACACTTCCTCTACTGATGTGTGTATTGGGAAATAAAACTAAATTAAAACAAAAAGTAAAAGCAGCCAAATATTGGTGGAGGTGCCAATGTTCCTGTTCAAGCTTTATCTAGTCAGTACCCTTCACTGCCTCTTATTCATATCATTTTTAGGCTGTAGGCCCATGGTTGAATCCATTGACTGTTAGAAAGATTGAAATTCAAATCTCTACAGAACAAATAGGACCATAGGACAGGGGTGTGGCTTGGTGGGATTTTAGAGAGAAGAGAGAGGTGATGCATCAAAGATGTCCGTTCTTGACAGGAAGACAAGTTGCTGTGGTAACACCTCAGTGGAAATTTGAATGCCCTGGCAATATGTTTGTAAGATAGACTAAATAAAGAATAAAAGAACAGGTGAAGACAACAAATTCAGGGTACAATGTAGCCTTCAGAAGAGAGGTTCTCTTCATGCTGTATAATTATTTTTAATTACTGCATATACCTGTAATCACAATGCAGAGAGAAATTATGACCTCTACAAAGAATCACTTTAATTCAGTCCTTTCATTTTCACTAACTATTCCTGTCCAGCTTGTCTGAAAGATTATAAAAGTTTGCAATATAATGTTCTTAGACTAATCTGGCTGGAATGAAGGGTAATCTGGAAGGTTAATATGCGGTGATCATTTCAAGTGAAGAATAGTGAAGTTGTTTGAGTGGGCTGTTCATGACCACATGACCATCTCTGTGTGGATCTATCTAGGCTATAATGGTACCTTATGGGGAAATGACAGTTACTCACAGTTTTCCAGGTGATATGCTGCCTATTTATACTGTTGAGGAAGGAAGAATAGGCAATTGCCTAACCATGACTCCAATATGTATTCTACTCAGGGATCATAGTAGTGTATTTTAACCCACAATCTTCCCATGAAAGGCTTAATTATGCAAACAGCTCAACGTGAATTCCTAACTCGCCCACGCTACCATCTACTCAGATCGTACCACCAGGAAGCAAAATTCAAAATTCCCTGGTACTTTTTCCAACTCATACTTGGCTATACTTAAATGAACATTGTAGGCCTATTGCAACAAACTGCCTTTCACTTTACAAGGAAAATGCGAATATCCAAGGAGCCGTGTGAATGTTGTGCCACATGGTGTTAGTGGTATAGTCATGTTTGTAACAGGCAACCAATAACATTAATAGTCAAAATAATAAAAACTATTATTTTTGTTAATTTAACCTAATCACAAACTATGAGGTTTATAAGGACAAATACTAGCTTGGCAGCTGACCTCCTTGATCTGAAAGGAACATCAGAAACGTGTCCGACCCCTTTAACTGTGCCCTGGTCTGGTCTGGCCTGCTGCAACGGTAAAAGCAAGGCCACAAAAACAAGTGGCCTTTTGTTGGGTCTTTCTCAAAGAGTGTTTATAAACCCTATTTCTCAACCAGGATAAAGATACTTATTTCCTGGGCCCTCTGACCCAATTAAAAGGTCATAAAGAAGCTTTGGTATAAATGAAGTAGAACATACAGCAGAACAAACACATCGCAGAACACACAGCAGAACACACAGTAGAACAAAAAGTAGAACACACAGTAGAACAAACACACAGTAAAACAAACACACAGTAGAACAAACACACAGTAGAACAAACACACAGTAGAACACACAGTAGAACAAACACACAGCTGAACACACAGTAGAACACACAGCAGAACACAAAGTAGAACACACAGTAGAACAAACACACAGTAGAACAAACACACAGTAAAACACACGGCAGACCAAACAGCAGAACACACAGTAGAACACACAGCAGAACACACAGTAGAACACACAGTAGTCTTCACCCTTATGAATGAGGCCAGCCATATGCTTTCTATTCTTGATTGGATAAGGCTGACAACTGTATAGTCAGTTCCAAATCAGATGATAATGACCATTGTTATAGACTAGGCTTCTGTTAGAAGTACTATTATGATATACAGTGCCTTGCGAAAGTCTTCGGCCCCCTTGAACTTTGCAACCTTTTGCCACATTTCAGGCTTCAAACATAAAGATATAAAACTGTATTTTGTTGTGAAGAATCAACAACAAGTGGGACACAATCATGAAGTGGAACGACATTTATTGGATATTTCAAACTTTTTTAACAAATCAAAAACTGAAAAATTGGGCGTGCAAAATTATTCAGCCCCTTTACTTTCAGTGCAGCAAACTCTCTCCAGAAGTTCAGTGAGGATCTCTGAATGATCCAATGTTGACCTAAATGACTAATGATGATAAATACAATCCACCTGTGTGTAATCAAGTCTCCGTATAAATGCACCTGCACTGTGAAAGTCTCAGAGGTCCGTTAAAAGCGCAGAGAGCATCATGAAGAACAAGGAACACACCAGGCAGGTCCGAGATACTGTTGTGAAGAAGTTTAAAGCCGGATTAGGATACAAAAAGATTTCCCAAGCTTTAAACATCCCAAGGAGCACTGTGCAAGCGATAATATTGAAATGGAAGGAGTATCAGACCACTGCAAATCTACCAAGACCTGGCCGTCCCTCTAAACTTTCAGCTCATACAAGGAGAAGACTGATCAGAGATGCAGCCAAGAGGCCCATGATCACTCTGGATGAACTGCAGAGATCTACAGCTGAGGTGGGAGATTCTGTCCATAGGACAACAATCAGTCGTATATTGCACAAATCTGGCCTTTATGGAAGAGTGGCAAGAAGAAAGCCATTTCTTAAAGATATCCATAAAAAGTGCCGTTTAAAGTTTGCCACAAGCCACCTGGGAGACACACCAAACATGTGGAAGAAGGTGCTCTGGTCAGATGAAACCAAAATTGAACTTTTTGGCAACAATGCAAAACGTTATGTTTGGCGTAAAAGCAACACAGCTGAACACACCATCCCCACTGTCAAACATGGGGATGGCAGCATCATGGTTTGGGCCTGCTTTTCTTCAGCAGGGACAGGGAAGATGGTTAAAATTGATGGGAAGATGGATGGAGCCAAATACAGGACCATTCTGGAAGAAAACCTGATGGAGTCTGCAAAAGACCTGAGACTGGGACGGAGATTTGTCTTCCAACAAGACAATGATCCAGAACATAAAGCAAAATCTACAATGGAATGGTTCAAAAATAAACATATCCAGGTGTTAGAATGGCCAAGTCAAAGTCCAGACCTGAATCCAATCGAGAATCTGTGGAAAGAACTGAAAACTGCTGTTCACAAATGCTCTCCATCCAACCTCACTGAGCTCGAGCTGTTTTGCAAGGAGGAATGGGAAAAAATGTCAGTCTCTCGATGTGCAAAACTGATAGAGACATACCCCAAGCGACTTACAGCTGTAATCGCAGCAAAAGGTGGCGCTACAAAGTATTAACTTAAGGGGGCTGAATAATTTTGCACGCCCAATTTTTCAGTTTTTGATTTGTTAAAAAAGTTTGAAATATCCAATAAATGTCGTTCCACTTCATGATTGTGTCCCACTTGTTGTTGATTCTTCACAAAAAAATACAGTTTTATATCTTTATGTTTGAAGCCTGAAATATGGCAAAAGGTCGCAAAGTTCAAGGGGGCCGAATACTTTCGCAAGGCACTGTATATTATATTATGAAGTACTACTAGGCTGGAGAGTCTGATGCGTATGTTTGTCACATAGTTCCTTTTTAAATAGTTTGCCTGCTGATTCTGAGAACCATTTGTTTCTGCAGAATCTGACCGAATCGGACTACCATTTATTATTTACATGTCTAATGGGGGGCAGGTAGCGTAGCAGTTATAACATTGGGCCAGCAACCAAAAGATCTGTTGATGTGCCCTTGAGGAAGACACTTACAGTGCCTTCAGAAAGTATTCATACCCCTTGACTTATGGTTTGGATTTTTTTCTCCCAGCCATCTACACACAATACCCCAATAATGACAAAGTGAAAACATGTTTTTAGAAATGTTAGCACATTTTTTGAAAATGTAATACCAAAATATCTAATTTACATAGGTATTCATACCCCCGAGTCAATACTTTGAAAAAGCCTTTGGCAGCGATTACAGCTGTGTCTTTCTGTGTAAGTCTCGAAGATGGGCGACATTGCCCATTATTTCTTCAAGCTCTGTCAAATTGGTTGTTGATCATTGCTAGATCATTGCTACAACCATTTTCAGGTCTTGCCATAGATTTCCAAGTGGATTTAAGTCAAAACTGTAACTCAGCCACGCAGGAACATTCACTGTCTTCTTGGTAAGCAACTTCAGTGTAGATTTGGAATGTTTTAGGTTATTGTCCCGCTGAAGGGTGGAATCAAATCAAATCAAATGGTATTAGTCACATGCGCCGAATACAACAGTGAAATGCTTACTTATGAGCCCCTAACCAACAATGCCGTTAAACAAATAAAAACGGATAAGAACAATAAATAAAAGTAACAAGTAATTAAAGAGCAGCAGTAAAATAACAATAGCGAGACTATATACAGGGAGGTACCGGTACAGAGTCAATGTGCGGGGGCCCCGGTTAGTTGAGGTAATCTGTACATATAGGTAGAGTTATTAAAGTAGGGGGAGGGGTGGGGCAATGCAAATAGTCTGGGTAGCAATTTGATTAGATGTTCAGGAGTCTTATGGCTTGGGGTAGAAGCTGTTAAGAAGCCTCTTGGACCTAGACTTGGCGCTCTGGTATCGCTTGCCGTGCGGTAGCAGAGAGTCAGTCTATGACTAGGGTGGCTGGAGTCTTTGACAGTTTTTAGGGCCTTCCTCTGACACCGCCTGGTATAAAGGTCCTGGATGGCAGGAAGCTTGGCCCCAGTGATGTACTGGGCTGTTTGCACTACCCTCTGTAGTGCCTTGCGGTTGGAGGCCGAGCAGTTGCCATACCAGGCAGTGATGCCACCATGCTCTCGATGGTGCAGCTGTGGAACCTTTTGAGGATCTGAGGACCCATGCCAAATCTTTTTGGTCTCCTGAGGGGGAATAGGTTTTGTCATGCCCTCTTCACAACTGTCAGGGTGTGCTTGGACCATGTTAGTTTGTTGGTGATGTGGACACCAAGGAACTTGAAGCTCTCAACCTGCTCCACTGCAGCCCCGTCGATGAGAATGGGGGCGTGCTCGGTCCTCTTTTTCCTGTAGTCCACAATCATCTCCTTTGTCTTGATCATGTTGAGGGAGAGGTTGTTGTCCTGGCACCACACAGCCAGGTCTCTGACCTCCTCCCTATGGCCTGTCTCGTCGTTGTCGGTGATCAGGACACTGTTGTGTCATCAGCTAAGTTAATGATGGCAACTTCCTCTCCCAGTGTCTGGTGTAAAGCAGACTGAATCAGGATTTTTCCTATTCTTAGCTACATAATGTTTATTTTTTATCCTGAAAAACTCCCCAGTCCTTAATGATTACAAACATACCCATAACAGAGTTAAGAGTTATCACTTCAAATAAAGCTATTAGTCAACATATTATTAACATTAAGATGCAGATTTTCCAAAGAGGGAAATAAAGGACATGTTGTCCCTGTTGGATGTAATCAGTTCAAACGGCCTTTATCACAGGAGGAAGGAGAAGAGTCTCTCTGGCAACATCACATGCTCAGAGGCCAGTCATCCAGGTGTGTCTTGGCTCCTGAGAAAGGATGAATCATTCTGTTTGATATGCTGCAGGGCTGTGGCCTGTCAGCTCACCTGTAGTGAGTCACCACAGAGATATAGCCCACTCCTCATCGCCCGGTCGGCTGCCTGCCTGCCACTGGAGATAGAGCTGATCAAATCACTGGAGGAGAGGAGAGGCATGTGTCACGTAGATGTTGACACTCTGCTTCTTACTTTAAAAAGCTGCTTTGAAAAGTTATCCAGGTTTTTAAAACTACCTATATCGGCCACGTTTAAAAATATATATATATATTCAGGTTTTGTAGATTGACTATGAATTATTGTCTCTTCAGGACATGTTTGTAACCTTGGTTCACCTAACCTACTTTTCTTCCCCTTTCCACAGGTGAAGACACAGTTCAAAGTGTTGTTCCATGGTGTTGCAATTAACAACTAGTGTTGATTGAGGAGACAAGAGAGAGCTGTGACTCTTGGGATGAAAAGTGACACAATTAAAGAGACCCCAGTGAGTAATTGCCCATCTTCCTGCCAGCTCTGGAGATCCAGCCAGCCATGCAGGCAACCACACACAGCAGGGAGACAGGAGGTGTGTATCTATGTGTGTGCATCTGTACGTGTGCGCATGTGTGCATGCGTGAGTACTTGAGCTGAGCTTGCTAGTGCAGAGAGAGACAGAAGATGTCAGTGCTGAGGGTCAATGAGGAGCAATCAGTAGAAGGAGCTGAGTGAGCAGGTGTGTATGTAACAGTGTCTGTTTACCAGGCTTGATTTTACATGGCATAGGAGAGGTGCTGGGTATGGAAATAGTAGTTTATCTCTCCTTCTCCTTTTTACCTGCCTGTGCAATACACTACAGTTCATGTTTGTTTGAAGGCTTGAATAGATTATTGGTATGAATCCACTTGTGGGTGTATCACTTGTCTCTGTGAATCCTAATGTTCTACTTTCTCACCCTCTCCCTTCCTGCCTAATGGAATGTGACAAGAAAGCCAGGAAAATAAAACCAAATGATCTCCTGTGCTCGCTGAGGTGACAGTGAAAAATGTGTTGTTTCAGGCCGGTAATTGATTTATTGCAGATTCTGCCATAACATTAGTAGGCATGTAGTGCGCAAAACGATACATGGCCTACCTCTGCATGAGCTTCCAAGTGGCTGTAAATAGAGTACACGACTCAGCTGTGGGGGTGAATGGACTTCTTGCAGTATTCATTACTATTAGCATGAACAGTCATATGGAAGGGTAGAGATGGTCCCCGCTACAGTGTGAGGAGAGAGAGCATGTTACCCATTCCTAATACCTCAGCAAATGCACACAGACCGGACCAGAGATTTAACATGTGAGTCAGTCTCCCCCCAGCTTGGAGAAGTAAGTGTGTGTGTGTGTGTGCGTGCGTGCGTGCGTGTGTGTGTGTGTGGAGAGATGGTTATTAGTCCCAGCGCTGCACAGGAAGCCAATTCTATCTGTGATAATGGAATTGACCTGACCCTGAGGGATGTGCTCTGACATGGTCCCTCCTGGGCCTCTCTGAGGGAGAAAGGCAGAGATGGAAGGAGAGTTGGACAAAGGGATGTCGGGAGGGATGGACTTATTCTCCCAGCACACAGAGGGAGGTTACTTAATTTACTGGAGCAGGTGAGTGAATGGGACATGGCGTGGTGTGGCTTTGTAAACCGCCTTGTCGAAATCTACACGCTCACCACCCCTAAATGTAAAATAAAAATGTCCTAATTTGGGATCAATAAAGTACTACTCTACTCTCTGAATGTAACCTGATTCATTGTGTATTGAAGTAATACAGTATATTGACCGTTGTTTTTATGTCCTATAAGGTTTATTGCACTAAATAGGTCTAAATGACCTATATCTAACAGCTCCATATCAATAGCACTACGCAGGACAGAACATGCTCAACAAAGTCAAATAAGGACAAAGCAGATCAATTATAGAGTGGTGTCCGTCCATATACTACCCAGTTCCAGACCATGCAGGGGTGTATCCTGTGACCTCTTCCTCATCTGATTACCATGTGAAAGGTTGTCCTGTGAGGCTGAATGGCACAGGGCTCCTTGTAGCCGCCATACTCTAATTAGGCATGGTAATTAAAAAGAGAGTCTGTCCCTTTGTAGTGACATCTGGTTCCCCGTCCACCTCCTGTATCAGGGGTGGAGAAACAGGCCAAACAAAACTAAGTGGGCTATGACTTCCTCATCACCATGACAGGACAAAGGGTGAGAGGTCAGGGAGACAGGAAGAGCGACCACTGGATCTTGAGGTGCTAAAACGTGTTTATGTGTGTATGTGTGGTGGTATGTGTGTTTTTCTCTCCAGTGTCCAGAAGTCTGTACATATGTAAACTGATCTTGAAGGGCTCCTCTGTATGTTTTCCGTTACAGCCGGACATGTGTGTTTCTAACTTGAGTGATATTATGTACGCATTCAAAAGCAGCTCATCTTAGAACTCTCATGCATGTGTTCATTCTTTCTGTTGACAGTGCTGAGTGCTAATACAGTACATGAGCCTTGGGCTCTGTAGGCGAAATGTATTGAGATACGTGCCCTCACTGGAGGCAGATGGCCTGCTATTCTGTTTCGTCTGTGTAGGAGTTAGAGAAGGAGATAGGAGTGCCCTACAGTGTGCATCAAAATACAGAGCTATGTGTGCACAATGTTACATTAATGCAACAGGATCAAAACAGCGGTCTGCGAGAAGGTAAACGGAATGGGTTTAACTATTCTGCACAAAACAGGGAAAAATACAGAACACACACACAGACCAGAATGTCGATACTACAGATGAAGGATCTTAATTTGACCCAGTTTTCTACAGCAGGCAAATAATCCTTTAGCAACAGGAAATGTGAATAATTATGTGGATTATAATTAACAGACATTTTTTGTAGGGTGTAATACATTTTTCGTTAGGGCAAATCAAGTCTGACAAATTAAAGTGAAAATTACAGACTTTATAAGCCTTTTCAAGCCTTGAACACACTACAAGTGTGTATTTCCTGCATTTATATTCAACATGAAACTTAAATGGAAAACAAGAGTGACTCATGCATTACTACTATTGACACAAATCAGCTATTATTTACCTTCTGTCTCCAGCCTGTCTGTAATAGTGCAAGCAATGTCTAAAGTGTGTTCATGTGTGCTGACAACAGGTTTATGCAGTGTCCACATGTAGGATTTTAATTTGATCACCCTGTTCAAGGAGAACTTTCCTGAAATGCAGGAAATGTAAAACTTGTAGTGTATTTGAGGTTTAAAAAGGTGAAATGTGTAATTTCCACTTTGAAATTTCAGACTAGATTTTCCCTTCATGAAAAAATGTATCAACCCCTACAAAAATCTTAATTAAAATCCACAAAATAATACAAAATTCCTGTTGCTGCAGGATTATTTTCCTGCTGTTGCAAACTGGCTCAAATTAAGATCCTACATCTGTAGCAGCGCTGGACAACAGTGTCTTGTAGACTTTATAGGAACATCATCCAGGATAAGCAGCATAACTTGCATTTAATAGATTTGTTCACTAACTAAGACTGAACTACTGTTGTGCTAGTGTTTTTCAAAAGAAAGTGAGAGTTTCTACATTCAAATAGCTTGCATTCTTAGGGATTTACTACTTGTGATTGACAGAAAAACAGTGGAAACATTACCTACAAAATATCAGTACATAGTAAATGCATATTAAATATTTGATAGAACTTTTAAAATGAACATTACATTTTTTTAAAAGTATGACATCTGATGGAATTGTGTTTCCAGGTAATACAGAGGATATTACATGACCTGAATAAATAAGTTATATTATCACAATCTGTCTAATGAAAAAATAGCTCAATTACTATCGTAATGATCAGATACATAATCATCTTTTCACAGTTTATCATAATCTTTAATAAAGACGGATTCAAATATATTATACAGTGCTAATATTTAACCTTTAAGAGTAGTCTAGAATGGCTATCATTTCAGAGTTACTATTGAACGGAAAAAAGAAATAAAAAAACATGTACATTATGAGATATCCATTGACATATTCACATTCACCTAAAACAGCTTGCACTTCATTGCCATTCATAAGATATTTCCCTTCCCTCCGATATAATAAACAAAAGGTTTAATGTGAAGATGTCTGTCTGTGTGAGGGTGAGAGCTGCATGATAATAAGCAGCCAGACAATAACATGGGCTAGGTACCTCTGAGTAGCTAGGACGAACCGTTGCTAAGCACTTCTGGTTGCTAAGTGAGAGTGAGAGGGGGAACATTTCAGGAGCCCTTGGTGCAATGCTGAAATCTGAGGGCATTCCTTGACTTCTGGTGCTGCAGAACTGTTAAAACCCCTGTCATATGACAGGCTAACGGTGCAGTGATAGAGACAGTCCTAAAGCATCCAAAGTGTGATACAGTAGATTTTTCCCAAGGTTAAATAAACACACATATAAACAACAACAATCTTAAAATAGGGCAACATCATCTAATGTAGGCTGCAGTATGTACCTATATTGCAATCATTGGCAGCAACTTGACCATTTAAAATAAGTAAAAAAATCAGCATAATTTATTTTATATAGTGCTTTTCATTACAAAGAGAATCTCAAAGATGAATAAAAAACAAACAAAACAAATTATCTGGTAGTTCTTGGGCAATGTTCTTCCACAGCTTCAAATGATACTGTGTTGTTCAGCTTGGTAGTTCAGAAAGGCTGGGCAGTAGATTTAGCGGAGAAAGCTTCGATGACACAGAGGGAACAGCGACAGTTATTTAGACATGCCCGGAGCTCTTCATCGGGTAGCTGTGTGCTTCTGAAGTGTAGCACATACCTGGGTACAGGGCCAGATCTAGCCTTCTGGGGGCCCTAATCGAGATTTGGGTGGCGGGGCCGCCCCACCAATCCTGCAAAAAAAGAATTGTGTTCCCCCTCTCTTCCTGCAGTTCTACACATTTTGCCATGGGGCTGGGAGAGACATTTTAAATAATTTATAACAAATTTCATGCAATTCTACTAATTTAGCTTCGGGGCAGAGATCAATCAATGGAGGCCCAATGGAAGTCAAGGCCACTGGGCACGTGCCCTGCTTTCCCAGTCGGTATTCGGCCATGATTAGCCTTCTACTAGTTTAGAAAACTCGCTAAACTAACTTACCAATATAAAAAGTGTTAGCTGACATGGCTAATTGAGGTCAGGGGCCTCCTAGTGGCCAGGGGCCCTAAGTGACAGCTTATGTAACTTATGCCTGAAGCAGGCTCTGCCTGGGTGATGCTTCGGCAGCTAAAAGCGCTAGAAAGACCACCACACCTTGGCAGTAGTCAGGAAACAGTCCCCTACGAGGCGGACTCAAGAACAGAGACACAGTCGAAGTAGGAAGTTTACATACACTTATGTTGGAGTCATTAAAACTATTTTTTCAACCCCTCCACAAATTTCTTGTTAACAAACTATACTTTTTCCAAGTCGGTTATGACACAAGTATGACACAAGTAACTTTTCCAACAATTGTTTACAGACAGATTATTTCACTTATCGATTGCGCAACCAGGGCTGGTAAAACCTTGGATCATTGCTATTCTAACTTCCGCAACGCATATAAGGCCCCCCCCCCCCGCCCTCCTTTTGGGAAAAGCTGACCACGACTCCATTTTGTTGCTCCCTGCCTACAGACAGAAGCTAAAACAAGAAGCTCCCGCGCTCAGGTCTGTTCAACGCTGGTCCGACCAATCTGACTCCACACTCCAAGACTGCTTCCATCACGTGGACTGGGATATGTTCCGCACTGCGTCCAACAACAACATTGACGAATACGCTGATTCGGTGAGCGAGTTCATTAGAAAGTGCATTGAAGATGCCGTTCCAATAGCAACGATTAAAACATTCCCAAACCAGAAACCGTGGCTTGATGGCAGCATCAATCCTACAGTGGTAGGCTTGATTACCAACAACGACAAGACGGCCTACATGGAGGAGGTGAGGGCCCTCGGAGTGTGGTGTCATGAAAATAACCTCACACTCAACGTCAACAAAACTAAGGAGATGATTGTGGACTTCAGGAAACAGCAGAGGGAGCACCCCCCTATCCACATTGATGGGACAGTAGTGGAGAGGGTAGTAAGTTTTAAGTTCCTCGGCGTACACATCACAGACAAACTGAATTGGTCCACCCACACAAACTTTTATTTTATTTTTTTAAATTGTTTTATTTTACCTTTATTTAACTAGGCAAGTCAGTTAAGAACAAATTCTTATTTTCAATGACGGCCTAGGAACAGTGGATTAACTGCCTGTTCAGGGGCAGAACGACAGATTTGTACCTTGTCAGCTCGGGGGTTTGAACTTGCAACCTTCCGGTCACAGTGTTGTGAAGAAGGTGTAGCAGCGCCTCTTCAACCTCAGGAGGCTGAAGAAATTCAGCTTGTCACCAAAAGCACTCACAAACTTCTACAGATGCACAATCGAGAGCATCTGGTCGGGCTGTATCACCGCCTGGTACGGCAACTGCTCCCCCCACAACCGTAAGGCTCTCCAGAGGGTAGTGAGGTCTGCACAACGCATCACCGGGGGCAAACTACCTGCCCTCCAGGACACCTACACCACCCGATGTCACAGGAAGGCCATAAAGATCATCAAGGACAACAACCACCCGAGCCACTGCCTGTTCACCCCGCTATCATCCAGAAGGCGAGGTCAGTACAGGTGCATCAAAGCAGGGACCGAGAGACTGAAAAACAGCTTCTATCTCAAGGCCATCAGACTGTTAAACAGCCACCACTCACATTGAGTGGCTGCTGCCAACACACTGACTCAACTCCAGCCACTTTAATAATGGGAATTGATGGAAAATATATCACTAGCCACTTTAAACAATGCTACTTAATATAATGTTTACATACATTACTCATCTCATATGTATATACTGTACTCGATACCATCTACTGCATCTTGCCTCTGCTGTTCTGTACCATCACTCATTCATATATCTTTATGTACATATTCTTTATCCCTTTACACTTGTGTGTATAAGGTAGTAGTTTTGGAATTGTTAGGTTAGATTACTCGTTGGTTATTACTGCATTGTTGGAACTAGAAGCACAAGCATTTCGCTACACTCGCATTAACATGCTAACCATGTGTATGTGACAAATACATTTGATTTGATTTTTTATCATTCACTGTATCACAATTCCAGTGGGTCAGAGGTTTACATACACTAAGTTGACTGTGCCTTTAAACAGCTTGGAAAATTCCAGAAAATTATGTCATGGCTTTAGAAGTTTCTGATAGGCTAATTGACATCATTTGAGTCAATTGGAGGTGTAACTGTGGATGTATTTCAAGGCCTACCTTCAAACTCAGTGCCTCTTTGCTTGACATCATGGGAAAATCAAAAGAAATCAGCCAAGACCTCCACAAGTCTGTCTCCTAGAGATGAACGTAATTTGGTGCGATCAATCCCAGAACAACAGCAAAGGACCTTGTGAAGATGCTGGAGGAAACAGGTACAAAAGTATCTATATCCACAGTAAAACGAGTCCTGTATCGACATAACCTGAAACGCCGCTCAGCAAGGAAGAAGCCACTGCTCCAAAACCGCCATAAAAAAGCCAGACTACGGTTTGCAACTGCACATGGGGACAAAGATTGTACTTTCTGGAGAAATGTCCTCTGGTCTGATGAAACAAAATAGAACTGTTTGGCCATATGGCCATCGTTATGTTTGGAGGAAAAAGGGGGAGGCTTGCAAGCCGAAGAACACCATCCCAACCGTGAAGCGCGGGGGTGGCAGCATCATGATGTGGGGGTGCTTTGCTGCAGGAAGGACTGGTGCACTTCACAAAATAGATGGCATCATGAGGAGGAAAATTATGTGAATATATTGAACCAACATCTCAAGACATCAGTCAGGAAGTTAAAGCTTGGTCACAAATGGGTCTTCCAAATGGACAATGACCCCAAGCATACTTCCAAAGTTGTGGCAAAAAGACTTAAGGGCAACAAAGTCAGGGTATTGGAGTGGCCATCCCAAAGCCCTGACCTTAAACCTATATAAAATGTGTGGGCAGAACTGAAAAAGCATGTGCGAGCAAGGAGGCCTACAAACCTGACTCAGTTACACCAGCTCTGTCAGGAGGAATGGGCCAAAATTCACCCAACTTATTGTGGGAAGCTTGTGGAAGGCTACCCTGAAATGATTCTCCCAAGTTAAACAATTTAAAGGCAATGCTACCAAATACTAATTGAGTGTATGTAAACTTCTGACCCACTGGGAATGTGTGAAACAAATAAAAGCTGAAATCATTCTCTCTACTATTTTTCTGACATTTCACATTCTTAAAATAAAGTGGTGACGGGAATTTTTACTCAGATTAAATGTCAGGAATTGTGAAAAACTGAGTTTAAATGTATTTGACTAGGTGTATGTAAACTTCCGACTTCAACTGTATGACACTGTCACTGTTTTCAGTCCCGTTCTGGACAATATACAGTATTGTATGTGAACAGTATGTGAACAGTGATCCATATCAACATTATCTTTAAATCAGTACAGGAAGATCGAGGGAAGGGTAATAACTAAGATCTGCACATACTGGTGTCCTTGAGAGACCATTAGGACCACTGCTACAGTGGGGCCTCTCTTCGTCCTATCCACCTGCCTCTCAGTGTCCATGCTTTGGTCTTTAGGGTGGACCATCAGGCAGGTCTGTGGCACTGCTCTCCAGCTCCAGCTCAGTGAAGCTCACCATTGGAGGGACAGTGGGCCGGGACACAGGCAACCATTTGTACTGGAGGTCCTGTGAGTAGGGACTCAGGTCCCAATCATAGTGCTGGAGCAGGTACCCACACGCTACCTGAAACACAAATACAGATGTCTTGCTGGTGACAATAGAGATGTACCATAAGACACAACACATGATGTCCCTTTAAGACACAACACATTAGGATACATGTACAATAGAGATGTCCCTTTAAGACAACACATTAGGATACATGTACAATAGAGATGTCCCTTTAAGACAACACATTAGGATACATGTACAATAGAGATGTCCCTTTAAGACAACACATTAGGCTACATGTACAATAGAGATGTCTCTTTAAGACAACACATTAGGCTACATGTACAATAGAGATGTCCCTTTAAGACAACACATTAGGCTACATGTACAATAGAGATGTCCCTTTAAGACAACACATTAGGCTACATGTACAATAGAGATGTCTCTTTAAGACAACACATTAGGCTACATGTACAATAGAGATGTCCCTTTAAGACAACACATTAGGCTACATGTACAATAGAGATGTCCCTTTAAGACAACACATTAGGCTACATGAACAATCACTCTGGCCAATCTGGCTAATGAACGACAAATAACAGCGCTGCTTGTGTCGTAGTGTCTTGTTCGTCCACTGCAGAGTGGCATTTTGGCAGGATCTCTGAAGTGACCAGTTTGACGCTAACAGTACATGAGTGACAGATCGTCCTTGCCTCTCCTCTCTCTCCCGAGAGAGTGCCTTTGCCAGAGGCGGTAAGAGGGAGGGAAGGGGGAAAGATGACTCACAGCTTCTGACCTACATCCCACTGCTCTCCAGAGTCTCCTCACTGGTCTCTGGTCACACCCATCCCATGCACTAGTATGGCCAAAACAGAGACAGCCAGCCACCTCTCTAGTGATTGTGCCTCGGTAATGACCACACTGCTGCAGTTGGGATGGGCCAGGTAATAAATCACAAGGATAAGGACAGAGCATGTTCAGGACAGATTCCATCAGGCTATTATTCCAATGCATGTCATTTAAAAAGCTTTAAAAATGTTGATGTGTGACACTAATTTAGTGTCACACTAACATGACACTAACCCCATTTCTCTTCTCGTAATATATCCCTTCATGCTTAAAGGGAAATATATGATTGGCTTTACTTAGATATAATATATATCAACCCTTAGAGTATATCCATGAGTCTCACATCTTGTCACCTCTCCTACCACTCTTATACAGTAGTAGTGTTCTTGGTTGTGCTGTAGAGAGAGAGCCCACTGGGCACAGACGTCAGTTCAAAACATGTCACCATCTCACTGGATTTAGATTAAAAGGAGGCGTGAAAAAAAGACAAAATTCACTTATGTTGATGACCATTTGCAAATCCAATCAGTTTTCCACGTTGATTCAACGTCATCACATCATTTTTTGTTGTTGAAATTTCCCAGTGAGAAAGCACTGCTGATGTGTGTGTAGGTGTGGAGGCTGCCATGTGTAAAGGAGGATGACAAATGGACTGTCCCCTCAGGGGTGGCCTGGGTTTGGGGGACTGGCCACGCTGGATTTCACTAAGCCAAACAGTGATGCCTCATCTCTTCCATGACATGAAACCGCCCTGTCACCCCCCGCTCCTCAGAATGGGTATGTCTGGGTGCAATGTTACCGTCACTGCCCACTGCAGCTTGTTAGCAGCCTTGACATGACAAGACATTATATCACTTCTTTATAATGCAATATCACCTAGGATTTGACCTTAAGCGTTGTGAATCTGTCTCAAGTACCACAATGGACACGTATAGGGCCTATACAGTATATACCATCAAAACCTGTTACTGGGTGTCTGTCCACAACAGGGAGGAATTGCATTCTAGTCAACATATAAGAGTAATGTATTATTACTTTTACAAAACATCAACATTGCTTTTATTGCTTAAGATTTTGACCTGAGCTAGGTAACGTAGCTGTTTTGATACAACAGACTCAGTACAGCTCATCCTCTCAAACCACTGTCTGTCTGTTGCCATGGTAACTGTCTCAAAGATATGCTTTCTGCTCTGGCTCTGTCATCAAATATCAGTTACTCAGAGAGACACAATATCTCATATACGAGTTTGAGACCTATACAGTATTTTCCCTATAAACCTACCTACACCATAATTAAGCAATGACACAATGGATTGCATTCCATTCCAACAAACAAAACACCTAAGCCAGCTCACCAGTTCTTATAGCAGCCATATGGCCGCCTTTGTCAGTCAGCACATCTGTATGCAGTGTAAGTATAGTTCAGCATCAACTCTCCCATGATAAGATGATCAGGGTTGAGTCATCCCTCACTACAGCCTTGTCCGTCCGTATGCACTAAATCATTGAACAGGAGAAGGGAGGGGTGATTATTTTCTCCTAGAAAAAAAAAGATGTATGGAAGTTGATGACGTCCGTAAGCACACACCAGATTCTCCTGTTACAATGCTGTGCCTTTGGAGTCTCTTACTGCTTCATAGTTCTGAACATCTGCAATTCCCAGGGTGAATGACGGGCTGGATGAAGTACTGTTGTGGTACCTACCGTTTATTTGACTGACAGTATCTAGTTCTATTGGATAAAAAGCAATAGAGAGTGAGTCATACTCCCTGCTGAGTGGATGGTAATCTCCCAGATCCTTGTCTATCAGTGGGCATTAGAGAGCTCAGTACAGACACTCAGTTCAGTACGTCAGAGGAAGCAGGCTGATCTGGCAGGATAACGCTGCCTTCCAAATGGCACCTTATTCCCTATACAGTGCACTATTTTTGACCAGAGCCCCATGGGCGTCACTACGGTGTCCCTATGGGCCCTGGTCAAAAGTAGAACGCTAAAAAGGGAATAAGGTGCCATTTGGGACGCAGCCAGGGTAGTAGGAACCCAACCTCCCTTACCGCCCCGCAGAGACCTGATATGATCTGTCGACCAGGCCAGGGTAGTAGGAACCCAACCTCCCTTACCGCCCCGCAGAGACCTGATATGATCTGTCGACCAGGCCAGGGTAGTAGGAACCCAACCTCCCTTACCGCCCCGCAGAGACCTGATATGATCTGTCGACCAGGCCAGGGTAGTAGGAACCCAGCCTCCCTTACCGCCCCGCAGAGGCCTGATATGATCTGCCGACCAGGCCAGGGCAGTAGGAACCCAACCTCCCTTACCGCCCCGCAGAGACCTGATATGATCTGTCGACCAGGCCAGGGTAGTAGGAACCCAGCCTCCCTTACCGCCCCGCAGAGGCCTGATATGATCTGTCGACCAGGCCAGGGTAGTAGGAACCCAACCTCCCTTACCGCCCCGCAGAGACCTGATATGATCTGCCGACCAGGCCAGGGTAGTAGGAACCCAACCTCCCTTACCGCCCCGCAGAGACCTGATATGATCTGCCGACCAGGCCAGGGTAGTAGGAACCCAACCTCCCTTACCGCCCCGCAGAGGCCTGATATGATCTGCCGACCAGGCCAGGGTAGTAGGAACCCAACCTCCCTTACCGCCCCGCAGAGGCCTGATATGATCTGCCGACCAGGCCAGGGTAGTAGGAACCCAACCTCCCTTACCGCCCCGCAGAGGCCTGATATGATCTGTCGACCAGGCCAGGGTAGTAGGAACCCAACCTCCCTTACCGCCCCGCAGAGACCTGATATGATCTGCCGACCAGGCCAGGGTAGTAGGAACCCAACCTCCCTTACCGCCCCGCAGAGGTCTGATATGATCTGCCGAACAGGCCAGGGTAGTAGGAACCCAGCCTCCCTCACCGCCCCGCAGAGGCCTGATATGATCTGCCGACCAGGCCAGGGTAGTAGGAACCCAGCCTCCCTCACCGCCCCGCAGAGGCCTGATATGATCTGCCGACCAGGCCAGGGCAGTAGGAACCCAGCCTCCCTCACCGCCCCGCAGAGGCCTGATATGATCTGCCGACCAGGCCAGGGTAGTAGGATCCCAGCCTCCCTCACCGCCCCGCAGAGGCCTGATATGATCTGCCGACCAGGCCAGGGTAGTAGGAACCCAACCTCCCTCACCGCCCCGCAGAGGTCTGATATGATCTGCCGAACAGGCCAGGGTAGTAGGAACCCAACCTCCCTCACCGCCCCGCAGAGGCCTGATATGATCTGCCGACCAGGCCAGGGTAGTAGGAACCCAACCTCCCTTACCGCCCCGCAGAGGTCTGATATGATCTGCCGAACAGGCCAGGGTAGTAGGAACCCAGCCTCCCTCACCGCCCCGCAGAGGCCTGATATGATCTGCCGACCAGGCCAGGGTAGTAGGAACCCAACCTCCCTTACCGCAGAGGCCTGATATGATCTGCCGACCAGGCCAGGGTAGTAGGAACCCAGCCTCCCTTACCGCCCCGCAGAGGTCTGATATGATCTGCCGACCAGGCCAGGGTAGTAGGAACCCAGCCTCCCTCACCCGCCCCGCAGAGGTCTGATATGATCTGCCGACCAGGCCAGGGTAGTAGGAACCCAGCCTCCCTCATGCCCCACAGGGGTCTGATATGATCTGTCGACCAGGCCAGGCCAGGAGGACGTAGTGTGGTGTGTATGTGGGGGTTTAAGCAGCTGCTGTTGTTAAAACAATTGTTGCTGTGTTGGTTTTCAGAGTGCAATTACTGGACATCATGTGTCACCACCACCGGCCGACCCTGACTGCGAACAGCAAACATGGGACATCAATATCCCTGTCAACAGGGCCTGTCTCACATCTCTCTGTGCCATAGACAGATAAGCAGAGCGAGCTCTGGTAATCAGATGCTATGACTCCTGCCTCCTGCCCATCTAAGCCACCGCATATATACTACCAGTACACACCAAGTTATCATAGACACCAGAAACAGGAAGTGGATCCCCTCCCACCTTACTGTCATTATGGCCGCTGCACACCTGTCCTCTTTCTCACCTGCCTCCCACTGAGTGTTCCAGGTCTGGACAGACAGTGCTGTAACCCAAATGGCACCCTATTCCCTTTGTAGTGCACTAGTTTTGACCAGGGCCTCTGGTCAAAAGTAGAACACTATACAGGGAATAGGGTGCCATTTTGGACGCAGACAGACAGTCTCAGTCAGCGGTTGCTAGCCTGGTAATGACGCCACAGAGGGCCCTGCACAGCTGGCCTTTTCTTACAAGCAGCCAATAGAACATCCACAGCAAAACTTACCACCGTAACAACATTACCCCTTTAGCCAAGAGGAATCCCTACTGAACATCCCTGTCCCTGTCTCCTGAGGGGTGCTTTACTTTCTGGAGAAACTGTAGACTTCAGGCATTGCAGACAGACCATTCCTATCTAAATGGTCAGTAATGTAGGACATTTTTTTATCAACAAATGTACATAGACCTTATAGTATTTACATTTAAAGGACATTGGTGGCGTCATGTTAAATCCATAAAAAAAAGATCAACGATAACTTTGGTGGAGAAAAATAAAATAAGAGTGATGAGAGGAGAGAAAAGTGATTAGAGTAGAAAGATGAGGGAGGTGAGGAAAGGAGAGGAGTCACCTTGAGAAAGACGTTGTTCAGCTGGACTCCGATGCAGTTCCTGGGGCCGTTGCCTAGGCTGCAGAGGAGGTGCTCCTGTCCTGCGTTTCTAAGACAGACAACAAAGCACAGCATAACCAACCATTACATAACAGTGTTCTCTTCCCACTCGGTTTCATTTCTCTGTCCTCATATGACTAGAACCGAGACCTCGGGTGCTGTGGTTTGTAGCTGTCATGTCCTGCCACGGTGCAGAGATGTGAGGTGACGACCCTGGTGATTAAGTCAGCAGCATCAGGGAGCCAACAGAACAGACAATGCTATCACTACCTTTAGGAAGTAGAGCTTGCCTACCATGGAGTTATAGCAGTGCTATATATTCATATCATACACAACAATGATTTGTGCCTATTCACAAATCCATATAATTGACATCATGTTACAGTGCCTTGCGAAAGTATTTGGCCCCCTTGAACTTTGCGACCTTTTGCCACATTTCAGGCTTCAAACATAAAGATATAAAACTGTATTTTTTTGTGAAGAATCAACAACAAGTGGGACACAATCATGAAGTGGAACGACATTTATTGGATATTTCAAACTTTTTTAACAAATCAAAAATTGAAAAATTGGGCGTGCAAAATTATTCAGCCCCTTTACTTTCAGTGCAGCAAACTCTCTCCAGAAGTTCAGTGAGGATCTCTGAATAATCCAATGTTGACCTAAATGACTAATGATGATAAATACAATCCACCTGTGTGTAATCAAGTCTCCGTATAAATGCACCTGCACTGTGATAGTCTCAGAGGTCCGTTAAAAGCGCAGAGAGCATCATGAAGAACAAGGAACACACCAGGCAGGTCCGAGATACTGTTGTGAAGAAGTTTAAAGCCGGATTTGGATACAAAAAGATTTCCCAAGCTTTAAACATCCCAAGGAGCACTGTGCAAGCGATAATATTGAAATGGAAGGAGTATCAGACCACTGCAAATCTACCAAGACCTGGCCGTCCCTCTAAACTTTCAGCTCATACAAGGAGAAGACTGATCAGAGAGGCAGCCAAGAGGCCCATGATTACTCTGGATGAACTGCAGAGATCTACAGCTGAGGTTGGAGACTCTGTCCATAGGACAACAATCAGTCGTATATTGTACAAATCTGGCCTTTATGGAAGAGTGGCAAGAAGAAAGCCATTTCTTAAAGATATCCATAAAAAGTGTTGTTTAAAGTTTGCCACAAGCCACCTGGGAGACACACCAAACATGTGGAAGAAGGTGCTCTGGTCAGATGAAACCAAAATTGAACTTTTTGGCAACAATGCAAAACATTATGTTTGGCGTAAAAGCAACACAGCTCATCACCCTGAACACACCATCCCCACTGTCTAACATGGTGGTGGCAGCATCATGGTTTGGGCCTGCTTTTCTTGAGCAGGGACAGGGAAGATGGTTAAAATTGATGGGAAGATGGATGGAGCCAAATACAGGATCATTCTGGAAGAAAACCTGATGGAGTCTGCAAAAGACCTGAGACTGGGACGGAGATTTGTCTTCCAACAAGGCAATGATCCAAAACATAAAGCAAAATCTACAATGGCATGGTTCAAAAATAAACATATCCAGGTGTTAGAATGACCAAGTCAAAGTCCAGACCTGAATCCAATCGAGAATCTGTGGAAAGAACTGAAAACTGCTGTTCATAAATGCTCTCCATCCAACCTCACTGAGCTGGAGCTGTTTTGCAAGGAGGAATGGGAAAAAATTTCAGTCTCTCGATGTGCAAAACTGATAGAGACATACCCCAAGCGACTTACAGCTGTAATCGCAGAAAAAGGTGGCGCTACAAAGTATTAACTTAAGGGGGCTGAATAATTTTGCACGCCCAATTTTTCAGTTTTTGATTTGTTAAAAAAGTTTGAAATATCCAATAAATGTCGTTCCACTTCATGATTGTGTCCCACTTGTTGTTGATTCTTCACAAAAAAATACAGTTTTATGTTTATGTTTGAAACCTGAAATGTGGCAAAAGGTCGCAAAGTTCAAAAGTTCAAACTGGCTCAAATATTAATTTGAGCCAGTTTGCTCCAGCAAGAAAAGAATCCTGCAGCAACAGGACATTTTAATTGTTATGTGGATTATAATTAATTTACATTTTTGTAGTGGTTGATACATTTTTTGTAGGGAAATTAAGTCTGAAATTTCTACGTGAAAATGACAAACTTCAGAAGCCTTTTAAAACCTCAAATACACTATACGTTTAAAATGTCCTGCATTGCAGGAAAGTTATCCTCCAACAGGGTGATTAATTTAAGATCCTACATCTGTAGCTGTTGGACTGACAGCAGGAACTTACTTACTCGTCTCTGCACCACACACATTAACTAACATGTTTTTGATATAATTCTCTTTCTCCACTCGCATTTACAGGAAGGAATTAAGTGGAGTGAGAAGAAACATATTGGCTTGCTCTGAGACAGGATTATGGACTAATGCACTAAGTGGACAGAGATGAAGTGCAAGTTCTGAGTGGCTGGCTTCCAGAATCATGCAGAGCTGTGTTTCCGACCAGATCATCGGATCCTGTGGTCAGTTTCAACAATGTTATTCTAATGTGTGAAATGGTTTTCCATCCCCCTTGTTGTGCTTCCTGGGAGTAATGCAACTGTGATAATGTAAACCATTTTGAACAAACATACTTGCAACAGAGTGTAGGGGAATATATACAGTATGTTCATGTAAGTATTTTCTACACTCAAGCTGACATAAAGGCACCCAATAAATAAGTGTTGCCTCCCCTTCTCTATCACTGTGTACCAGTGAGTGTGCAGTCAGTCACTATGACGCAGGGAGGGGGTCCAACACTCTGCTATGAGTCACACCTGCAGATGACTGACATATCAATCACCTCAGGGGTCAAGCATATCACAGTCTCCAGAAAGCAATATAGAAGAGGTTAAAAACCCACACAAACAATAACTGAATGTATAAAACCGTCATTGTTCAGTCAGAATGACTACTGTTTAGAGTGTCTGAGTCTTTAGAATGTATGCTTGTTCAAAATGTCTGCATGTTTAGTTACAGAAGAATGTCTGATTGTGTACATGCTTTTAGATCAGTATGTTTATCGTCGTTATTAAGGTCAGAGTAAAAAAGATGCTTCCGGAGGAGGACGTGCACACTGCATGTGGTGTAGACAGGCACATAACTCGATTCCTGCACCAGGTGATCAAGCCTCGTTACATAATGGTGACCAATGTTCAAAGCCACAGTAATATCAGACATGCACATTTCCTAAATTAAACAATGTCATGATTAATACATATCTGTAGCAGTGACCCACTGTGAGCTCAGAGAGGAAGGGCAGCTTTTGAGTCCTCTGAGCTCAATGTTCAAATTGGTTTATTCATATGGTATATGGTGTCCCCATCTGAATAGCATGCTGATTACGATGACATGATGAATAAAAAAATAGATAAATGTACAATATTCTTTGTTAAACTATATATTGTCATATCTAATCAAATCTTGTTGGTCGCGTACACACACATATACACATATATACATACATACATACATACAGTGGGGCAAAAAAGTATTTAGTCAGCCACCAATTGTGCAAGTTCTCCCACTTAAAAAGTTGAGAGGCCTGTAATTTTCATCATAGGTACACTTCAACTATGACAGACAAAATGAGAAAAAAAATCCAGAAAATCACATTGTAGGATTTTTTATGAATTTATTTGCAAATTATGGTGGAAAATAAGTATTTGGTCAATAACAAAAGTTTATCTCAATACTTTGTTATATACCCTTTGTTGGCAATGACAGAGGTCAAACATTTTCTGTAAGTCTTCACAAGGTTTTCACACACTGTTGCTGGTATTTTGGCCCATTCCTCCACGCAGATCTCTAGAGCAGTGATGTTTTGGGGCTGTTGCTGGGCAACACGGACTTTCAACTCCCTCCAAAGATGTTCTATGGGGTTGAGATCTGGAGACTGGCTAGTCCACTCCAGGACCTTGAAATGCTTCTTACGAAGCCAATCCTTCGTTGCCCAGGCGGTTTGTTTGGGATTATTGTCATGCTGAAAGACCCAGCCACGTTTCATCTTCAATGCCCTTGCTGATGGAAGGAGGTTTTCACTCAAAATCTCACGATACATGGCCCCATTCATTCTTTCCTTTACACGGATCAGTCATCCTGGTCCCTTTGGTTTCATCTGACCATATGACATTCTCCCAATCTTCTTCTGGATCATCCAAATGCTCTCTAGCAAACTTCAGACGGGCCTGGACATGTACTGGCTTAAGCAAGGGGACACATCTGGCACTGCAGGATTTGAGTCCCTGGCGGCGTAGTGTGTTACTGATGGTAGGCTTTGTTACTTTGATCCCAGCTCTCTGCAGGTCATTCACTAGGTCCCCCCGTGTGGTTCTGGGATTTTTGCTCACTGTTCTTGTGATCATTTTGACCCCACGGGGTGAGATCTTGCGTGGAGCCCCAGATCGAGGGAGATTATCAGTGGTCTTGTATGTCTTCCATTTCCTAAATTGCTCCCACAGTTGATTTCTTCAAACCAAGCTGCTTACCTATCGCAGATTCAGTCTTCCCAGCCTGGTACAGGTCTACAATTTTGTTTCTGGTGTCCTTTGACAGCTCTTTGGTCTTGGCCATAGTGGAGTTTGGAGTGTGACTGTTTGAGGTTGTGGACAGGTGTCTTTTATACTGATAACAAGTTCAAACAGGTGCCATTAATACAGGTAATGAGTGGAGAACAGAGGAGCCTCTTAAAGAAGACGTTACAGGTCTGTGAGAGCCAGAAATCTTGCTTGTTTGTAGGTTACCAAATACTTATTTTCCACCATAATATGCAAATAAATTCATTAAAAATCCTACAATGTGATTTTCTGGATTTTTTTTCTCATTTTGTCTTTCATAGTTGAAGTGTACCTATGATGAATATTACAGGCCTCTCTCATCTTTTTAAGTGTAAATACTTTAAATACTTTTTTTGCCCCACTGTATATACATACACATATTTATATACACACATATACACACACACAGTACCAGTCAAAAGTTTGGACATACCTACTCATTCAATGGTTTCTTTATTTTGACTATTTTCTACATTGTAGAATAATGGTGAAGACATCAAAACTATGAAATAATACATATGGAATCATGTAGTAACCAAAAAAAGTGTTCAACAAATCAAAATATATTTTATATTTGAGATTCTTCAAAGTAGCCAACCTTTGCCTTGATTACAGCTTTGCACACTTTTGGCATTCTCTCAACCAGCTTCACCTGGTATGTATAACGGTTTGTATAGACAGCATGGATAGTAAATTAATAGAAGATGTGTATACAGAAGCAGTTATATTGGACGAGTCTTGTCTAGAATACTGTAAATACGGTCCATATGAAGTGATAAAATATTATGTAACTAAATTACTAAGTTCAAAAATCAAATCAAACTTTATTTGCCACATGCGCTGAATACAACAAGTGTAGACTTTACCGTGAAATGCTTACTTACAAGCCCTTAACCAACAGTGCAGTTCTTCTTTCAGGGCAGGGTAATGGGCGGAGGCTGGCTAGTGGTGACTTTTTAACAGTCTGATAGCCTTGTGATAGAATCTGTTTTTTAGTCTCTCGGTCCCAGCTTTGATGCACCTGTACTGTATCCGCTTTCTTGAAGGTAGTGGGGTGATCTTCTTGGACTTCCTGTGACAGCGGGTGCTGTCGATGTCCTGGAGGGTGTTGGGCTGACCGCATCTCCATCTGGAGAGCCCTGCGGTTGCAGGCATTGCAATTGCCTTACCAGTTGGTGATACAGCCCGACAGGATGTTCTCAGTGGTGCATCTGTAGAAGTTTGTGACTTCGGGACTAAGCTGAATTTCTTCAGCCTCCTGAGGTTGAAGAGGCGCTGTTGTGCCACTTCACTGTTGTGTTGTCAGCAAATTTGATGATTGAGTTGGAGACGTACCAAGCAGTCATTGGTGAACAGGGAGTACAGCAGGGGGCTGATTAAGCATCCTTGTGGGGCCCCCGTGTTGAGGATTAGCGTGGCGGGGGTGTTATTGTCTACCTTCACCACCTGGGGTTGGCCAGTCAGGAAGTCCAGGACCCAGTTGCACAGGGCGGGGTTCACATCCAGGGCCCTGAGCTTCGTGATGAGCTTGGAGGGCAGTATTGTGTTGAACGTCATATCACATGTTGTAAATATCATATTAAGATACAATGAATCACACCGCCCTTGTATCTTATTTTTGGGAAGTTTGATGCTTCTGATGTAACTCAATAGATTAAAGCAACATTGTAAAGAGCAATCATTTTCAAATACAAAATACCTAATTTCTACTTCCATGTGAAACGGTGGATGAGAGTACGTAAGATTTCTCTCAAGCATGAAGGAAATTGCACTGACATTCAACATGAATGGGCTCATACTGAATGTCAAGGGTTTAGTGTTCTAGGGCTCCACACTTCTCTCTTCCTGCACAGCACACATTATCAATGACTAGCCAGGTGTGAATGAGCTCCAGCAGGACATCTCGCTGTCATCCTTCTTCAGGCCAATGCATTGTCACACTTGGGCAAGCATCCCCACTCAGACTTGTCCAGTCTCTACATCCCTCTGTATGGTATCACAGCCGACGTTTCCACAGCTGCAAGTTATTTATTTATCCGTTATTTTACCAGGTAAGTTGACTGAGAACACATTCTCATTTACAGCAACGACCTGGGGAATAGTTACAGGGGAGAGGAGGGGGATGAATGAGCCAATCGTAAACTGGGGATTATAGGTAACCGTGATGGTTTGAGGGCCAGATTGGGAATTTAGCCAGGACACCGGGGTTAACACCCCTACTCTTACGATAGGTGCCATGGGATCTTTAATGACCTCAGAGAGTCAGGACACCCGTTTAACGTCCCATCTGAAAGACGGCACCCTACACAGGGCAGTGTGCCCAATCACTGCCCTGGGGCATTGGGATATTTTTTAGACCAGAGGAAAGAGTGCCTCCTACTGGCCCTCCAACACCACTTCCAGCTGGCCAGAGTTCTATCTCTTTCCACAGGATTTAGTGGAAATGACCATAAATTATAATTGATGACTCGACTGAGATTTGAGCACACTGCCTGCCTGCGGAGATCAGGGTTGTGGTCCATGCATAACATCTCATAACAGGACTGCACAGTCATTAGTGCTGCTTAGACAGCTGATCCAGCCTTAGAGCTGACTGAAACCCAGCACACTGCTTTCTCCATCTGATGTCCACTGAGGAGACAGAGACAGTCAGAAGAGACAGGGACATTCAGAAGAGACAGGGACTAAGAGAGGAGAGAAGAAAAAGGGGAGAGATGAGAAAACCGAAAATAGAAAGAACCCAATGATGGGAAGAGAGCAAAGGATACCATTAAAAAGAGGTAGGGCATTACTCTTCCTTCTGCATTAATTGAGCACGACGAGGCCCAGAAGAGGAGTGTGACAACAACCAGGACAAGAGAAAGGGAACCCCAGCCTGGAGTAAAGGTGTAAAGGCAGGGCCGGCTCGAGGCATAAGCAACCTCTGCGGTTGCTTAGGGCCCCGGGAATCAGTCAAAAATCTAAATACATTTTATTGGTCACATACACATGGTTAGCAGACATTAATGTGAGTGTAGCGAAATGCTTGTGCTTCTAGTTCCGACAGTGCAGTAATATCTAACAAGTAGTCTAACAAGTTCACACACATGTAACCTTATACACAAATGTAAAGGGATGAATAAGAATATGTACATAGAAATATATGGGTGAGCAGCATAGGCAAGATGCAGTAGTTGGTATAGAATACAGTATATACATATGAGATGAGTAATGTAGGATATGTAAACATTATTAAAGTGGTGTTATTTTAAAGTGACTAGTGATACCTTTATTAAATCAATTTATTAAATTAATTAAATCCATTTATTAAATTTATTAAAGTGGCAAGAGATTTGAGTCTGTATGTTGGCAGCAGCCACTCAATGTTAATGATGGCCTGATGGCTGTGATGGCCTTGAGATAGAAGCTGTTTTTCAGTCTCTCTGTCCCAGTTTTATGCACCTGTACTGACCTCGCCTTCTGGATGATAGTGGCTGGGTGGTTGTTGTCCTTGATGATCTTTTAGGCCTTCCTGTGACATCTGGTGCTGTAGGTGTCCTGGAGGGCAGGTAGTTTGCCTCCGGTGATGCGTTGTGCAGACCGCACTACCCTCTGGAGAGCCTTGCGGTTGTGGGCGGAGCAGTTGCCGTTCCAGGCGGGGATACAGTCCGACAGGATGCTCTAGATTGTGCATCTGTAAAAGTTTGTGAGTGTTTTAGGTGACAAGCCAAATTTCTTCAGCCTCCTGAGGTTGAAGAGGCGCTGTTGAGCCTTCTTCACCACACTGTCTATGTGGGTGGACCATTTCAGTTTGTCCGTGATGTGTACGCCGAGGAACATAAAACTTTCCACCTTCTCCACTACTGTCCCGTCAATGTGGATGGGGGATGCTCCCTCTGCTGTTTCCTGAAGTCCAGGTTCATCTCCTTTGTTTTGTTGAAGTTGAGTGGGAGGTTATTTTCTTGACACCACACTCCGACGGCCCTCACCTCCTCCCTGTAGGTCGTCTCATCATTGTTGGTAATCAAGCCTATCACTGTAGTGTCGTCTGCAAACTTGATGATTGAGTTGGAGGCATGCATTGCCACGCAGTCATGGGTGAACAGAGAGTACAGGAGAGGGCTGAGAACGCACCCTTGTGGGGCCCCAGTGTTGAGGATCAGTGGGGTGGAGATGTTGTTTCCTACAACTGGGTGCGGCCTGTCAGAAAGTCCAGGACCCAGTTGCACAGGGCGTGGTCGAGACCCAGGTTCTCAGGATGTATGGTTTCCAGTTTACATAGAGTCCAGTGAAGTTCTTTCAGGGTCGTCGAGGTATTTGCTTGGGGGATATACACGGCTGTGACTATAATTGAAGAGAATTCTCTTGGTAGATAATACGGTCGGCATTTGATTGTAAGGAATTCTAGGTCAGGTGAACAAAAGGACTTAAGTTCCTGTATGTTATGATCACATGAGTCGTTAATCATAGGCATACACCCCACCCTTCTTCTTACCAGAGAGTTGTTTGTTTGTAGGCGCGATGCGTGAAGAAACCAGGTGGCTGTACCATCTGACAACACATCCCGAGCCATGTTTCCGTGAAACAGAGAATGTTAAAATCTCTGATGTCTCTCTGGAAGGCAACTCGTGCCCTAATTTCATCACCTTGTTGTCTAGAGACTGGACATCGTCGAGTAATATGCTGGGAAGTGGTGTATGGTGTGCTCGCCTTCTATGTCTGAACTGTAGGCCGCTCCGTCTGCCTCTCCTGCGGGGAACGCGTTGTTTTGGGTCGGCCTCTGGGATAAGATCCCACGTTCAGGGTGGAGGTTCGAACAAAGGATCCGCTTCGGGAAAGTCGTATTCCTGTTTGTAATGTTGGTAAGTTGACGTCGCTTTTATATCCTATAGTTCTTTCCGACTGGATGTAATAACACTTGAGATTTTCTGGGCTAACAATGTAAGAAATAATACATTTAAAATAAAAAAAAATTACTGCATAGTTTCCTAAGGACCTTAAGCAAGGCGACCATCTCTGTTGGCACCATCACATACATTTCGGGGTGTCAACTTATTGTTGAGAGTTACAATAGTTTAATACACAAGGTGCGAGCGCATCAGCAGTTCTCTCTTGTTTTGTCAGTCACTGACAGTCACTCAATTAACAATGTCAGCTAACAATTTTTGGATTGGTAACTTAGTCTAGCCAGTTATCATGGACGAATACTGACAGGGCACGCCTCTACCCAGACGCCCTGACCTTGGTAACTTAGTCTAGCCAGTTATCATGGACGAATACAGACAGGGCATGCCTCTACCCAGACGCCCTGACCTTGGTAAATTAGTCTAGTCAGTTATCATGGATGAATACCGACAGGGCACTCCTCTATCCAGGCGCCCTGACCTCCAGGGAGCCCCCATTGATTTTGTTAGTCACTCTCACTCATATCATTAACATGGCATAAGTCATTGCAAAATGTGTAGAATTGCAGGAAATTTGCTTTAAAACTGCAAATATTTCTCTACACCACATGGCAAATTAGGAAGAATTGCATGATATGTTCTATAAAATGTTATTTTCACCTATGGCAAAATGTGTAGAAGTGCAGAAAACTAACTTTAAAACATAAATGTTTCTCTCCGCTGTCAATAGGGGGGCCACGTAAACATTTTGCCAGCTTGGTGGTGGTGGGGGGGCAATTTTGCTTAGGGCCCACAAAAGGCTACAGACGGCCCTGTGTAAAGGGTTATTGTACTCTGTATGCTGATGAAAAACACTACAGTCTCAGAGGTTTTATGCAGATGAAGAGGTTGAAGAGGGTTTATGCAGATGAAGAAGGATGTTGGTCCTCGAAGAGCGAGCGGATTGATTTGAAGAGGCAGTTGATAAGGAGAGTAGGAGAGGGTCTGACGGCCTCCCAAATGATGCACTAGTTCACTACTTTTGACCAGGCACGATATACGGAATAGTGTGTCCTTTGGGACAGTCTCTGAAATAATCATCACGCAGAGCGAAACAGAAGCTTGGCTTGTGGCCAGCGTATTGACTGACTTGATCCTGTGTCTCTCCCCCAAATCTTAAGGGTGTTACTTTCTAGGAAGGAACCCCAACTCAGAGGTCATTAGTCTGTGTGATGATGAGTCCCTGTGTCTCTGTGTCCTTCACCTCACCGCAGAAAGAGCAGCTGTAGAGAAGAGAGGAGCCTCATCCATCCCCTTTCTGTAGCTAAGGCAGGGGGGCAGAGGGATGCTCTGCTCTGACTCACTTCTGAATCATCCTCCTCCCCAGGGCTTCATACAAGAGAGAAGCATCCCTCTCTCTCAACTCACAAACACAAACTTGGACGCTAACACACACACAGAGACACACAGTTTTCCCACAAACAAACACACCAGTGCACACACACACAGACACATACCAATGGACATTTCATGGATGCAAATGGATGTATCGATAAAGAGACATGCAAGAAATATGAAGACTTCATTCATAAGGCTAATACAACATAAGAATGGAGGCCCAGCCATATGCATAGGGGAATCCCCATTGGTACAGACACAGTCAGGTTACCAGTTGCCATGGCAACAGTTATCTACTGCGTGTGGAGAGAGAGAGACACTCACATTTGATATGGTACAAATCTGACATGATAAAGGAAAACAATTCACCGTTTTAAGATAATTTACAATAACCTATTGCCACTACAATACATTAATTTTGATGGAAGGCAGATATCCCCTTCGGAGAGTGACGATTAAATATATTTAATTATATGAATAAATGACAGAAGCCTTATGTAGCCATTATCACATCCCATATCCATTAACCTCTGTTTCATCATAATTCGAGTGCACCTTGAGAAATGACATAATCACTATTATTGAGGGACTTAAGGGTGGAGCCTGGACCTAATGTGCTGCAATAACGATCAACAGGAGCATTAAAGCATTTAACCCACAAATCTCGCACAGTATGAATTTCAGTGGATTTTCCTTATTATGTGGAGTGAGCCGTGTGTCACAGGAGGGCTCGTAAATCTAATTCATGACTTCACGACTCACTCAGAGAATAATAAAGCAGCGGGCTAAACCAGCAGGACCTGCCATCAGCCTCTGTCTTTACCTGGTTCTGATCAGGACCTCCAGCCTATTGAGAACTACCAATGCTAGTAAGAGCCATACAAATAATTCATATCAGGGAGGAGGAGTGTTTTCTTCCTTTAAATGCATGGTAACAAGACTATTTATTTCCATTAATTATCTTGTGATGTGGGAGATTTTATAGACTATAGCTTAAATAACCTTTGGAATGGTGACAAGTTTATTCTTGTTTGTTTTTACTCCCTTAAAATGGCGTCACAGTCAATGTGTATGTACTGAGCTATCAGTGAAACAGAAGCTGTCCTTGAGTTACTTGGTGAAATAAAAACCCAGACATACGTCTGAGACTAACCTAAACCACTTGATGTGGCCTCCTTCAACAATGGCTGTAATGGATGTATCCAAATGTCTTCAGGCTGCTATCTATTTTTTGGTCAGAGTTTCAGTTACACTGGGTCTGCTAAGACAAACTAAGCTTACTGCCCTGCCCAACACACATACACACACATGCACACAGCTGCACACAACATCTGTTGCACAGCTGCACTGAAACCACAGCAACAGCAGCCAAAAGGACCATCCTGTCTCGTCCGAGGAGGAAATTATTATTATTTATTAAATGACAGAGAAGCAGACACAGCAGGTACCCTCCGTTACCCCAGATCAACATCCTGTCTAGATGGAGAGATGGAATCTATGGGGCTCTAATAATGCTGGATGTCTGGCAAAACAAGAATAGTCAAGTAAAAGTCAAATGGTTTATTAGGTTGTTTATTAGCTTGCTTCTATTCTTGGAGGTGCTAGAGAGAGCAGTACTAAGCAGTTGAGCATTGTTGATTACCCCCTCTCTCCCACACTGTCCTCCCTACAAACTGTCACATCCCAGTCTGCCAGTCCTGATAATGGTGCCATGCTACAGTGAAAAATGGGAACTAGATTGTCATTTTCCATTAATAAAAATGATGTGACTTGCTTCAGCTCTTTGAAAGTATTTATGTGGCAGTGGATAGGATAGCCTGAACATGTGAAAGTTGGTTTGGTGTCTCTATCTTGAATGGTACAAGAGTTATTGTTGATGGGTTCAAAGTTGGTTTGGTGTCTCCAGCTTTTTTAAATGTTATTTTACCCCCTTTACCCCTTTTTTCTCCCCAATTTTGTGGTATCCAATTGTTTTTAGTAGAGACCAAGGTTGAAAGTCATGCGTCCTCCGATACACAACCCAACCAAGCCGCACTGCTTCTTAACACAGCGTGCATCCAACCCGGAAGCCAGTCGCACCAATGTGTCGAAGAAACACCGTGCACCTGGCAACCTTGGTTAGAGCGCACTGCACCCGGCCCGCCACAGGAGTCGCTGGTGCGCTATGAGACAAGGACATCCCTACCGGCCAAGCCCTCCCTAACCCGGACGACGCTAGGCCAATTGTGCGTCGCCCCACGGACCTTCCGGTCGCGGCCGGTTACGACAGCTGGCGCTGCCCCACCCGGGAGGCCCTGGTGTCTCCAGCTTAAACAGGTCATTAGTTACTGTTAGTGAGTTATTTTAGGCTAGTTGCAGCAAATTTATATTGTTATATTAGATAAAAGTAAAAATTAATATGAATATGTGAAAGTTGATTTGGTGTCTCTAGCTTGAATGGTTCAAGAGTTACTGTTGGCGAGTTATTTTATATGATCAGACCAAAACATGTGATCAGAAGTGATCGCGTGAAATATGAAGGAAGACTATGTGTATCTGCTTTCTTGGTGTTCACAATTCTTCATCATCATAAAATATGTTGTTCTAAATTCAATCACCCTCTTCAATATTTTTTGCCTGCGCTGCCCATGTGCTCCTCTGCATGTGTGAGTATCCATAGCAACGGCTCTGTTTGGGCTGCTCAATGACGACATGAGAGATCTGTTAGCTGGCAATATCTAGCTACTTTTCGCCATTATAAACTCAGGAAAAAAAAGCTGTAACTTTTGATTGGTGCCAGATAATCCTGTTCTGATTCCAGATTTGAATAGCAGAGAAGTATACCAATGTGTCTGGAAAAGCAGTTTGGAAAACGTAAGGGAACATTTTGTTGATGTGGTTACTTAATCAACAGGTGTAACATTTGATCGAAACTAGATAATTCTGTTCTGATTTCAGATTTGAATTGCAGGGCAGTTAGACCTTTTTGGGAAGTAGTCAAAGTATCTGATTTGTATCAGAAGTTGCATTGTTGCATTCACAGTGAATGGAAGGTTGGAAATGATGATGTCACAATGGAAGCTTCAGAATGTTGAAGAAATCCCATGAAAGTGGATCCCATGAAATCCCATGAAAGTTTAATAAGTTTAACTTCTTGATGACAGGGGGGCAGTATTGAGTAGCTTGGATGAATAAGGTGCCCAGAGTAAATGGCCTGCTACTCTGTCCCAGATGCTAATATATGCATATTATTACTAGTTTTGGATAGAAAACACTCTGAAGTTTCTAAAACGGTTTGAATGATGTCTGTGAGTATAACAGAACTCATATGGCAGGTGAAAACCTGAGACAAATCCAACCAGGAAGTGGGAAATCTGAGGTTTGTAGTTTCATTTAAGTGATTGCCTATCCAATATGCTGTGTCTATGGGGCCAGATTGCACGTCCCAAGGCTTCCAGCAGATGTCAACAGTCTTTAGAAAGTTTTTTGAGGCTTCTATTGTGGAAGGGGGTCGAATAAGAGCTGTTTCAACAAGTGGACTAGGCTGAGCTCAATCAGTTGTTTACTGCGCGGTCAGGCGGGCGCGCCATTCCTTCTTTTTTCTCTGTAATGAATACGCTATTGTCCGGTTGGAATATTATTGAAGATTTATTATAAAAATACCCTAAGGATTGATTGTAAACATTGTTTGACATGTTTCTACAAACTGTAATGAAACTCTTGACTTTTCGTCTGGATTTTGAGCTCGCGCATTGTGCCTTTGGAATAGTGAACTAAACGCGCAAACAAAACAGAGGTATTAGGACATAAATATGGACGTAATTGAACAAAACAAACATTTATTGTGGAAGTGGGAGTCCTGGGAGTGCATTCTGACGAAGATCAGCAAAGGTAAGTGAATATTTATAATGCTATTTATGACTTTTGTTGACTCCACAATTTGGCGGGTAACTGTATGGCTTGCTTTTGTGGCTGAACCTGTTCTCAGATTATTGAATATTGTGCTTTTGCCATGTTGTGGCTCTGCAATTTCTCCGGATGTTTTGGAGGCATTTCTGAACATGGCGGTTTTTGGATATAAATATGAACTTGATCGAACAAAACATACATGTATTGTGTAACATTGAGTCCTGGGAGTGTCATCTGATGAAGATCGTCAAAGGTTAGAGATTAATTTTATCTATATTTCTGCTTTTTGTGACACCTCTCTTTGGTTGGAAAATGGCTGAATGCTTTCTGTGAATAGTTGCTGAAAAGCCTTTTTGAAATGGTTGGATTAACGAGAAGTGTATCTTTAAAATGGTGTAAAATACTTGTATGGTTGAGGAATTTTAATTATGAGATTTCTGTTGTTTTGAATTTGGTGCCCTGCACTTTTACTGGCTGTTGGCGAGGTGGGACGCTAGCATCCCGAACAATCCCAGAGAGGTTAATAAAGCTTTTACAGTTTAAAAAGTATAAATAGTATCAAAAAGTTGTATACAAGTACACTGTCCCAGACCAGTCTGCACATTTTAAAGTTTGAATGGCGTTTCTAGCTTAAAAGGTGTAAGAGGAGTAGCGTTATAAAGAATAATAACTATATGGTACTTTACAAGTAAAGGTGTAAGAGGAGTAGCGTTATAAATAATAATAACTATATGGTACTTTACAAGTAAAGGTGTAAGAGGAGTAGCGTTATAAAGAATAATAACTATATGGTACTTTACAAGTAAAGGTGTAAGAGGAGTAGCGTTATAAAGAATAATAACTATATGGTACTTTACAAGTAAAGGTGTAAGAGGAGTAGCGTTATAAAGAATAATAACTATATGGTACTTTACAAGTAAAGGTGTAAGAGGAGTAGCGTTATAAAGAATAATAACTATATGGTACTTTACAAGTAAAGGTGTAAGAGGAGTAGCGTTATAAAGAATAATAACTATATGGTACTTTACAAGTAAAGGTGTGGGGCTTGCTTTAGCTCTTTAAAAGTACTTTTGTGGTCACGGAAGAAGTTCAAAAAGTTTTACTTTACTATTTAAAGCAAAGCAGGTACATATTGTCAAAGTTACATTTCGTAAAATAATTGGTCTGATTACTTTGATAAACTACTGTATCAACATTATTACTTTGAATTATGGGTTAGATGAATAAAAGTATAAACTACAGTTTTTGCATGTGAAAACTGAAAGAAGAAAGACATAGGACAAGAAAATGCGAATAAAAGGTAGGATCATGTGGACGGCACTTTTAGGAAAGCAAAGTAACTCTGAATCATTCATGCTGTGGGTTTCAGATAAATAGATGTCTGATTTACTTTTGTAAAACGTTCAGTGTTAATTAAGTTTCATTTTAATTGAATGATGATGTGATGGTTGGAAAGTTTTAGGCTATTGTTTGGGGAGAGAAATATAATGGTGCATCTAGTGATGACAGCGCTTTAAAATTATTTTTGTTGTAGTTGAAGAACTACTGATAGCTAGCTTTAGTTCTATCTAATACATACACTATTTAGGCTAACATCTAATGCACATTGCCATGTAATGCACATTGCCATCTATTGCACATTCAAATGTCATAAATCAACACTGCAGAGCTCTCCCAGTCCTCTGCCATGCCTTGATTGTATTACTGCTGGTTATATCTGGAAATGTGCATGTACACACTTGCCCATCTTCTGTTGCTATCCCAAATTATGAATTGTGCGCTCATATATGCTTCATAGATTTCTGCTCTCGTAAAAGCCTGGGTTTTCTGCATGATAACACTAGAAGCTTATTACCTAAAAATTATCAATTGAAAGTGTGAGCTCACAGCTCCAATCCAGATGTGTTGGTCATTACTGAGACGTGGTTAAGGAAGAGTGTTTTGAATACTGATGTTAACCTTTCTGGTTATAACCTTTTTCAGCAAAACAGATCTTCCAAAGGTGGGGGAGTGACAATCTTTACCAAGGATCACCTTCAGTGCTCGGTTGTCTCCACCAAGTCGGTCCCCAAACAATTTCATTTGCTGGTTTTAAGCATTATACTTTCAAATGGCTCTTTGTTGACTGTTATCGTCCTCCATCAGCACCGGCCTGTACCCTACCTGCCCTAAGCTCTCTCCTGGCCCCTTACACTAAGTCTGAATTTGTCCTGCTAGCTGACCTAAACTGGGACAAGCTTAAACCACCTGACCAAGTCCTAAAGCAATGGGACTCCCTAAATCTTTCTCAGATTATTACCAATCTCTCAAGGTATGACTCCAAACACCCGAAAAGGCTACTCTCCTCGATGTTATCCTCACAAATAATCCTGATAGGTATCATTCTGGTGTTTTCTGTAATGACCTTAGTGATCACTGTTTTACAGCCTGTGTTCATAATGGCTGCTCAGTGAAACAACCTGTCCTGATTTGTCATAGACGCTTGCGAAAAAACTTCAATGAGCAAGCCTTCCTTCATGACCTGGCCTCTGTAATTGTTAAAGAGTCAGCTTGATCCCCTTTGTTGAATACGCTTGGATGCTTTTTTAATATTTTCAGTGGTATTGTTAACAAACACGCCCCTATAAAGGAAATGAGAATTAAAATCAAGTTCAGCCCCAAGTCTGATCGTGATCTTGAAGAGTTAAGAACTGCATTTGGCGAAAGGCTCGGCACACACACTCAGGCTCTCATTCAGGCAAATTATAAATAAATAAGTACACTCAGTCTATCCGGAAGGCCAAAGTTAGTTACTTTAACTTGTTATGGCTGCCATCCCGTTAACGGGATAATTGTCATCAACAACCGCTGAATTGCATAGCGCTACATTCAATGAATATCACTAAAAATATTAATATTCATGACATCACAAGTGCAATATAGGAAAACACAGCTTAACCTTTTGTTAATCCACCTGTCATGTCAGATTTTGAAAATGTGCTTTACAGCGAAAGCAATCCAAGCATTTGTGTAAGTTAATCGATCGCTCGACAAAACACACTTAGCATCAGGTAGCTTGGTCATGAAAATCAGAAAAGCAATCAAATGAATTGTTTACCTTTGATGATCTTCGGATGTTTTCACTCACGAGACTCCCAGTTACACAATAAATGTTTATTTTGTTCCATAAAGATTATTTTTGTATCCAAAATACCTCCGTTTGTTTGGCAAGTTATGTTCAGAAATCCACAGGAAAGAGCGGTCACGACAACGCAGACAAATACCAAATAGTTTCCGTAATCTCCACAGAAACATGTCAAACGTTTTTTATAATCAATCCTCAGGTTGTTTTTAAAATATATAATCAATCATATATAAACCGCAAATGTCTTTATCAGTAGTAGAGGGAAAAGCAATGGCTGTCCAAACTCAGTTGCGTGAGCAAAACTCATGCGACCACTTGACGCGATGTTATCGTTCTGGCTCAATTCTCAAAATAAAAGCCTGAAACTATGTCTGAAGACTGTTGACACCTTGAGGAAGCGATAGGAAAATGAATCTGGTTGATATCCCTTTAAATGGAGCAAAGGGAAGCTATGGAACATGTCGTTTTCAAAATAGAAGCCACTTCCTGTTTTGATTTTCCTCAGGGTTTCGCCTGCAATATCAGTTCTGTTATACTCACAGACAATATTTTGACAGTTTTGGAAACTTTAGAGTGTTTTCTATCCAATACTTATTATAATATGCATATATTAGCAACTGATACTGAGGAGCTGGCCGTTTACAATGGGCACCTTTTCATCCAAGCTACTCAATACGGCCCCTGCAGCCATAAGAAGTTAAGGAGCAGTTGTCTCTCTGTGGGTCTAACCCCAAAAAGTTCTGGAAAACAGTTAAAGACCTGGAGAATAAACCCTCCTCCTCACAGCTGCCCATGTCCCTTAACATTGATGATGTGGTTGTTACTGACAAGAAGCACATGGCTGAGCTCTTTAAAATCACCAATTCAATAAGTCAGGATTCCTATTTGACTCAGCCATGCTTCCTTGCCCGTCCAACATTTCCTCATCTACCACCTCTTCTAATGCGACTAGCCCCGATGCTCCTCCCTCTTTTTCCCCTGCCCCATTACAAATGTTTGAGTCTGAGGTGCTAAAGGAGCTCCTTAAACTTGACCCCAAAAAAACATCTGGGTCAGATGGTTTAGACCCTTTCTTTAATGTTGCTGCCCCTATCATCGCCAAGCCTATCTCTGACCTTTTTAACTCGTCTCTTCTCTCTGGGGAGGATCCCATTGCTTGGAAGGCAGCCACGGTGTATCCTTTATTTAAAGGGGGAGATCAAGTTGATCCTAACTGTTATAGGCTTATTTCTATTTTGCCTTGTTTATCAAAAGTGTTGGAAAAACTTGTCAATAATCAACTGACTGGCTTTCTTCTATAGTATTCTCTCTGGCATGCAATCTGGTTAACGCTCAGGTTGTGGATGTGTCACTGCAACCTTAAAAGGTCCTCAATGATGTCACCATTTCCCTTGATTCTACGCAATGTTATGCTGCTATTTTTATTGATTTGGCCAACGCTTTTGATACAGTAGACAATTCCATACTTGTGGGACAGCTAAGGAGTATTGCTGTCTCTGAGGGGTCATTGGCCTGGTTTGCTAACTACCTCTCTCAAAGAGTGTATAAAGTCAGAACATCTGCTGTCTCATCCATCGCCTCTCACCAAGGGAGTACCCCAAGGCTCTATCCTAGGCCCCACGCTCTTCTCAATTTACATCAACAACATAGCTCAGGCGGTAGGAAGCTCTCTCATCCATTTATATGCAGATGATACAGTCTTGTACTCAGCTGGCCCCTCCCCGGATTTTGTGTTAAAACACTCTACAACAAAGCTTTCTTAGTGTCCAACAAGCTTTCTCTGCCCTTAACCTCGTTCTGAACACCTCCTAAACAAAGGTCATGTGGTTTGATAAGAATTATGCCCCTCTCCCCACAGGTGTGATTACTACCTCTGAGGGATTAAAGCTTGAGGTAGTCACCTCATACAAGTATTTGGGAGTATGGCTACACGGTACACTGTCCTTCTCTCGGCACATATCAAAGCTGCAGGCTAAAGTTAAATCTACACTTGGCTTCCTCTATCGTAATCGCCCCTCTTTCACCCCAGCAGCCAAACTAACCCTGATTCAGATGACCATCCTACCCAGGGTAGATTACGGAAACATAATTCATAGATCAGCAGGTAAGGGTGCTCTCACTCTGCACTCTATACTCCTCTGTAAACTGGTCATTTCTGTATACCCATCGCAAGACACACTGGTTGATGCTTATTTATAAAGCCCTCTTAGGCCTCACTCCCCCCTATCTGAGATATCCACTGCAGCCCTCATCCTCCATATACAACACCCATTCTGCCAGTCACATTCTGATAAAGGTCCCCAAAGCACACACATCCCTGGGTCGCTCCTCTTTTCAGTTTGCTGCAGCTAGCGACTCGAACGAGCTGCAACAAACACTCAAACTGGACAGTTTTATCTCAATCTCTTCATTCAAAGACTATATCATGGACACTCTTACTGACAGTTGTGGCTGCTTTGCGTGATATATTGTTGACTCTACCTTCTTGCCCCTTGTGCTGTTGACTGTGCCCAATAAGGTTTGTATCTTGTTTTGTGCTGCTAACATGTGCTGCTGCCATGTTGTGTTGCTACCATGCTGTGTTGTCATGTGTTGCTGCCATGGTCTCTCTTCATGTAGTGTTGTGTTGTCTCTCTTGTCGTGATGTGTGTTTTGTCCTATATTTTTTTATTTTAAATGTATTTTTAATCCTAGTCCCCATCCCCGTATGAGGCCTTTTGGTAGGCCGTCATTGTAAATAAGAATTTGTTCTTAACTGACTTGCCTAGTTAAACAAAGATTAAATAACAAATAAATACAATAAAAAAGATCACTGAAAAGTACATTTTTGAATAAAATGTGGTGTGCTTGTTTTAAAATATGCATGGTTTTGAAACAAGTTATAGTTGTAGTAGTGTCTGCAGTACTAATGTTGGTAACTGGTTATAGCTAAAAAAGTAAATGGGCGGTAATTTAGAATGCATCAGATACTGTATTTACGATAGCACAGCTTCGCCCTGTGTCCCTCAGTCTTCCCGCTCTTTCACTCAAACCCAGCCCTTTTCCTTTGTGTAACAAGCTGTCATATCTGTTCCGCCCACTAGGGACGTTTTCCTGTATGACGTAATTTGTAATCAAGTTATGATTTAATTATGTGTATGTGTAATTCTGTGTGATTAGTTAGGTATTTAGTAAATAAACAATTAAACCCAATTTTGCACTGCTGATTCAAATTGTGCCAAGAATTTACAACTTTCAGATGAGACTGAATTAAGACGACGATTGATATTGACTGCTATTGAAGTAAAATATTACTAGGTCTTTAAGAGTTTATTCGGAAGATAACAGATAACTCTATAAATATTATTTTGTGGTGCCCGACTCTAGTTAATTACATTTACATGATTAGCTCAATCAGGTGATATTAATTACGGAGAAATAATTTTATAGAATAGCATGTCATTTCACTTAATCCGGCATTGCCAAACACACAACAGTATTATATGCTAATTTAAGCACATTTAAGTAGTTATAATTTATAGTGCAGACCAGAGCTAGACCAGAGCTAGTGCGAACCAGAGCTAGCTAGCTACGCCCAGGACCAGAGCTGGACCCGATCTAGTGCAGGCCAGAGCAGTAGTTGTGGTCATTAGTTCTGATCAGTAGTTGTGTGGTTGTGGTCAGTAGTTGTGGTCAGTAGTGGTTAGTAGTTTTGGTCAGTAGTTTTGGTAAGTAGTAGTTGTAGTCAGTAGTTGTAGTCAGTAGTTGTAGTCAGTAGTTGTAGTCAGTAGTTGTGTGGTTGTGGTCAGTTGTTGATTGGTTGATTATGCAGGACATTTTTTACTTGTAGTGCATTTGAGGTTTAAAAATGCTTCTTAAGTTTGTAATTTCCACTGAAATTTCAGACTTGATTTTCCCTTACGAAAAATGTATCAACCCCCCTACAAAATAATAATTCACATTTCCTGTTACTGTATATACTTGACATAGCGAACTGGCTCAAATTAAGACCCTACACCTGTAGCTCTGAACTCATCCACATTACTCCCAGACAGTCACTGTTTGTAAAACATAAACACGTAAACATAGCCCCTCCCTCTCTGTTTATGCAGTGCTTTTAAAAATACAAAAAAATTATGAACACAATTCCATTTATGAAAAATGTATTAGTTATTTTCCCCCTGGTTTTTATTAAAATGTGTTTTTCTAACGCATTCCCCCCTGAATGTCTCTCTATTCTTCATGTGACACAGACAGTACTGAAAGCTTCCCCTCACTTAAACCTTGTGTGTGTGTGTGTGTGTGTGTGTGTGTGTGTGTGTGTATATAGAAGGATTACAGTGGCCAATCATCCTGTTGATGACTACTTGATGACTTTCCATTGGTGCATATCCATACAATATTCCCTATCTCTACTTTTTCCTCCACATATTGCTCCATGTCTCATTTAGACTCAAATTACTTAGAAGCACTACAGGCGAGGGAGATATGAGTCAATATAATAAAAAGAGCAAAACTGAGCTTCAACTGCCTAGATGAGTGAGTCTCTAGATTAGTCTACCTCACATTTTCCATCCTGCTGCCACAGAGCATGATGCTCATGGATAATCACCAGAGCAGTGTGTAAAAACTCTCTCTTCTTGGGGGGGGGGGGGGGGGGGGGGGGGTCGACCACTACCCATCCTAATCCCCAGGGCCCTCTCCTCTCACTGAGCACTGCTACCCCCCCATCCCCTGCCATCCTCAGGCCTCTCTCCTCTCACTGAGCTCTGCTACCCCCATCCCCTGCCATCCTCAGGCCTCTCTCCTCTCACTAAGCTCTGCTACCCCCATCCCCTGCCATCCTCAGGCCATCCTCAGGCCTCTCTCCTCTTACTGAGCTCTGCTACCCACATCCCCTGCCATCCTCAGGCCTCTCTCCTCTCACTGAGCACTGCTACCTCCATCCTCAGGCCATCCTCAGGCCTCTCTCCTCTCACTGAGCTCTGCTACCCACATCCCCTGCCATCCTCAGGCCTCTCTCCTCTCACTGAGCACTGCTACCTCCATCCTCAGGCCATCCTCAGGCCTCTCTCCTCTCACTGAGCACTGCTACCCCCATCCCCTGCCATCCTCAGGCCTCTCTCCTCTCACTGAGCACTGCTACCCCCATCCCCTGCCATCCTCAGGCCTCTCTCATCTTACTGAGCTCTGCTACCCCCATCCCCTGCCATCCTCAGGCCTCTCTCCTCTTACTGAGCTCTGCTACCCCCATCCCCTGCCATCCTCAGGCCTCTCTCCTCTTACTGAGCTCTGCTACCCCCATCCCCTGCCATCCTCAGGCCTCTCTCCTCTCACTGAGCTCTGCTACCCCCATCCCCTGCCATCCCCTGCCATCCTCAGGCCTCTCTCCTCTCACTGAGCACTGCTACCCCCATCCCCTGCCATCCTCAGGCCTCTCTCCTCTTACTGAGCTCTGCTACCCCCATCCCCTGCCATCCTCAGGCCTCTCTCCTCTCACTGAGCTCTGCTACCCCCATCCCCTGCCATCCTCAGGCCTCTCTCCTCTTACTGAGCTCTGCTACCCCCATCCCCTGCCATCCTCAGGCCTCTCTCCTCTTACTGAGCTCTGCTACCCCCATCCCCTGCCATCCTCAGGCCTCTCTCCTCTCACTGAGCTCTGCTACCCCCATCCCCTGCCATCCCCTGCCATCCTCAGGCCTCTCTCCTCTCACTGAGCACTGCTACCCCCATCCCCTGCCATCCTCAGGCCTCTCTCCTCTTACTGAGCTCTGCTACCCCCATCCCCTGCCATCCTCAGGCCTCTCTCCTCTCACTGAGCTCTGCTACCCCCATCCCCTGCCATCCTCAGGCCTCTCTCCTCTCACTGAGCACTGCTACCCCCATCCCCTGCCATCCTCAGGCCTTTCTCCTCTCACTGAGCTCTGCTATCCCCCACCCCCCAGTAGTCTGAAGCCCTACCCTCAGCAGAGGCCGTCACAGCTGGAGAGATAGGAACCGGAAGCGAACCACCACTCACTGTGACCTCATACACGGCGGACAAGCCAGGTCCCATCATGGATCATGCCATACAGCAGTGGGCAGCATCTGTGTGCATCCAAATGACAATTAGGCCAGTTCGATTCACCGTCTCCACCTTTCTAACCGTCTTACTATTTCTCTCTCTCTCTCAGTGACCCCCCCCCATCATCATCAGAGCACCTACCCTGAACATTGTTTATTGATTCATCAGTCATGGTATGAATCTCACACATTGTTATAATGCGCTTATCAGACATTATCCCAGTTTTAGCACAGAATTTCACTGTAACACTATAACTGTATGACTCATTTTGTCTCTTGCCAGATCTTTGGGCGCTAAGCATTGACAGCCTTCGCAACAGTATCTCTGATACTCAGTTGTTCTCATGATCAGCCTCTCCCATAGAATAGAGATAAGATAAATCCCATATATATGAATGTATCTATTTCTATGGTAAATCCTTCAGAACAGGACAAGATGAGCTCACAATATAGAAGTCCCTCCTTTAGAACCACAGGCAACACCAGATGGTAACTCCATTGAATAGATTAATCATCAGCATATTTAAAATGTTCATCTCGAGCTCATCATCCAATGATGGCAAAAATATAAAATCCTTACATTACATGGGCTATATTCTAAAGGTATTAGACAAACTAGAGTACATTTGTGGATATGTTATTGGAAATTTGAGAGTATGTGAGAGTTGTCCTGAGACCTTTATAATTGGCTGTTTTTCCAGCCTGGGCTCCATGATGCACTCAGAGGACACACTCTCTAATGATTCAAGGGAACTCATGAACACTGGAGTAAAGAGTTCAACCTAATGTATACACACACAAACACAGGAAGCTTCAAAGCAAAAGAAAGCAAGTCAGTAAGAAAGAGGGAGGACGAGAGAATACATAACATGTTCTCAGCACAGAGGGTGTTATTTTTAAACCGGAGCCCCAGGTGTCTGTGAAGTGAGCTGGAGAATGCAAGGGGTCAACCAGGTCACGGTAAAGAAAAGAGGGAGAATAATACCAGAATAAAACCCTGCAGAGAGAGAGAAAGCTGTTAGACTTAAAAAATCTGAGAGAGAGAAATAGAGAGAAGGAAAGAGAGAGAAAGAGACAATACTGATAAAACTGCTTAACTCCAGCTGCAGCCTGGCTACCGGCATGGACAGAGGCACACACACAGAGACAGGACAAGGTCAGAACAAAACATTCCTTTTGATTTGGTAAACTGTTTAACACTGAGGCACAGCTGTGTGCTCAGACAGAAGATCTTAGTATAGGTGGAGGTTGGCCTGTTTGAGCAAAGAAGTGAACGATGCTACTGTAAAAGCAAAAAGAGAAGGGTTTCTGTGTAAAGTCCTCACCTTCCACACCACCTCTCTGGCAGGAAGTCCTCTGGCTGGTGGAACACTTCCGGGTCACGGTGGATGGCGTGGCTGATGTACATGGCAGCGTAAGCCTTGGGAATGTGGAAGCCTCCCAGAGTAGTGTCCTTTGGAGTGAATAAAACAGTAGGAGACTGGCATTGAGTTGTGAGGGCAGTCATTTGATAATAACTCAACGTGGTACTATACACTATAGTACTTTAGTGTTTTTGCAGACTTGACTGAGGTATTCACTGTAGTATTTACTGTAGTATACTGTAGTATTTACAGTTAACTATAGTATAAATACTGTAGTAAAAGAAAACTGTAGTATACACTCAATTAGTATTTGGTAGCATTACCTTTAAATTGCTTAACTTGGGTCAAACATTTCTGGTAGCCTTCCACAAGCTTCCTATAATAAGTTGGGTGAATTTTGGCCCAATCCTCCTGACAGAGATGGTGTAACTGAGTTAGGTTTGTGTGCCTCCTTGTCCGCACATGCTTTTTCAGTTCTGCCCACAAATTTGCTATAGGATTGATGTCAGGGCTTTGCGATGGCCACTCCAATACCTTGACTTTGTTGTCCTTAAGCCATTTTGCCACAACTTTGGAAGTATGCTTGGGGTCATTGTCCATTTGGAGGACCCATTTGCGACCAAGCTTTAACTTCCTGACTGATGTCTTGAGATGTTGCTTCAATATATCCACATAATTTTCTTACCTCATGATGCCATCTATTGGGAATGGGATGGTGTTCTTCAGCTTGCAAGCCTCCCCCTTTTTTCCTCCAAACATAACGATGGTCATTATGGCTAAACAGTTCTATTTTTGTTTCATCAGATCAGAGGAAAAAGTACGATCTTTGTCCCCATGTGCAGTTGCAAACCGTAGTCTGGCTTTTTTATGACGGTTTTGGAGCAGTGGCTTCTTCCTTGCTGAGCGGCCTTTCAGGTTCTGTCGATATGGAACTCGTTTTACTGTGGATATAGATAGTTTTGTACCAGTTTCCTCCAGCATCTTCACAAGGTCCTTTGCTGTTATTCTGGGATTGATTTGCACTTTTCGCACCAAAGTACGTTCATCTCTAGGAGACAGAACGCGTCTCCTTCCTGAGCAGTATGATGGCTGTGTAGTCCCATGGTGTTTATACTTGCGTACCATTTTTTGTACAGATGAACGTGGTACCTTCAGGCATTTGGAAATTGCTCCCAAGGAGGAACCAGACTTGTGGAGGTCCACAATTTGTTTTGGCTGATTTCTTTTGATTTTCCCATGATGTCAAGCGAAGAGGCACTGAGTTTGAAGGTAGGCCTTGAAAACATCCACAGGTACACCTCCAATTGACCCAAATGATGTCAATTAGCCTATCATAAGCTTCTAAAGCCATGACATCATTTTCTGGAATTTTCCAAGCTGTTTAAAGGCACAGTTAACTTAGTGTATGTAAACTTCTGACCCACTGGAATTGTGATACAGTGAAATATAAGTGAAATATCTGTCTGTAAACAATTGTTGGAAAAATTACTTGTGTCATGCACAAAGTAGATGTCCTAACTGACTTGCCAAAACTATAGTTTGTTAACAAGACATTTGTGGAGTGGTTGAAAAAAGTTTTATTGACTCCAACCTAAGTGTATGTAAACTTCTGACTTCAACTGTATATGCAAATGAAATACTGTAGTGTTAACTATAGTACAAAAAGTGTAGTGTTTCTGCTGACTGTAGTGTTTTTGCGAACATTACACAGTGTTATTTTTGCGGATAATTCTGTAGTATTTACCATAGCATTTTACAGTATACTACAACAGTATAATAAGTACTACACATGATCAAGGGATACTACAGTCTGTAGTATAGTATTCTACATTATAAACTGGGTAGTTAGAGCCCTGAATGCTGATTGGCTGACAGCCGTATACCACGGGTATGAGAAAACAATTATTTTTACTGCTCTAATTATGTTGATAACCAGTTTATAATAGCAATAAGGCACCTCAGGGGTGTGACGCGTCGTTGCTAAGAACAGCCCTTAGCCATGGTATATTGGCCATGGTATATTGGCCATGGTATATTAGCCATGGTATATTAGCCATGGTATATTGGCCATGGTATATTGGCCATGGTATATTGGCCATGGTATATTAGCCATGGTATATTGGCCATGGTATATTAGCCATGGTATATTAGCCATGGTATATTAGCCATGGTATATTGGCCATGGTATATTGGCCATGGTATATTGGCCATAAACCACACTCCCTCATGCCTTATTGCTTAAGTATACTGCAGTTTACTACAGAATAATGTAGTAAATACTGAAGTATTTTTTCATGTGGGAATGGTTGATTTTCCTAGAAATCCTCACATACAGTGCCGCTATGAACATGGTAGAAACAACCGGAGGTTTGTAATTATAGAAACATACATTTTGTATATAATTAGTAATCACTATTTACTTACTGAATATATTTAGACTGGCAAAAAACGTAGAGAGGGAATCCAGAGGAATAATTAATTATCTCGCTCTGTTTGTTAAAGCATTTACTCAGTTAGAGGCAGTGGCGTGTTTGTTAAAACATTAACTCAATTAGAGGCAGTGGCGTGTTTGTTAAAACATTAATTAAATTAGGGGGTGGCAGGGTAGCCTAGTGGTTAGAGCGTTGGACTAGTAACTGAAAGGTTGCAAGTTCAAACCCCCGAGCTGACAAGATACAAAACTGTCGTTCTGCCCCTGAACAGGCAGTTAACCCACTGTTCCTAGGCAGTCATTGAAAATAAGAATTTGTTCTTAACTGACTTGCCTAGTTAAATAAAGAAAAGAAAAAAAAACACATTTAGAGGCAGTGGGGTGTTTGTTAAGGCATTAACTCATTTAGAGGCAGTGGGGTGTTTGTTAAGGCATTAACTCATTTAGAGGCAGTGGGGTGTTTGTTAAGGCATTAACTCATTTAGAGGCAGTGGGGTGTTTGTTAGGGCATTAACTCATTTAGAGGCAGTGGGGTGTTTGTTAGGGCATTAACTCATTTAGAGGCAGTGGGGTGTTTGTTAAGGCATTAACTCATTTAGAGGCAGTGGGGTGTTTGTTAAGGCATTAACTCATTTAGAGGCAGTGGGGTGTTTGTTAAGGCATTAACTCATTTAGAGGCAGTGGGGTGTTTGTTAAGGCATTAACTCAATTAGAGGCAGTGGGGTGTTTGTTAAGGCATTAACTCATTTAGAGGCAGTGGGGTGTTTGTTAAGGCATTAAGTCCATCACAGAGAAGCACAGATGTCATTATTGAAAAGCTGCTTCCTGTTTATCAAGGGCAGACAGAGAGCCTCCTCTCAGAGCAGAGCAGAGATCACTCTCACACACACACGGTTCACACTCACGCAGGCATGAGCACACACACAAACATACAAAAACACACACACGGGCTCTGAAAAACACTGCTTAATGTGTCTCCACACTCTGCAGAGTGCTAGACAAAACACTTCTCGGAATACTGATCATTGTTTTTTTTAAAGGAATACTGATCATTGTTTTTTTTTTAAAGGAACACTGATCATTGTACAGCAGCAGAGATTCTGGGGAAATAAGATTCTATGAAAACGATTTAAAAACTGGGAAAAGAGATATCGCATATTTAGGATGTCTGTATTCATGATCCCTGGCTTTTAAAGAGGGCTGATTGAAGCTGAGGAGCTACAGTAATGTATCACAGGTCCCCAGTAGACTACAGCCCCTCATCAGGCCTGGTCCTTATTCCCAGTGACATGCACATCCTTCTATCAGGAAGCCAGGCAGGCAGTTGGCCAGATGAGAATGTTTTATGTATAACCCCATTAGCAGGCAGCATATGGGCCCACCTGGGCTGGGCTGGGGCTGGCTGGGGCTCTGGGTTCTGAGGGAAAGAAACACAACATGGGCAGAGATGGGTCTGGATTTGAAGAGTTGCTGTCTGGACCTTCTCTGATCATAGGCTGGCACAAAGGGGATGCAGCGGCTGACGCGAAACATAAAGCCTTTCATGAGCTCCAGAATAAAGTGAGTGAGTCCAAGAGTGATTGTTGCAGAGGACTTTACAGAGGCAAAGTGTGCTGATGTCCAAGAGTCCAGGGCTAAGTCAATGAACGCAGTGGCCTAGCTAGAGCAGGAAAGAAGAGGCGATGGTCTGTCAGTGTTTCCTCATTATTTCTGACTGTCCAGAGTGGAAACATCTCATCTCCAGTCAGTCCATTGTAGAGAACAGTGAGACTCACTGACCTCAGTTAATATTCCACTAGCAAGCAACAACAGGACATGCTCAAAATGCTGCTGCACACACCCCCCGTTCCATTTGAGAGGATTACTCACGTCTTTCCGAAAGCTCAGGAATCTTAATCCGCAACCTTAATGATGCCATGTAAGGCCTGGCGCCTCTGATGACTGTTGAATAGCTAATCAATGGCTACCCAGATTATCTGTATGGACTATCTGCAGTGACTCTACCTGCACTGGCGATATGCACACTCACAGGTCTCTATCCACACACACACACGCAAACACATACAGTGCCTACAGTGACATTTACAATCCCCAGCCCTTAACAATTACAAGAACACCCATAATATGATGCCCCAAACATAACACTTTGATTTCAGAGCATTTTTTTTGCAGTATTACTTTAGTACCTTGATACAAACAGGATGCATGTTTTAGAATATTTGTACTCTGTACAGGCTTCCTTCTTTTCACTCTGCCAATTAGGTTAGTATTGTGGAGTAACTATAATCAAATCAAATTGTATTTGTCACATGCACCGAATACAACAGGTGTTGACCTTACCGTGAAATGCTTACTTACAAGCCCTTATCCAACAATGCAGTTCAAGAAATCGAGTTAAGAAAAGATTTACTACATAAACTAAAGTAATAAATTAAATAAAAGTTACACAATAAAATAACAATAACAAGGCTATATACAGGGGGTACCGGTAGAGAGTCAATGTGCGGTGGTACAGGTTAGTCGAGGTAATTTGTAGGTAGAAATAAAGTGACTATGCATAGATAATAAACAGCGAGTAGCAGCAGTGTAAAAACAAAGGGCAAGGGGGGAGGGTGTCAATGTAAATAGTCCGGTGGCCATTTGATTAATTGTTCAGCAGTCTTATGGTTTGGGGGTAGAAGCTGTTAAGGATCCTTTTGGACCTAGATTTGGCACTCCGGTAGCTATGACTTGGGTGACTGGAGTATTTGACTATTTTTTGGGCCTTCCTCTGACACCGCCTAGTACATAGGTCCTGGACTATCCTACCGATCCTCGACTTCGGCGACGTCATCTACAAAATTGCTTCCAACACTCTACTCAGCAAACTGGATGCAGCTTATCACAGTGCCATCCGTTTTGTCACTAAAGCACCTTATACCACCCACCACTGCGACTTGTATGCTCTAGTCGGCTGGCCCTCGCTACATATTCGTCGCCAGACCCACTGGCTCCAGGTCATCTACAAGTCCATGCTAGGTAAAGCTCCGCCTTATCTCAGTTCACTGGTTACGATGGCAACACCCATCCGTAGCACGCGCTCCAGCAGGTGTATCTCACTGATCATCCCTAAAGCCAACACCTCATTTGGCCGCCTTTCGTTCCAGTTCTCTGCTGCCTGTGACTGGAACGAATTGCAAAAATCGCTGAAGTTGGAGACTTTTATCTCCCTCACCAACTTCAAACATCTGCTATCCGAGCAGCTAACCGATCGCTGCAGCTGTACATAGTCTATTGGTAAATAGCCCACCCATTTTCACCTACCTCATCCCCATACTGTTTTTATTTATTTATTTTTATTTTTCTGCTCTTTTGCACACCAATCTCTACCTGTACATAACCATCTGATCATTTATCACTCCAGTGTTAATCTGCATAATTGTAATTATTTGCCTACCTTCTCATGCCTTTTGCACACAATGTATATATAGACTCCCCTTTTTTCTACTGTGTTATTGACTTGTTAATTGTTTACTCCATGTGTAACTCTGTGTTGTCTGTTCACACTGCTATGCCTTATCTTGGCCAGGTCGCAGTTGCAAATGAGAACTTGTTCTCAACTAGCCTACCTGGTTAAATAAAGGTGAAATAAAAATAAAAAATAAAAAAAAATAAAAAAAATAAAAAATAGGTCCTGGATGGCAGGAAGCTTGGCCCCAGTGATGTACTGGGCCATATGCACAACCCTCTGTAGCGCTTTACGGTCGGACGCCGAGCAATTTCCATACCAGGCGGTGATGCAACTGGTCAGGATGCTCTCGATGGTGCAGCTGTAGAACCTTTTGAGGATCTGGGGACCAATGCCAAATCTTTTCAGTCTCCTGAGGGGGAAAAGATGTTGTCGTGCTCTCTTCACAACTGTCTTGGTGAGTTTGTTTGTAGTCCACAATCAGCTCCTTTGTCTTGCTCACATTGAGGGAGAGGTTGTTGTCCTGGCACCACACTGCCAGGTCTCTGACCTCCTCTCTATAGGCTGTCTCATCGTTGCCGGTCATCAGCAAACTTAATGATAGTGTTAGAGTCATGCTTGGCCATGCAGTCTTGGGTGAACAGGGAGTACAGGAGAGGACTAAGCTTGCACCCATGAAGTGCCCCCGTGTTGAGGATCAGCGTGGCAGATGTGTTGTTGCCTACCCTTACCACCTGGGGGCGGCCCATCAGGAAGTCCAGGATCCAGTTGCAGAGGGAGGTGTTTAGTCCCAGGGTCCTTAGCTTAGTGATGAGCTTTGTGGGCACTATAGTGTTGAATGCTGAGCTCTAGTCAATGAACAGCATTCTCATATATGTGTTCCTTTTGTCCAGGTGGGAAAGGGCTGTGTGGAGTGCAATTGAGATTGCGTCATCTGTGGATCTGTTGGGGCAGTATGTAAATTGGAATGGGTCTAGGGTTTCCAGGATGATGGTGTTGATGTGAGCTATGACTAGCCTTTCAAAGCACTTCATGGCTACGGTAGTCATTTAGGCAGATTACCTTCGCTTTCTTGGGCACAGGGACTATGGTGGTCTGCTTGAAACATATAGTTATTACAGACTCGGTCAGGGATAGGTTTAAAATGTCAGTGAAGACACTTGGCAGTTGGTCCGTGCACTCTCTGAGTACAGGTCCTGGTAATCCGTCTGGCCCCGCGGCCTTGTGAATGTTGATCTGTTTTAAAGATCTTACTCACATCGGCTACAGAGAGCGTTTTCACACAGTCGTCCGGAACAGCTGGTGCTCTCATACATGCTTCAGTGATTCTTGCCTCGAAGCGAGCATAAAAGGCATTTAGCTCGTCTGGTTGGCTTGCGTCACCGGGCAGCTCGCGGCTGGGTTTAACTTTGTAGTCCGTAACAGTTTGCAAGCCCTGCCACATCCGACGAGCGTCAGAGCCGGTGTAGTAGGGTTACATTTTAGTCCTGTATTGACGCTATGCCTGTTTGATGCTCCATCTGAGTGCACAGCGCGATTTCTTATAAGCTTCTGGATTTGTGTCCTGCTCTTTGAAAGCGGCAGCTCTAACCTATAGCTCGGTGCGGATGTTGCCTGTAATCCATGGCTTCTGGTTGGGATACAGTCACTGTGGGGACGACGTTGTCGCTGCACTTATTGATGAAGCCGGTGACTGAGGTGGTATACTCCTCAATGCCACTGGATGAATCCCGGAACATATCCCAGTCTGTGCTAGCAAAACTGTCCTGTAGCGTAGCACCCACGTCATCTGACCACGTCTGTATTGAGTGAGTCACTGGTACGTCCTGCTTTAGTTTTTGCTTGTAAGCAGGAATCAGGAGGAGAGAATTATGGTCAGATTTGCCAAATGGAGGGCGAGCTTTGTATGTGTCTGTGTGTGGAGTAAAGCAGGTCTAGTTTTTTCTCCTCTAGTTGCATATGCTGCGGTCATCCCCCTCTTCAAAGGGGGGGACACTCTTGACCCAAACTGCTACAGACCTATATCTATCCTACCATGCCTTTCTAAGGTCTTCGAAAGCCAAGTCAACAAACAGATTACCGACCATTTCGAATCTCACCATACCTTCTCTGCTATGCAATCTGGTTTCAGAGCTGGTCATGGGTGCACCTCAGCCACACTCAAGGTCCTAACCGATATCTTAACCGCCATCGATAAGAAACATTACTGTGCAGCCGTATTCATTGATCTGGCCAAGGCTTTCGACTCTGTCAATCACCACATCCTCATTGGCAGACTCGACAGCCTTGGTTTCTCAAATGATTGCCTCGCCTGGTTCACCAACTACTTCTCTGATAGAGTTCAGTGTGTCAAATCGGAGGGTCTGCTGTTCGGACCTCTGGCAGTCTCTATGGGGGTGCCACAGGGTTAAATTCTTGGATCGACTCTCTTCTCTGTATACATCAATGAGGTCGCTCTTGCTGCTGGTGAGTCTCTGATCCACCTCTACGCAGACGACACCATTCTGTATACTTCTGGCCCTTCTTTGGACACTGTTAACAACCCTCCAGGCAAGCTTCAATGCCATACAACTCTCCTTCCGTGGCCTCCAATTGCTCTTAAATACAAGTAAAACTAAATGCATGCTCTTCAACCGATCGCTACCTGCACCTACCCGCCTGTCCAACATCACTACTCTGGACGGCTCTGACTTAGAATACATGGACAACTACAAATACCTAGGTGTCTGGTTAGACTGTAAACTCTCCTTCCAGACCCATATCAAACATCTCCAATCCAAAGTTAAATCTAGAATTGGCTTCCTATTTCGCAACAAAGCATCCTTCACTCATGCTGCCAAACATACCCTTGTAAAACTGACCATCCTACCAATCCTCGACTTTGGCGATGTCATTTAAAAATAGCCTCCAATACCCTACTCAACAAATTGGATGCAGTCTATCACAGTGCAATCCGTTTTGTCACCAAAGCCCCATATACTACCCACCATTGCGACCTGTACGCTCTCGTTGGCTGGCCCTCGCTTCATACTCGTCGCCAAACCCACTAGCTCCATGTCATCTACAAGACCCTGCTAGGTAAAGTCCCCCCTTATCTCAGCTCGCTGGTCACCATAGCATCTCCCACCTGTAGCACACGCTCTAGCAGGTATATCTCTCTAGTCACCCCCAAAACCAATTCTTTCTTTGGCCGCCTCTCCTTCCAGTTCTCTGCTGCCAATGACTGGAACGAACTACAAAAATCTCTGAAACTGGAAACACTTATCTCGCTCACTAGCTTTAAGCACCAACTGTCAGAGCAGCTCACAGATTACTGCACCTGTACATAGCCCACCTATAATTTAGCCCAAACAACTACCTCTTTCCCTACTGTATTTAATTTTTTTATTTATTTTGCTCCTTTGCACCCCATTATTTTTATTTCTACTTTGCACATTCTTCCATTGCAAATCTACCATTCCAGTGTTTTGCTTGCTATATTGTATTTACTTTGCCACCATGGCCTCTTTTGCCTTTACCTCCCTTATCTCACCTCATTTGCTCAGATCGTATATAGACTTGTTTATACTGTACTATTGACTGTATGTCTGTTTTACTCCATGTGTAACTCTGTGTCGTTGTATGTGTCGAACTGCTTTGCTTTATCTTGGCCAGGTCGCAATTGTAAATGAGAACTTGTTCTCAACTTGCCTACCTGGTTAAATAAAGGTGAAATAAAATTTTAAAAAATAAAAGATGTGACATGCTGGTAGAAATCAGGTAAAACAGTTATAAGTTTGGCTGCATTAAAGTGACCGACCACTAGGAGCGGCGTTTCTGAATGATAATTTTATTGTTTGCTTATGGCCTTATACAGCTCGTTGAGGGTGGTCTTAGTGCCAGCATCAGTTTGTGGTGGTAAATAGATGGCTACGAAAAATATAGACTCACTTGGTAGATAGTGTGGTCTACAGCTTATCATGAGGTACTCTACCACAGGCGAGCAATACCTCAAGACTTCCTCAATATTAGACATCACGAACCAGCTGTTATTGACAATTAGACACACACTCCCACCCCTCGTCTTACCAGACATAGTTGTTCTGTCCTGCCGATGCACGGAAAACCCAGCCAACTGTATATTATCTGTGTCGTTGTTCAGCCACGACTTGGTGAAACATAAGATATTACAGTTTTTAATGTCCCGTTGGTAGGATAGTCTCGAACGGAGATCATCCAGTATATTCTCCAGTGATTGCACATTGGCCAATGGAGCGGAAAAATTACCTCCCGGGATAATTTTCTTCGCTCATCATCACTGCCGTGTACATTCCCCCCAAGCAGACGCCACGACGGCTCTCATGGAACTACACTGGACTATGTGCAAACTGCAAACCGCATATCTTGAGGCCACATTTTTTTGTAGCTGGGGACTTTAATGAAGGAAATCTGAGGAAAACCAAATTCTATCAACACATCACCGGTGCTACACGTGCATCACAAACTCTTGATCTTTGCTACTCTCCCTTCCGGGACGGCTACAAGGACTGCAATTCGACGTCAAGGACACCAGATAATTAAGGATTAAAAAGGGAAAGCCAGTCAGCCACCGACGCCTCCGTTGCCGACGTAAGTCATTTAAGTGTGTTAATTGTCAGAAAGCTGTCGGCCTAGACAGCATCCCAAGCCGCGTCCTCAAAGCATGTGCAGACCAGTTAGCTGGAGTGTTTATGGAAATATTCATGTTCATATCCCTGTCATGTTCGTGAAAGTCTCATCTTTCCATAGAGTGGTCATATTAGTTAGTAAGCCAAAACTTTCGGACACCACAGACGTTTTTGTGAGAAGACCGATTTTCGGGATGTCTCCTGGTCTGACAAACAGCGCTGTAGCTCTGTCACTTTCCACCGCAGATGCTGAATGTAGACACAGTCGGTTGCAGTGGGGTAAAAAAATATTATGATGTAAATTTGATTGACACACATTTGTGTCAATAGACAGTCATCACTAGCCATACCCTGCCCTGAACCTGAGTCACTGTTACTAGCCATTCTTGCCTCAGCCTCCTCCTGTGATATGTACATACAGTATCTACCGCAACCTTTTCTGTTTTTTACGACCCATGATCTTGGCTGTCTAACTGATGACAGAGTCGGAGCAGGTCACTTTGCTGATGCCGTGTTTGACTTTGAACATGAGTTTGCATAACCTCAGCTCAGCCTATCAGAAAACCAGGCCGGCACATCTTGGTAGGGGGGCAGGCCATTACCCACTGATCAGCCAAAGGCTCATCATAGATTATTATAACTGCGAAATTGCACAAATATATATATAAAAAACATCTTAACAGGCCCTTTTTAAATTGTTTTATTTCTAAAAATATATATTTTTGTGTGTGTCAATTTCGACCAGCCCACCAAACAAAAAAAATGGCCCAGCCCCCTTCCCCTCTCTCTCTCATTGTGGAGGAGCTGCTTTACCCCAGGTGAGGGGAGGGCGTGACGAACCCCCCTCCACCCATGGCAATCACCCTCCCTCCCCCTCCGCTCCTCCACCCAACTCCAACACTGTAACATCAGTGTTTACCGCCTCAATCAATTACCCATCATAACCTGGGCGTGTGGGTATCCATTATTCATCCAACCAGCCGGGATAGAGGGAGGGAGAAAGGAAGGGAGGGAAGGAGGGGGAGCCATGAGAGCACATGACAAGGAAAGTGTCCCAAATGGCACCCTATTTGTCACTACTAGGGCTCTGGTAAAAATAGGGTTCCATTTGGGATGCACATGTAACTGATGTGAAACAGCTAGCTAGTTAGCGGTGGTGCGCGCTAATATCGTTTCAATCGGTGACATCACTCGCTCTGAGACCTGAAGTAGTTGTTCCCCTTGCTCCGCAAGGGCCGCGGCTTTTGTGGAGTGATGGGAAACGATGCTTTGTGGGTGACTGTTGTTGATGTGTGCAAAGGGTCCCTGGTTCGAGCCCGGGTCGGGCGAGGGGACAAAAGCAATACTGTTACATTGATGCTGTTGACCCGGATCCCTGGTTGCTGCGTAAAAAAAGGAGCAGGTCAAAAGGGGGGCGAGTGTAACCGATGTGAAATGGCTAGCTAGTTAGCGGTGGTGCTCGCTAATAGCGTTTCAATCGACGTCACTCGCTCTGAGACCTGAAGTAGTTGTTCCCCTTTCTTCGCAGGGGCCGTGGCTTTTGTGGCGTGATGGGTAACGATGCTTCGTGGGTGTCAGTTGTCTGTGTGTGCAGAGGGTCCCTCTCACTTGCTCTCCCTGGTTCGAGCCCGGGTACGGACGGAAGCTATACTGTTACACACACATGGTGCCTCCCCCCGCCTTCCACCTCCATCATGAATATGTAACACCCATTCACACACCTTTTTGTTACCACAGTGACGTTAACACTCACAGGCAAACAGGAGCCAAACATCCCAATCTACATGTGAGACTGTGGGCATAACCACAGTTCACTGACTACCATCGATGGAATGGGAGGAGGGTGAGTCACAAAATGTTCCTTTTCCCGACAACCCTGGAGAAAATTAAATGTACAGTACAGAGTGTAGTGCAATGTTAATTAATTCACGACTAAAAATATTCTGATATGAAAATGTGTGTTAGTGACTTTCTGTGTGTGTTGCTATGGCCCAAAGGCAGAAGAGGCCCAGCTGTATTTCCCTATGGCTGCTAGGTCTACTGGGAGCTGGGCTCTGAAGCAAGACGACCAGAAACTCAGGGCTCCTCTCCTCCCCGCCTCTCCCTTCCTCCTTCTCCATCCCTCCCTCCTCCCCTATCCCTCTCTCCATCCTTTCTACCATCTCACTCTCTATCATCCTCTCCCTCTCCATCCATCCTTCCCGTCCCCAACACTCTGTCACCCTGACAGTTCACTCTGCACAACAGATTCATATTCATGAACTATTTTGATTAAATATGCACCAATAACCGATTAATCTCAATACTTGTTTTTTTCTGCTCCTAGTTGTGTCAACACCTCACCGGCTGGTTGAAGTCCAAAGTCACTTATTATTAACAACCTCTCCAGGCTAGGACTCACACAGGGAGATATCTCTACATCAGACCAATTGAAGTATTTTCCTAGTAAAAAATAAAAGTTCAAAGACTATGCTAACTATACTCACTCCGTGTTAAAAAAGGTGAAAAATAAATTACACAACATACTAGCTAGTAAACAATTTAAGCAATTGCAAATGCTATTACTTTTTCCACTCATAAAGCAAACACAGCCCTTGGGTAAGAGGGTCAATCAATTTGAGCCCAATCAATTCCCCTCATGGGCTGTTGTTGTTGCGTGAAGAGGCATGAGGTCACACTATTCCAAGATGGACGTCATGAACTGGACCATTTTGATTACAAAGCCAGCCAGTGAACAATGAAGAGATGACAATCACAGTAAGCCAATAATCTACTGGCTGACAGCTCTATTACTAAAAACAACCATTATACAATATTCAATAGCTTATTTTTTGTCACACAATGCATTCATTTCTGCATCTGCATCATAAACATTGACTTGGATGTAGGAGGCCTGTTTTGATTAATAGCCTTCCTGTTATCAGACATAGAATACAATGAGATGAACAGAGTCGATAGCTGTATACTCATGCTTGGGCTGCTCATGCAATATTTCAGAAAGATAATCATTCATAGAGGATATCAACTGGGGAACATGTGAACATACTTGTCATTCATCATTTTAAACAACTTAGAAATAAGTTAATTGTCACTGCATGCCGCAGGGAGATCACAGTTGGCTATCATAAGTCTAGGAAAATACATGATGTTACTTATTTAGAGATCTATTTGTGGGCATGCTACTCCCCCTTGAGCTCAGATCATGAATGGACAGAGAGAGGGAAGATATCAGATCAAATGTTATTGATAACAAGCAATGTAGTGGACTCACTTGATTGGCTATTCTCCTTCCACCAATGAACGGAGGCCAAAGTCTCTGTACTTCCAGGAGGACGTAGTAAAGGTAATCAGGGTCTGCCCTCGCACGATTCCTAATTTCCTTCTGACAAAAAAAATGAAACGTTAGTGTTCATCCAGGATTGCTGCAGTACTACACTGATCCAAAGCTGTGTAGTTGTTACTACAATGTAAGGTCAACATGATTTAAAGTACGTTCCCGTGCTCTGAAGGTTTAGTAAGAGAACCGGGCCGTCTCACCTTGCCTGCGCCACTCAGAACCAGGGTGAAGGAGGTGAGTAAGGATGCCAGGGCTTTGGGGATCAGAGCAGAGATGAACAACAGCAGATGCTGGGAGGCACAACTGGCATCAGGGAGAGGTAGATCACGGAGATAACCTACAAACCTACAGAGCGATAGAGAGAGAAAAAGATAGTAAATGAGAAAGCATTAATAAGAGAAAGTGACAATGTGACCACAAGGTTGTGTGTCTATGACAACATATTTATGGACTCACCCCTGTCTCTGACACTCCAGCTTGTCTTTAATGATGTCCATGAGCTTGTCTTTAGCCTCCAGCGCTGTGCAAAAGCCAGAGGACCACAGAGGAACCTTCACACTGATTGGAGTTGAGATGATCCCTGTAGGGGAAGTACAGGTCAAAAGTCACTTTCTGACAAAATATATGTTTCTATCTCTATGTTTACATCAACCTGAAAAGGGGCCTATGTCTACCTATAGAAAAGAAACCACTACAGTTTCCCTTTTGAAAAGTATATTGGCCCCACAATTACCACATTAACATGCTGTGTTAATGTAATAGTCATTGACACCTACTGAGTTTCCCCCGAGATGCCTGAGGCAGTTGTCAATGAAGGTGTTGAGATCTAATTACCACTGTCGCTCAGCTAATGCACAGATCTGTGAGTCTATTCCACTCGCCTTTGAAAACAGGGCTCCTTGAATGCAGAGCAGTCTGTTTTGTCAGACATCTATCTGGCTATACATATATTCACCACCTTCAGGGGGCAGTAAGTTCTTTGAAAGAAAGTGAGACTAAAGTGTTTCTTCAATTGCTGGTATGCTGAAATTGTAGTTGTGATTGTTCATTGAGGCCCAGTGTGGGCGGCATGCCTTCCATTGTAAGAGGGGAAAACCTACAGATGGCAGAGACTGATCTCACCGTGCCAGTGTAGGGTACCGAGCATGTAATCTCACTGTGCTATTGTAGGGTACCGAGCCTGTAATCTCACTGTGCCAGTGTAGGGTACAGAGCATGTAGTCTAACCATGCCAGTGTAGGGTACAGAGCATGTAGTCTCACCATGCCAGTGTAGGGTACAGAGCATGTAGTCTCACCATGCCAGTTCAGGATACAGAGCATGTAGTCTCACCATGCCAGGTACAGAGCATGTAGTCTCACCATGCCAGTGTAGGGTACAGAGCATGTAGTCTCACCATGCCAGTGTAGGGTACAGAGCATGTAGTCTCACCATGCCAGTGTAGGGTACAGAGCATGTCGTCTCACCATGCCAGTGTAGGGTACAGAGCATGTCGTCTCACCATGCCAGTGTAGGGTACAGAGCATGTCGTCTCACCATGCCAGTGTAGGGTACAGAGCATGTAGTCTCACCATGCCAGGTACAGAGCATGTAGTCTCACCATGCCAGTGTAGGGTACAGAGCATGTAGTCTCACCATGCCAGTGTAGGGTACAGAGCATGTAGTCTCACCATGCCAGTGTAGGGTACAGAGCATGTAGTCTCACCATGCCAGTGTAGGGTACAGAGCATGTAGTCTCACCATGCCAGTTCAGGATACAGAGCATGTAGTCTCACCATGCCAGTGTAGGGTACAGAGTGCTGTAATTTCCTGGAAAAGCTCTGGTGTCTCATCTGGGTTCACATTCAGGAACAGCCCCAACACCAGTTCTGTTCCCAGTCGTTTAAACAGAGGGTACACCGACACGGGCTCCCCACTACACAAGAAGTGGTAATCAGAGAAGTGAACAGGACATACATGGAAAAACAGTGCCTTCAGATAGTTTCACACCCCTTGACTTTTTCCACATTTTGTTGTGTTACAGCCTGAATTTAAAATAGATTAAATAGAGATTTTGTGACACTGGCCTACACACACTACCCCATGGACTCCCTCTGTGTGCAATAATAGTGTTTATCATGATTTTTGAATGACTACCTCATCTCTGTAACCCACACACACAATTATCTATAAGTTCCCTCAGTCGAGCAGTGAATTTCAAACAGAGATTCAATGACTAAGACCAGGGAGGTTTTCCAGTGCTTGCAAAGAAGGGCACCTATTGGTAGATAGGTTTTAAAAAAAAAACAGACATTGAATATCCCTTTAAGCATGGTGAAGTTATTAATTACACTTTGAATGGTGTATCAATACACCCAGTCATAGCCACGGGAAATAGGGGTGCTGAATCATACAAAAATGACAAATATATATATTTTTAAATAAGGAAACATTTCAACACAACAACACATCACTGAGTACCATGCGTCATATTTTCAATCAGTGGAGGCTGGTGGGAAGAGTTATAGAAGGACGAGCTAATTGTAATGGCTGGAATGGAATAAATTGATATGTTATCAAACACATCAAACATATGGAAACCACGTGTGACTCCGTTCCATTAATTCCATTCCAGCCATTACAATGATCCCATCCTACTATAGCTCCTCACACCAGCCCCCACTGTTTTCAATCATGGTGGTGGCTGCATCATGTTATGGGTATGCTTGTCATCGGCAAGGACTATGGATTTTTTGGAGTGGATAAAAAGAAACAGAATAGACCTAAGCATAGGCAAAATCCTACAGGAAAACCTTGTTCAGTCTGTTTTCCAGCAGACAAATTCACCTTTCAGCATGACAATAACATAAAACACAAGGACAAATATACACTGGAATTGCTTACCAAGATGACATGAAATGTTCCTGAGTGGCTTAGTTACAGTTTTGACTTAAATCAGCTTGAAAATCTATGGCAAGACTTGAAAATGGCGGTCTAGCAATGATCAACAACCAACTTGACAGAACTTGAAGAATTTTGTGCAATCCAGGTGTGAAAAGTTCTTAGAGACTCACCCAGAAAGAATCACAGCTGTAATAGCTACCAAAGGTGATTCTAACATGTCTTGACTCAAGGGTGTGAATGAGAAATGTCTGTATTCATCTTAAATAAATGTGCAAAAACGTCTAAAAACATGTTTTCACTTTGTCATTATGGGGTGTTGTGTGTAGATACTGTAGGAGAGAATTCTATATTTTTTGTTTTAATTTTGAATTCAGGCTGTAACACAACAAAATGTGGAATAAGTCAAGGGTTATGAATGCTTTCTGAAGGCAGTGTAGGTGAAACATTTCTGGTATGGTCCTGCTAGTGTATGTTGAGTAAGACAGAAGTGCATGAAGTGGGGATTTCAAGGGTTCTTACGTTGCAGAAAGGTTCTTCAAGCACCGTTCAGAAACACTGTGCAGGAAAGAAAAACAGAGAAACAAGCATTGTTATCCTTAATGAAGGTATATTTATAATGACATTTGGTCACCCTGTCATACTCAATAAATGAAACTAGTCTTTACCTGTTAATGAGGTCAGAGCCTGAGGCCAGACACTTTCCTGTGAAAAGGTTGGTGAGAGACAGACGCAGCAAGCAGGCTTCCTCGCCTGGATGAACCATATAGAATATCATTATGGAGTTGCTCATAGCAGAAATAAAGAAAAAATGTGCAAAATAACGAATATTCTGTTTGTATGTTTTTCAACTTCGGATAAATTAATAAAACAAGCAAATAGTGTGAAGGCCTAAAGCAGCTTTACCCTGTGAACATGTACAATCAAATGTGTTTTTGTAAAGGCCAGAGGAGGTGTAGGCTCTCTAATACAACCCCTATACCCTTATAAGCAAGTTGCATGCAAGCAGCACCCTGTGGACCTTTGGGACATCAACTCACCATTAGCAGTCACTATGTTGTCTCCATACATGTTGTGCATTACATCAGTGGGGTCTTTCAGGAACACAGAAGACTTCTCTGAAATACAGTCATGATCACATAAGTTGCAATGTCCTCTTTCAATGGGGAAACACACAATTCTCACCCCTACCCACTAGGCAAAGTCACAGGTCTATCTCTTGACATGGTCAGTTACCAAGCCATGTCTAATCAATGTACAAATCATATATATTTGTTTATGTATTTTTAATTTAACCAGGCAAATCAGTTAAGAACAAATTATTATTTAAAATGACGGCTGACACCGGCCAAACCCTGACGACGCTGGGCTGATTGGGAGTCCCATAGGGCAGCGCACAATCACGGCCAGCTGTGATACAGCCTGGATTCGAACCAGGGTGACGCCTCTCGCACTGAGATGCAGTGCGCCACTCGGGAGCCCATCATTGATATAATCATATCACTTCCTACTAATGCGTTAAAAATTGAAATTGACTCTAAACTGATATGTGGACCGAAAAGCAAAAACTATGAATGTATAAAATGTTGGCCTATTAGTCAAAACTTGTTACCGTTGAACTTATTAGGTTATTGTGACACACACGCACATACACACGAATACGTGGCTATACCGCAAAGTAATTCCTTCATCCCTTCCACCGAACAGACGAAGGAAGTTGGTTTGTTCAGAAGTCTTGATTGAAATATCCGTGACCCATGCTTTTCAATACGTTGTTCACAAAAAGCCACTGGATCTCGGTAAAACTCCAAAGATTTGTCGCCCAACACAGAGACCCCCGCAGTGCCCACTAGTTTCGACATTATTTAAAATGAGTTTACTGCTGGGGTTAGTTCAGTGGTAAATTAAACCACACAGTTGTTGGATTAGACAACAGATGGTCCAAAACAACACTTATTCTGCATCTATTCTGCATATACTATTGATCAATTCTGCAACAAGGTTGACGATACACATGGCTATTTGTCTAACTATGCCATGAAAACAAACTCCGGAAAAAAAACTCATTATTAACGTTACGAAATGTGTTTAGTTTTTTCTAAAAACTGGCATATTGTATTACACAGAACTATCACATTACTGCTATCTCATCGCGATATCTCGATGGCAACTGAAAGTATTCAGCAAAACGCTTCCTGGATGGACTTCAGTTAGTCCCACCCCCACCACTTCATCAAGCGCAGTGCCTGCAGTTCGAGCCTCCTGTAGCAGATTGGCACACGTTTGTCTTCTTCTTCGATGAGGTTTAACGGCGGTTGGCATCGAATGAATGTTGCAATACCGCCACCTACTAGACTGGAGTATAAATCCCTCATCCTTTGATAGATTTATTTATTTATTTAAATAAACAAATACACTACCATCTAACACTACACTCACAAAAAAGAAACAAGAAAATAAAATAACACCCTATTCCATTATTTAAATATATTTAATCCTACCTCAGGCCAACAGTCTGAAAGGATGGGACCCCACCACTTAACACACCCTGTAACTCTTTTGACGTCAATACTCACACACCCAAATACCTCCCTGCACACTCTTACGTTCCCTCCCTGCACTAAATGCTAAAAATCCAATCGTACTGAAACATATATCACTTCTTGGTTTATTCTCACACCACTCATCTCAGGACCCCTCCCCCATTACCCATTTTCCTCTACTTTCTTCACTGCCTCAGCATATGACAACTTCTGCACCACTCTAAACCTGGAAACCCCAACCGACCTCTCTAGCACGGGACATTTCTGATCCCCAGCCCCATTGGCACCCCTACAATTAACACATGCCACTACTTTCCCCAGTGCTACACATTCCTTTGTCTCATGCCTTTCTGCACTTCTCACACCTAGGAACCTCCCTCCTACACACTGCTGCCACATGTCCATAAGATTGACACCTGTAACAATTTAATGTATTCAGCACAAAAGCTTGTACAGGCTAACTTATATATCCTAACATCACTTTGTCGGTCAAAGACTCAACATCAAAACTCAAAAGAACAAACTCTTCTGTTTCACCACTCACGCCACCCTATCTGTGTCGCACCAAACGACGAGCATCACAAACACCGGGAATCTTCCCTTTCAGTTGGTCAACGTTCCCATTTACAGCTACTCCAATAATCATTCCTTTCAATGGTGCCCTTTTCTTGAGAGCAAAACAATTCACATCTCTTCCCCCCATTAATTTAACGTGGAGCGCGTGCTCCCTCTGACCAGCAGAAACACAAACAATTATCACAAGACCACTTCTGGCTACCCTCACCGATTCCACAGCACCCAACTTGCACCAAAGGTCAGGATGAACAGAGTTGGGCGCTGTGGAATCGGTGAGGGCAACCAGAAGTGGTCTTGTGTTAATTGTTTGTGTTTCTGCTGGTCAGAGGGAGCAGGCGCTCCGCGTTAAATGAATGGGGGGAAGAGATGTGAATTGTGGTTTCAGGGTGGGTCAAAACAGAGTTGGGTACTGTGGAATCTGGTGATGAAGGGATCAGCTAAAAGGCAAGGGTCCACCTTTTCCAAAAAAGTAACTCCTACTGTCACAGAATCATCTTCATCCTGACCTTTGGTGCAAGCCTCGGGCTCCGAGAACTTCACCACATCTACCACCTCCGATACTTCACCCTCATTCACTTCCATTTCTCCTCCTGTCTTCAGCTCACTCTGCTTACACTTTCTACCATTCTTGTTTAAACAAACCATCTCCCTTTTCCCCACCCTTTTTAACCGACTCAAGCTCACCCTCTTCCTCCCTCTCTCTCTTAGACCTCCTCTGCCTCTCTTTTTTCCTCCATTCCTCCTCCGTATTACAAGTATACGTCTCCTTATGATAATACTGCACTTCTCCTTACATGATTATTGTTCTTGCCTTCGCAAGTGATTTCATTTAACCAGCTGTCACAATATATGTGCAATCAGCACAAAAACAATCTAAATAAAGGCACACGTTTGTTGTAAGCAAGATTCATTGTGTATTGTTCCAAAATAATCCTCTTTCGCTATGTCTTGGATTAATACTGTTTGAACATCTACTTTGTTTTCATTTGACATTTTTATTTGAAGCTGCAGACCAATGCAGATTCTGAGGCAAGCAGAATGTCAGTGTTGGCCACCAAAGTAACAGTTGTCCTGCCAAACAAAAATGAAACAAAGTGTTTATCTAGCCTAGCACTTGACACAATAAAAGCTGGTACAGACAGAGCCATCGATATGGAGATATGTGGTCTGGTGTCTCCCTATTGGCACCCCACGGGGGCGTCATAGTCAACTCTTTCTTTCATCTGGGAGAAGCGGGCTTTGAAAGAGGATTTCCCATCTACAGCAACTCGACAATTTAGTTCGTTTGCAAACTGTGATCGCGGCTCAATCATCTGTTCTCCTGCACATCGCCTTGCGCACCATGGTATCTCATTTACCCGCACCTATGGCACTCAATGGTTATTGCTTGATGTGTGTAATCTGTGACAAAATACCAATGGAATATGAGAGTCCATAGCAACACAGGGCTGTTCGAACCCGTAAACCGAGGCGCCGAGCCCAGAGGTGAGGAAAACTTTAAGATCAAATTCGGAACCTCTCAGCAGCGTTGTGGTTTGTTTTTAAGTTATTCAGACATTGAAAATGAATGGGTTACGTCGAAAATAATATAGCTAGGGATATTCTAGGGATATTCTGCATGGGCGATATAGTTGTGTGTAACACAATTACGTACGAGAATTCAGCAAATTGACTGGTATATCCGACTATGATTAACGGACGCATTATCATAATTATGTTATAGACATACACAGCCCCCATACAAACCCTGAATTGTACAGTGGTGTAAAGTACTTAAGTAAAATACTATAAAGTACTACTTAGGTAGTTTTTTGGGGGGTATCTGTACTTTACTATTTATATTTTTGACAACTTTTACTTTTACTTCACTACATTCCTATAGAAAAGAATGTACCTTTTACTCCATACATTTTCCCTGACACCCAGAAGTATTCGTTACATTTTGAATGCTTAGCAGGACAGAAAATTGTCCAGTTCGCACACTTCTCAAGAGACTATGACTGGTCCTTACTGCCTCTGATCTGGCGGACGTGAGTCCTTAACACAAATCCTTGACCTTAACACAAATGCTTAGTTTTTAAATGATGTCTGTGTTGGAGTGTGACCTTGGCTATCCGTAAATTAAAAAACAACTAGAAAATTGTGCATTAGTACTTTTACTACTTAAATATTTTACCAGGCAAGTCAGTTAAGAACAAATTCTTATTTTCAATGACGGCCTAGGAACAGTGGGTTAACTGCCTGTTCAGGGGCAGAACGACAGATTTGTACGTTGTCTGCTCGGGGGTTTGAACCTGCAACCTTCCGGTCCAACGCTCTAACCACTAGGCTACCCTGCTGCCCCAATTACATTTACTTTTGATACTTAAGAATATTTTAAACCAAATACTTTTAGACTTTTACTCAAGTAGTATTTTAATGGGTGACTTTCACTTGAGTCATTTTCTATTAAGGTATCTTAACTTTTACACAAGTATGAAAATCGAGTACTTTTTCCACCACTGGAATTGTATATGCTAATTATTTATTTTTATTACTAATTAATGCATGTTATAATCGAGATAGCACTTATCTAGCCATTATTATTATGTGTTCATGGTTATGATAGGGTAGCTAATTTGATTGTGAACAGAGTAGTGTTGGGGAGTAGAGAAATCAGTGGTGGAAAAAGTACCCAATTTTCATACTTGAGTATAAGTAAAGAAACCTTAATAAACATGACTCAACTATATTTTCAGAGTAACTTCCCCAAAACTGGAACAGAGCTGTATCATATTAAACTTGCTTTTTTTGTGCATATTTTTGTCCATTCTAGTGCACTATTTTAACCCAGTTTTCGTACTTAACTGGCAAAGAACAGTTTATTCTCCATAGTTTAAATTACAGTTGATTGCTTGATGGTGATATGACATTGGCAAATCTAAGTGCTTGTAGGCTATATCAAAATAATAGTAGGCTTATAAATTGTAATAATATTAATAGAAGTCTTTCAGAACCAAAGAGCACTTTTTAATCTAAATAATGTTTTTCGAAATGAATATTCCATTAACATCAGATATGAATTCTTCCTTCCTTGTTACTTCATCACCCTTTAGAAACAGTAGCCTATCACACACGGGGTTGGTTTATTGTCTAACACCTTGTTGGGTTTTATAGTGTAACACCTTGTGGATTTCATTAGAGCAGAGATCAGGTTGGCTGTCCACAGTTCAACTAACACCGCTGTAAAAAAAGGAGGTAAAAAGAGACAAGAAAGTACAGAACATCCATTTAACAGCACAGAGTACACACGCTATCTCTATCACACACAAATTTTTTAAAAAACATTTTAGCCATTTAGCAGACACTCTTATCCAGAGTGACTTACAGAAACAATTAGGGTTAAGTGCCTTGCTCAAGGGCAGATGGACCGATTTTCACCTTGTAAGCTCGAGGATTCAAACCATCGACCTTTCGGTTACTTAGCCCTGGCCGAACACTCTAAGCGCTAGGCTACCTGCCACCCCTACACACGTATGCACGTGCACATCCCCCCTTTCACTGCTCTCTCTGGGTCAGATTATCATCTCCTGCCCCTTTGAAATATATTACCAAAACAGATATCAGCTGCTCCCTGGTCTACAGTTTGTTTAGGAGAGCTCCAGTGATTATGTAACGTTACCCTCCAGGAGGAATGCTTATCCTGTAGCCAATCCTGTTTCATTTAATTTCATTCATTTCCAAGGCATCATGTATAGCCTTGCTGAAATACCTTCAAGAGGATGTTTGCATGTGTAGGTACAGTTTTCTGATTAGGAACTTTGCTCTTTCTCTTAATTAAGGCACCAGCAGACACAATCAGGACGATAGTAACTCGGCTATAGATATAGCACTGTGCCTTCCAGGTGGCTGCACACAGTGTTATGAGTCTGTCTCTGCTAGTGCTCCAATGTAGCCTACCACACCCATAGGATTCTGCTACGACTTTCCTTTTGTTTCCTTCTGTTTCAGGTTGCTTTGACTTCCAAGCTCCACTTTTGACAAAGTGAAATTCTCCTATCTCCCTTACAGGGAAAACCACATGATTTAACATGTGGAAAATCACATGATTTCATGTGAAATTTCACATGTGAAATCATGTGAAAACTTGTTTATGGTACACTTGACATAGCTTTAGTCACAGTCAATAGCTCAAGCATCTAGAAATCATTGATATTGACAGTGCTGCCATATGGTGCATTGAGAGAATGGAGATTCAGTCAGTTCCCACCAAATAAAGGGAAAACCACAACCACAGCAGCCTGATGGTAGCAAATAGCTGTTTTATTCCATGGTGCCTGGTGTGTCTATGTTCATTCTCTGTTTACCCCCATCACAGGCTGTCACAACTCATCTGAGTGTCCCTGCATGATCAAGTAGCTCAATTCATGAAATATATTTCTTTGCACTGAACGAATGTCCGGGTTTGCGTCTTGTCCCTGTCGTTGGTGTGCATCGCGTGTGAAATTGTCTCCCTGAGCACATGGGAAAGTTAAAGTCGTCTTAATAATGTTGTTTATGGAGAAATTGAGAGCCTTTGAAATGCTCGCCATGTGAATTTGTAAAGATGACACCATAGTAATACTGTAGAGAAGTACAATTAGTCAGCCATTAGAGGAACAGTCCCAAAACATACTTAGAACGTATGGTACATAGAACACACTGTCCAACCTACTGTTACAGTTACTATCAACCTACTGTTACAGTTACTATCAACCTACTGTTACAGTTACTATCAACCTACTGTTACAGTTACTATCAAGCTACTGTTACAGTTACTATCAACCTACTGTTACAGTTACTATCACGCTACTGTTACAGTTACTATCAACCCACTGTTACAGTTACTATCAACCTACTGTTACAGTTACTATCAACCTACTGTTACAGTTACTATCAACCCATGGTTACAGTTACTATCAAGCTACTGTTACAGTTACTATCAAGCTACTGTTACAGTTACTATCAACCTACTGTTACAGTTACTATCAACCTACTGTTACAGTTACTATCAACCTACTGTTACAGTTACTATCAACCTACTGTTACAGTTACTATCAACCCATGGTTACAGTTACTATCAACCTACTGTTACAGTTACTATCAACCTACTGTTACAGTTACTATCAACCTACTGTTACAGTTACTATCAACCTACTATTACAGTTACTATCAAAGCACTGTTACAGTTACTATCAACCCACAGTTACAGTTACTATCAACCTACTGTTACAGTTACTATCAACCCATGGTTACAGTTACTATCAACCTACTGTTACAGTTACTATCAACCCATGGTTACAGTTACTATCAACCTACTGTTACAGTTACTATCAACCTACTGTTACAGTTACTATCAATCTACTGTTACAGTTACTATCAACCTACTGTTACAGTTACTATCAATCTACTGTTACAGTTACATCATCCTACTATTACAGTTACTATCAACCTACTGTTACAGTTACTATCAACCTACTGTTACAGTTACTATCAACCCACTGTTACAGTTACTATCAACCCACTGTTACATTTACTATCAACCTACTGTTACAGTTACTATCAATCTACTGTTACAGTTACTATCAACCCACTGTTACAGTTACTATCAATCCACTGTTACAGTTACTATCAACCCACTGTTACAGTTACTATCAATCTACTGTTACAGTTAATATCAACCCACTGTTACAGTTACTATCAACCTCCTGTTACAGTTACTATCAACCCACTGTTACAGTTACTATCAACCCACTGTTACAGTTACTATCAACCTACTATTACAGTTACTATCAAAGCACTGTTACAGTTACTATCAGTCTACTTTTACAGTTACTATCAACCTACTGTTACAGTTACTATCAACCCGCTGTTACAGTTACTATCAACCTACTGTTACAGTTACTATCAATCTACTGTTACAGTTACTATCAACCCACTGTTACAGTTACTATCAACCCACTGTTGCAGTCACTATCAACCTACTGTTACAGTTACTATCAACCTACTGTTACAGTTACTATCAATCTGCTGTTACAGTTACTATCAACCCAATGTTACAGTTACTGTCAACCCACTGTTACAGTTACTCTCAACCTACTGTTACAGTTACTATCAACCTACTGTTACAGTTACTATCAACCTAGTGTTACAGTTACTATCAACCCACTGTTACAGTTAATCTCAACCTACTGTTACAGTTACTATCAACCCACTGTTACAGTTAATCTCAACCTACTGTTACAGTTACTATCAACCCACTCTTACAGTTACTATCAACCCACTGTTACAGTTACTATCAACCTACTGTTACAGTTACTATCAACCTACTGTTACAGTTACTATCAACCCACGGGTACAGTTACTATCAGTCTACTGTTACAGTTACTATCAACCCACAGTTACAGTTACTATCAACCTACTGTTACAGTTACTATCAATCTGCTGTTACAGTTACTTACTCTTATTGTAATAAACTACTGTGGCTGAGATTATAGCATAGCTACATGATATATTCTATAATTAAAATAAAATAAATGACACAAATTGTGGCATGTGGTCAGTGGAGGTGTATCAAAAATGAATCAGTTTGCCTGTTGAAGAGCCACACGGTAAAGACAGCTAGTGTGGGAAGGTGTCAGATCTGATTATGCGAGCAGAATTTGTCAGAACTGTTTGTTATTCCTCCACTAATGTTATGTAATGTACTGTACTGTGATTCAATTAATCTGTTTTAGATCTTCTCAATAACTCAGAATTGTGATGGTGGCAGGTGTTTAACATATCAGGGATCTCTGATTTAGTAATTTTGATTCTCTAGGAGCTCATATATATTGGTTCTTGAACAAACTTTGTAAGTATGCTATTTCTAAAATTCCCTTCAATTTCTCTTCAGGCATGTCTGTCTGAGTTAAACTCGGCTCCTTGGCTGAATTTGTTGGGACAAAAGTGTGCCCTGAACACACTGGAAAGTTAATTGCCCAGATTTGAAATCCTTTATTTTTATTCTGGGACCACGGATGAAAATGAACAAAGGCAACAAGTGTTATTTTCATGGATTTTAGTAGTAAACAATTGTATTTTATTTATCCAATACCAGTTGAACTACACTGAGTGTACTAAACATTAAGAACACCTGCTCTTTCCATGACATAGACTGACCAGGTGAATCCAGGTGAAAGATATGATCCCTTATTGATGTCACTTGTTAAATTCACTTCAATCAGTGTCGATAAAGCAACTCATTATTCGGAAGTTGTTCCTAATGTTTGGTATACTCAGTGTATATTACAATTTTCAAAGACAAGGAACGTGCTTTTCAATATAATGTCTGTTTGTGTTTTCTGGAATGTATTGGTTGTGGATATGATAAGAGGAACCTCGCCCATTGAGCAACGAGAGCACTACAGTGGTGTCATGGAGGAATCCAAGCTGCCAGTGGCCAGATTTTACCCTCCTCCTCCTCGCATGTAAATCCACAGCATGCCAGACCTCTTAAAGCAAGATTTGTGAAATTATGTGTGAAGTTGTTTTGGAGTATCTACTTGCTAATTATTTATATGGAGGCACTGGTAAATGAATTGGGATTCATTCAAGGCTTTTACAGTAAGTTGTATTTGTATTCATGGCATAATCATCTGCAAATATCTTGGTTCTTGTAATTGCAAGGATGGCAGTTATTTCACAGGATTGCAGTGCTTTGGATACATTCTGCATGACATTCCTGTTCTAAACTATTGTAGTGCTTGCTGAGGACTTGACTCCGACAAGCTATTAATTTCAATGGCTTCAGACTGTTTTTATGCTCAACCATGACTGTGTTTCTTTGCCTCAAAGCCTTGGAATGAGAAGTTAATATACTTCTCTGAAGTATTTGAACACAAAAGAAAAGCCTTACATGAATAAAATTCCCAGAGAGAGTGTTTCGAGGACTCAATGTGAGCATTGTGAAATAGACTGTGATGCCATCGCCAAGTCAAGTGTTTATGTTCCTGGAATGCGTCTTCACTTTGTAAGATGTGTACTTTATGTTCCAGTTTAGGATTAAGGATAACTAGATCTCAAACTGTGATTTGTGAAGACAGTGTCAAATGATTGTATATTTATTTACCTACATTTTTTTTATACAACTCTTGGAATGCTATAGAATGACAGTCATTCCAATGTGATTACATGCTTATAAATGTAACTTGTGAGGATATAATTGCTCTGGTATGGTCCATCATTCCATCAGAAGCTGTCGGACTGTCATCCCACTCTGAGGCTGCAAAATTCATGGAGTACTGAAGCCTGGCAGATTATGGAGAAATCCAATATGGGAGGCATGCCTTTGTTTTGAAGAGCTGTGCTTAAGAGTGTGATCTCCATTGGAATGAGGAGTCTTCTAAAATAGCATACACCTCAGTCCTCTCATGTATTTACCCACTTGGATCTCAGCATACTCCCACCTCACTCTCACTCTCCGCATGTATTTATCCAGCAGGGGCTCCAGGCAGAGCACTCCTGTGTGACTTGGACCCACTGCTCCCTCTCCGGAGGCTGAGGTGTGATTTGGCCACAGAGGACTCCATGTTCATAATAATGTGCCAAAACCCTTCTCCCTTCCTCATGTTGTGTAAGGAAATCTTCCTGTTCATCTCAACTCCCTGTCTAACAAATGACACATTTATGATCGGAAAATCTAGGGAAATACTGGGTCAAAGAAAATAGTGCCATTGTCTGAACTTTCTCTGCTCTCTTTTATGCCGTTGACATACAGATATGGCAAATATTGTCTCATTCCGCTGGCTGTGTGGGTTGTGTTTGTTCTGTAAGGTGTGTGTGTGGGTGCACAGTGCGCACGTGTGCTTGTGTGTCTATGTGTGCTGTCAGGCCCCTAAGCTTTGTGTGGAGGGGAGATTTGTGGGTCATAAGCACGCTGTGCAGATACATGCAACCACTGCCCTCTGTTTGCTCTTTCACTATTGTTTTGTTAAAGTCTGAGGGATCCAGACCCTGGATTCAAGCCCTTCTCAGACTGTACTGGTTATCTATTGTAGCTGTCCTATCTCAAGTCTGCTTCAAGGAAGTTTACTTGTGGTAAGAAAACTGTTGGCCAAACGTTGACCATAGACGGGGATTCTCAACTATGTTGACATAGAGAATATGATACTGTAACATGAGGTAAACCTCACACACTTTAGATATGGTGGGTTATGACAGGAACTTTGTAACTGTTTGCTATAAGACAACACCACTTTCCTGGACTTCTGAGTTAATAATATTCAAAACTGATAAAGAAGTCCTCTAAACAGCCATTGTTACATGCGTACGAGACAGGTTTAGAGTGGGTAACATTACCATCATACAGGATTAGAGCTGTAGACTTGAATAATTCACAGTGTTTGTATTGGAGCTGTGATGAATGGGCCTGGTTGTGTTTGTCCTCAGGGCCACAGCATTTTGTGTGGAGGACTCTCCTCTAGCAAACTCCATGCAGATGAACAGTGATGGCCACAGAATCACACCCACCTGATCAGTAAGAACACACAGTGGAACATGTGATGATCAACATTAAACATCTAAAGGCCACTCAGAAAATTATATATTTTTCTATGAAAGGTCTTCATTTATACATGTGTCATGATTGAGTTGTGCTTGTATCTAATGCATTACTGTATTCATTAGTCACATTTGAAATGATGTGATGATGATGATGAACTCAATAACCATCATTGTTTGATTGTGTAGTTCAGTCGATGAAGTGGCAAACACGGAGCAAGTGCTGAACTCGCTGGAGAGGATCATTCTCACCATCTTCCTCACCATCATCATCATCATGACTGTTCTGGGGAACCTGCTGGTGATGGTGGCGCTCTGCAAGGACAGACAACTGCGGTAAGCACACTTCCTGTTTACATGTAAGTCACATTCTGTCAAATAAAAGTTGTCAGAGGAAAAAATGTGACCTCTTTAGAGTGTGGTTTTTCATCCGATTGACAATAGATTTTCATGCAAATATTCTAAAATCAGGATAAAAACATATGCGCATTTTCCCACCAGAGATGTTTCCATCAAATTGACTTATTGCAGATACATTTTATTTTAATTTAATTTAACCTTTATTTAACTAGGCAAGTCTGTTAAGAACAAATTCTTATTTACAATGACTGCCTACCCCGGTCGAACCTTAACCCGGACGACACTGGGCCAATTGTGCGCCGCCTTATGGGACTCCCAATCATGGCCGGTTGTGATACAGCCCAGGATCGAACCAGGGTCTGTAGTGACGCTTCTAGCACTGGGATGCAGTGCCTTAGACCGCTGCGCCACTCGGGATCCCAAAAGGGCTGTGCGTGATGATGTAGTTCACATAAAAATACTGTTAAATTCCCATGTACCGGATAAAAAATACAAGTTAAATGGCATTTTCAACTTTACTGATGGTTTTCTCATGAAACATGTTGCTTTATATAGTGAGTGTGCCCACTCTGGGTTTGGCACGTGTGCTCTAGCCAACAGCGCACAGGGTACAGATTCAATGCTGTTGGCTAGAGCGCACGCATAGTTTACATGCTGAGATTATTATGGTAAAATAATATGATTCTTTTTATTTGTCAAACGGCGGCCAAGGATCGATCATCATGTCACCAGAATAAGACCTTCAATATTTATTGGAAAGGAGCATCAAGCTCACCGCCTTGCACTTTCACCACCCTGTGAAGTTCATCATCATTTATTTCATCTTAATGCGTTTGAGCCAATCAGTTGTGTTGTGACAGGGTAGGGGTGGTATACAGAAGATATCCCTATTTGGTAAAAGACCAAGTCCATATTATGGCAAGAACAACTCAAATAAGCAAAGGGAAATGACAGTCCATCATTACTTTAGAGGACATGAAGGTCAGTCAATACGGAAAATTTCAAGAACTTTCTTCAAGTGCAGTCGCAAAAACCATCAAGTGTTATGATGAAACTGTCTCTCATGAAGACTGCCACAGGAACGGAAGACCCAGAGTTACCTCTGCTGCAGAGGATAAGTTCATTAGAGTTACCAGCCCCAGATATCGTCAATTAACGGTACCTCAGTTTGCAGCCCAAATAAATGCTTCACAGAGTTCAAGTAACAAACACATCTTAACATCAACTGTTCAGAGGGGACTGCTTGAATCAGGCCGTCGTGGTTGAATTGCTGCAAATAAACCACTACTAAAGGACACCAATAAGAAGAAGAGACTTGCTTGGGCCAAGAAATACAAGCAATGACCCAAAACACACCTACAGGCTGTGTAAGGGCTATTTGACCAAGAAGGAGAGTGATGGAGTGCTGCATCAGATGACCTGGCCTCCACAATCACCCGTTCTCAACCCAATTGAGATGGTTTGGGATGAGTTGGACAGCAGAGTGAAGGAAAAGCAGCCAACAAGTGCTCAGCATATGTGGGAACTTCTTCAAGACTGTTGGAAAAGCATTTCAGGTGACTACCCCATGAAGCTGGTTGAGAGAATGCCAAGCGTGTGCAAGGGTGGCTACTTTGAAGAATCTAAAATAAAAAATATGTTTTGATTTGTTTAACACTTCTTTGGTTACATCATGATTTCATATGTGTTATTTCATAGTTTTGATGTCTTCACTATTATTCTACAATATAGAAAATAGTAAAAGTAAACCCTTGAATGATTAGGTGTGTCCAAACTTTTGACTGGTTCTGTATATGAAATGATGTACCAAAAGATGATTGATCAGAATTCAATTGAAGTAGGGCGTGTGATGGACAGACTGATGAACAGGCCACTTCCTAGCTATTTGGAGACAAACTAAGTAGCTGTTTTTACATCCGGCACTGGCATCCTTTCTGTCATGTTTTATGTTTAGCGATATGGTATTAAAGGGTCATTAGGTTTGTTCTGTCTTGTGCAGATCAGTTGACAATTCTAACAGATAACAAAAATATAATTATCTTTACATTCAACTCATGTGCCTTTCTGGAAATAAATCAAAATGTTTTTGTTCCTCGTCTCCCTCTAGGAAAAAGAAGACCAATTACTTCATAGTGTCTTTAGCGTTTGCAGACCTCCTGGTTGCTGTGGTTGTCATGCCGTTTGCAGCCATTGAGTTGACCACAAGTCAGTGGCGGTACGGGGAGATATTCTGTCTGGTTCGGACCTCACTGGACGTGCTGCTGACCACTGCATCTATCCTACACCTGTGCTGCATAGCACTGGACAGGTGAGCAATGAATATAGTGAAAAACATACCTTTACTCATGTAAACATTTGTAAATATGTCAGCCAGCTATTGCTAACTTTTTCCACGCGCCTATCCCATTCACCTTGATGCATCCGTTCGGCCTAATAGCCGTACGCCTCTGTTAGCACCCAGCTGTATTAGAATTAGCATGTGCCTTGGATGGCCCTCGAGCACCTCTTTGTCCTTTGTCCATAGCATATGGCAGCCTGTCATGGCTGACAGATGAGCAGCTATGTTGTCTTGTCCTGCACCATACAGTGAAAAGCCACTGCAGTGAGTCACCTGCTAGCTCAGCCCCTCACTCCAAACACAAATATGATTTCTGCTTCTCCACAGGACTAATAATTCTTTTAGCTTCCCTGGGTGGAAATATGAGACATGAGTCATGACAAGAGGCCTGATTGGTTGTTAGAATTATGCTTATCTTTTTTAAAGTAGCATATGAAGTGATGAGTCACTGCTTGTGAATCCAGGTGAAAGCTATGATCCCTTATTGATGCCACTTATTAAATCCACTTCAATCAGCGTAGATGAAGGGGAGGAGACAGGTAAAAAATATATATTTATAAGCCTTGAGACAATTGAGACATGGATTGTGTATGTGTGCCATTCAGAGGGTGAATGGGCAAGACAAAATATTTAAGTACCTTTGAACAGGATATGGTAGTAGGTGCAAGCCGCACCGGATTGAGTGTGTCAAGAACCGCAATGCTTTTCACGCTCAACAGTTTCTTGTGTGTATCAAAAATGGTCCACCACCCAAAGGACATCCAGCAAACTTGACACAACTGTGGAAGTGTTGGAGTCAACATGGGCCAGCATCCCTGTGTAACACTTTCGACACCTTGTAGAGTCCATGCCCTGACGAATTGAGACTGTTCTGAGGACAAAAGTGGGTGCAACTCAATATTTGGAAGGTGTTGCTAATATTTTGGACACTATTGTCCACAAATATCTACCTAATATGTACATACCAAAATATGTACTAAGGGCTAAAGCCACCATACATGGTGAATTCAATAGGATGTGAATTTTGTTTATTATTTGGTTATGCAAGTCATGAGATTATTTTAAAGAAAACGGAATTAGGTATGAGTCACCACTGGCAATATTTTGGTATGTACATATTAGGTAGATATTTGTGGCCTGTAGATAGAATTCAGAAAAATACCATCAATATATTATGTTTTTTTACCTCAGTTGAATCTATGATGTTGTGGATGTTGTTATAATGTTGTTATAATGTTGTTATATTCTATTGATAGGTACTACGCAATCTGCTGCCAACCGCTGGTGTACAGGAATAAAATGACGCCCTTGAGAGTGGCCCTGATGCTGGGAGGATGCTGGGTCATCCCCTCCTTCATCTCCTTCCTTCCCATCATGCAAAGTTGGCACGCCATCGGCATAGAGGACATTGTAAGTCTATAAGCAGCTATGTTCTTCCTGTCTGTCTGATGGTTTTACTACAGACAGTGGCTTGCTCTTTAGTCTTATTCATTACATCTAAATCCTTTTTATACTAAATACTAAATTTTGTTGATCCTTGAAAATGTGAACAGGACACATGTTAAGTGAAGGACACATGGTTAAACCAACAAGCATAACATATTTCAAATTCATGGGATGGGGATGTAGTAGTCAGTTCAAGCATCATGCTCTTTGGGAAGAGCAAACTTACACAAGCCCTTTTATAGTTCTAAAAACAGCACTATGACTCATTGTTTCACCTTTGACACCTGAAAAAACTTCCCTCTGTCAAATGGAGGCCTTCTCCATGCACTCAATAATCATAAGACTAAAGCTACTAATACCATTTACATAGACAGACATAAACACCAGGCATACAGCCTCTTGCTCTGAGACCTACTGTAAGTCAGTGCTGAGCACAATCCACAGCTACCAGTTTATGAACACAAATAATACCTGTTCGAAGTTTGTTATAAGAGAGTCAGGAAATGGGCATTAGGCAGTCAGTCGTTGCACTCTCTCTACTTATATACTGTTGGTTGAATGAGAAACATGTGTGTAACTATTGCATATGTGGATGTGGATACTACAGAACGTGCATGTCTCTTCCTGTATGTGGATCGACTTGTTAATGGATTGTTCTCTCTGCACACTGCCTTCAGATAGAGCAGAGGAAGTTTAGCGGCAACAGCAACGAGACCAACTGTGTATTCGTGGTGAACCGTCCGTATGCTCTCATCTGCTCCGCCGTGGCCTTCTACGTTCCCCTGAGCCTCATGGTCCTGGCCTACCAGCGCATCTACGTCACTGCCATGGGCCACGTGCGTCAGATTGGCACGCTGCAGCGGGCAGGCTCCGCCCCCTACTCGGCACCCCCCCAGCACTACCTCAGCTCCGAGCAGCAGGGCTCCAGTCGCATGCGCATAGAGACCAAGGCTGCCAAGACCCTGGCTGTCATCATGGGCTGCTTCTGTCTCTGCTGGGCCCCCTTCTTCATCACCAACGTGGTGGACCCCTTCATCCACTACAGTGTGCCCTGGCAGATGTGGACCGCCTGGCTGTGGCTTGGCTATATTAACTCTGGCCTTAACCCCTTTCTCTACGCCTTCCTGAACCGGGCCTTCAGACGGGCCTTCCTCATGATACTGTGTTGTGGTGATGAGAGATACGTACGCCAGGGGAGCTATGGCCCCACCAGACACTACTCTGGATCTGTCAACGGGACCTCCATCGCGCTCAGGTAAGGAACTGATACTGGACCACCCACCCATGTCCTCCCTTTTATCAACTAGCCCTGAATTAAGATAATTCTCTCTCAGGTACAGGTGCATCATCTTCTCTTAGGTAGGTGGGTTATGCGGAATCTCTGTTGTCTAATCTTACTTAAAATACATTTTTAAACATCTAAGTTGAGACATTGCCAAAAACATTTGGAAAAATCTGGTTATTCTCCAACTCCCATCAGGGTAATCAAATAATTCATATTTAGATCAGATTTCGAGATGTTGAATATTAAATGTGTTGAATGTCTGTGTTATTTTAACATTTTTCTTAGTTATCCGTGGTTCAGCGCTGTTATGAGGTGTTTTTATTGTCAGAAGCGGAGTGTAGCTGGTGCATGAAGTCAGGCGCAGGAGAGCAAAATGAGTGAGCAACGTACTTTACTCAAACAATAAAAGCACAAGGTAAACAAATACACTTGACCAAAAACCAACGGTAATAATTACGCACCGGTAAACACAGCACCCGTCGAAAAACCAGCCATCAGGAACCGAACTGAACATAGAAATAATCACCCACAACAAACATGGGGGAAACAGAGGGTTAAGTACAAGAACATGTCATTGGATAATGAAAAACAGGTGTGTAGAAAATCAAGATAAAACCAATGGAAAATGAAAGATGGATCAGGATGGCAAGAAGACCGGTGACGTCGACCACCGAATGCCGCCCGTACAAGGAAGTCGTGACATTTATAGACAAACAGCCTCATCTTTTCCCCTCATCTTTCAGTACACATAACACATTTAGCTCTGCTCTGAATGAGGGGAAGGAAGAAAACATTAGGAAAGCCTTGAAGCAGCACATACAGTACCAGTCAAAAGTTTGGGACACACCTACTCATTCAAGGGTTTTTCTTTATTTTTACTATTTCTACATTGTAGGAGAATAGTGAAGACATCAAAACTATGAAATAACACATGAAATCATGTAGTAACCAAAAAAGTGTTAAACAAATCAAAATATATTTTAGTAGCCACCCTTTGCCTTGATGACAGCTTTGCATACTCTTGGCATTCTCTCAACCAGCTTCACCTGGAATGCTTTTCCAACAGGAGTTCCCACATATGCTGAGAACTTGTTGGCTGCTCATCCCAAACCATCTCAATTGGGTTGAGGTTGATTTTTATTTATTTTATTTTATTTATTATTTTTGTAGCTTTATTTAACTTGGCAAGTCAGTTAAGAACAAATTCTTATTTACAGTGACGGCCTACCAGGGAACAGTGGGTTAACTGCCTTGTTCAGGGGCAGAACGACAGATTTATTTTACCTTGTTAGCTCAGGGATTCGATCCAGCAACCTTTCGGTTACTGGCCCAACGCTCTAACCACTAGGAGGTCAGGTCATCTGATGCAGCACTCCATCACTCCCCTTCTTGGTCAAAGAGCCCTTACACAGCCTGGAGGTGTGTTGGGTCATTGTCCGGTTGAAAAACAAATGATAGTCCCACTATACGTAAACCAGATGGGATGGCGTATTGTTGCAGAATGCAGTGGTAGCCATGCTGGTTAGGTGTGCCTTGAATTCTAAATAAATCACTGACAGTGTCACCAGCAAAGCACCCCCATACCATCACACCTCCTCCTCCATGTTTAACAGTGGGAACCACACATGTGGATATCATCCGTTTACCTACTCTGCGTCTCACAAAGACTCGTCAGTTAGAACCAAACATTTCAAATTTGGACTCATCAAACCAAAGGACAGATTTCCACCAGTCTAATGTTCATTGCTCCTGTTTCTTGGCCAAAGCAAGTCTCCTCTTCTTATTGGTGTCCTTTAGTAGTGGTTTCTTTGCAGCAATTCGACCATGAAGGCCTGATTCACTCAGTCTCCTCTGAACAGTTGATGTTGAGATGTGTCTGTTACTTGAACTCTGTGAAGCATTTATTTGGGCTGCAATTTCTGAGGCTGGTAACTCTAATGAACTTATCCTCTGCAGCAAAGGTAACTCTGGGTCTTCCTTTCCTGTGGCGGTCCTCATGAGAGCCAGTTTCATCATAGCGCTTGATGGTTTTTGCGACTGCAGTTGAAGAAACGTTCAAAGTTCTTGACATTTTCCGGATTGATTGACCTTCATGTCTTTAAGTAATGATGGACTGTTGTTTCTCTTTGCTTATTTGAGTTGTTCTTGACGTAATGTGGACTTGGTCTTTTTCCAAATAGGGCTATCTTCTGTATACCACCCCTGCCATGTCACAACACAACTGGCTTAAACGCATTAAGAAGGAAAGAAATTCCACAAATTAACTTTTAACAAGGCACACCTGTTAATTGAAATGCATTCCAGATGACTACCTCATGAATCTGGTTGAGAGAATACCAAGAGTGTGCAAAGCTGTCATCAAGGCAAAGGGTGGGTACTTTGAAGAATGTCAAATATAAAATATATTTTGATTTGTTTAATGCTTTTTTTTGTTAATACATGATTCCATATGTGTTATTTCATAGTTTTGATGTATTCACTATTATTATACAATGTAGAAAATAGTAAAAATGAATACAAACCCTTTAATTAGTAGGTATGTCCAAACTTTTGACTGGTACTGTATTACTGAGTACTGAGGACGTTATCTTCAAGTGAAGATAAGTGAAGGATGGGGCATCATTAGGGAGATTTAGATCTGCTCCTATACCCTGATTTTTCCATACTCAATTTGGTTGGGCTCATTGAACAGTGCTGTACTCTTCTGACAGAGTCAGAGGCTCATGAGTAAGGAAGGCACTTACGCCCCTCAGCCCGGCGCCACAAGCAGCACGCATCTACATGAATTCAACGGTACTAGTTACACAGAGGTGGAAAAGGAAAATGGACCTGACTCTATCGTGGAATGTCAGAGATAGAGAGACAGAGAGTCAGAGACATAGGCAGAAACAGAGAGAGAGAGAGAGAGAGAGAGAGAGAGAGAGAGAGAGAGCGAGAGAGAGAGAGAGAGAGACAGCCAGAGAGACAGCGAGAGAGAGAGACAGAGAGAGAGGGAGAGAGAGCGAGAGACAGAGACAGAGAGCAGTTGCTGGTTTTACATACAGGGTGTGACTTAGCCTCTTGTTATTGTTCCATTTTTTTGTGGGTTTTTCACATATAATGATTATGACTTTGTTTCCATGCAAAGTGTTACAAGTCTACCATCCATGTGTTTCTATTTTATTCAGTTGTGGAAAAGAACATTTCATGTTTAGCTGGTAACTCTGCGGCTATATTCACAGATGTAGAGGTTACTCCTCAGATTCATTTAGTAGGCAGAAAAACAAACAGTATTAATGTCTGTCTATTAAAACGTGTCTGAGACACAAAGCAGATGTCTCTTTTTTCCGCTCAGAATCAAATTACTGCAACTAGAATAGAAGCTGTTGGAAAGTAATTCCGGATTTTGAGTAAGATACTTTTTCTTCCAGCATTAAAGTGGTCAGCGCTGTTAATTTAGATACAGTTCCACATGCACTAGTGCAGCCATGTGATTTTTGTGACGTTTCTATATTCATTACACATCAATAATATACATGTATTAGTCAAATGTTTTCAATCACAAGAGCTATTTCTGCTTGCAACTGTTTTGCTCCCTAGCAGTCATACAACGCATCAATGCTGACTATAGCCCTTACATTGGCTGCTAATCCCATGATTATTCAGGGCAGTGGGTTAGAGAGAGTACTATAGCCCTTACATTGGCTGCTAATATCATGATTATTCAGGGCAGTGGGTTAGAGAGAGTACTACAGCCCTTACATTGACTGCTAATCCCATGATTATTCAGGGCAGTGGGTTAGAGAGAGTACTACAGCCCTTACATTGACTGCTAATCCCATGATTATTCAGGACAGTGGGTTAGAGAGAGTACTACAGCCCTTACATTGACTGCTAATCCCATGATTATTCAGGACAGTGGGTTAGAGAGAGTACTACAGCCCTTACATTGGCTGCTAATCCCATGATTATTCAGGGCAGTGGGTTAGAGAGAGTACTATAGCCATGCTGTTAGGTTATTGGTTCAAATGTTCACTTCACCATGTGACTGACTATAGTAAATCATTTCAGAGATACAGTACAGAGAAATTCACTGTCAGCTCTGTGTCTTTATCTAGCCTATCTGTATTATACTGTGGCAGATCAAATGAGCACCTGGCTTGACTGGGGGTCGGGGGTTGAACTCAACGTCCCACACAGGGTCCCAGTCGTCCTTCCAGGAGGTTGTAGGATGTTGAATAACACTTTGATAGTTAGTTTATAATGCTTACATAGGATGGTCAAATCCATTGTTTTTAGTGTTTTTTATGGATATCATTATAGACAAACATTTCCTTTTTCAGCGACTTTAGCAGCTTTAGTCTGTGTTTTCATTATAAAGCTGCTTTCAGCATCAGAACAAAGTGTGGATTCATAGTGTGTGTTTAGTAATCTGAAGGAAAAAGGCATAAGCACATTACACGTCAAAAACCAAGCCTTGTGTAACAAGTGTAGTCATAATGCAGAGAGAGAATGGAGTTCCTGTGACTGAAAAGCAGGTTTAGCCTTGGTTCACACAGACCATGCCCTCTGCTGCACTCAGCTCTCACCTTGCTTCACACATGAATAATCCTTGGTTCATTCAATGGTTTTATTCACATAGCAAGTAGTGAAGGATTCAAAAGCAGACGCCGATGCACAGAATGCTGGTTATTCATTTTTTCCCCCCTTCTAACCATGTCTCTGGTGTTCTATTCAGTTGAAGTGTGTCATCAGTCTTGTTCGAGCTGTTAGGTAAAATTGGTAAGAATGTTAATTATATTAACAGATATTGCATGTGCCTGGAAAGAGCTGGAATATCTTCTATTCCAAGTACTTTGGACTTCTTATTTTTGCTATGTTGTGAATGTTCTTAACTTTCACATAAACCCTAAGATTGTAATCCAGGAATGCCAAATGCAGAAACATGTCCCAATGGTGCTGATCTGTTGGCAGGGATGTACTGAGTTGTTTTTTTTCAGGGATATTTTAGAGGATTGTGTCAGGCTCTAGCAGCCACACACCCCTTCAGCCTCTCTTGCTGTGTTTACACAGGCAGACCAATGCTAAACTTTGCCCTACTAATTGGCATTTTGACCAATCACATTAGATCTTTTCACATCAGATCTTTTTCAGAGCTGACCTAATTGGTCAAAAGAACCATTAGTGGAAAAAAAGTCTGAGAATGAGTGCATTTACTTTCCAATTGAGAGTTCAGGTAGGCCTCCGCGCTACTGCAAACAATGAAAAGTGGGAGGGGTGCTCGACAACAATGACCAAAATCCATCTAAGGGGCTTACCAAGAAAAACTTCCAAAAGGACTAATTTGAGGCAAAATGTTGTGTTAAATTGGAGCACTCATTTGCTCCATTTAATCCTTTGTTCAGGATGACTACAGGTGATTTACTCAACCTGACCAATGGAGAAAATAATTTTTAGCCTTTTTTGTTGAGTGCTCAAACTTTTTTCTGCCTTGAATGAATCCTTTTGGGAAGTTTTTCTTGTTACGCCCCTTTCATTAATTTACAAATGTTTTGCTCTCAACCTTTTATGGTCAATATGTATATACTGTATCCTATACTATTCTACTGTATCTTATTCTGTGCCTTCTCTGACTTTGCTCGTCCATACATTTTCATATTCTTAATTCCATTCCTTTACTAGATTTATGTGTATTGGGTTTATGTTGTGTAATTGTTAGATATTACAGCACCGTCGGAGCTAGAAGCACAAGCATTTCGCTACACCCGCAATAACACCTGCTAAACAGGTGTATGTGACCAATAAAAATTGATTTGAAGATTCAGAGAGTACACATTTGTATACTGACCCTGATTTCCTTGTGGAATTCCCAGTCTGGCCATGTTCCATTGGTTGTGTCGACTCGTCATCTTGCCACCAAAATAGTTCATACATAGGATGATGGGTGTCCTGGTGCAAAATGGCCACTGTACATCACTTAGATATATACATTTCAGGTCAAACATACAGTTGAAGTCAGAAGTTTACATACACCTTAGCCAAATACATTTAAACTCAGTTTTAAACTATTCCTGACATTTAATCCGAGTAAAAATTCCCTGTCTTAGGTCAGTTAGGATCACCACTTTATTTTAAGAATGTGAAATATCAGAATAATAGTAGAGAGAATGATTTATTTATTTCAGCTTTTATTTCTTTCATCACATTCCCAGTGGGTCAGAAGTTTACATACACTCAATTAGTATTTGGTAACATTGCCTTTAAATGTTTTAACTTGGGTCAAACATTTCGGGTAGCCTTCCACAAGCTTCCCACAATTAGTTGGGTGAATTTTGGCCCATTTCTCCTGACAGAGCTGGTGCAACTGAGTCAGGTTTGTAGGCCTCCTTGAGCGCACATGCTTTTTCAGTTCTGCCCACAAAATTTCTATAGGATTGAGGTCAGGGCTTTGTGATGGCCACTCCAATTCCTTGACTTTGTTGTCCTTAAGCAATTTTGCCGCAACTTTGCTTGCAAGAATGCTTGGGGTCATTGTCCACTTGGAACTCCATTTGGAGGACCCATTTGCGACCAAGCTTTAACTTCCTGACTGATGTCTTGAGATGTTCCTTCAATATATCCACATAATTTTCTTACCTCATGATGCCATCTATTTTGTGAAGTGCACTAGTCCCTCCTGCAGCAAAGCACCCCCACAACATAATGCTGCCACACCCATGCTTCACGGTTGGGATGGTGTTCTTTGACTTGCAAGCCTCCCCCTTTTCCTCCAAACAAGCCATTATGGCTAAACAGTTCTATTTTTGTTTCATCAGACCATAGGACATTTCTCCAAAAAGTACGATTTTTGTCCCCATGTGCAGTTGCAAACGGTAGTCTGGCTTTTTTTAATGGTGGTTTCGGAGCAGTGGCTTCTTCCTTGCTGAGCGGCCTTTCAGGTTATGTCGATATAGGACTCGTTTTACTGAGGTTGTAGATACTTTTGTACCTGTTTCCTCCAGCATCTTCACAAGGTCCTTTGCTGTTGTTCTGGGATTGATTTGCACTTTTCGCACCAAAGTACGTTCATCTCTAGGAGACAGAATGCATCTCCTTCCTGAGCGGTATGACGGCTGCGTGATCCCATGGTGTTTATACTTGCGTACTATTGTTTGTACAGATGAATGTGGTACCTTCAGGCGTTTGGAAACTGCTCCCAAGGATGAACCAGACTTGTGTTGGTCTACAAATTGTTTTCTGAGATCTTGGCTGATTTCTTTTGATTTTCAAGCACGATGTCCAGCAAAGAGGCACTGAGTTTGAAGGTAGGCCTTGAAATACATCCACAGGTACACCTCCAATTGACTCAAATGATGTCAATTAGCCTATCAGAAGCTTCTAAAGCCATGACATCATCTTCTGGAATTTACAGAAATACTCATTACAAATGTTGATGAAAATACAAGTGTTATACATGGAATTAGAGATGTACTTCTCCTTAATGCAACCGCTGTGTCAGATAAAATTTTAAAAAAACGTTACGGAAAAAGCAAACAATGCAATAATCTGAGTGCAGCGTTTGGACAACAAAGCAGCCCAAAAGATATCCTCCATATTGTGTAGTCAACATTAGTCAGAAATAGCATTATAAATATTCACTTACCTTTGATGATCTTCATCAGAATGCACTCCCAGGAATCGCAGTTCCACAATAAATGTTTTATTTGTTTGATAAAGTTCATAATTTATGTTCAAATAGCTTCTTTTGTTAGGGCGTTTGGTAAACAAATCCAAACACGCGTTCAGGTCCAGCCGAACGTCGGACGGAAAGTTCAAAAAGTTATATTACAGGTCGTAGAAACTTGTCAAACTAAGTATAGAATCAATCTTTAGGATGTTTTTTTTATCATAAATCTTCAATAATGTTCCAACCGGAGAATTCCATTGTCTGTAGAAAAGCAATGGAACGAGACCGCGCCTCACGAGCATGTGGCACTCTGCCAGACACCTGGCTTTATCCCCTCTCATTCGCCCCCACTTCACAGTAGAAGCCTCAAACAAAGTTCTAAAGACTGTTGACATCTAGTGTAAGCCGTAGGAAGTGCAATATGACCCCATTTACACTGTATATTGGAATGGCAAAGAGTTGAAAAACTACAAACCTCAGATTTCCCACTACCTGGTTGGATTTTTCTCAGGTTTTCACCTGCCATATGAGTTCTGTTATACTCACAGACATCATTCAAACAGTTTTAGAAACTTCAGAGTGTTTTCTATCCAATACGACTAATAATATGCATATATTAGCATCTGGGACAGAGTAGAAGGCAGTTTACTCTGGGCACCTTATTTATCCAAGCTACTCAGTACTGCCCCCTCTGTCACCAAGAAGTTAATGACTCCAACCTAAGTGTATGTAAACTTCCGACTTCAACTGTATTGCATCCATGCATTTAACTTGGATGCAGCATTGATGGCTCTAGTCCGCTACTTCTGGCAAGAAGATGGAATCCTTTTACGGTAGTAGAGCATTGTGTTGGCTGTTAGTTATCTCAAGGCAGACTTGAATGAAATTAAATAAAATCCTATTTTATTAATGACGGACATAGTTTACAGCAGGTCTAAGGTGCAGTGAAATGCTTACATGCTAGCTCCCTGAACATTGCGATACAATATCGATATCAATAATAATCCATATGGAAAATAACAATGAATAGAGGAAGGTAGTATGCATAGTAATAAAACTGATATGTACATAATAGGATATACGATATAAATAATGAATGTGCTATGATCAACTATAACTCTGTTACAAATGTAAAGTGGATTGTGTCTTGGTCGCACAGTTTAATAAAAGTATATAATAGAACAGTAGCGTTGACTATGTGGGTGTGTGGGTGTTTTCCTACGTTATCAGGAACCCAATGTCCTGACATTTCACCCAAATGTCCTGAAAAGGTAGGAAAACAAGAACTGTTTTGAAAAGTCAGGACTTTTTTCAGGTCCTGAATTTGTTAAAAATGCTATTTTAAGCTTAAGGGTTAGATTTAGGGTTTTGGGGTTAAGGTAAGGGTTAGGGATTTTTAATGGTCAAACATATTTACATTCCAAAAAGTCTTGACATTTTACCAAAACAAAGCTGTTTGTGGTTGTATGTGTCTGTGCTTGTGTGTAAAGGTTGGATGTGTGGAGAGTCGGTGTAAACAGTCTCGGTGGTGCAGACAGTCTCGGTGGTGCAGATAGTCTTGGTGGTGCAGGTCTGAGCAGTTATACAGCTAGGGTCTAGCTGTTCAACAGTCTGATAGCCTGATGGTAGAAACTGTCTCAGTGCCTGTTGGTCCAAGACACGATCCTCCGATACCATTTGCCAGATGGTAACAGATTGAATATTCCATGGCTCGGGTGACTGGAGTCCTTGACGATCTCCCTGGACTTCCTCAGACAAGAGAGCTCGCCCCCAGTAATGTATTGGGCTGTCCGCACCACCATCTGTAGAACTTTGTGGTCGAGGCCAGTGCAGTTGCCATACCAGGCGGTGATGCAGCCGGTCAAGATCCTCTCGATGGTGCACCTGTATAACTTCTTGAGGATCTGAGGGCACATGCCACATTTCTTCAGTCTGCTGAGGTTGAAGAGGCACTGTGGTGCCTTCTTCACCACAGTGTCGGTGTGATTGGTCCATGTCAGTTCCTCTGTGATGTCCACTGCAGCCCCGTCGATGCAGATGGGGGTGTGATCCTCCCCCATTTCCTGGATTTCATGATCAGCTCCTTGGTTTTCTTGACATTGAGGGAGGTGCTGTTCCCCAGGCACCCCTTTGCCAAGGCTCTAACCTCCTCCCTGTAGGCTGTCTTGTCACCGTCAGCAATAAGGCCCACCCCCGTCTTGTCGCTGACAAACTTAATGATGGTGTTAGAGTCGTGCATGGCCACACAGTCGTGAGTGTACATGGAGTACAGGAGGGGGCTGAGCACACATCCCGTTGAGCACCGGGGGCCCTCGTAGGAGGATCGCTGTTGTTTACCTCGAAGAAAGAGTAAAAGGCGTTTAGCTCGTCTGGGAGAGAGGCATCTGTGTTTGCCACACAGCTGGTTTTCCCTTTATAAAGGCGGTGATATTGCTTTATTGGTCTGTATGCAATGATGGGGAAGTGTGGTTATTGCATGTTGTAAAAGCCCAGGTAGCTACAGTATAGTTCTGGTAAAATGTTCAACTACATAGTGAGAGTTTAATGACCTTCAGCTCAAACAGCCCTGGGCCCGTATCCAAAAAGCTTCTCAGAGTAGGAGTGCTGATCTAGGAGTCTAAGTCTAATAAATCCTTGTAATATAGCCTACACCATCACAATAAATCCATTCTTTATTTTAGACAGGTCTAAAGAAACATTATATGAAGAAAAGGTGGTTTATTTCAGAAGAACAGAATTGCATACTCTGAGTTGTCCTTATGTTTGGCAGTATGTATGTTTGACAGTATGAATAATACAATTGAACATAACTGAATAAAATAGAAGGGGTATTTTCTCCAAATGTTTTGAGGGAGTGCACACATGCGTCTATTCTGTGTTGAGAGGTTAACAAAGGAACAGGTACTTCTATATGCTAAATTTAGAGTTATTTATGAAACTTTAGTTGTGATACAAATGTTGAGCTATATGTTTCAGATGTTTTTATATATTCTAAGGCTGCATGAAACTACTCTAACAATGATTTGAAAAAAGTTGCATGAAAGACATGAGATCTGCTTTGTTTTTTGCAAAGGCTGTACACACTTCATCAGTCTCTCATTAATAATTTGACAAGGACTGGATAATGCCTACATTTTCCCAGCTGCATATTGGAAGAACTGTCCACATGTACTTTTAGTTAGCCAACAAGATGAGTAGGCCTAACGAACAGCAAAAGCACTAGCCTATGTCAATCTACTATCCCCCATAATACAAAAGTTGACCAAATTCTATTCTGTGTGAGAAATAAATATTCAATAGATAGTCTGGGACAGTTGTGGGATGCGATAGATCCCAAATGAATATAACCACTAGCATCAAGAAAGATGTTTTAAAAGCAATGAGCCTAACGCAACAGATGAGAACGTTTAGCTTAAAATGATGATAAACTATTAGGCTATTTCTTCACATTTTAAGTTCAGCAATGCGCACATGGCAGTAGACGAAGTGCAAATGTTTCATTTGCAAGAAAACACCATTCTCAAAAGTGATGACAAATGCGATTATGCATGTAATGCTTTTATTATAAAGGTGAATTTTTATGGTGATAATTTGCTTACCCAAGCTTGAAACTCACTTGCTGCGTATGTACAGTACCAGTCAAAAGTTTGGACACGCCTACTCATTCAAGGGTTTTTCTTTATTTTTACTATTTTCTATATTGTAAAATAATAGTGAAGACATCAATACTATGAAATAACACATGTGGCTGGGAATTATAACAAATCAAATTTGAGAAAAATGCTAAAGAGGATCTACCAACATTGACTGTAGCACTCGCTTTGAGAAAACATTAGACCACTGCTACTCAGCTTTTCGAAATGCCTACAAGGCCATCCCCCGCCCTCCCTTCGGGAAATCTGATCATGACTCCATTTTGCTCCTCCCTTCCTATAGGCAGAAACTCAAACAGGAAGTACCCATGCAAAGAACTATTCAACGTTGAGGTGACCAATTGGAATCCAGACTTCAAGATTGTTTTGAACACGCAGACTGGGATATGTTCCACGTTGCCACTGAGAAAAACATCGACAAATACACGGATATGGTGACTGAGTTTATCAGGAAGTGTATAGGAGATGTTGTACCCACTGTGACTATTAAAGCCTACCCTAACCAGAAACCGTGGATAGATGGCAGGATTTGCTAAAATCTGAAAGCGCAAACCACCGCCTTTAATCATTGCAAGGTGTTTGGGAATACGGCCAAATACAAACAGTGTAGTTATTCCCTCAGTAAGGTTCTCAAACAGGCAAAATGTCAGTATAAAGGCAAAGTGGAGTCGCAATTCAACGCCTCAGACATGAGACGTATGTGGCAGGATCTACAGACAATCACCTACTACAAAGGGAACACCAGCCACGTCATGGAGACCGACGTCTTGCTTCCGGACAAGCTAAACATCTTCTTCGGCCACTGAGAGGATAACACAGTGCCATCGACGCGGCGCGCTTCCAAGGACTGTGGGCTTTCCTTTCCTTCTTCCTTCTTACGTGAGTAAGACATTTAAGCGTGTTAACCCTGGTCGCTTGCGCAGACCAGCTGGCAACGGACATATTCAATCTCTCCCTAGCCCAGTCTGCTGTGCCCACTTGCATCAAGATGTCCACCATTGTTCCTGTACCCAAGAAAGCAGAGATAACTGAAATAAATCACTATTGCCCCGTAACACTCACTTCTGTCATCATGAATTGCTTTGAGAGGCTAGTTAAGGATCATATCACCTCTACCTTACCTGACACCTTAGATACACTTCAATTTGCTTACCGCCCCAATAGATCCACAGACGATGCAATCGCCATCGCACTGCACACTGCCCTATCCCATATGGACCGGAGGAATACCTACACTACCATTCAAAGGTTTGAAGGTTTCAAGGTTTCAAAAATTGTCCATTAAAATAACATCAAATTAATCAGAAATACAGTGTAGCCATTGTTAATGTTGTCAATGATTATTGTAGCTGGAAATGGCAGATTTTTTTAATGGAATATCTACATAGGCGTACAGAGGTCCAGTATCAGCAACCATCACTCCTGTGTTCCAATGGCACGTTGTGTTAGCTAATCCAAGTTTATCATTTTAAAGGCTAATTGATCAATAGAAAACCATTTTTTGAGTGGGGCAGTGGTTAAGGGCGCTGTACTGCAGCGCCAGCTGTGCCACCAGAGACCCTGGGTTCGCGCCCAGGCTGTCGCAACCGGCCGCGACCGGGAGGTCCGTGGGGCGACGCACAATTGGCCTAGCGTCGTCCGGGTTAGGGAGGGCTTGACCGGTAGGGATATCCTTGTCTCATCGCGCACCAGTGACTCCTGTGGCGGGCCGGGCGCAGTGCACGCTAACCAAGGTTGCCAGGTGCACTGTGTTTCCTCCAACAAATTGGTGCGGCTGGCTTCCGGGTTGGATGCGCGCTGTGTTAAGAAGCAGTGCGGCTTGGTTGGGTTGTGTATCGGAGGACGCATGACTTTCAACCTTCGTCTCTCCCGAGCCCGTACGGGAGTTGTAGCGATGAGACAAGATAGTAGCTACTAAAACAATTGGATACCATGAAATTGGGGAGAAAAAGGGGTAAAATAGAAAATATATAATTTTAAAAAAAAGAAAACCATTTTGCAAGTATGTTAGCACAACTGAAAACTATTGTGCTGATTAAAGAAGCAATAAAACTGGCCTTCTTTAGAATAGTTGAGAATCTGGAGCATCAACATTTGTGGGTATGATTACAAGCTCAAAATGGCCAGAAACAAAGACCTTTCTTCTGAAATTCGTCAGTCTATTCTTGTTCTAAGAAATTAAGGCTATTCCATATGAGAAATTGCCAAGAAACTGAAGATCTGGTACAACGCTGTGTGCTACACCCTTCACAGAACAGCGCAAACGGGCTCTAACCCGAATAGAAAGAGGAGTGGGAGGCCCTGGTGCACAACTGAGCAAGAGGACAAGTACATTAGAGTGTCTAGCTTGAGAAACAGACGCCTCATAAGTCCTCAACTGGCAGCTTCGTTAAATAGTACCCGCAAAACACCAGTCTCAACGTCAACAGTGAAGAGGCGACTCCGGGATACTGGCCTACTAGGCAGAGTTCTTCTGTCCGTTGTCTTTGTTCTTTAGCCCATCTTAATCTTTTATTTTTATTGGCCAGTCTGAGATATGGCTTTTCCTTTGCAACTCAGCCTTAAAGGCCAGCATACCGGAGTCGCCTCTTCACTGTTGACTTTGAGACTGGTGTTTTGCGGATACTATTTTATGAAGCTGCATTTCGCTACACCCGCAATAACATCTGCTAAATGTAACCTTTATTTAACTAGGCAAGTCAGTTAAAAACAAATTCTTATTTACAATGACGGCCTACCGGGGAAGAGTGGGTTAACTGCCTTGTTCAGGGGCAGAACGACAGATTTTGACCTTGTTAGCTGAGGGATTTGATCCAGCAACCTTTCGGTTACTGGCCCAGCGCTCTAACCAATAGGCAACCTGCCACATAAACATGTGTATATGTTCAATAACATTTTATTTTATTTGCTTTTTTTGCTTTTCATGTAGTACCTAAAAAAGTGTTAAACAAATCAAAATATATTTTATATTTGAGATTCTTCACTCTGCGGTCCAACTCATCCCAGTTCATCTCAATTGGGTTGAGGTCAGGTGATTGTGGAGGCCAAGTCATCTGATGCAGCACTCCATCACTCTCCTTCTTGGTCAAATAGCCCTTACACAGCCTGGAGGTGTATTGTGTCATTGTCCTGTTGAAAAACAAATGATAGTCCCACTAAGACCAAACCAGATGGGATGGCGTATCGCTGCAGAATGCTGTGGTAGCCATGCTGGTTAAGTGTGCCTTGAATTCTAAATAAATCACAGACAGTGTCACCAGCAAAGCACCCTTACACCATCACACCTCCTCTTCCAAGATTCATTGTGGGATCCACACATGCAGACATCATCCATTCACCTACTCTGTGTCTCACAAAGACACGGCAGTTGGAACTAAAAACCTCAAATTTGGACTCATTAGACCAAAGAACAGTCTAATGTCCATTGCTTGTGTTTCTTGGCCCAATCAAGTATCCTCTTATTATTGTTGTCCTTTAGTAGTGGTTTCTTTGCAGCAATTAGACCATGAAGGCCTGATTCATGCAATCTCCTCTGATCAGTTGGTGTTGAGATGTGTCTGTTACTTGAACTCTGTGAAGCATTTATTTTGACCATTTCTGAGGCTGGTAACTCAAATGAACTTGTCCTCTCCAGCAGAGGTAAGTCTGGGTATTAGAGCCAGTTTCATCATAGCACTTGATGGTTTTGCGACTGCACTTTAAGAAACGTTCAAAATTCTTGAAATGTTCTGTATTGACTGACCTTGGCTACCACAGCATTCTGCAGCAATACGCCATCCCATCTGGTTTGTGTTTAGTGGGACTATCATTTGTTTTTCAACCGGATAATGACCCAACACACCTCCAGGTTGTGTAAGGGCTCTTTGACCAAGAAGGGGAGTGATGGAGTGCTGCATCAGATGACCTGACCTCCTAGTGGTTAGAGCGTTGGGCCAGTAACCGAAAGGTTGCTGGATCGAATCCCTGAGCTAACAAGGTAAAATAAATCTGTCGTTCTGCCCCTGAACAAGGCAGTTAACCCACTGTTCCCCGGTAAGCCGTCATTGCAAATACGAATTTGTTATTAACTGACTTGCCTAGTTAAATCACCCAACCTCAACCCAATTGAGATGGTTTGGGATGAGGTGGACCACAGACTGAAGGAAAAGTAGCAAACAAGTGCACATCATATATGGGAACTCTTTCAAGACTGTTGGAAAATCATTCCAGGTGAAGCTGATTGAGAGAATGCCAAGCGTGCGCAAAGCTGTCATCGAGGCAAAGGGTGGCTACTTTGAAGAATCTCAAAGCTCAAATATATTTTGATTTGAACACTTTTTTGGTTACTACATGATTCCATGTGTTATTTCATAGTTTGGATGTCTTCACTATTATTCTTCAATGTAGAAAATAGTCCAAATAAAGACAAACCCTTGAATGAAGACAAAGAGGACTGGCCACCCCACATAGCCTGGTTCCTCTCTAGGTTTCTTCCTAGGTTTTGGCCTTTCTAGGGAGTTTTTCCTAGCCACCGTGTTTCTACACATGCATTGCTTGCTGTTTTAGGCTGGGTTTCTGTACAGCACTTTGAGATATCAGCTGATGTACAAAGGGCTATATAAATACATTTGATTTGATTTGATTTGAATGAGTAGGTGTGTCCAAACTTTTGACTGGTACTGTATACCAAATAATATATGTGTGAAATTTGTTTTATTTAGAATGGACCGTTTTCATGATGTCTGAAACAGGTGAAAAAAATAAATGTCATCTATGTACTTAAATAGAGAATGGAGTGTGCTTTTTGCGTGGTTCATTTTCATGCCAGCTAGGTGGCCTATACTCCTGTTGTAATGATAAGCAATGTGCTTAATATTAGGAAAGTTTAGAAATAAATATAAGGCCTAGCCTATAGAAAGCTAATGGGATCCTCATATTTTTAATAGAGACCATCACTCTGTTTTCTCACACATTTGCAATCTATAGAAATGTTGTGCAACATGAGCTCATGGGTTCTCATGAAGTGTTTGATTTGATTTTCGATTACATTTGCATTGATGTCAGAGTGATTAGATGGACAATAGAGTGCTGAGTACCAGGCAGTTAGCAAGTTTGGTAGGCTACTAATGACCATCAGCAACATCAGAGCTTGGAGAAGCCTTATTACCGTGACTAAATGGTCACGTGGAATTTGACTGCCGTCATGACTCGTGACCTCCGGTGTGGCAGTAATACGGCCAATGTAACAGCCCTAGTGGTCACCCTTTGGTTTTCTGTTTACTGTGTAGAAAGTCTGTGCTCTGTAGAAACTGATGTGATGTAGTCTCTATTCATTATGCCAATGTGAACCACCAACAGCTGTACTTTGTAGACCTGAACAGCTAAATATATTTTCTTTTTATGGAAGTGGAATTAAGCTGCATGAAGAGGGTAGGTTGCCTCCTTGTATCACATTGTCCTGTTTTATTCCTATAGTGACTTGACATACAGTGTCTTCAGAAAGTATTCATATCCCTTGACTTATTCAACATTTTGTGTTACAGCCTGAATTCAAAATGTATTAAATATTTTTTTTTCTTACCCATCTACACACAATAACCCCACAATGACTAAGTGAAAATGAAAAACGATGAGACACCACAACACTACATAAAGATAGACCTAAGACAACAACATAGCATGGCAGCAACACATGAAAACACAGCATGGTAGCAACACAACGTCACAACAACATGGTAGCAATACAACATGGCAGCAGCACAACATGGTAGCAGCACAAACCATGGTACAAACATTATTGGGCACAGACAACAGAACAGAGGGCAAGAAGGTAGAGACAACAATACATTAAGTGAAGCAGCCACAATTGTCAGTAAGAGTGTCCATGATGTAGTCTTTGAATGAAGAGATTGAGAAAAAACGGTCCAGTTTCAGTGTTTTTTGCAGCTGGTTCCAGTCGCTAGCTGCAGCGAACTGAAAAGAGGAGCGACCCAGGGATGTGTGTGATTTGGGGATCTTTAACAGATTGTGACTGGCAGAATAGGTGGAGGATGAGGGCTGCAGTTGGTATCTCAGATAGGGGGAAGTGAGGCCTAAGAGGGCTTAATAAATAAGCATCAACCAGTGGGTCTTGTGACGGGTATACAGAGATGACCAGTTTACAAAGGAGTATAGAGTGCAATGATGTGTCCTATAAGGAGCATTGGTGGCAAATCTGATAGCCGAATGGTAAAGAACATCTAGCCGCTCGAGAGCACCCTTACCTGCCATACTAGACTACGTCTCCGTAGTCTAGTATGGGTAGGATGGTCATTTGAAGAGTATTTGTATGAGGTAACTACCTCAAGCTCTAAGAATAGACAGTTCAGAGATAGGCTTTGTGATGATAGGGGCAGCAACCTTAAAGAAGAAAGGGTCTAAACCATCTGACCCAGATGTTTTTTGGGGGTCAAGTTTAAGGAGTTCCTTTAGCACCTCAAACTCATTGACCGCCTGCAGTGGGAAACTTCCATTTCCATGTATTTTTAACACCCATAACATGATGCAGCCAACACTATGCTTGAAAATATGAAGAGTGATACTCCCTGGTCTTTATGGTTGAATCTATGTTTGAAATTCACTGCTCGACTGATTCCGTTGGACCGTACAGATAATTGTATGTGTGGGGTACAGAGATGAGGGAGTCATTCAAAAATCGTGTTAAACACTATTATTGCACATGCGACTTATTATGTGACTTGTTAAGCCCATTTTACTCCTGAAATTAGATTTGCCCTAACAAAGGGGTTGAATACTTATTGACTCAAGACATTTCAGATTTTTTTATACATTTGTACAAATTTCAAAAAACATAATTCCACTTTAACGTTATGTGTGTAGGCCAGTGACACAAAATCTCAATTTAATCCTGTGAGTGTGACATATCTAGGTAAATATACAATCCCCTCTTACAGTCAACTGCACTGTTGGTAGGGAGATCAATGTTTTTGATTTACCGCTAGAATGAATCAAATCCTCTTTTTACTGAAATCACAGAAAATAATTGATGCGGATAATAATAGTGGATTGAGTGAGGCTGTGCTGTAGATTTGTCTCACAATTATTAGGCTTTCTATAAGTGTTTATCACCATGGTGACTATTACCAAGAGAATAACCCTTGTGTGCCAATTTCTCCAGCTGCAGTAAGCATTTAGTAAAACCTCATTTCTAAGCAATTACCTAGAAGTATATCTCCATATTTGGTCAAACCAAGGAAAATGTTTTTCTCTAAAGCACCAAATCAACCCATCTCAGGTTGATGGCCAGCCCTGTCAGTCTTTGGGCTACAGCGTCAGTCAATCACATTGATTAGCCATTGAAAACAATGATTTCTTTATCAGGTTCGCCTCTTATGTCTGTCAAATACAGCATCCTGAAATATCTTGCTAATGTAGTTGTTTTAACATCCAGAAGAGCAGCTTTCCTAATTGTGGTAGATTTGTATTTTATGATCTCAGTAATCATCATCGTAACCTGTGTAACCTGGAAACGCTTGCGGAATGATTTCTGTTGTAAACTGTTATACTGGTTCCAGTGTAGATTTCAGGGAGTCTCTTCTTCAGCTTGCATGACTCATTTGACAATAAATGACAATTTTACAATAAATAAATAATATCAGGTACTTTCAGAATGATACTAACAACCAAAGAGGTTGTTTCCCATCCTGATTGATTGTATAGTAACAGCAAAACATCTAGCACATCATCTCATGTGTATCGTCTGATGTCCGTGTACAAATCCAGCCGAGGTGTTGATTCTGCCAGATCTGTCCAAAACTATCATTTTGATGAGTCTTTCCGGACCCAATTCAAGACAGGCATTTGGCAGGATCTGCGTTTGGAGGATTTTGCTTTTAAGCAATTGCCAGTATAAATATGCACTGTTCTATTCACACTGAGCTTTTCAGTGGTTTCTGTTAGCAGTGTGCTTGGATTAGTGGCGTAGATGAAGCCTGGATTTGATCAGTCCGCAGTAACCTCTGGAGATTCAGCGGTGTTCAGTACAAATGCTGGAATTGGTTACATACTGTATCACCTCTTGGCTTTGATTAAATTGGATTAAGAGATTATTAAAGGTTTATTTACATTGGTTAGCCTTGATATGACCATTCCAAATCAATGTGTTGGCTTTGACAGTTGTTGATACAGCATTGCTAATTGGTTTTGTGATTTTTTTTTTAAGGCAAGCTATCCTCCACATTATGCAGCAAAACAATTAAATTAACTTTGGACAAACATTCCATATAACAACGATGAAATGCATTCTATAAATTATACACCTTCACACTCACATGCCTAAAGAATTCTCAATGAACTTGCAAACAATAAAATGTACAGTGCCTTGCGAAAGTATTCGGCCCCCTTGAACTTTGCGACCTTTTGCCACATTTCAGGCTTCAAACATAAAGATATAAAACTGTATTTTTTTGTGAAGAATCAACAACAAGTGGGACACAATCATGAAGTGGAACGACATTTATTAGATATTTCAAACTTTTTTAACAAATCAAAAACTAAAAAATTGGGCGTGCAAAATGATTCAGCCCCCTTAAGTTAATACTTTGTAGCGCCACCTTTTGCTGCGATTACAGATGTAAGTCGCTTGGGGTATGTCTCTATCAGTTTTGCACATCGAGAGACTGAAATTTTTTCCCATTCCTCCTTGCAAAACAGCTCGAGCTCAGTGAGGTTGGATGGAGAGCATTTGTGAACAGCAGTTTTCAGTTCTTTCCACAGATTCTCGATTGGATTCAGGTCTGGACTTTGACTTGGCCATTCTAACACCTGGATATGTTTATTTTTTAACCATTCCATTGTAGATTTTGCTTTATGTTTTGGATCATTGTCTTGTTGGAAGACAAATCTCCGTCCCAGTCTCAGGTCTTTTGCAGACTCCATCAGGTTCTTCCAGAATGGTCCTGTATTTGGCTCCATCCATCTTCCCATCAATTTTAACCATCTTCCCTGTCCCTGCTGAAGAAAAGCAGGCTCAAACCATGATGCTGCCACCACCATGTTTGACAGTGGGGATGGTGTGTTCAGCTGTGTTGCTTTTACGCCAAACATAACGTTTTGCATTGTTGCCAAAAAGTTCAATTTTGGTTTCATCTGACCAGAGCACCTTCTTTGTTTGGTGTGTCTCCCAGGTGGCTTGTGGCAAACTTTAAACTACACTTTTTATGGATATCTTTAAGAAATGGCTTTCTTCTTGCCACTCTCCCATAAAGGCCAGATTTGTGCAATATACGACTGATTGTTGTCCTATGGACAGAGTCTCCCACCTCAGCTGTAGATCTCTGCATTTCATGCAGAGTGATCATGGGCCTCTTGGCTGCATCTCTGATCAGTCTTCTCCTTGTATGAGCTGAAAGTTTAGAGGGACGGCCAGGTCTTGGTAGATTTGCAGTGGTCTGATACTCCTTCCATTTCAATATTATCGCTTGCACAGTGCTCCTTGGGATGTTTAAAGCTTGGGAAATCTTTTTGTATCCAAATCCGGCTTTAAACTTCTTAACAACAGTATCTCGGACCTGCCTGGTGTGTTCCTTGTTCTTCATGATGCTCTCTGCGCTTTTAACGGACCTCTGAGACTATCACAGTGCAGGTGCATTTATACGGAGACTTGATTACACACAGGTGGATTGTATTTATCATCATTAGTCAAGCTCTCCCTCCCCTCCATTTGGTAAATCCGACCACAACTCTATCCTTCCGATTCCTGCTTACAAGAAAAAATTAAAGCAGGAAGCACCAGTGACTCGGTCTATAACCCGGAAGCTTACAAGAAATCCTGCTATGCCCTGCTACGAACCATCAAACAGGCAAAGGGTCAATACAGGGTTAAGATTGAATCATACTACACCGGCTCTGACACTCGTCTTATGTGACAGGGCTTGCAAACTATTACAGACTACAAAGGGAAGCACAACCACAAGCTGCCCAGTGACACGAGCATACCAGACGAGCTAAATCACTGAGGCATGCATGAGAGCATCAGCTGTTCCGGACGACTGTGTGATCACGCTCTCCATAGCCGACGCGAGTAAGACCTTTAAACCGGTCAACATACACAAGGCTGTGGGGCCAGACCGATTACCAGGACGTGTGCTCCGGGCATGTGCTGACCAACTGTGCCCAAGAACACAAAGGCAACCTGCCTAAATGACCACAGACCCGTAGCATGCACATCCGTAGCCATGAAATGCTTTGAAAGGTTGGTAATGGCTCACATCAACACCATTATCCCAGAAACAATAGACCTACTCCAATTTTAATAACGCCCAAACAGATCCACAGACGATGCAATCTCTATTGCACTCCACACTGCCCTTTCCCACCTGGACAAAAGGAACACTTATGTGAGAATGCTATTCATTGACTACAGCTCAGCGTTCAACACCATAATACCCTCAAAGCTCATAACTAAGCTAAGGATCCTGGGACTAAACACCTCCCTCTGCAACTGGATCCTGGACTTCCTGACAGGCTGTCCCCAGGGGGTGAGTGAAGGTAGCAACACATCTGCCACACTGATCCTCAACACTGGACCTCCACAGGGGTGCGTGCTCAGGCCCCTCCTGTACTCCCTGTTCACCCACAACTGCATGGCCAGGCACGACTCCAACACCATCATTAAGTTTGCAGACGACACAACAGGAGTGCCAAGTCTAGGACAAAAAGGCTTCTCAACAGTTTTTACCCCCAAGCCATAAGACTCCTGAACAGGTAATCAAATGGCTACTCAGACTATTTGCATTGTGTGCCCCCCCTCCCCAACCCCCCTTTTTACGCTGCTGCTACTCTCTGTTTATCATATATGCATAGTCACTTTAACTATACATTCATGTACATACTACCTCAATTGGGCCGACCAACCAGTGCTCCCGCACATTGGCTAATCTGCATTGTGGCCCGCCACCAACCACCTGCCACCCCCTCTTTTACGCTACTGCTACTCTCTGTTCATCATACACTGCTCAAAAAAATTAAGGGAACACTTAAACAACACAATGTAACTCCAAGTCAATCACACGTCTGTGAAATCAAACTGTCCACTTAGGAAGCAACACTGATTGACAATAAATTTCACATGTTGTTGTGCAAATGGAATAGACAACAGGTGGAAATTATAGGCAATTAGCAAGACACAAAGGAGTGGTTCTTCAGGTGGGGACCACAGACCACTTCTCAGTTCCTATGCTTCCTGGTTGATGTTTTGGTCACTTTTGAATGCTGGCGGTGCTTTTACTCTAGTGGTAACATGAGACGGGGTCTACAACCCACACAAGTGGCTCAACCAGGATGGCACATCAATGCGAACTGTGGCAAGAAGGTTTGCTGTGTCTGTCAGCGTAGTGTCCAGAGCATGGAGGTGCTACCAGGAGACAGGCCAGTACATCAGGAGACGTGGAGGAGGCCGTAGGAGGGCAACAACCCAGCAGCAGGATCGCTACCTCCGCCTTTTTGCAAGGAGGAGCAGGAGGAGCACTGCCAGAGCCCTGCAAAATGACCTCCAGCAGGCCACAAATGTGCATGTGTCTACTCAAACGGTCAGAAACAGACTCCATGAGGGTGGTATGAGGGCCCGACGTCCACAGGTGGGGGTTGTGCTTACAGCCCAACACCGTGCAGGACGTTTTTCATTTGCCAGAGAACACCAAGATTGGCAAATTCGCCACTGGCGCGCTGTGCTCTTCACAGATGAAAGCAGGTTCACACTGAGCACATGTGACAGACGTGACAGTCTGGAGACGCTGTGGAGAACGTTCTGCTGCCTGCAACATCCTCCAGCATGACCGGTTTGGCGGTGGGTCAGTCATGGTGTGGGGTGGCATTTCTTTGGGGGGCCGCACAGCCCTCCATGTGCTCGCCAGAGGTAGCCTGACTGCCATTAGGTACCGAGATGAGATCCTCAGACCCCTTGTGAGACCATATGCTGGTGCGGTTGGCCCTGGGTTCCTCCTAATGCAAGACAATGCTAGACCTCATGTGGCTGGAGTGTGTCAGCAGTTCCTGCAAGAGGAAGGCATTGATGCTATGGACTGGCCCGGCCCGTTCCCCAGACCTGAATCCAATTGAGCACATCTGGGACATCATGTCTCGCTCCATCCACCAAAGCCACGTTGCACCACAGACTGTCCAGGAGTTGGCGAATGCTTTAGTCCAGGTATGGGAGAAGATTCCTCAGGAGACCATCCGCCACCTCATTAGGAGCATGCCCAGTCGTTGTAGGGAGGTCATACAGGCATGTGGAGGCCACACACACTACTGAGCCTCATTTTGACTTGTTTTAAGGACATTACATCAAAGTTGGATCAGCCTGTAGTGTGGTTTTCCACTTTAATTTTGAGTGTGACTCCAAATCCAGACCTCCATGGGTTGATAAATTTGATTTCCATTGATCATTTTTGTGTAATTTTGTTGTCAGCACAGTCAACTATGTAAATAAAAAAGTATTTAATAAGAATATTTCATTCATTCAGATCTAGGATGTGTTATTTTAGTGTTCCCTTTATTTTTTTGAGCAGTGTATATGCATAGTCACTTTAACCATATCTACATGTACATACTACCTCAATCAGCCTTTCTAACTGGTGTCTGGTGTATGTAGCCTCGCTACTGTTATAGCCTCGCTACTGTAAATAGCCTGTCTTTTTACTGTTGTTTTTATTTCTTTACTTACCTATTGTTCACCTAACCTTTTTTACACTATTGGTTAGAGCCTGTAGGTAAGCATTTCACTGTAAGGTCTACTACACCTGTTGTATTCGGCGCACGTGACAAATAAACTTAGATTTTATTTTTTTAATTTTTTAATTTTTATTTATTTTTTTATTTCACCTTTATTTAACCAGGTAGGCTAGTTGAGAACAAGTTCTCATTTGCAACTGCGACCTGGCCAAGATAAAGCATAGCAGTATGAGCAGACAACACAGAGTTACACATGGAGTAAACAATTAACAAGTCAATAACACAGTAGAAAACAAAGGGGGAGTCTATATACAATGTGTGCAAAAGGCATGAGGTAGGCGAATAATTACAATTTTGCAGATTAACACTGAAGTGATAAATGATCAGATGTTCATGTACAGGTAGAGATATTGGTGTGCAAAAGAGCAGAAAAATACATAAATAAAAACAGTATGGGGATGAGGTAGGTGAAAATGGGTGGGCTATTTACCAATAGACTATGGACTATTTGAAGTCCGTTCTCTGGCTCGGCCACTTAAGGGAATTCAGAGACTTGTCTCGATGCCACTCCTATGTCATCTTGGCTGTGTGCTTTGGGTCGTTGTCCTGATGGAAGGTGAACCTTCACCTCAGTCTGAGGTCCTAAGCACTCTGGAGTAGGTTTTTATCAAGGATCTCTCTATACTTTGTTCTGTTCATCTTTCCCTCGATCCTGACTTGTCTCCCAGTCCCTGCAGCTGAAAAACATCCCCACAGTATGATGCTGCCACCACCATTCTTCACTGTAGGGATGGTCCCAGGTTTCCTCCAGATGTGACGTTCTGTCAGAGTGACCATCGGGTTCTTGATCACCTCCCTGACCAAAGCCCTTCTACCCCGATTCCTTAGTTTGGCTGGCAGTCAGCTTTAGGAAGAATCTTGGTAGTTCCAAACTTCTTCCATTTAAGAATGATAATGTTCTTTGGGACCTTCAATGCTGCAGAAATGTTTTGGTACCCTTCCCCAGATCTGTGCCTTGACACAATCTTGTCTCGGAGCACTACAGACAGTTCCTTCGTCCTCATGGTTTGGTTTTTGTTCTAACATGCACTGTCAACTATGAGGTCTTATATAGACAGGTGTGTGCCTTTCCAAATCATGTCCAATCAATTGAATTTACTACAGGTGGACTCCAATGAAGTTGTAGAAACATCTCAAGGATGATCAATGGAAACAGGATGCACCTGTGCTCAATTTTGAGTCTCATAGCAAAGGGTCTGAATACTTATGTAAATAAGGTATTTGCAAAAATGTCTAAAAAACTGTTTTCGCTTTGTCCTCATGGGGTACTCTGTGTAGTTTGCTGAGGATTTTTTTATTGCATCCATTTTAGAATAAGGCTGTAACGTAACAACATGTGGAAAACGTCAAGGGGTCTGAATACTTTCCGAAGGCACAGGATGATCAAAAGAAGGAACGTTTTTATGAAATCGTTTTCATTTTCTTCAAAGAAAACAAACTTACAGAGCCAGGCAGTTTTTTAAAACTTGTAAAAACAAGCCAGGTCCAGGCTGTTTCTATTGTGGGAATCTACTCTCAGTTGACAGTTTATTAGGCACACCCATCTGGTACAGAGTCGGTCCCCTTTGTCTCCAGAACAGACAGAATTTTTTGGGGAATGGAAGCATTGCTCAATTGGTATCAAGGGACCTAACATGTGCCAGGAAAACATTCTCCACACCATTACACCACCGCCACCAGCCTGTACCATTGACACCAGGCAAATCCTGATTCTGCCATCAGCATGACGCAACAGGAACCGGGATTCGTCGGACCAGGCAATGTATTTCCATTCCTCATATTATCGAGTGTTGGTTATCGCATGCCCACTGGAGCCGCTCCTTCTTGTTTTTAGCTGATAGGAGTGGAACCCAGTGCGGTCATCTGCTGCAATAACCTATTTGTGAAAGGGACCGACGAGGTGTGGGTTCTGAGGTGCCGTTCTGCACACCACTATTGTACTGTGCCATTATTTGCCTGTTTGTGGCCTGCCTGTTAGCCTATACGATTCTTGCCATTCTCCTTTGACCTCTCATCAACTAGCTGTTTTCACCCTCAGGACTGCCGCTGACTGGATGGTTTTTGTTTTGTCACACCGCTCTTAATAAACTCTAGACATGCGTGAAAAGATCAGGAGGCCAGGCTTTTCTGAGATACCGACGATCATATCACCCTCAAAGTCACTTAGGTCACTAGTTTTTCCCATTATAACATTCAATCGAACAGTAACTGAATGGCTCGATGCTTGTCTGCCTGCTGTAGGGCGGCAGGTAGCCTAGTGGCTGTCTTTCTGCCCCTGAACAAGGCAGTTAACCGACTGTTCCCCGGTAGGTCGTCATTGTAAATAAGAATTTGTTCTTAACCGACTTGCCTAGTTAAATAAAAAAATATATATAGCAAGCCATGGACACGTGACTCACTAGGAGCGAACCATTTTCGTGAACAGGGTTGTGTACCTAATAAACTGGCCGTGGAGTGTATTTTGGTACAGTGTACTGAGTGTATTATTGGAGACTGGATTTTAATATAGCTCATAAATACAGCAGGACCTCAACTGATGTGGATGTCTGATTCTATCTCTTCCTGCCTTGTCTTGTGGTCCTTGCACTGCCAGGGTTGTGGGTTCGATTCCCGGGACCATCCATATGTAAAATGCATGCACACATGACTGTAAGTCACGTCTGCTAAATGGCACATATTATTACTATTATTATTATGTCTTGATGTAATAGTGAAAGACTGTGGAAAAATGGGGGGGAAATGACTTCAGGACCTGGGGGCAACTGATCTGTTCCAGTTTAATAACAAAGCTTCCAGTACTTTCTTTGACGTCAACAAGTTGTAATAAACATAGTTCACCATGTTATATTGTATTACAAATGTACTGTGAATTTCCCGATTATATTATGTTATATAAATTGTTTACTACTTCTCACAATATCATGCAAATATGGTTGATTCAAACCAAATAAACATGGTTGAGTCAAACCATATAATTTAATATAATTTTAACTGTACTAAACTCACAACTCAGCCCCTCTAGGTTCTGCAGACTTTAGTCAAACCAGGTGTTTGTTTACTGCACAGAATAGATTTATGATGGACTCAACGGAAGCTTTTATGAGCACTACATGTTCATGTGTAATTAATATGCATGTTTTGAAACTTGAACAGTAATGTTCATTTGACTTTTTCAGATACAAGGTTTGTGTTGTTTATTTTACTAGAGCTGGTTTGATGCTTGACAGATCCCTTCAGTGATCTAACCTGTGGAGATTTGGCTACCTGCTGAGATAGCAGGGCTCAGATAGCAGGGTTGAGATAGCAGGGCTCAGATAGCAGGGCTCAGATAGCAGGGCTCAGATAGCAGGGCTCAGATAGCAGGGCTCAGATAACAGGACTCAGATAACAGGACTCAGATAACAGGGCTCAGATAGCAGGGCTCAGATAGCAGGGCTCAGATAGCAGGGCTCAGATAGCAGGGCTCAGATAACAGGACTCAGATAGCAGGGCTCAGATAGCAGGGTTGAGATAACAGGACTCAGATAGCAGGGCTCAGATAGCAGGGCTCAGATAGCAGGGCTGAGATAGCAGGGTTGAGATAGCAGGACTCAGATAGCAGGGCTGAGATAGCAGGGTTGAGATAGCAGGGCTCAGATAGCAGGGCTCAGATAGCAGGGCTTAGATAGCAGGGCTGAGATAGCAGGGTTGAGATAGCAGGGCTCAGATAGCAGGGCTCAGATAGCAGGGCTCAGATAGCAGGGCTGAGATAGCAGGGTTGAGATAGCAGGGCTCAGATAGCAGGGCTCAGATAGCAGGGCTCAGATAGCAGGGCTGAGATAGCAGGGCTCAGATAGCAGGGCTGAGATAGCAGGGCTCAGATAGCAGGGCTGAGATAGCAGGGTTGAGATAACATGACTCAGATAGCAGGGCTCAGATAGCAGGGCTCAGATAGCAGGGCTCAGATAGCAGGGCTCAGATAACAGGACTCAGATAACAGGACTCAGATAGCAGGGCTCAGATAGCAGGGTTGAGATAACAGGACTCAGATAGCAGGGCTCAGATATCAGGGCTCAGATAGCAGGGCTGAGATAGCAAGGCTCAGATAGCAGGGCTCATATAGCAGGGCTGAGATAGCAGGGTTGAGATAATAGGACTCAGATAGCAGGGCTCAGATAGCAGGGCTCAGATAGCAGGGCTGAGATAGCAAGGCTCAGATAGCAGGGCTCATATAGCAGGGTTCAGATAGCAGGGTTGAGATAACAGGACTCAGATAGCAGGGCTCAGATAGCAGGGCTCAGATAGCAGGGCTGAGAGAGCAAGGCTCATATAGCAGGGTTCAGATAGCAGGGTTGAGATAACAGGACTCAGATAGCAGGGCTCAGATAGCAGGGCTGAGAGAGCAAGGCTCAGATAGCAGGGCTCAGATAGAAGGGTCTCTCACACATAGCCCCTTTCACTCCTGTCCTGCCCTCACCATACTGGTGGTCATCTGGTTATGATCAAAGGTTTGAGTTTAGGACCACAGGATTGGATAATTTAACAGTGTGTCTCAGCCTCAATCCAATAAACCCCATACAAACTGAAACTAGTAACGTCCACATACCAGGATTGGGGAATTTAACAGTGTGTCTCAGCCTCAATCCAATAAACCCCATACAAACTGAAACTAGTAACGTCCACATACCAGGGATCAGAGGAGCTGATCCGGATGGCAATTTCAGTTGTCGTCAGTGACTGCAAATGGATTTATGCAGTGCAAGATGAATGGATGAATAGGTATAAAAAATATAAGATGTTTTCATCTATTATATAGATGTTTTAAAATATCAGAATAGTATATTATAGACGTACTATACCGGTGGCATAATGCCTTGGATAATGGTCAAGTGATCTGAAAGTCAGTGTTTTAATTTCCTTAGGGGAATGTACTGCTGTTCTGCCCTCTTCAATAGAAAGACATGTTATTTTTAGTCTGGGAATAAACAGTTGTAAAATGTACCATGACTACATTTGAACAAATACTGCACCATAGATGGGATTTGGTTGTAATTCATTTGAGACTGACTGGGACTTAGGGATTTGATAGAGCTGCAAAAATGCAATTTATTTGTTTTCAGGGGCAGCACAAATTCTTTGTAACATGTTTTGGCAGTAAGAAATTCAGGGTAGTCAGGTACCCAAGGGACTCAAGCCATTTTCTGTTTTCTGACCCTGTGAAATAAGGTCGAAGTGTCTGAGAGATATACTGTAGATCAGGAGGTGGGATTTAAAAATTCAGCGGAGGGCTTCACAGATTTTTTTTGTTGGAAGGATTTGTTTGTCAAAAGAAATTTCAGAAAAAGGGCAAGTATTTGAAAATATATAGGTCCATTATAATTTCTACATACTTTCTATCTAGTTGAAGACATTCAAGAGTGGCCTGGAGTGATTTTTATTTTATTCTTACTCAAGACTCCCGCGGGCCAGATTGAATGAGCTCACGGGCCGGAACTGGCCCACCCCTGTTGTAGCTCTATTTCTACATTCCTTGATGTCATGTCAGAAGAAAATCACATCATTATTAAGCTAATCAACATGCAATCCCCATGGCTCCTGGTGTCTGCCAGGGCAAGGTCTGAGGTCCTGTATTTTGGTTTCATTTCCACTCAGAGTCCTCCAGGATTCAGAGTTTATAGTTTAAGACTGATCACATATGTTGATAAAAAGAACCATGTGTACCAGCGCCCGAGGAATTAAGACTAAATTAAACAGAAACAACCTTCCCCTGGAGACGTTCAACTGGTCTCCCTTCGTCTCTGTTGATGACAGTGCATTCGGAAAGTATTCAGACCCCTTCCCCTTTCCACATTTTGCTATGTTAAAGCCTTATTCTAAAATGTATTTTTCTCCAATCAACAGACAATACCCCATAACGACAAAGTGAAAACAGGTTTTCAAAACTTTATAAATGTATTTACGTAATTATTCAGACCCTTTGCTATGAGACTCAAAATTGAGCTCAGGTGCATACTGTTTCCATTGATCATCCTTGAGATGTTTCTACAACTTGATTGGAGCCTAGCTGTGGTACATTCAATTGATTGGACATGATTTGGAAAGGCACACACCTGTCTATATAAGGTCCCACAGTTGACAGTGCATGTCAGAGCAAAAACCAAATCATGAGATCGAAGGAATTGTCCGTCGAGCTCCGAGACAGGATTGTGTCGAGGCTCAGATCTGTAGAAGGGTACCAACAAATGTCATCAGCACTGAAGGTCCCCAGGAACACAGTGGCCATCATCATTCTTAAATGGAAGTTTAGAACCACCAAGACTCGTCCTAGAGCTGGCTGCTCAGACAAACTGAGAAATCGGGGAAGAAGGACCTTGGTCAGGGAGGTGACCAAGAACCTGACGGTCACTCTGACAGAGCTCCAGAGATCCTCTGTGGAGATGGGAGAAGGACAACCTTCCAGAAGGACAACCATCTCTGCAGCACTACACCAATCAGGCCTTTATGGTTATGGCCTGGTGGAAGCCATTCCTCAGTAAATGGCACATGACAGCCTGCTCGGAGTTTGCCAAAAGGCACCTAAAGACTCTCAGACCATGAGAAACAAGATTCTCTGGTTTGATGAAACCAAGATTGAACTCTTTGGCCTGAATGCCAAGCATCAAGTCTGGAAGAAACCTGGCACCATACCTACAGTGAAGGATGGTGGTGGCAGCACCATGCTGTGGGGATGTTATTCAGCGGCAGGGACTGGGAGACTAGTCAGGATCGAGGGAAAGATGAACGGATCAATGTAGAGGGAGATCCTTGATGAAAACCTGCTCCAGAGCGCTCAGGACCTCAGACTGGGGCGAAGGTTCACCTTCCAACAGGACAACGACCCAAAGCACACAGCCAAGACAACATAGGAGTCAGAAAACTTATGTAAATGTGATATTTCCAATTTATTTTGCTTTGTCATTATGGGGTATTGTGTGTAGATTGATGAGAGAAAAAAACAATTTCATTCATTTTAGAATAAGGCTGTAATGTAACAAAATGTGAAAAAAGTCAAGGGGTCTGAATGCAGTTGAAGTCAGAAGTTTACATACACCTTGGCCAAATACATTTAAACTCAGTTTTTCACAATTCCTGACATTTAATCCTAGTAAAAATGCCCTGTTTTAGGTCAGTTAGCATCACCACTTTATTTTAAGAATGTGAAATGTCAGAATAACAGTAGAGAGAATGATTTATTTATTTCAGCTTTTATTTGTTTCATCACATTCCCAGTGGGTCAGAAGTTTACATACACTCAATTAGTATTTGGTAACATTGCCTTTAAATTGTTTAACTTAGGTCAAATGTTTCGGGTAGCCTTCCACAAGCTTCCCACAATAAGTTGGGTGAATTTTGGCCCATTCCTCCTGACAGAGCTGGTGTAACTGAGTCAGGTTTGTAGGCTTCCTTGAGCGGACATGCTTTTTCAGTTCTGCCCACACATTTTCTATAGGATTGAGGTCAGGGCTTTGGACAGAGGAACTCTGCCTAGAAGGTCACCATCCCGGAGTCGACTCTTCACTGTTGACGTTGAGACTGGTGTTTTGCCAGTTGAGGACATGGGAGACGTCTGTTTCTCAAACTAGACACTCTAATGTACTTGTCCTTTTGCTCAGTTGTGCGACAGATTTTTTATGGAATATCTGCATAGGCCAGAGGCCCATTAGAGGCCCATTATCAGCAACCATCACTCCTGTGTTCCAATGGCACGTTGTTAGCTAATCCAAGTTTATCATTTTAAAATGCACTCTAATGTGCTTGTCCTCTTGCTCAATTGTGAACTGGGGCCTCCCACTCCTCTTTCTATTCTGGTTAGAGCCCGTTTGCGCTGTTCTGAGAAGGGAGTAGTACACAGCATTGTGAGATCTTCAGGCTCTTGGCAATTTCTCGCATGGAATAGCCTTAATTTCTCAGAACAAGAATAGACTGACGAGTTTCAGAAGAAAGCTCTTTGTTTCTGGACATTTTGAGCCTGTAATCGAACCCACAAATGCTGATTCTCCAGACACTCAATAAGTCTAAAGAAGGCCAGTTTTATTGCTTCTTTAATCAGCACAACCGTTTTCAGCTGTTGCTAACATAATTGCAAAAGGGTTTTCTAATGATCAATTAGCCTTTTAAAATGATACAGTTGGATTAGCTAAACACAAAGTTCCATTGGAACACAGGTGTGATGGTTGCTGATAATGGACCTCTGTACACCCATGTACAGTAGATACTCCATAAAAGAAATCTGCCGTTTCTACAATAGTCATTGACAACATTAACAATGTTGACACTGTATTTCTGATCAATTTGTTATTTTAATGGACAAAACAATGTGCAAGGATATTTCTAAGTGACCCTAAGATTTTGAACGGTAGTTTACGTAGACTTGAAATCACTAGCCACTTTAATAATGGAACGCTAGTCACATTAATAATGTTACATCTTTTTGCTTTACTCATCATATGTATATACTGTATTCTATTCTACTGTATTTAGTTTATGCCACTCCGACATTGCTCATCCTAATATTTATATGTTCTTTAATTCCATTATTTTACTTTTAGGTTGTGTGTATTGTTGTGAATTGTTAGATATTACTGCATTGTTGGCATTTCACCACACCTGCAATAACATCTGCTAAACATGTGTATGTGACAAATAAAATTTGCTTTCATTTTTATTTGATGAGGGTTTGATTATTTGATATACAAAAAAAAATATTGCCATGAAATGGAGCATAGAAAACGGCAGAAGGGGTTGTGTTCCCTCTTCACTTGCCTAAATATTGTATTAAGTGACAACGATCTAAGCTAATAAACCAAATCGGCTTTCTCATGCTCACTACACATTCTCTTTCGAGGAGTTGTATAGAGTTGGAGAGTTGTTGGAAAGTTTAGGCCAAATTGGACATGCATTGAATGGTATCTATATAGTTATAGTGCTTCTTTTGATACAGTATGTTTATGTTGAGTGCTTGACCTCATGTGGGTTTATTTTGGCACTTGTTCTTTCAAAACAGTACATCCTGGCTGGAGGTCACCCTGTTTTCAAAAATGTGGACAACACATTTTGTTCTTGCAATGAAGTTTGCACTACAGCCAAAGATATCAGTTGGATCTACTGCTTAGTGTAAGAGATAGGGTGACATCTCTGCCAAAGCATTTGCATGATGCGAAATACAGTTCAAGGTTCAGGGTTCACAATGTGGAGCACAGTTTTTATAGATCCCACTGTGGTCAAACGTGGGAATGTCCATTATGGAGATCTATTTTAGTTCTTTAACCATAAACATCTTAAGCTGAATCACATGGCATGTAGGTGAAATGAACCATATAAGGGTGGTGCTCTAGAAATGTATCATCAGCATTCAAAATGTCTAATTCCCGCAAAATGCCTTCGGTTCTCAGTGGATAGCACAACTGTCTGATTCCATGGATGCAGCCCTCAGGTTTGAGCTGGCGCTAGTCTAGAGTGCATAACATTAATAATCTAGAAATAACATTGAACGTCTTGTGTATTTTGTCAATCAGGAACGCATGTTATGAGGTACCTTTGTCGACCCTGCAGGAAGTGCTGAAACATAACTGCAGTGAACAAGTCCAGTGCCACAGGATGCCATAGGTACAGAGTGATTCTGCTACTGTGTGTGGTGTGATGCCACATTGTGCCATCGTGATTCATTCCATTTAAGTGGCATCATTACACTGACAAAATACCTGGCATAGAATAGGCACTGTAGCATTATATATAGCTGTGCATTATGGCAGCTTTAATGGCCGTTTAGCAGTGTAAATATGAACTAAGGCAATTGCAGTAGGCTATTTATAAACCATTTGTCATTCCTGACAGAAAATGTATGTTTGAAACATCAGTGTAGGAGTGATATGTCCAAGTTTGATGGATGTCCTGGTGACATTTTCATGTTGTCAAGTTGATCATGACAATGCCTGATATGACATTCTGTACAGGCTTAGACAAATAGCATCTGACATTGTTCATATGGGTATGATAAGTACTTGTTTGATAAATAGAGATTGAGAGCTCTATTTTGACAGTAAACAGTCTTCTGCGAGAACAGAGTGCATTTGGAGGTTGATTGGATTGAATTTAGACCATTTTAAATACATACATAAGGGCGCTCCAGCCAGTGACGCCTCCACAAACAATTTAAGAAAATCATTAATGATAACACAAAGCTTAAAAGCTTATTTTCATTGTGGTCCTTTTGGAGGGGAAGGGGGATGCAGCAAAGTTTGGCAGCAATAGTAGTGACAAGACAAAGACAGACAAAACTATGGACAGGTACATCTCCCTTGTCTCACATGGAGGAACATTGTAATTAAGAATTCATGTCTTGAGGCGTGGGAGATGCGTCTATTCTACGGTTAGCGTAGCTGGTTGTGTAACACTGTCTGGTATCTGCCCTGCCTGCTAGGAGCCTTCATTTGTCAAGAACTGTCTTTTTTCAGATTCACTTTCCATTGGATATCATCGGTCTTTTACTTGGACCCTCATCAGCTCATAACTCTTTAAAAAAAAAAGTGTTTTTATTATTTTACCCCTTTCTACTCTCCAATTTCTTGGTATCCAATTGGTAGATATAGTCTTGTCTCATCGCTGCAACTCCCGTACAGAGACTCGGGAGAGGCGAAGGTCGAGAGCCGTGCGTCCTCCAAAACACAACCAAGCTGCACTGCTTCTTGACACAATGCCCGCTTAACCCGGAAGCCAGCCACACCAATGTGTTGGAGGAAACCCTGTACACCTGGCGACCGTGTCAGCATGCATGCGCCCGGCCCAGGAGTTGTTAGAGCGCGATGGGACAAGGACATCCCTACCGGCCAAACCCTCCCCTAAACCGGACGACGCTGGGCCAATTGTGCACCGCCCCATGGGTCTCCCGGTCGCGGCCGGCTGAGCTCATAACTAACAACATTCTTTTCATTTCCCCCTTCTAGACTATCCTTCCTTCCCAACGGAAGCTACAGTGACAACAGCAGGAGGATTTTATCCAATGAGCTGGAATCTCAGGACTCCATGGGTGGACTGTCTATAGCCCAGAGATAATGACCTAAACCTGCTTATGTCTTACACAAGTTCAACAAGTGAAATACAGTATGTATTAATGGGGACGTATGGTCACCACAATGAGACTCTGGTCTGAAGGACTACAGTCTGATAGTGAAGAAGTCAATCATTTGATTATTGAATTACCAGATCGTGGTTTTATGAATTGACTGCGTAAAAGCACTGTCCAGTCAGAGTTTTTTTTCCCCAGGTGAAGACAATCAGACAATGAAGATGCATGAAGAGATCAAAAGCCAGTTAGTGTCTGTGGAATGACTTGAGCATTACGCCAAGATGATTGTTGGTGATTAATATTCTACAGGTCCCTATGAAGTTAAAAGCTATTGTTGGCTCACCAGTTTTGTCAGTGTTTCCCCTATATGTATTTTACAAGTGTCGCACCGCCGCTGCTAAATCATTGCCGCCACTGAAAAAATATATATTTTCGGGATGGTAAAACATTTTAAATCTAAACTTCAACAACTAAAACCATATAAGGAATGTAGAAAAGATAATGGAGCAATATATATATATATATATACACATACATACACACTTAAAAAAAAAAATAAGATCATATTTGAGGAACTAACAACCACCACAATAAAAACTAGTCAGGGAGAATCTGAAATTCCAAAAATGTCATGGCATTTAGTTTAGTTTTGTTTGAGCTACTCAGCATAAGAACAATTGTAGGAAACTAGCTTTAAAAGTGTAAAATTCTCTCTGCCCTACGGCAAAACGTGTAGAATTGTCAAGAGGGCTTCTAAAACCGCTCCATTGACCATGCCTACCACCCCCTGCTTTACTTGCCACCGCTGCTGAAAAAATATCTGGGGGAAACACTGGATGAAAGAGTCTCATTCCTGGTAGTGACCCGTGTATGTTAACAACTGTATTTAATTATGTCAATCAACTTAGCATTTACTATTTATATTCAGTTTTGACTCTGACAACAACTATTTCATGTACATTTTAATCTGAAGAGAATTGATGGTATAAAATAGACATTACTAAATTGTATTTATTTTGGCTTCAGAAAATAAGGAGCAATGTCTTGTTACTATGTGACAACTTTTTAGTCAGATTTATTTTGCATTGTTGGATATTATTTGTGATAAATAAATGTGTAACTTCACAATTTTATGTGCCAAGAACTAACAAAATTGCTTTTGAATTGCTGTCTAGCCTTGTACTTCTGATTATGCAGGCCAGAAAAATTGATGGGCTTCAATGAAGACCGCTGAATAGCAAACAGCTTTAATTGTGTAATACTGGGTTGCCTTGAAAGCATTTAAAACATGTTTGACCATTAGGCTATTATTTCAGTGAGGCAATTACACAGCAAAAATCCTCTTCTCCCTTTTCATAAATGACTAACTTGATTATCCATGATAATTACATGGTTTCTACAATCCCACTCATCGGTCGAGGGTAGAGGAGTGTTTTACCTCAAGGTCAACGATACAATCCAGGATTGATGGCGCAGAAGAGGAATTCATATTCTCTATAACCACTCAAGTTTACAGGGCCTGGTTCAATTTAAGGACTTTGGCTCTAATCGAACACTCCTCCATATGATTAAAGCCAAACTCTTGTTTCATGTGTATTATGATATGATACCGTAGATTAAAAAATAAACTCAAAAGATGTCATTGAAATATATATATTTATTAATTAAGTCAAAAAATATAAAATAAAAACAGGCACATGTTGACAAGACAACGCACACGTCAAGACAAAACACATTGTCAATACCGTATGTGCAATAAGAAAAGTATATTTTCAAGAGAGCAATATTTACATACAGAAAGAGCTGCATGTTGTTGTGCTGGAAGGTCTGTATCAAAACAGGATGCTTCCTCCGGTGGAGCCTGGCCATTTATAAACAAGTCAAATATCAAAAGGAATATCAAAAGTACTGCATGTAACATCTAAGGGGCTCTACCGTATCAAACTTGTGATTCACTTCCCTGGACTGCACAGTATTAATAACTGGAAAACATGGCTTTATGATGTTTCATCCACACCTGACACATACAGAGTCCCTTTAGACCTATTCACTTCCATACAGGGTGTCCAAAAATAAGCATTACAAAAAGGCTAAACTGGTCACATTTCAAAGTAACAGCAACACCAACTACAAAAAATGATTTACATCAAGATAACAAAGACCTGAAATGCTCACTGACCATTACAAACACCGGCCATATATACACACACGAGAGGAGTGCCAAGTGGACACAACACAACCTGTGCGGGGTGAATTGTCCACACGCACATCTTAAAACATGAGGACCATCATGAGAAAATCAGAAAAGGTCCTTTGCTGTCGAATTGAAAATGGCATCATTTGTCTTTTTGGACAGGTCACCCTGGGGGGAATGAAAGACACATATTTTAGTAACTGATATACCCCTCCCCACCCCCATTAAAAAAAGCAATCTAAAGGAGTAAGCAGAATGGGAGAAAACATTTTTTCTGTCACTTTGCTTTCAATTCATGTGTCTGGTATGGATTATTGAAGTAAACATTGCAAGTTGAGGTGGCAGCATATAAGGCTGGTCTTACAGTGAAGTTAACTGGTCGATAAAGCCTTATGCGCCTATTATTATTATTTTTTATTCATCTTGTGCTGCTGGCGGTAGGTGCACTTGATTCAGAAGCCCTGCACGCCAGATAATCAAAGTACTCCCATTTTGAACCATTTCATTTGTCTGAAGGAACAAACTCTGCCTACCCGGCAGACCTGAGAGCTAAATCAAGTGCACTGGCCTATTGAATAGCTCAAATCACCATGCCTACAGCTTCCACAACCCCCAAACTACATGAGATCTAATCACTTTAAAACCCATGACCAGAGAGACTTAAAGAACACAGCAAAGAGCTGCTGTTTTCATGAGTGAGTTCATACTTCAGTTTTTAATTCAGCACCGTCAACACTGTTTTTATTCAACACTTTTACAAAACATAAAAATGCGCTTCACCCTACTTCTACTCCCGCTACAACCAGAACTGTAGCTGCAATGAATGAGTAGCCAAAAGTATCGACAGCCCTGCGTTATAATTATAAGCAGCTCGTCGTGTCTATTTTAATATGGAGGTCATGAATTTGTACTCCATTACTCTAATGTACTTGTCCTCTTGCTCAGTTGTGCACCAGGGCCTCCCACTCCTCTTTCTATTCTGGTTAGAGCCCGTTTGTGCTGTTCTGTGAAGGGAGTAGTACACAGCGTTATACCAGATCTTCAGTTTCTTGGCAATTTCTCACATGGAATAGCCTTCATTTCTCAGAACAAGAATAGACTGAGTTTCAGAAGAAAGTGCTTAGTTTTTGGCCATTTTGAGCCTGTAATCAAACCCACAAATGCTGAGGCTCCAGATACTCAACTAGTCTAAAGGCGGCCAGTTTTATTGCTTCTTTAAAATCAGAACATTTTTCAGCTTTGCTAACAATTGCAAAAGGGTTTTCTAATGATCAATTAGTCTTAAAAAATGATACACTTGGATTAGCTAACAACGTACCATTGGAACACAGGAGTGATGGTTGCTGATAATGGGCCTCTGTACGCCTATGTAGATATTCCATAAAAATCAGCCGTTTCCAGCTACAATAGTCATTTACAACATTAACAAGGTCTACACTGTATTTCTGATCAATTTGAAAAAAAAAAGTGAATTTCTTTCAAAAACAAGGACATTTCTAAGTGTCCCCGAACGTTTGAATGGCAGTGTATGGTCCGACAAGAACAAGATTGGCAGTATGCTGTGGTAATATATTAGGCATACAGCACAAACCTCATTCCTACAGAACTGGTTTAATTAGATTAATGTTGCATAGGCCTCGATTCATGTCATGCTTTTAATCAATTCTGTGAGGTAGATCTCGGCTTGCTTTTTGACTCCGAAAGTGATCTTGACTCAGAAAAGGTTGGTGACCGCTGAGTTAGAGTATAGTTTAAAAGGCTGGTCTTACAGTGAAGTCAGAGTAGCTGATGTCAACAGGTTTTTTCTCCTCTGTACCGTTGTACTCCTGCAGGGGTGTTCTCTGACTACCGCTGCTTCTCTCAAGGGACTTGGTTTTCTGCTTAGCCAATGAATGGACAAACAAACAGCACATCAGTCAACAAACTGAGCATGCAACACACTTCCTTCCCAGCAGTCTCTGCTAATCATTTGAAGTATTCAATTTCTGCATCTCTTTACCAGAATGATTGACCTTGGAAAGAGGTTAGATTCTAAAAGACAAGTTTTGATTTTACTGTCAATATTCTTTCACAAGCTAAGTTGACTGTGGCCGAATGGCTTACCGCTTGAATAAGAAAAATTCTATAACAGCATCACCTAGTGGTTGTTTTAATAGTTGTCCAGCAATATAAAAGGAAGATGTTGAACATTCAATTTGGATATACGTGTGCAAGCACAAGAACCAATGATGGGCCACAGTTTGGAGTGAGTGCTGTGTGTGTACCTGCATCTGAATCTGGGAGAGAGGAGGCTTGCTGCTAGGCACACTGATGAATGTGCTGGATGAGTTGCAGCTGTAGGAGCGCACCATGATAGGCTGTGTAGGAGTCTGCTGAAAGGACAGTCATGGTGGTCAAGGTCAATTGGCCCAGAGTCGTCTGGGTTTGGCTGGTGTAGGCAGTCATTGTTAATAAGAAAGTTAAGAACAGACTTGCCTAGTTAAATAAATAAAAAAAAGTTACAATAGTAAAGTGGCCAGTTGGTTTTGGAGGGGAGTGAACTAGCCTTATGTGAACCACTGCTAGTTACTGTACCTTCCTGATCTTGTTGGGGGTGAGGGTGTTCATCCCGCCATGGGCCCTCTTCGTGGGAGTTTTGAAGAGAGTTGTCATTTCCCCCTTCTTTGATGTCTGCAACACCGAGACAAACAAAGCCTCAGTCACATACCAGTCAATAACAAACAGACCATTCTGCTGGGGACAGAATGGTCAAATCCCTGTTTCCCACCATTCAACAGTTACACATGCTGACCACCATATGGTGTACAAGTCTATTTCAATCCAAGTTCAGCACAGTACGTTTTAGAATTGGCCTTTTGCACATGGGAACAGGGAGATCAGGTTTGATGATAGTTTTTAAAGACAAATAGCAAACGCCCACCTGAAGCCTCTATGGACCTGTATTGGGCTGACTGGGGAACACTGCTGGGTCAATGTGAGAGCATTATGAGGGGCTGGACTTACAGTGGCACGTTCACTCTTCTCCTTGCCCCTCAGCTGTTTGTGCTCCTCCCATTGGGTGGAGATGTAGGTCATGACTCTCTGGCCCTGGACCAGGAAGGCAGTACCCTGGTCCTTCTCCCAGCTCTCAACACCAGTCCTCAGCTCTTCCTCCAACTAGTCACATCACATAACAGGGAGGATCAACATCACGTTTCCTTTGTTAAAATCCTTTATATACACACACTTCACTGGCATTTAAACTGTATTCATCATTGGCATTTTACATAAGGTCACAACCTCAATGACACCATCATATACCCATCATACAGTGGGGCAGCAGCATACAGTGGGGCGAGATTTGACATTGAATAAAGGAGGCAGTGATCTTTTGATTACCATCAACCATTGCTGCCACTTTGCAGACATTACATTTTAAATGTACATTATATTTAAAAAAATATATACACTGAACAAAAATATGAATGCAACATGTAAAGTGTTGGTCCCATGTTTAATGAGCTGAAATAAAAGATCCCAGAAACTTTCCACACACAAAAAGCTCATTTCTCTCAAATTATGAACAAATTTGTTTACATCCCTGTTAGGGAGCATTTCTCCTTTGCCAAGCTATTCCATCCACTTGACAGGTGTGGCATATCAAGAAGCTGATTAAACAGCATGATCATTACCACAGGTGCACATTGTGCTGGGGACAATAAAAGTTTCCTGACTGCAAGAACCTTTTAGAGAATTTGGCAGTACGTCCAACCAGCCTCAACCGCAGACGTGTGGGCGAGCGGTTTTCTGATGTCAATGTTGTGAAGAGTGCCCCATGGTGGCAGTGGGGTTATGGTATGGGCAGGCATAAGCTACAGAGAATGAACACAATTGCATTTTATTGATGGCAATTTGAATGCAGTGATACCGTGACGAGATCTGAGGCCCGTTGTGGTGCCATTCATCCACCACCATCACTTCATGTCCAGCATGATAATGCACGGCTCAATATCGCAAGGATCTGTACACAATTCCTGGAAGCTGAAAATGTCCCAGTTCTTCCATTCTCAGACATGTCACCCATTGAGCATGATTGGGATGCTCTAGACCAACATGTACAACAGCCCTACTTTAAAAATAAAGAATATATACATTGTTTTTCTCTCCCTCCCTCCAACTGCCAAATAAAGTTATTAGAGGGACATGTTGAGGAGTCAAATCCAGCCTTACCTTTGGCAACATCTTCTGAACTTTGACCTTCTCTTTGGCATCTTTGAGAAGGGCTCCTCCTCTGTTGGAGAAGCGGTTTGGATCATTGGCCTTTTTCTGCAAAGAGGTTTGAAAATTAGATATGTTTCTATGTCAAGTGGAACAAAAACAATTCTGCACCACACTGAACATGTATCAGAAACAAGAGCAGCTGGTATCTACTGTGGATATTTTTGATTGAAAACCATTACATGCATCAAGTGGTACACAATTAAAAATACATATTTGCAATTTATTTCACAAACATAGCTTGACCGCAAATTCCAGCATTACCTCAAAGTCCTGGAAGAGGGCCCAGTACTTCTCCCATTTCTGCAGAACCTCCAGTAAGGGTTTAGCCAGGTCATAGTAATTCTTCACCTTCAATAGCTCAGCATCATGCAGTGCCAACAATTCCTCTGTGAAGTCATCTAGGGAAAGACGGATCGGTTCGATCAGTATGTATGCGTTTTGCGTATGAGTGAGAGGAAGTATTTCCATTATTGTTCTACCTACCGTCACAGATGTGGGCGTTGAAGGGTTCACGCTGCTCAGTGCCCTGGTTGCACTTGTCCCAGAGAGCCACTAGTTCCTGTCGGACCTTGTCAATCACATCCTCCAACATGGCTTTCTGCAGGACTGTCAGACGATCAACCTCCCCCTGCCACTGGAAGGGCAACAAGGTCAGGTTCAGTAGGAGTAAAAATAAATCTCTGAAACAGCGACATGAGGAGGTACCATCTGAACTCGTTCCTTAAGAAATACTAATTTAACATTTTCCGTATGCCCTAATGCAGTGTTTCTCAACTCCAGTCCTCAAGTACCTCCAACAGCACATGTTTTTGTTGTAGCCCCAGACAAACTCACCTGATTCAACTCATTGAGGGCTTGATCATTAGTTGATAAGTTGAATCAAGTGTGCTTGTCTGGGACTAGAACAAAAATGTGTACTGTTGAAGGTACTGGAGTTAGGAAACACTGCCCTAATGATACAGGACTGTCAAACACTGATGTTCTAGCACCATTGTAGAGGTATTCTCTGTTCCCTTGTTAGTCAATACTGGGGAAACTTAATAGTTATGGTGCCATGTTTACTGTTTTGCAGTGGTATGCCAGTGAAGCTTTGTCCAACACAGTGGTGAAGAGATATGTATGAAGAGGGAGTTCCAACCTGTGTGATTTGGTCAGAAAGGGTACCCTGCACACTCTCCTGGAACGCAGTGCGATCTTGCTCCAGCGCTTCCAGACGATTCCACAGGCACATAGCTCGTTCTTTCAGCTCAGCCAGAGTATTCATCAGGGATTCCTTCTTGACCTTCATCTAAACAAAAATATACTAATATAATTGGTCAAAAGTCCTAGAACCAAAACAACAAAAATATTTGAGTAATCATTAGTAAGTTTTATCAAATTATTTTCAGTACCTGGGACAACAGCAGTTGGAGGGCTTTGATGTTTTCATGCGTGAGCAGGAATATCTCCTCGCCATGACACACCGACTCTTTCTCCAGACTGGTTTCTGGTTTCTGACCCATGTCCTCCATGAGCTTCCTGATGTCCTCACGCAGCCCTGAAAACACCTTTGCACGACTCTTCTACAGAACGGGGGAAGGGAGGGACAAGAGACGAGATGCTTCCAACAAAAGACAAACATCACAAGACCACAAAAGAGACTTAAAAAATAAGAAATTAATAATAGTGTTCTTAGTAATACTTGAGTCAGGTATTCATAACATTCACACTAATGTCTTGCCATCCTGGCAGCTGTTGCAATACCTTTTCTTCACTGAGGGTCTTGAGGTGCTCCCGGAACTCCTGCAACTGAGTGCGTGAGGGTATGCTGCCTGTGGGAGCATAATAGGGAGTGACGCACAGCTCCAAGCACAGTTCCTTATCCTGCTGCTGCAGTCCGTGTAACTCCTTCAAACGGTCCACCTTCTCCTTGGTCAGAACCTCCACACGCAGACGCAGATTCTTCTCGATCTGGAGGACTGTCAGGCCCTCCTCAAACTGACAGGTGGACAAGATGGAAACAGGAGGTTAGCACAATGGAAGGAAAAGAGTCAAGGGGTGGAACCAGCTAAACTATTGAGACACAGAACCTTTAAAGACCAACCTTTACTGTTGTTGTTAAGCCTGAAGAAATAACCACTTACTTTGTATGGATCCATTGACATTTCCAGACACAAGGTATCCAACTGTTTTTCAAAAGTGATGATATTGGTTCGGATGCGGTGCTTCAAAGCTTCTTCCTCAGTGATCATGTCATTCAAAAGGCCCTTTAGATTAGGAATGTCAAGTCAGTCTGTTAATTAGTTACTTGACAAGGCTTCCGTTTCATTTTCAGTTCATCTACATTTCCTGTTTTCTGAAGCCTCACCTCAATGTGTTTCTTCACCGTCTCCATCCGCTCTACCCTCTGCTCCTCCATGATGCCCATGCTGTCCCAGATGTCCACCAGCTTGGCCATGGCATGGTTTATACCCGTCACTAGAGAGAAAGCCAGGGCTTCACTGCAGAGATGAGTGACATGACCATCACATTTGGTAACTTCAGCTGGCTAAGTAGCAAACACATTGCCTAACAAATCTGAACAGGATACCAATTATTGGTATACAGTTTGAAACCAAGCACTGCAAAAACAATATTTTTTTAGGAGGTAGATCGGCTTTAATATTGCAGATTGACAGAATCTATGTAATTGTCTGCATTTCCAATGCCTATTTTTTAAGTAAATCAAATATTTAAAAAATGTATACATAGTACCAGTCAAAAGTTGACACACCTACTCATTCAAGGGTTTTTCTTTATTTTTACTATTTTCTACAATAGAAAAATTTCACTGTAGAGCCTCTAGCACTGCTCAACACGCCTCGGCAAACAATTTAGTTTCACCCCTCACACATGCAGTGACATCACCTGGTTTAAATGCTATTTCTAGAGAAAATCTTTCATTATCACTATATGCACAGGTTTACCCCCACTGTATTCACATCCTACTATACCTTTGTCTGTACATTATGCCTTGAATATATTCTACCGTGCCCAGAAATCTGCTCCTTTTACTCTCTGTACTGAACGTACTAGGCGTCCAGTTCTGTTAGCCTTTAGCCGTACCCTTATCCTACTCCTCCTCTATTCCTCTGGTGATGTAGAGGTTAATCCAGGCCCTGCATTGTCTACCTCCACTCCCATCCCCCAGGCTCTCTCATTTGTTGACTTCTGCAACTGTAAAAGCCTTGGTTTCATGCAAGTTAACATTAGAAGCCTCCTCCCTAAGTTTGTTTTATTCACTGCCCTAGCACACTCCACCAATCCGGATGTCCTAGCTGTGTCTGAATCCTGGCTTAGGAAGACCACCAAAAACCGTGAAATTTCCATTCCTAACTATAACATGTTCCGACAAGATAGAACTGCCAAAGGGGGCGGTGTTGCAATTTACTGCAAAGAAAACCTGCAGAGTTCTGTCTTACTATCCAGGTCTGTACCCAAAAAAAATTCTACTTCTAAAAATTAACCTTTCCAGAAACAAGTCTCTCACCGTTGCTGCTTGCTATAGACCACCCTCTGCCCCCAGCTGTGCCCTCGACACCATATGTGATTTGATTGCCCCCATCTATCTTCTGAGCTCGTGACCTAAACTGGGACATGCTTAACACCCGGCCATCCTATTGGTGCCCTCAATCTCACACAACTTATCAATGAACCTACCAGATATAACCCCAAATCCGTAAACAGTGGCACCCTCATAGATATCATCCTAACTAACTCTCCCTCCAAATACACCTCTGCTGTTATCAACCAAGATCTCAGCGATCACTGCCTCATTGCCTGCATCCGTAATGGGTCTGCGAGCAAACGACCACCCCTCATCACTGTCAAACGCTCCCTAAAACACTTCTGCGAGCAGGCCTTTCTAATCGACCTGGCCGGAGTATCCTGGAACGCCATTGACCTCATCCAGACAGTAGAGGATGCCTGGTTATTCTTTAAAAGTTCCTTCCTCACCATCTTAAATAGGCATGCCCCATTCAAAAAATGTAGAACCAGGAATAGATATAGCCCTTGGTTCACTCCAGACCTGCAGAAAAACATCCTGTGGCATTCTGCATTAGCATCGAATAGCCCCCGTGATATGCAACTTTTCAGGGAAGTTAGGAACCAATATACACAGGCAGGAAATCTAAGGCTAGCTATTTTAAACAGAAATTTGTATCCTGCAGTACAAACTCAAAAAAGTTCTGGGACACTAAAGTCCATGGAGAATAAGAGCACCTCATCCCAGCTACCCACTGCTCTGAGGCTAGGAAACACTGTTACAACCGACAAATTCACTATAATTGAGAATTTCAATAAGCATTTCTCTACGGCTGGCCATGCTTTCCACCTGGCTACCCCTACCCTGGCCAACTGCCCGGCACCCTCCACAGCAACCCACCATTTCTCCTTCACCCATATCCAGACAGCTGATGTTCTGAAAGAGCGGCAAAATCTGGACCCCTAAAAATCAGCCAGGCTAGACAATCTGGACCCTCTCTTTCTTAAATTATCTGCCGAAATTGTTGCAACCCCTATTACTAGCCTGTTCAACCTCTCTTCGTATCGTCTGAGATTCCCAAAGATTGGAAAGCTGCCGCGGTCATCCCTCTCTTCAAAAGGGGGAGACACTCTAGACCCAAACTGCTACATACCTATATCTATCCTACATCTCTAAGGTCTTAGAAAGCCAAGTTAACAAACAGATTACTGACCATTTTGAATCACATTGTACCTTCTCTGCTATGCAATCTGGTCATGGGTGCACCTCAGCCACGCTCAAGGTCCTTAACGATACCATAACCACCATCGATAAGAGACATTAGTGTGCAGCTGTATTCATCGACCTGACCAAGGCTTTCGACTGTCAATCACCACATTCTTATAGGCAGACTCAACAGCCTTGGTTTCTCAAATGATTGCCTCGCCTGGTTCACCAACTACTTCTCTGATAGTGTGTCAAATCGGAGGGCCTGTTGTCCGGACCTCTGGCAGTCTCTATGGGGTTCAATTCTCGGGCCGACTCTCTTCTCTGTACACATCAATGATATGTCGCTCTTGCTGCTGGTGATTCTCTATTCCACCTCTACGCAGACGACACCATTCTGTATACTTCTGGCCCTTCTTTGGACACTGTTAACTAACCTCCAGACGAGCTTCAATGACATACAACTCTCCTTCCGTGGCCTCCAACTGCTCTTAAACGCAAGTAAAACTAAATGCATGCTATTCAACCGATCATTGCCCGCACCTGCCCGCCCATCCAGCATCACTACTCTGGACGGCTCTGACTTAGAATACGTGGATAACTACAAATACCTAGGTGTCTGGCTAGACTGTAAACTCTCCTGCCAGATTCACATTAAGCATCTCCAATCAAAAATTGAATCTGCTTCCTATTTCGCAACAAAGCTTCCTTCACTCATGCTGCCAAACATTCCCTCGTAAAACTGACCATCCTACCCTTCCTTGACTTCGGCGATGTCATCTATAAAATAGCCTCCAACACTCTACTCAGCAAACTGGATGTAGTCTATCACAGTGCCATCCTTTTTGTCACCAAAGCCCCATATACTACCCACCACTGCGACCTGTACGCTCTCGTTGGCTGGCCCTCGCTTCATACTCGTCACCAAACCCACTGGCTACAGGTTATCTACAAGTCTCTGTTAAGTAAAGCCCCGCCCTATCTCAGCTCGCTGGTCACCATAGCAGCACCCACTCGTAGCACACGCTCCAGTAGGTATATCTCACTGGTCACCCCCAAAGCCAATTCCTCCTTTGGTCGCCTTTCCTTCCAGTTCTCTGCTGCCACTGACTGGAACGAACTGCAAAAAAAATCACTGAAGCTGGAGATTCCCATCTCCCTCACTAGCTTTAAGAACCAGCTGTCAGAGCAGCTCACAGATCACTGCACCTGTTCATAGCCCATCAGTATACAGCCCATCTATTTTGCTCCTTTTGCACCACAGTATCTCTACTTGCTTGCTACTTACCATTCCAGTGTTTAATTGCCATATTGTAATTACTTCGCCACCATGGCCTACTTATTGCCTTACGTCCCTAATCTTACCTCATTTGCACTCACTGTATATAGACTTTGTTTTCTTTTTTTTCCTACTGTATTATTGACTATGTTTTGTTCATTCCATGTGTAACTCTGTTGTTGTATGTGTCGAACTGCTATGCTTTATCTTGGCCAGGTCACAGTTGCAAATGAGAACTTGTTTTCAACTAGCTTACCTGGTTAAATAAATATAAATAAAAAAAATTAAAAAAGACATCAAAACTATAAAATCATGTAGTAAAAAATAAAAAATAAATGAAAAAAAAAGTCAAACAAATCAATATACATTTCAGTATTCAAAGTAGCCACCCTTTGCCTTGATGACAGCTTTTCATACTCTTGGCATTCTCTCAACCAGCTACAACTGGAATGCTTTTCCAACAGTCTTGAAGGAGTTCCCACATATGCTGAGCACTTGTTGGCTGCTTTTCAATCACTCTGAGGTCCAACTTATCCCAAACCATCACAATTGGGTTGAGGTCAGGTGATTGTGGAGGCCAGATCATCTGATGCAGAACTCCATCACTCTCCTTCTTGGTCAAATAGCCCTTACATAACCTGGAGGTGTGTTGGGTCATTGTCCTGTTGAAAAACAAATGATAGTCCCTCTAAGCGCAAACCAGATGGGATAGCGTATCGATGCAGAATGCTGTGGTAGGCATGCTGGTTAAGTTTGCCTTGAATCCTAAATAAATATCAGACAATGTCACCAGCAAAGCACACCTCAATGCTTCACGGTGGGAACCACACATGAGGAGATAATACATTCACTTACTCTGCATCTCACAAAGATACGGCGGTTGGAACCAAAAATCACAAATTTGGACTCATCAGACCAAAGGGAAGATTTCCACCGGTCTAATCAAATCAAATTTATTTATATAGCCCTTCGTACATCAGCTGATATCTCAAAGTGCTGTACAGAAACCCAGCCTAAAACCCCAAACAGCAAGCAATGCAGGTGTAGAAGCACGGTGGCTTGGAAAAACTCCCTAGAAAGGCCAAAACCTAGGAAGAAACCTAGAGAGGAACCAGGCTATGTGGGGTGGCCAGTCCTCTTCTGGCTGCGCCGGGTGGAGATTATAACAGAACATGGCCAAGATGTTCAAATGTTCATAATTGACCAGCATGGTCCAATAATAATAATAATAATAATAATAATAATAATAATAAGGCAGAACAGTTGAAACTGGAGCAGCAGCACGGCCAGGTGGACTGGGGACAGCAAGGAGTCATCATGTCAGGTAGTCCTGAGGCATGGTCCTAGGTCCTCCGAGAGAGAGAAAGAGAATTAGAGAGAGCACACTTAAATTCACACAGGACACTGAATAGGACAGGAGAAGTACTCCAGATATAACCAACTGACCCTAGCCCATTGCTCGTATTTCTTGGCCCAAGCAAGTATCTTCTTGGTATCCTTTAGTAGTGTTTTTTTGCAGCAATTCAACCATGCAGTCTCCTCTGAACAGTTGATGTTGAGATGTGTCTGTTAGTTGAACTCTGAAGCATTTATTTGGACTGCAATCTGAGGTGCAGTTAATTTCTGAGGCCGTTAACTAATGAACTTACAGTGCCTTGCGAAAGTATTCGGCCCCCTTGAACTTTGCGACCTTTTGCCACATTTCAGGCTTCAAACATAAAGATATAAAACTGTATTTTTTTGTGAAGAATCAACAACAAGTGGGACACAATCATGAAGTGGAACGACATTTATTGGATATTTCAAACTTTTTTAACAAATCAAAAATTGAAAAATTGGGCGTGCAAAATTATTCAGCCCCCTTAAGTTAATACTTTGTAGCGCCACCTTTTGCTGCGATTACAGCTGTAAGTCGCTTGGGGTATGTCTCTATCAGTTTTGCACATCGAGAGACTGAAACGTTTTCCCATTCCTCCTTGCAAAACAGCTCGAGCTCAGTGAGGTTGGATGGAGAGCATTTGTGAACAGCAGTTTTCAGTTCTTTCCACAGATTCTCGATTGGATTCAGGTCTGGACTTTGACTTGGCCATTCTAACACCTGGATATGTTTATTTTTGAACCATTCCATTGTAGATTTTGTTTTATGTTTTGGATCATTGTCTTGTTGGAAGACAAATCTCCGTCCCAGTCTCAGGTCTTTTGCAGACTCCATCAGGTTCTTCCAGAATGGTCCTGTATTTGGCTCCATCCATCTTCCCATCAATTTTAACCATCTTCCCTGTCCCTGCTGAAGAAAAGCAGGCCCAAACCATGATGCTGCCACCACCATGTTTGACAGTGGGGATGGTGTGTTCAGCTGTGTTTCTTTTACGCCAAACATAACATTTTGCATTGTTGCCAAAAAGTTCAATTTTGGTTTCATCTGACCAGAGCACCTTCTTCCACATGTTTGGTGTGTCTCCCAGGTGGCTTGTGGCAAACTTTAAACAACACTTTTTATGGATATCTTTAAGAGATGGCTTTCTTCTTGCCACTCTTCCATAAAGGCCAGATTTGTGCAATATACGACTGATTGTTGTCCTATGGACAGAGTCTCCCACCTCAGGTGTAGATCTCTGCATTTCATGCAGAGTGATCATGGGCCTCTTGGCTGCATCTCTGATCAGTCTTCTCCTTGAATGAGCTGAAAGTTTAGAGGGACGGCCAGGTCTTGGTAGATTTGCAGTGGTCTGATACTCCTTCCATTTCAATATTATCGCTTGCACAGTGCTCCTTGGGATGTTTAAAGCTTGGGAAATCTTTTTGTATCCAAATCCGGCTTTAAACTTCTTCACAACAGTATCTCGGACCTGCCTGGTGTGTTCCTTGTTCTTCATGATGCTCTCTGCGCTTTTAACGGACCTCAGACTATCACAGTGCAGGTGCATTTATACGGAGACTTGATTACACACAGGGGGATTGTATTTATCATCATTAGTCATTTAGGTCAACATTGGATCATTCAGAGATCCTCACTGAACTTCTGGAGAGAGTTTGCTGCACTGAAAGGAAAGGGGCTGAATAATTTTGCACGCCCAATTTTTCAGTTTTTGATTTGTTAAAAAAGTTTGAAACATCCAATAAATGTCATCCACTTCATGATTGTGTCCCACTTGTTGTTGATTCTTCACAAAAAAAATACAGTTTTATATCTTTATGTTTGAAGCCTGAAATGTGGCAAAAGGTCGCAAAGTTCAAGGGGGCCGAATACTTTCGCAAGGCACTGTATTTGCAGCAGAGGTACCTCTGGGTCTTCCTTTCCAGTGGCGGTCCTTATGAGAGCCAGTTTCATCATAGCGCTTGATGGCTTTTGCGGCTGCACTTGAAGAAACGTTCAAAGTTCTTGAAATGTTCCGGATTGACTGACCTTCATGTCTTAAAGTAATGATGTACTGTCGTTTCTCTTTGCTTTTACTAAAGGGCTATCTTCTGTATACCAAGCCTATTTTGTCACAACACAACTGATTGGATCAAACGCATTAAGGAAAGAAATTCCACAAATTAACTTAAGGCACACTTGTTAATTGAAATGCATTCTAGGTGACTACCTCATGAAGTTGGTTGAGAGAATGTGAAGAGTGAGCAACGCGGTCATCAAGGCAAAGGGTGGCTACTTTGAAGAATCTCAAATATATTTAGATTATTATAAAAAAATGTTTTACACTTGTTTTGTTTACTCCATGATTCCATATGTGTCATTTCATAGTTGATGTCTTCACTATTATTCTACTATGTAGAAAATAGTAAAAAATAAAAACCCTTGAAAGAGTGTAGTTGTCCAAACTTTTGACTGGTACTGTATAAAAAAAGATATATATTATTTTTCCCCAACCCTACCATCCCTCCCCTAATTGGAGTAAACTAATGGACAACCGTCAGGCTTCTACATCCAGCTCATACATACATTTTACAGACAGTATATTTAAGCAATCAGGCATGGGGGGTGGGTGGTATATGGCCAATATACCATGGCCAAGGGCAGTTCTTAGGCATGACACAACTGGTTACCAACTTAACCTCGAGTGTAGGGGGGAGTATTTTGATGTTTGGATGAAAAACTTACCCAAATGAAACGGCCTATTTCTCAGGCCCAGAATATGCACATAATTGTCAGATTAGGATGGAAAACACTCTAGAGTTTCCAAAACTGTCAAAATATTGTCAGTGAGATTAACAGAACTGATTTTGCAGGCGAAAACCTAAGGATAATCCAACCAGGAAGTGCTGTTTTTCCAGAAACCTCTGTTCCATTGCATGCCTTCCTTCCATTTAAAGATATATCAACCAGATTCCTTTCTCTATGGCTTAAACATGATGTGAACAGTCTTTACACAGTTTCAGGCTTTTATTCTGAAAAATGAGCGAGAAGGATCACATCGCGTCATTGGATGACTGGGTGCCAGCAGAGTTTTGCATGCGCAACAGCTTGGAGCAGACATTTTCTCCCTCTCTCCTATTGAAAAAGCTCCGATCCTGTTGAAATATTATCGATTATTTATTGTAAAAACAACCTGAGGATTTATTATAAAAAACGTTTGACATGTTTCTACGAACTTCATGGATACTATTTGGAATTTTCATCTGCCCCGTCGTGACCGCTCGAGCCTGTGGATTTCTGAACAAATGCGGCAAACAAATTGAGGTATTTTGGATATAAAAACAAAAAGGAACAAAAGGAACATTCATTGTGTAACTGGGAGTCTCGTGAGTGCAAACATCCGAAGATCAAAGGTAAGCGATTCATTTTATGGCTTCTCTGACTTTCATGACGAATCTACTTTGCTGCTAGCTGTTTGTAATGTTTTGTCTGCTGAGAGAGATGTCCTAACATAAACGCTTGGATAGCTTTTGCTGTAAAGCTTTTTTGAAATTTGACACGCCAGGTGGATTAACAAACTAAGCTGTATTTTGCTATATTGCACTTGTTATTTCATGAAAATTAAATCCTTTTCGTAATTTAATTTGAATTTGGCGCTCTGCAATTCAGCGGATGTTGACGAAAATGATCCCGCTAACGGGATGGGTGCGCCAAGAAGTTAATTAGAGCAGTAAAAATACATGTCAAGACCGTGGTGTACGGGCTGATATACCACGGCTGTCAGCCAATCAGCATTCAGGGCTCAAACTACCCAGTTTATAATTTACAATAGTTATTTTTGTTTGTTTTTAATCCCATACTTCAGCCCCATTCGCCAACACATTACTTAATAAATTGGATATGATACCAATTATTGGTATACAGTCAAACCAAGCACTGCAAAAACTTGGAAAGTTTCCTTACAAGCCAGAATCTTGTATAAAATTACATTTTCACTTACTCTACTGGTTGTATGTGCGGTTGGTTCTTCAGCTGGTCAAAATGTGAGACAAAATATCCACAGAAAAGTGTTGTCTTCCTGAATTATTAGAGCGCTGGTACTGGCGTTGTTATATCTGTCACATGCGTACACCATGTAAACACCTTCAAGACTTTTGTTGTATCCTATCCATGTACTTCTGTCTTGTGCACGTGTCTTAGCCGATGACCAAACAAGTATTGACTGCCACACAGAGACCGCAAAGTCTTGAAGTCTTGAAGTCTGTTTAATACTATTTTCCTGTGGATATTTTGTCTCAAACACATCACAGACTATTCTGATTGAAATGGCAATGCGTGGAAATCATACAATTCAAATTAACTACAACTTCCGTTTAAGAACCCAACCGCTTTTACATCACGTTGAACAGACAAAACATTTTGCAACAGACTTGGCTTAATGCATACACCCCTGGCCCGGGCAAAAGTAGTTTGCATCGGGTGAAGAGTGATTGCATTCGTTGGCAAAGTTCACTCAAAACGAAAGTGAGGTAGATTAAGGATGTGGAGTAATGAGTACGATTCTGTGTTCACATGCAAAAGTGATTGCTTTTGATAAACGCTCTGCCTTTCCAATGAAATATAGTATGAAAAATTGAATATATACTTTATGGAAAGGAGATGTTGTATGGTATGAGCCAGATAGTTAATCGGAAGTATACATGTGAAGCATCTCATTGGCATTTTCCTCTCACTACCAAATATGGTGATGAGAGGAAGCCCAGTGGCAGACAGTAGGAGAAGATGGATTTCACGGAGTAGGCATTCCCTTATGCAAATATGCTTGAATGCCCAATAGGATCTCGCTAGCTCGTGCTTGGCTCTGCCCCCTCCTTGCCTGTTCTGCACACCACGACTAATTTATTCCCATTGGAAATGACAGGCTGTGGTCTATCTTGGCTTAGTTATCAAAATCTTGGGTGCCTTTGATGCTTTTTCTCTCTTTGTAACCATGTTACAAATGACTTGAACAGGGTCACCAGGAGGGATCACCCAATGAAGTTGGAAGTCCCACCCAGTTGACTACATTACAATTGTGGATGCCCTCCATGGCGCAGCCCATGGAAATGAGGCCTTTTGGCCACTAGAGACCTCTATCATTCTCTATGGGCTGTGGTAAATTAGTCATGACCCCCCTCGCCTGGGTTGGATCTGTACTATGACTCGGGAGCTAACGTTAGTCTGGTGGGTCTAGCAGAGGAAGTTTGTCACTACTCTAGCAACATTTTTACTTTAATGATTAACAAAAGCGTGTTAAAGCCAGTCACTAATAAAAATGTGTGATGTGGGGATGATTTAACGATAAAGCGCGTTGAAGACTCCTCTTGCCCCACGGGTCTATTCATTGCGCCAATTCTGTATTCTGTCCTTAAAACGGAAGCAAACGAAACTATGAGAGACCTGCATTTGTCCAAAAACGAGTTTAGTTCTGTTTGGTTATTAAACTGAACGTGTTCTGTAATGAATACTCCCGAGCTAGAAAACAACGTGTGTTTAACTATTGGTGCGTTCAAGACACCTGGGAACACTAAAAATGACGGTCAAATCATGACGTCTGATCTTCAGGTCGGAAAGTTAGAGTTCTAGAAATAGGCCCGAGTTCTTGAGTTGGAACTCCGAGTTAGATGACCATTAAACGATTTTTTTCCGCCAGCCGGGTTCCCAATTGTCTTGAACTCACAGTCCGATATATACGAGTTGCCAGTTGTTTTGAACGCGGAATAACTTAATTTAGCTAACCTACTATAGTCATTGTCAGAATAAGAGTAGTCTAGTATGAAACGTTCCCCTATCCCAGCAATGGTATTGGCTTTTTGCATTCTGGTAGCTACTTCTAATTTAATTCACACATTGCTGCAGCAAACTTAACTAGAGATACTCCTAAGTTTAGCTAACGTTAATTATAGCCACTTTAGCTAGCAAACCAAGTCAACTTACCTCCTCCGGCTTGACATAACGTTAGCTGCTCTGAAAACTAGGTAGCTATTGACGAATATAAATGTTTTACATTAAATTAAAAAGACGTGTGGCTGGCTGGTTTGAATTGTCATTATAACCGCGACGAAGCAATGGTGCTATTCACTAATGACACTCCCCTTTTCTCGTTTTGGTCAGAGAGGCTCTCTGCCTCCGTCAAGTGGATAGTAAGCTACATTACATTTTCACTTCAGTACTGAACGTTGTCAGTCCAAATACTGTAGCCAGCTATTGCTGATTAGATGGACACGTTAGACAGAGCATTCAATACATTTTCAATAAACAGTTAGATCAAATTGTAATGAATGTCTGTAATAGTCTGGACATATGTTTGAACCTGTAATAGGAAAAGTCACCGTAATACATGCCACTTGGGGGCACCCAATCGGTCATCGGTCTAAGGTACTGCATCTCAGTGCTAGAGGCAGCACTACAGACCCTGGTTCGATTCCAGGCTGTATCACAACCGGCCGTGATTGGGAGTCCCATAGGGCGGGGCACAATTTGCCCAGCGTCGTCCGGGTTAGAGTTTGGCCGGGGTAGGCCGTCATTGTAAATAAGAATTTGTTCCTAACTGACTTGACTAGTTAAATAAATGCTAAATAAACATTTTAACAATGTCATACCGATGGAACAAATTATGAAATGATCAAACAAAGTAGTAGGCCTAGGCTGTATATGGCTGAGCACAGACGAAGTGTTGTCCAATGCTCCATGTTTGCCAGTTAATAATTAACACACTGCGTGCTGAAAATGGCATTCATTATAACTTCACAGTTTCAAAATCATTAGTCAGTTAAATTACACAATGTATTGTAATAGTTTATTAAACCATGGATTTCCAGATACTGTATAAATATACAAAATTATTGTTTCTTTTGGTAACTCAAATGTACAGATTTTAAGAAATATTAAATGGGAATTTAATTATTTGATGAGATTCCAAACTTCAAAAATTAATCTGAAAAGTCAACTAATATTGTACATCTTGAGGTAACATATTGGATTAGTAACCATAGGTTGTGTTTTAGAAAATAAATTGTGAAGTCGAAATGGACTATGTTACGTTGAATCTGTCCTGGCCAAACTCAAAATGTAACATAAAATATATTGATACTCCCTTGATTATTAATTGGATGGTCAATCATAAATCCCTGATAAAACATCCAGCGCATTAACAGTATCACTGACACATGGTCATCACTGTACAAAAGCTTGCTTGTCTTATAATTCAAGTATAACATTAAGGGAATATTTTGTTGTTGAAAAGTTCAATACTGTTAACTGTAGCTGTATGTTATGTATTGATTGAGGAGTCAAGTAAAATTTCCCTCCAAACACTTCCCTTTTGGTATTATTCCATTTGAGGATTCTTAATCAGCATATTCATTTATTAAAATGTAAAACATTATGTATTCATGCCTCTAAGTGAGGAGCAAAATTACCAGTGATGCTGTTTGCTCACTTTATCTTTCATAATCTTGCATACATACACTATTTAACTCTTCAACTACTCATTCTCCCTCACATTAAAAAAACCTTGTTCTTCTGTCTCAGTCTACACCAGAGCCATTTATTTCCATTTCCATGTATTTGAATATATATGGCTCTAGTCTAGTGGAGGTTGCGGAGGGGAAGACGGCTCATAATAATGCCCGGAACGCAACAAATGGAATGGCATCAAATACATGGAAACCATGTGTTTGATGTATTTGGTCGCATTCCACTGATTCCGCTCCAGACATTACCACGAGCCTGTCCTCCCCAATGAAAGTGCCACCAACCTTTCTGTGCGTCACCAATGGATGTAGATCGGGGTTCTCCAACTCTGTTCCTAGAGAGCTGGCCTCCTGTAGGTTTTTACTCCAACCCCAGTTTTAACTAACTTGATTCAGTTTATCAACTAACAACTGTGCTAGATTAGGGTTGGATCGAAAACCTACAGGACGGTAGCTCTCGAGGAACTGGGTAGGAGAGCTCTGATGTAGAAGCTGCCCTGTCATTGGCAAATCGAACTGCAGCATGTACAGTGTAAAATGACAAGTTTTCCATGTCTTTGTCAGCCTTCCCAAAGAAAGAGCCTTGACTGAGAGAATCTATGACCGTGGTGTTGCAGCTCGCTAGCAGCACCGTGACACCCACCTCCTTATAGTCTTTAAGGATCCCTTTGAAGGTTTGCATCCCTGTTGAGTCTATGAAGGGCATGGCAGAGCAGTCTAGGATGATCGTATGTAAGTCAAGTTCTCTGGAACCCAGCCCTACCTTTACCTCTCCATTAGTCTTGTCGGCTCTCCCAGCCTCCTTCGCTGCCAGTGTTTCCCCTTTTTTCTCTGCTTTCCTCCTCCTGGTCATCTCCAGGAAAGGTGCCAAGCCCACGGCTTTGTACAGGGACTTCAGGAAGAAGTCATTGTTTGCATAATACAGCGGGGCCTGGAAACGGAAGATCTTTACTTTAGGGAGAGACATGAGGTTTTCATACTCCTCCATATCCTCGTAGTGGGCAGTGTCATGGATCTGTCCCAGCAGAGAAACCTTGGGCTTCTGGGTCTGGACGATGATACAGAGCATAGAGAAAACTACCCCAACCACCAGCCCCATCTCCACACTGATCAGAGCTGAGGCACTCATCGTCACCATCCAGACAACAGCGTCCATCTTACTGATGCGCCACTTGCTGGGCACGTCTCTGAATTTACGGAGCGCACCCCTCAGGCTGACGATGATGATACAGGCCAGGACGCACTTCTGGAGGGAGTAAAAGAGAGGGGCAAAGAAGAGTAGGACCAGGAGAACGACGAAGGCACTCACAATGCTGGAGACCTGAGTCTGGCAGCCCGTGGAGTCTTTCACCATAGTCTTAGCCAGGGCAGCGCTGGTGGTAAAACAGTGGAAGAAAGAAGGGATGATGTTACAGAAAGCAATGGCCATCATCTCCTGGTTGGGGCGAACGGTGTAGCCGTTCTTCTTGGCAAACATCTCAGAGAGGGAAACCGTGAAGGCAAAGCTGATCACAGCCAGTGGGATGGCGTCGAAGGCCACCCTGGGCATCAACCCAAAACTGGGCACCTTAGGGGGGATGAAGCCTGTGGGGATAGCCCCAGAGACATTGGAGTCGTACCGTCTATGAAAGTCTCCAAAGTGGGACGCCAGTGTAGCGATCGCCACCACCACCAGCTCTGTGGGCAGGGGGATCTTAAGACGGTCCTTGACGCGCTCTTGGAGCTCCTTCCCCGCCACCAGGACGGAGATGCAGATGGCACTGGTGATCAGGTCACAGTAGTTGGTATTCTGGATGTTGCTTAAGATGTTGATCCAGGTGACCACCACTGTTCCATAGCCCTGGTGGCGAGGGATCTTGAGCCCCAGGAGGTACTTGGCTTGGACGGTGAGGATGGTGAACGAGGCGCCAGTGGCGAAGCCGTCCAGCATGGGGGCAGAGAGATAGACGGAGACAAAGCCCAGTCTGAACACAGCCATCAATACCTGGAAGGAGACAACCATTTTTATCAGATAGTTCATTTAATCTATTCTGAAGGTCAATATATTCAGCACAGTCATCTTTGATGTACAGATGTAGGATCTTCATTTGATCACTCGTTTATTGGCGATAACTTTCCTGTACAGCAGGAAATGCAAACTTGTACCGTATTCAAGGCTTAAAAAGGCTTCTAAAGTTAGTAATTTCCACTTAAAAATGTCAGACTTGATTTGCCCTAATGAAAAATGTATCAACCCCTACAATAAATTCCCATGAATTATAATCTACATCTTTTCCTGTTGCTGCAGGATTTATTTTCTGCTGTAGAAACAAGGTTCATATTAAGATCCTACATCTGTAGGGGTTCTACGATGTTTATGACATCAGTGTTTAATCAAGTAAAATCATTTCAGGAGTAATTGTTACATCTGTTTCACAAAATCTTCAAAGCAGTTTTGAGAGTGATGAATCAGAGTGGTTGAGTTGAAAATGTACCTGGTAAATCCCAACCAAAAATGTCATGGCTGCTGCGATACTGATGGCATAACATTCTTTCCCACATTCCATGCCGAAGGCCCCCATGGTCAGGTTGACGGCTGAGCTGTCTGAGTCAACTGTCACATTCAAGATTCCATCTGCTTTGGTGTCATCCAAATCGAACCCTGCCATATACACCTCTCTGTCCACCACTTGGCCCACCATAAGGCTCATCAGGCTGAATATGCCCACAGACACGTGCCTGGAGGTCCCCATGAAGAAGTAGATGATGTTGGCGAAGAAGGAAGTGTAGAGGCCATAGATGGGGTCTACTCCGGCCAGCAGACAGTAGGCGATGGCCTGAGGGACCAGGATGATGCCTATAACGAGGCCCGACATTAGATCACCCCAGATATACTCTTTCAGCTTGTACTTGGGCAGCCAGAGCACCACAGGGAATAATCCAGTCAGGGTTGTCTTGACCCTGGGCATGGAGCAGGACAGGCTACGGCTCAGCTTGGTCTTCAGGAGGGCCATGTGCTCTTTCCGCTTCCTGACCCTCCGCTCCAGGTGGGGAACTTCTGTGACCTTGGCTTCCTCCATGGCCTCTGGAAGGGGTAGGCTGTGGTGGTGGTCTTGGTGTGGCGCTTAGCCGTGCTCCTGGAATGAATCAGACAGAGAACCTTCACTCATCATGATACTCTTTGATCATTAGATGGTGTTTCCTCCCTGAAAGGAAACAATGATTAAACACAGCAACTTCCAAGCTAGCATTGGAATTCAAGGGGTGTTACATCACTCACATAGTCTGCTAGTTAAACTTTGATGGGTAGTGTAGACCGATGAAATTGTAAGTGATTTAGTGAAAATAGCTTCACTGTATGGATAACATGAATACATTGAAAAGCAATAAACGTGTAATTATATATGAGAGATAAGTTAGACTATCCTCATAGAGCCTGCTGTTGATGTGCTCCCACATCCAGTTCAATATTGCACAGCGATGTTCAGCACAGTGGCAATGGAAAAACTTACTCAAGGACCATATATGTCAACCCATCTCAGATTGCCCCTCAATCCAAAGACAAACACAGACAATGTATTGACAGTCCATATACAGTGCCATGAATAAATATTTTTCCACTTTCTGATTTTCTGGACTTTGACTAGGCCGTTCCAAAACTTTAAATGTGTTGCTTTTCAGACATTCTGATGTAGTCTAGCTTGTGTGTTTTGAATCATTGTCTTGCAGCATGACCCAGCTGCGCTTTGGTTTCAGCTCACTGACGGATGGCCTGACATTGTCCTTTAGAATTCTCTGATACAGAGCAGAATTCATGGTTCCTTCAATGGTGGCAAGTCGTCCAGGTCCTGAGGCAGCAAAGCATCCCCAAATTAAATAAATGAAATACGTATCAAAATGTTGTGTTTGTTGTTCATTCAGGTTCCCTTCATCTAATATTAGTTGTTTTTTTTATGACAACGTTCAGTGTAAAAATATGCAAAAATAGAGAACATCTGAAAGGGGAAAAATACCTTTTCACGGCACTGTATGTATTTTTGCATTTGCTTATTTTAATGTGTGATTGTATTACTTTTTATCCTGCTGATTAGCTTGTGTATGTAAAGTGACTGGGGGTCTTGAAAAGGGTTCAAAATAAAATCTGTTCTTATAATACTAATTATTATCATATAAAACCCCAATATATCTTAAATGGGACCTAACGGAAAGTATCAAAGCATGCCTCTAATGATATCAGTGAAAAAAAACAAAAAATGACTCCATTTCCCGCTGTGGACAGTCTGAACATCCCTAGATTGAGATGAATGGGTAATACAGACATTCACCATAGAGCCGTTCATGTCTCATCATGTCTTCAGAAGCACTAAACGATGCAGTATATGATAACTAGGATGATAATCCCTTACAGTAGCAGTACACAGAAGATCAAGTCATCATTGTGTCTCATCCTAACCTCATTACAACTGTCTAATGGGCTTTGATTCCTGCTTTTACTTTGTGTGCCGAAGTCAACACCCACCACCCATGTACAGCAATAACTGCACTAAGGGGACTCAAATAGTAAGATAAATTTTAGGTAAAAAATCGAATTGGTAGACACTCCAGATTTGAACACAATTTTTAACACTCTCTCCTCTAAATTATATTTTATACCTGTATTAAAACATCTAAATGCATGATATGGCATGCATACTGTAGGTTACAAAGTTAGGCTACTTGTTATTTTAACAACGTTCAGGCTGAGGTAAAACAACAACTCACCCACACTGTGTTCTGCCAACCCAAAGAGGAATGCAAACTGGGTGTCTTAGTTTTATAGTCGGGTACATGTATCTTCAGGTATACCTGAAAATAATCACCGCTATCTGTACTGTCCCTCACACTTAAAGCCAACGTGTCACACGCTCGCTCGTTTCTCTCTCTCTACTTTTGTCTCCCCCGTCTCCACTGTCTCTCTGGCAGTGTCATACATGCACCTCGCTCGCTTCCCCCGAGGAGACTGACAAACCGGTTTCTGTGGCAAATTTATGTTGGATGAGAATGAAGATAAGGGCAACCCTTGGCCTGACACTGATCATTATCATGGGGAGGGGGCACTGTCTCATCGAGTCAAGATCAGGGCAATAGGGTAAATAAGTCAATCGTTTACTGGCTGGTGTGGCTTATCTTCCACAGTGTTACTATTCAGACTTAACCTGGGATCTGGTTGTCCAACTGAAATTGAAGAAGGGTCACAAATTGCAAAAGCCAAACTGTTCACATAGTTCCAGTTGATACCGTAGCCTGGTATGGATGCCTTACCACAGATTGGGGCTTCATTCACTATTGACTGGACACCAGGTTACCGATCCCTGCTCTCAGTTTATCAATGTATTGCATTCATTTACATAATATATGTGACAAATATGGAAATGAAAAAACAAATGCACATGCTTTTCAGAACCAGACTTTTTTAATTAGAGAGAATGTCCTGTTTCCAGAAGCCTAGGGAAAGGGGGATACCTAGTCAGTTGCTGAATGCCTTCAACTGAAATGTGTCTTCCGCATTTAACCCTACCACACTGAATCAGAAAGGTGCGCTTAAGGTCTGTGTTCACGTACATTATTTTTTACTTCTGCTTTGCATATTAGTCATCATTGATGGACTACTAAAATATGTGTTGTGTTTCTGGTTTATGGCTATGTCAAAGACTTAACCAGTGCAGTCAAAATTCAGTTGTTCCTTTGTTTTGTATCATATTGTACAACAGCTGAGGAAACTAATGCTGTAAAAGTGTGAACAAATTTGATCAGTGTTATTTCCTGACAGTTGCTGGTTGAAAATTAAATCTACATAGGACCTTCTAATCAGCAGGTTTGCATGGGCGGGAGTTTCGGCTTGCCTGGTGACATCACCAGGGGGTAAATTGGTTAATAGACCAAAAACAAAGAGAGTTCCGAACCAGCCAATAACAGCTAGTTTTCAGTTTTCCCCTCCCAACTCAGACTACTCCCAGAAAGTCCTAGCAAAATCCTTTATTGCGGAATATTTTTTTAGCAAAAAGCTATTTTTGTCTATGTTGTTTGTTTACATTTTTTATTATTACATACAACACATACTGTATAACACAACACAACAAAAACTCAATGAAACAGGAACTATAGAAAACATTCAAATGTGTCTGGTTTATGTTTGATTTTGTAATGTCTAATGGGATGTAGCTAGATAGTTCAGTCCTCTAGTTTGTTATTGAGGGCGGATATGAGGCTTTCCAATTGATGGCTCAATTTTTTTCTCTCCAGCAATTCGATATCTGTGACAAATGGTTCCCCCCAATTTCTTCCTTTAGATCTGTTTCCCGTTTTTTCCTTTTAGGTTCTGAACCACCAGGTAGAGTTTCAAACAACCCTTGAAAAACTTGGCAATCAACTTCTTTGGCATAGCAGCCTCTTTCAGTATTTTTTCTATGTAAGATGCCTTAGGTTCATCCAGATTCCGTTGAAGCAATTTAATACAAGACATGCCACCAGAGGTCTCTTCACAGCCCCCAAGTCCAGAACGGACTAGGCGCACAGTACTACATAGAGCCATGACTACATGGAACTCTATTCCACGTAGAATCAGATTTAAAAAACTGGTAAAAATACACCTTATGGAACAATGGAGACTGTGAAGTAACACACACAAAGGTACAGACACATGCATATGCACACATTGTGATATTGTTGTATGGGGGTATCAAACATTTTGTATTATAGATACACTACCGGTCAAACATTTTAGAACACCTACTCATTCAAGTTATTTAAAAAAAAACTATTTTCTACATTGTAGAATAATAGTGAATACATCAAAACTATGAAATAACACATATGGAATCATATAGTAACCAAAAAAGTGTTAAACAAATCAAAATATATTTGAGATTTGAGATTCTTCAAATAGCCACCCTTTGCCTTGATGACAGCTTTGCACACTCTTGACATTCTCTCAACCAGCTTCACCTGGAATGCTTTTCCAACATTCTTGAAGGAGTTCCCAGATATGCTGGGCACTTGTTGGCTTCTTGTCCTTCACTCTGCGGTCCAACATAAAAAATAATAATTTCCCCTTTATTTAACCAGGTAGGCCAGTTGAGAAAAAGTTCTCATTTACAACTGCGACCTGGCCAAGATAAAGCAAAGCAGTGCGACAAAAACAACACAGATTTATATATGGGATAAACAAACATATAGTCAATAACACAATAGAAAAATCTGTATACTGTGTGTGCAAATGAAGTAAGGAGGTAAGGCAATAAATAGGCCAATAGTGGCGAAGTAATTGCAATTTAGCAATCTACACTGGAGTGATATATGTGCTGATGAGGATGTGCAAGTAGAAATACTGGTGTGCAAAAGAGCAGAAAAACAAAAACAATTATGGGGATGAGGTAGCTAGTTGGTTGGATGGGCTATTTACAGATGGGCTGTGTACAGCTGCAGCGATCGGTAAGCTGCTCTGACAGCTAGCATTGAAAGTTAGCGAGGGAGATATAAGTCTCCAACTTCAGTGATTTATGCAATTCCTTCCAGTCATTGGCAGCAGAGAACTGGAAGGAAAGGCGGCCAAAGGAGGTGTTGGCTTTGGGGATGACAAGTGAAATATACCTACTGGAGCGCGTGCTACGGGTGGGTGCTGCTATTGTAACCAGTGAGCTGAGATAAGGTGGAGCTTTAAAGAGCAAAGACTTGTAGATGACCTGGAGCCAGTGGGTTTGGCGACAAATATGTAGCGAGGACCAGCCAACGAGAGCAAACAGGTTGCAGTGGTGGGTAGTATATGGGGCTTTGGTAACAAAATGGATGGCACTGTGATAGACTGCATCCAATTTGCTGAGTAGAGTGTTGGAGGCTATTTTGTAAATTACATCGCCGAAGTCAAGGATCGGTAGGACGGTCAGTTTTACGAGGGTATGTTTGGCAACATGAGTGAAGGAGGCTTAGTTGCGAAAAAGGAAGCCAATTCTAGATTTAACTTTGGATTGGAGATGCTTAATGTGAGTTTGGAAGGAGAGTTTACAGTCTAGCCAGACACCTAGGTATTTGTAGTTGTCCACATATTCTAAGTCAGAACCGTCCAGAGTAGTGATGCTAGTCGGGCGGGTGGGTGTGGGCAGCGATCGGTTGAAGAGCATGCATTTCGTTTTACTAGCATTTAAGAGCAGTTGGAGGCCACGGAAGGAGTGTTGTATGGCGTTGAAGCTCGTTTGGAAGTTTGTTAAAACAGTGTCCAAAGAAGGGCCAGATGTATACAGAATGGGGTCATCTGCATCGAGGTGGATAAAACAATCACCCGGCAGCAAGAGCGACATCATTGATATATACAGAGAAAAGAGTCAGCCCGAGAATTGAACCCTGTGGCACCCCCATAGAGACTACCAGGGGTCCGGACAACAAGCCCTCTGATTTAACACTCTGAACTCTATCTGGGAAGTAGTTAGTTAACCAGGTGAGGCAGTCATTAGAGAAACCAAGACTGTTGAGTCTGCCGATAAGAATACTGTGATTGACAGAGTCGAAAGCCTTGGCCAGGTCGAAGAAGGCGGCTGCACAGTACTGTCTTTTATTGATGGCGGACATGATATTGTTTCGGACCCTGAGCGTGGCTGAGGTGCACCTGTGACCAGCTCGGAAACCAGATTGCCTAGCGAAGAAGGTATGGTGGGATTCGAACGGATCTTTGTTTGATTCGAACTGATTGATCTTTGTTAACTTGGCTTTCAAAGACTTTAGAAAGGCAGGGTAGGATGGATATAGGTCTGTAACAGTTTGGGTCTAGAGTGTCTGGTTCTAGAGGGGGATGACCACGGCCACTTTCCAATCTTTAGGAATCTCAGAAAGAGAGGTTGAACAGACTAGTAATAGGGGTTGCAACAATGGCGGCAAATAATTTTAGGAAGAGAGGGTCCAGATTGTCTAGCCCAGCTGATATGTAGGGATCCAGATTTTTCAGCTCTTTCAGGACATCAGCTGGTCGGGGTTGGGGTAGCCAGGTGGAAAGCATGGCCAGCCGTAGAGAAATGCTTATTGAAATTCTCGATTATCGTGGATTTATCAGTGGTGTCAGTGTTTCCTAGTCTCAGTGCAGTGGGAAGCTGGGAGGAGGTACTCTTATTCTCCATGGACTTTACGGTGTCAGGGTGTTTTTGTGCTGGTCAAGCGCAGTCAAGTCTGGAGTGAACCAAGGGCTATATCTGTTCTTAATTTTTTTTTGATTGAAAGGGGCATGTTTATTTAAGATGGTGAGGAAAGCACTTTTAAAGAAGAACCAGGCATCCTCTACTGACGGGATGAGGTCAATATCCTTTCACGATACCCGGGCCAGGTCGATTAAAAGGGGCTGCTCGCAGAAGTGTTTTAGGGAGCGTTTGACAGTAATGAGGGGTGGTCGTTTGACCGCGGACCCATAACGGACGCAGGCAATGAGGCAGTGATTACTGAGATCCTGGTTGAAAACAGCAGAGGTGTATTTAGAGGGCAAGTTAGTCAGGATGATATCTATGAGGGTGCCCATGTTTACGGATTTGGGGTTGTACCAGGTAAGGTTCCTTGATCATTTGGGTGAGATTGAGGGCATCTAGCTTAGATTGTAGGACGGCCGGGTTGTTAAGCATATCCCAATTTAGGTCACCTAGCAGTACGAACATCTGACGATGGATGGGGGGCAATCAATTCACATATGGTGTCCAGGGTACAGCTGGGAACTGAGGGGGGTCTATAACAAGCGACAACAGTAAGGGACTTATTTCTAGAGAGATGGATCTTTAAAAGTAGAAGCTCGAACTGTTTGGGCATAGACCTGGATAGTATGACAGAACTCTGCAGGCTATCTCTACAGTAGATTGTAATTCCACCTCCTTCAGCAGTTCTGTCTTGATGGAAAATGTTGTAATTTGGGATGGAAATTTTCACATTTTTGGTTTCCTTCCAAAGCCTCATCCCAAACCATCTCAGTTTGGTTGAGGTCGGGGGATTGTGGAGGGCAGGTCATCTGATGCAGCACTCCAACACTCTCCTTCTTGGTAAATTTGTTTTTCTTGGCCAAAGCAAGTCTCTTCTTCTTATTGGTGTCCTTTAGTTGTGGCTTCTTTGCAGAAATTCAACCATGATGGCCTGATTCACACGGTCTCTGAACAGTTGATGTTGAGATGCGTCTGTTACTTGAACTCTGTGAAACATTTATTTGGGCTGGGAATTCTGAGGCTGATAACTCTAATGAACTTATCCTCTGCAGCAGAGGTAACTCTGGGTCTTCCTTTCCTGTGGCGGTCCTCATGAGAGCCAGTTTCATCATAGCGCTGACGGTTTTTGCGACTGCACTTGAATAAATTTTCAAAGTTCTTGAAATGTTACGTATTGACTGACATTTATGTCTTAAAGTAATGATGGACTGTTGTTTCTCTTTGCTTATTTGAACTGTTCTTGCCATAATGTGGACTTGGTCTTTTACCTAATAAGGCTGTCTTCTGTATACCACCCTACCTTGTCACAACACAACTGATTGGCTTTACTGCAATAAGAAGGAAAGAAATTCCACAAATGAACTTTTAACAAGGCACACCTGTTAATTGAAATGCATTCCAGGTGACGACCTCATGAAGATGGTTGAGAGAATGCCAAGATTGTGTCATCAAGGTAAAGTGTGGCTATTTGAAGAATCTCAAATATAAAACATTTTTTGATTTGTTGAACACTTTTTTGGTTACTCCATGTTTCCATATGTTGTATTTCATAGTTTTGATGTCTTCACTATTATTATACAAGGTTGAAAATAGTAAAAATAAAGAAAAACCTTTGAGTGAGTAGGTGTGTTCAAACTTTTGACCGGTATGTAGTAGTGTAAAGATGTTTATATGATGTACTGTTTCATCTTTTGTTTTATATGTAATGTAAGTGTTTTAATATGTTTGGACCCCAGGAAGAATGGGAATCCCTAATAAGTACAAATATAAATATTCTCAGCTGAATTCTGAGTTGTAAGAACGTAAAGAAATCGGCCTTGGACAATCCAAATCTTTCTTGTAATTGAATGAATGACAATAGAGATCCATCATAGGACACATGTTCAAAATGAATGATGCCACTTTGGAACCAGGACTTAAGGGTGTTATCATTAAATGCTGGAGGGAAGGTGGGGTTATTCCAAATAGGGGTGCTTGGTGATATTGGTTCTTTCTACCTCATGAATATATGTACATTTTCCCAAATATAAATGGAATTGAGAGTCATTGGATTATCTGTTTTTTCCTTCAGTGCCTTGGACCCGTAGTAGTAACAATTGCTTTGTGTGGCTGTGTTTCATAGTGAATGGCACTAATGTTGGTGGGCTGAAGAAGTGGCATTCAACAGACCCCTCTCCAACAGAGTAACGGGCTTCAGTAGAGTAATGGTACTAAATTACTGTAATCTGTAAAGGGAGGGGTCGCTCATTGTTGTTTAAGTGTGACAATGTGCAACACAATACAGTTCATCATCAGTTTATATACAATGCATTCCAGACAGAATATACCTCTTGAAAAACCTGTATATGTGAAAAACATGCAGAGAGGAATACACCATGCTGCTGAAACATTTACCTTTCAAGTTAATATTGAAATGAGGACGTTATTATAAAACACATAAATAAATAAGACAATACCTTGTTTTGTAAATGTGTAAGGATGTACTGTAGAAGGCGCACTACGTAACAGATCTGAGAGGATTAAAGCTCTGTCTCTGCAAATACACCAGAGTCGGGGTGTTCTCTGATGTACTATTCATTCTCAGTCTAGACATGTATCTGTTTTAGCTACAAAGCCCCTCTGCAGGGGTCCATCTGTGGCTGCACAGAGACAGAGCCTACATTGTGAACAAGGAAAGGAGACTCACCCTGACATAAGGAACGTGAAGGCTTGTGAGAGGACACAGTAGCCATGCCTCCTCTTCTGAGATCTTCACTGTGCGCACACCCACAGGCCTGATTCCGTACAACCGGATGGAGCAAAGCATGATGGGAATAGCAGCCTCATTCTCATCCAGGCACCACTCATCTAATCCTCCAATCACAGAGCGAGAGAGGAGGGGACAGGGGATGGGTTGTGTGGGCTGGGTTGTTACCGTGGAGACTGAGGCATCCATTCACTGATGGGACTGAGAGTCTGTGTGAGGGGGTGGAGGGAATGAACAGTCTCTCTCGAAGACACAGAATGATCATGAACTGTGTTGTACGTGTTATATAGCTTGCCAAATATATAATGCTTTCTCTAGGACATTGTCACATCACTAGCACTGTTACTTTGTAAAATGTGACACTGTCAAGTGCTTTATTATCTCCCCGGGTAGCCTACCTCAGCAGGTGTTCTATTCTATTCTATTGTTGGGTTCTTTTTGCAGTACTGGCTGGACAGAGAGGACTTTTTTTATGCCAGTTCAGTCTTACATACATGGAACATCTTGTGTAAGTAAGGTTGCAAAATTCTGGGCTTTTAATAAATTCCCTGGTTTTCCAGAAATCCTGGTTGAAGGTTAACGGATTTCCTGCTTATTCCCTCCTGATTCCGACAATCCTACAGCCGGTATTTTGGCAAAAGTTTTTGAACGTACCCAGAATTTTTGCAACCCTAGGTGTGAGAGTAATTAAAGGTCCTTTACACATTAACTTCCTTTGAAGAGAGTAAACCGTTTTTTGTATCAACATGTAAATGTTTGAATAGGATTAGTCAGCGAGCTTGGAAAAGTGACCTATTGGTGACCATCTCATCCATCTGAACATCCAGGTTTACAGCAGATACACTTTTGACCTTGAGATCCACTCTAACTAATACCCCTTACATGTCAAGATGTTTAGCCACAAACTTTACCATGCCGCCAACTTTTCGCTGCCTTTTCTATATATCTGAAAGATATTGCCGGTAACAAAGCCTGTAGCAACGAAGGTAGTCATGAATGCGATAGAATTCTGCTTATGGCTTAGAATGAGTAGAATCAGAGCTTAGCTTGAGCAGCAATGTTGAACATTCCCCCTTTGATCCTGACAAGACGGATGGTTTCAAAATAATAAGAGCAATATGTAGTTGCAAAACATACTTTGGCTTGCTTAAAATTACATTTTCTAAAAGGCAATTTGTGTCATGAAAAAGTAAGCTTTGTTTCCAGATCAAAGTTCCCCAGTCATTGTTGTCTAGTTATTATTGTTGTAAAGTCCTTTGGGTTATATTGTAACCATAGAATAATGTGTTTTTACATCTAAAACCTTAGGTCTGGCTATAATGCTGAGTCACACTAAGTTCACTATAAAGTCCATAAGTTTTTTGTTTCTTAATCGGTCACCAATTACTTTCTGTTTTTGTCTTTTTAGGACGGGGGCGAACAGTTGTTGAGGGAAAAATAATGCATACCATATAGATTTGAGGTACCATAAAGATACAAATAAATCCATAATCATTGCATAATCATCACTCTTCCTCATGAGTGTGGTAGTACTAATGATGGTGGATAAATAAGATAGTTTACTCGGGCTGTTTACCATAGAAAAAATGATCTGTGTAAGTGGGCGTTCCCTCTAGCGTGTCAGAATGCTCTCCTCATGAGCTCACGGTTCCTCCAGAATATCTGGCATGCTCAAGCGAGGAAGGGAACAGCTTGCTCTGGTCAACTGTGTCCCCACAGATGATCCATTATATTGACCAGATACTCAAGTGGCCGCTTGAACAATTATTCAAAAATGGAAGGCGATGGGAGGAGGCAAGATCAGGTGGGTCATTCTAGCGTGTGTGAACAACAGGCACTACTCCTGTATGAAGTGTTTTTTCTTAAAGTTTCTGGGACTTATATCAGTACACTCGTAACAACCTAAGCATTAAGAAAAGTATAATAAATCAAATAAGCGATCAGAAAAAATGTGGGTTAAGGTTGAGTGTCTTGCTTTTTCTTCTGTCTCTGTTAGGCCAAATTAAAAATACCATGTGCCACTAGAGGGAACAGTCTCCTATCTTGAGTTCTCACCATGCCACAATCACCACTGTTGAATAGTACAGAAAGGAAGTTAGAACAGGCTGGCAATGAAACCAGCCTGTTCTCATAGACTAGACATAACATAGTAAATGTAAATCCAGGACACTCAAATTAATATGACACATACATTTTTTTTTTGTTGTATGTTTTCATTTGTGAATGTTCATCATACATCTTGTATGATATGTTACAAATTACAATAACATACAAATATGTTATACATTTCAGATTAATAGGCAGTTGGTCAGGGTGGATGGTAGCTTGTTAACTTGAATGTCTAAGCAACCCAAAGTTTGCGTGATAAAATGTCATCACAGACAACATTACAATTTTAGCTAATTAGCAATTTTGCAACTACTTAGCATGATAGCTAACCCTCTTACCCTAACCCTTTGACCTAACTCCTAACCCTAGCCTTAACCTTAACCCTGACCTTAACCCTAGCCCTAACCTTAATGCTTAACCCTAACTCCTAGCCTAGCTAAAATTAGACACATAGCTACAAATGTGCTGCATATAATATGTTTTGCAAATTCGTAACACATCATACGAATAGTAATTCGTAACATTTAATACTAAATGGATGATGGACACTCACAAATAAATACATACCATATGAAATGTAACATATCATAATAATTTGAGTGTGCCAGATTTACATTTACTGTGTTACATCTACCCCTGAGTCCAGGATGATGCAACAGGTGTTTGTGAATGTTTACTTTATCTATTCATTCTCATGAAATAACTACAGTATTTCTCAGTGGGTGATCATGGTTTAAATATAGCTTTTTATACAACGGGTGGGTCTAATCCTGAATGCTGATAGGTTAAAAGCACATTCCAGCTGGTGTCTATTCCACAAGTTACATCCGGCTAAATCTATGATGTTAAAATGCATATTTACTCTGTTCCATCTGACTGCATTACCCACTGTCTCATCAGTGGCACAGCGGTCTAAGGCACTGCATGAGGTGTCACTACAGACACCCTGGTTCAAATCCAGGCTGTATCAGAACCAGCTGTGATTGGGAGTCCCATCGGGCGGTGCACAATTGGCCCAGTGTCGTCCAGGTTTGGCTGGTGTAGGCTGCCATTGTAAATAATAATTTGTTCTTAACTGTCTTGCCTAGTTAAATAAAGGTACAATTAAAAAATCAGCCCAGGCAGGGAAGTTAAGAACTTGCCAATGCCATGATTACTGTATATATGTGATAACCTTTGTATGCTTGCAATGCGCAATGACTGAAAAGTACTGGGTAAATGGAGATGTACTGCTTTTGTTCCCTGGCTGAGAATGGTCTGAACCTGTTGATTGTCACCCAGGCTCAAGGCCGAGATAGCATAGTGAGAAACCACAGTCTAGACATGTTTTACTCATCTTAGATACTTTGTATCCAATGTTAAGGTATGATTGACGGTAGGTTGTTCACACCACTAGTATAAGGAGCTTTGTCTCCTGTTTCGCCACACAGATCTTTACTATAGACTACTGAGGTACTCTGTATGTGAATCTCTGTCTGCAATTGCATTTTATTACTAAAGAGTTTTATACAAAGGTTCTGTGTCTGTCTATCTGGAAGACTGATTGTTAAAGGAAACTTACATCACCCCATGCACAGGACCACCCAACAGGAGAAAACAGTTCCTGAATAACTAGCTTGATAAGCCTATTGCAACTCCGCTATTCTGTTAATACACAAAGTCACATTTTGTGTGGGCCATATTCACATGGGGACTTTCCGGGTAAAGGCTTTGAAGGCTCACACAAATAATTACATATTAGAACTAACTTGATAATTTAATAGGATATCTGTGGTCTCGTGATTCAGGAGTTGAGGCCGTTGAGCTGGTGTGAGAGAGAACTGACTTACAGAACTGTCCTAGACTGGACCTAGTCTGGACCTAGCTGGACCTAGTGTGGACCTAACTGGACCTGGACCAGTGGAGTCTCTGTCTGCCAGTATTCACAGTTCACAGACTACAGGAGAACAACTGAGCAGGTAAATCCACTTATATTATTAACTATGGCTCTTACAAAGAGGTTCTGTGAGGAGAAGCTTTAATTAGCAATCTGGCGTCTGAGGGACTGGTGAGTGGGACCATCTGGACCAGTGGAAAACAAAACAACAACACAATAGACTCAAAACAAACTAGCTACACTGTTATTAAAAAGGCCAGCTCTTTGAAACTACTTAGCATGTTAGCTAATCCTTACCTTAACCCTTTAACCTAACTCCTAATCCTAACAATAACCCTAAACTTAAATCTTTAACCTAACACTTAACCCTAAAGCTAACCCTTTAACAGAATTCCTAACCTTAACCATAACCATAACCATAACCTCTAACCCTAAGCCCGAGCCTTGCTAAACATTAAGTTTAACCACCTAGCCACCGAGCTACAAATTGTAGTTTGTTACATATCATAAATTTTTCAAATTCATAACATATTGTAAGAAATTGCCGTTAATGACATATTGCGCTAACTGAAATTCATGTCATATGAATTGTAATTCGTATCATACAAGATGTATGATGGACAATCACAAATAAATACATACCATATGAAATGTAACATATCATAAGAATTTGAGTGTGCCAGATTTACATTTACTGTGTTACATCTACCCCTGAGTCCAGGATGATGCAACAGGTGTTTGTGAATGTTTACTTTATCTAAATACAGTGCCTTCAGAAAGTATTAATATCCCTTGACTTATTCCACATTTTGTGTTACAGCCTGAATTCAAAATTGATAAAATATTTTTTTCCACCCATCTACACACAATACCCCATAATGACTGTGAAAATATATTTTTCGAAAAGTTAGCAAATTTACTGAAAAATAAATACAGAAATTTGTCATCTACATAAGTAGTTACCGCTGAGACAATACATTTTAAAATCACAGTTGGCAGCAATTACAGCTGAAAGTCTTTCTGGGTACGTCTCTAATAGCTTTGCACACTTGTCCTGGATTGTACAATATTCACACATTATTATTTTTAAAATTATTCAAGCTCTGTCAAGTTGGTTGCTGATCATTGCTAGACAGCCATTTTCAAGCCATGCCGTAGATTTTAAAGCTGATTAAGTCAAAACTGTACCTTGGCCCCTCAGGAACATTCAATTTCATCTAGGGAAGCAACTCCAGTGTATATTTGGCCTTGTGTTTTTGGTTATTGTCCTGCTGAAAGGTGAATTTGTCTCCCAGTGTCTGTTGGAAAGCAGACTGAACCAGGATTTCCTCTTGGAGTTTGCCAGTGCTTGACGCTATTCTGTTTCTTTTGATCATAAAAAACGTAGTCCTTGCCGATGACAAACATACCCATAACATGACGCAGCCACCACCATGCTTGGATATGAAGAGTGGTACTCAGTGACGTGTTGCGTTGGATTTGTCCCAAACATAACACTTTGTATTTAGGACATAAAGTGCCTACGGAAAGTATTCAGACCCCTTGACCATTTCCACATTTTGTTACGCTACAGCCTTATTCTAAAATTGATTTAAAAAATAAATCAGAAACACAGAATACCCCATAATGACAAAGCAAAAACAGGTTATTATACATTTTTGCAAATGTATTAAAGATAAAAAACAGAAATACATTATTTATGTAAGTATTCTGACCCTTTGCTATGAGACTCAAAATTGAGTTCAGGCGCATCCTGTTTCCAATGATCACCCTTGAAATGTTTCTGCAACTTAAGTTCCTTCGGCGTACACATCATGGACAAACTGAAATGGTCCACCCACACAGACAGTGTGGTCAAGAAGGCGCAATAGCGCCTCTTCAACCTCAGGAGGCTGAAGAAATGTGGCTTGTCACCTAAAACCCTCACAACAGACACACAATTGAAAGCATCCTGTCGAGCTGTGTCACCGCCTGGTACGGCAATTGCACTGCCCTCAACCGCAAGGCTCTCCAGAGGGTGATGCGGTCTGCATAATGCATCACCGGGGGGCAAACTGCCTGCCCTCCAGGACACACCTACAGCACCCGATGTCACAGGAAGGCCAAAAAGATAATCAAGCACAACAACCACCTGAGCCACTGCCTGTTCACCCCGCTACCATCCAGAAGACGAGGTCAGTACAAGTGCATCAAAGCTGGGACCGAGAGACTGAAAAACTGCTTCTATCTCAAGGTCGTCAGACTGTTAAATACATTTATAAATCTTCTTCAGGATCGGTGGGTCCCCTGCGGGATGGTTGAGCTAATCTAGGTTAATGAGATTAGCATGAGGTTGTAAGTAACAAGAACATTTCCCGGGACATAGGCATATCTGATATTGGCAGAAAGCTTAAATTCTTGTTAATCTAACTGCACTGTCCAATTTACAGTAGCTATTATAGTGAAAGAATACCATGCTATTGTTTGAGGAGAGTACACTGTTTTGAACATGAAAAGTTATTAGGAAACAGATTAGGCACATTTGGGCAGTCTCAATTCAAAGTTTTGAATAGAAATGCAATGGTTCTTTGGATCAGTCTAAAACTTTGCGCATACACAGCTGCCACCTAGTGGCCAAAATCCACATTGCACCTGGGCTGGAATAGTACAGTATAGCCTTTCTCTTGCATTTCAAAGATGGTACAATTATTTTTATGTATTATTTTACCAGATCTAATGTGTTATATTCTCCTACACCCCTTTCACATTTCCACAAACTTCAAAGTGTTTATTTTCAAATGGTATCAATAAAATACATATCCTTGCTTCAGGGCCTGAGCTATAGGCAGTTAGATTTGGGTATGCCATTTTAGGCAAGAATTGAGAAAAAAGGGTCCGATCCTTAAAATTTATTTTAATGCCAACATAGACTAAAATCATTAGCCACTTTAATAAATGGATCACTGGTCACTTTTACAAAATGCCACTTTAATAATGTTTACATAAAGTTGATCTCGGAATTTTACATGCACCTTAGCCAAATACATTTAAACTCACAATTCCTGACATTTAAAAAGTAAAAAGTCCCTGTCTTAGGTCAGATAGGATCACCACATTATTTTAAGAATGTGAAATATCAGAATAATAGTAGAGAGAACGATTTATTTCAGTGTTTATTTCTTTCATCACATTCCCAGTGGGTCAGAAGTTTATATACACACAATTAGTATTTGGTAGCATTGCCTTTAAATTGTTTACATTGGGGCAAACATTTCAGGTAGCCTTCCACAAGCTTGCCACAATAAGTTGGTTGAATTTTGGCCCATTCCTCCTGACAGAGCTGGTGTAACTGAGTCAGGTCTGTAGGCTTCCTTGAGCACACATGCTTTTTCAGTTCTGCTCACACATTTTCTATAGGTCTGAGGTCAGGGCTTTGTGATGGCCACTCCAATATCTTGGACTTTGTTGTCCTTAGGCCATTTTGCCACAACTTTGGAAGTATACTTGTGGTCATTGTCCATTTGGAGGACCCATTTGCGACCAAGCTTTAACTTCCTGACTGATGTCTTGAGATGTTGCTTCAATATATCCATATAATTTTCCTTCCTCATGACGCCATCTATTTATAGTGCACCAGTCCCTCCTGCAGCAAAGCACCACCACAACATGATGATGCCACCCCCATGCTTCACGGTTGGGATGGTGTTCATCGGCTGGCAAGCCTCCTCCTTTCCCTCCAAACATAACAATGGTCTTTATGGCCAAGCAGTCCCATTTTTCTTTCATCACACCAGAGGACATTTCTCCAAAAAGTATGATCTTTGTCCCCATGTGCAGTTGCAAACCGTAGTCTGGCGTTTTTATGGCGTTTTTGAGGTAGTGGCTTCTTCCTTGCTGAGCGGCCTTTCAGGTTATGTCGATATAGTTCTCGTTTTACTGTGGATATAGATACTTGTGTACCTGTTTCCTCCAGCATCTTCACAAGGTCATTTGCTGTTGTTCTGGGATTGATTTTCACTTTTCGCACCAAAGTACGTTCATCTCTAGGAGACAGAACGCGTCTCCTTCCTGATCGGTATGATGGCTGCGTGATCCCATGGTGTTTATACTTGCATACTATTGTTTGTACAGATGAACGTGGTACCTTCAGGCGTTTGGAAATTGCTCCCAAGGATGAATTAGACTTGTGGAGGTCTCCAATTTTGATTTAGATTTTCCCATGATGTCAAGCAAAGAGGCACTGAGTTTGAAGGTAGGCCTTGAAATACATCCACAGGTACACCTCCAATTGACTCAAATTATGTCAATTAGCCTATCAGAAGCTTCTAAAGCCATGACATCATTTTCTGGAATTTTCCAAGCTGTTTAAAGGCTCAGTCAATTTAGTGTATGTAATCTTCTGACCGACTGGAATTGTGATACAGTGAATTATAAGTGAAATAATCTGTCTGTAAACAATTGTTGGAAAAATTACTTGTGTCATGCACAACGTAGATGTCCTAACCGACTTGCCAAAACTATAGTTTGTTAACAAAACATTTGTGGAGTGGTTGAAAAATGAGTTTGACTCCATCCTAAGTGTATGTAAACTTCCGACGTCAACTGTATCTTACGTAACTCATCTCATATGTGTATACTGTATTTTATACCATCTATTGCATCTTGCCTATGCTGCTCGGCCATTGCTCATCTATGTATTTTTATGTACATATTCTTATTCCATCCCTTTACATTTGTGTGTATTGGGTAGTTGTTGTGCAATTGTTAGATTGCTTGTTAGACATTACTGCACTGTTGGAACTAGAAGCACAAGCATTTCGCTACCCTCGCATTAACTTCTGATAACCATGTGTATGTGAACAATAAAATTTGATTTGATTTAGCATGACACCTCCACCCCTGAATGGACTGGAATGCCACCACAGGCCTCCTACATTGCCTGGAAAATGGCCATACGTTCAATGGTGTTTGCGATCATACACCTTCCACCCCATATGTAACATGGTTATATTGGTGATTCCCCTTGTCACTTTATTGTTAAGCCAATGGGTTTTTGGTTTTATTTTTGTCTTGCCTTCACCTACTCAACATGGCAGCTTATTGGCTGGTTTGCGTAGCTTGCTTATGAGGGAGGATGTTTCAGTTAAAATCATCACAGTGACCTACCTCCACCTGCTTTTTTCAATTTTTACTAACAACATGCCACTGACTTGACTGAAATGATTGCAACACTCATCAAAGAGCTGCAGTTAGTTTCAGATGGATGTACACAGAGAGCTAATATTAATAATATGCATGTCAATCTCTCCTGGCTGAAAGTGGAGGAGAGATTGATTTCATCACTATTTTGAAATCTGTGAATGTATTGTAATGTTTTACATTTGTATAAACTGCCTTAATTTTGCTGGACCCCAGGAAGAGTAGCTGCTGCGTTGGCAGCAGCTAATGGGGATCCATTTCTGGAAGCTTGCTTCAGAGCTCGGGTATTTTATGTATACCAGGAAGCTAGTTTCTTATGGCAAATGTTTTTTGTTTTTAGGGGTGCGACTGCATCTAGGGTATTGCGCAAGGTAAAATTGAGTTCCTCAGTTAGGTGGTTAACTGATTTTTGTACTCTGAGACTTTTGATTTAACCAAGGATCATCAAAAGTCGTGCTATACATTCTCGGACAACCCAAAGATTCCTAGATGCCCTTCCAGACACCCTCTGCCTACCCCAAAATCAGTTAACCACCTAACTGAGGAACTCAATTTAAACTTGCGCAATACCCTAGATGCAGTCGCACCCCGAACAACAAATAACATTTGTTATAAGAAACTAGCTCCCTGGCATACAGAAAGAACCTGAGCTCTGACGCAAGCTTCCAGAAAATTGTAACGGAAATGGCGCCACACCAAACTGGAAGTCTTCCAACTAGCTTGGAAAGAGAGTACCGTGCAGTATCGAAGAGCCCTCACTGCTACTCGATCATCCTATTTTTCCAACTTAATTGAGGAAAATAAGAACAATCCAAAATGTATTTTTGATACTGTCGCAACGCTAACTAAAAAGCATCATTCCCCAAGAGAGGATGGCTTTCACTTCAGCAGTGATACATTCATGAACTTCTTTGAAGGAAAGATCATGATCATTAGAAAGCAAATTACGGACTCCTCTTTAAATCTGCCGATTCCTCCAAAGCTCAGTTGTCCTGAGTCTGCACAACTCTGCCAGGACCTAGGATCAAGGGAGACACTCAAGTGTTTTAGTACTATATCTCTTGACACAATGTTGAAAATAATCATGGCCTCTAAACCTTCAAGCTGCGTACTGGACCCTATTCCAACTAAACTGCTGAAAGAGATGCTTCCTGTGCTTGGCCATCCTATGCTGAACATAATAAACGGCTCTCTATCCACCGGATGTGTACCAAACTCACTAAAAGTGGCAGTAATAAAGCCTCTCGTGAAAAAGCCAAACCATGGCCCAGAAAATATAAAAAACTAGCGGCCTATATCGAATCTCCCATTCCTCTCAATTTTTTTTGAAAAAGCTATTGCGCAGTATCTCACTGCCTTCCTGAAGACAAACAATGTATGTGAAACGCTTCAGTCCGGTTTTAGACCCCACCATAGCACTGAGACTGCACTTGTGAAGGTGGTAAATTACCTTTTAATGGCGTCAGACCGAGGCTCTGCATCTGTCCTCATGCTCCTAGACCTTAGTGCTGCTTTTGATACCATTGATCACCACATTCTTTTGGAGAGATTGGAAACCCAAATTGGTCTACACGGACAAGTTCTGGCCTGGTTTAGATATTTTCTGTCAATGTTTTGTCCTCTGACAAATCAACTGTAAATTTCGGTGTTCCTCAAGGTTCCGTTTTAGGACCACTATTGTTTTCACTATATATCTTACCTCTTGGTGATGTCATTCGGAAACATAATGTTAACTTTCACTGCTATGCGGATGACAAACAGCTGTACATTTCGATGAAACATGGTGAAGCACCAAAATTGCCCTCCCTGGAAGCCTGTGTTTCAGACTTAACGAAGTGGATGGCTGCAAATTTTCAACTTCTAAACTTGAACAAAACAGAGATGATTGTTCTAGGACCCAAGAAACAAAGAGATCTTCTGTTGAATCTGACAATTGATCTTGATAGTTGTACAGTTGTTTCAAATAAAACTGTGAAGGACCTCTGCGTTACTCTGAACCCTGATCTCTCTTTTGACGAACATATCAAGACTGTTTCAAGGACAGCTTTTTTCCATCTACGTAACATTGCATGAGTCAGAAACTTTCTGTCCAAAAATGATGCAGAAAAATGTATCCATGCTTTTGTCACTTCTAGGTTAGACTACTGCAATGCTCTACTTTTCGGCTACCCGGATAAAGCACTAAATAAACTTCAGTTAGTGCTAAACACGACTGATAGAAACTTGACTAAAACCAAAAAATGTGATCACATTACTCCAGTGCTAGCCTCTCTACACTTGCTTCCTGTTAAGGCAAAGGCTGATTTCAAGGTTTTACTGCTAACCTACAAAGCATTACATGGGCGTGCTCCTACCTATCTTTCTGATTTGGTCCTGCCGTACATACCTACACGTACGCTACGGTCACAAGACGCAGGCCTCCTAACTACCCCTAGAATTTCTAAGCAAACAGCTGGAGGCAGGGCTTTCTCCTATAGAGCTCCATTTTTATGGAATGGTCTGCCTACCCATGTGAGAGACGCAGACTCGGTCTCAACCTTTAAGTCTTCATTGAAGACTCATCTCTTCAGTAGGTCCTATGATTAAGTGTAGTCTGGCCCAGGAGTGTGTGAACGGAAAAGCACTGGAGCAACGAACCGTGCTTGCTGTCTCTGCCTGGCCGGTTCCCCTCTCTCCACTGGGATTCTCTGCCTCTAACCCTATTACAGGAGCTGAGTCACTGGCTTACTGATGCTCTTCCATGCCGTCCCTAGGAGGGTTGCGTCACTTGAGTGGGTTGAGTCACTGACGTGATCTTCCTGTCTGGGTTGGCATCCCCCCTTGGGTTGTGCCATGGTGGAGATCTTTGTGGGTTATACTCGGCCTTGTCTGAGGATGGTAAGTTGTGGTTGAAGATATCCCTCTAGTGGTGTGGGGCTGTGCTTTGGCAAAGTGGGTGGGGTTATATCCTGCCTGTTTGTCCCTGTCCGGGGATATCGTCGGATGGGGCCACAGTGTCTCCTGACTCCTCCTTTCTCAGCCTCCAGTATTTATGCTGCAGTAGTTTGTGTCGGGGGCTAGGGTCAGTCTGTTATATCTGGAGTATTTCTCCTGTCTAATCCAGTGTCCTGTGTGAATTTAAGTATGCTCTTTTTAATTTTCTCTTTCTTTCTCTTTCTCTCTTTCTCTCTCTCGGAGGACCTGAGCCTTAGGACCATGCCTCAGGACTACCTGGCCTGATGACTCCTTGCTGTCCCCAGTCCACCGGGCCGTGCTGCTGCTCCAGTTTCAACTGTTCTACCTGCGGCTATGGAACCCTGACCTTTTCACCGGATGTGCTACCTGCCCCAGACCTGCTGTTTTCAACTCTCTAGAGACAGCAGGAGTGGCAGAGATACTCTGAATGATCGGCTATGAAATGCCAACTGACATTTACTTCTGAGGTGCTGAGCTGTTGCACCCTCGACAACCACTGTGATTATTATTATTTGACCCTGCTGGTCATCTATGAACATTTGAACATCTTGGCCACTCGGCACAGCCAGAAGAGGACTGGCCACCCCTCATAGCCTGGTTACTCTCTATGTTTCTTCCTAGGTTCAGCCCTTTCTAGGGAGTTTTTCCTAGCCACCGTGCTTCTACACCTGCATTGCTTGCTGTTTGGGGTTTTAGGCTGGGTTTCTGTACAGTACTTTGAAATATCAGCTGATGTAAGAAGGGCTTTATAAATACATTTGATTTGATCCATAATAAATACAAATACCTCCATCTCTACCTCCTCCTCCATCTCTACCCCCACCTCCACCCCCACCTCCACCCCCACCTCCACCTCCATCTCTACCTCCTCCTCCAACTCTATCTCTATCACCACTTCTCTCTACCCCCACCTCCACCTCTATCTCTACCTTCACCTCCACCTCTATCTCAACCTCCTCCTCCAACTCTACCCCCACCTCCACCTCTATCTCTACCTTCACCTCCACCTCTATCTCAACCTCCTCCTCCAACTCTATCTCTATCACCACTTCTCTCTACCTCCACCTCTATCTCTATCTCCACCTCTCTCTACCTCTACCGCCACCTCGATCTCTATCTCTACCTCCACCTCTATCTCTATCTCCACCTCTCTCTACCTCTACCGCCACCTCGATCTCTATCTCTACCTCCACCTCTATCTCTACCTCCACCTCTATCTCCACCTCCACCTCTATGTCCACCTCTGTCTCTACCTCTCCCCAGTGGCGCAGTGGTCTAAGACACTGCATCTCAGTGCAAGAGGTGTCACTGCAGTACCTGATTTGAATCCAGGCTGCATCACATCCTGCCGTGATTGGGAATCTGAAAGGGTGGCGCACAATTGGCCCAGCGTCATCCAGGGTAGGCCGTCATTGTAAATAATAATTTATTCTTAACTGACTTGATTAGTTAAATAAAAAATACCTCTACCTCAAATTCTGCCTCTCTCTGTCAAGTTTGCTTCCGTTGTTCGCCAAACATAGGAGTACTCACCTGTGGTCTTTTTATCCATACCAAAGGTCTGATTGCAAAGTGAACATTTATGCAATCACTGTTTGCACATGTGAAGAGAGAAAGTGATCAATTGATAATTCAGCTTAGCTTGTTGAACAGTGTTGCTTTTCATTTGCACACAATAGATTTTAATTGTGAAGGTTGTGCCAAAGGTAGAGAATTGTGTGTTGTGTTTTGCCAAATGTTTGTTGAGGTAGGAAAATGATGTGGATATATTGAAGAAACATCTCAAGACATCAGTCAGGAAGGTAAAGCTTGGTCGTAAATGGGTCCTCCAAATGGATAATGACCCCAAGCATACTTCCAAAGTTGTGGTAAAATGGCTTAAGGACAACAAAGTCAAGGTATTGGAGTGGCCATCACAAAGCCCTGACCTCAATCCTATAGAAAATGTGTGGGCAGAACTGAAAAAGCGTGTGCGAGCAAGGAGGCCTACAAACCTGACTCAGTTACACCAGCTCTGTCAGGAGGAATGGGCCAATATTAACTGAACTTATTTTGGGAAGCTTGTGGAAGGCTACCCGAAATGTTTGACCCAAGTTAAACAATTTAAAGGAAATGCTACCAAATACTAATTGAGTGTATGTAAACTTCTGAACCACTGAGAATAAAATCTGAAATAAATAATTCTCTCTACTATGATTCTGATGTTTCACATTCTGAAAATAAAGTGGTGATCCTAACTGACCTTAAGACAGGGAATTTTTCTTGGAATTAACTGTCAGGAATTGTGAAAAACTGAGTTTAAATGTACTTGGCTAAGGTGTATGTAAACTTCCTACTTCAACTGTATCCACCTCACTCTCAGAGAAAATAAATAGTACTGCTAGGTTTTGCGCTGTCGAATAGGGGGAGGGGGTATTCAACCCAATGTTAGGTAGGTACCCTGTTTGGTATACTCAGTGTAGTATTCATGTCCAGATAGATTTGGTTGAATTTGCTGGACTAAAAATATAATGACTAAAAACTGAAAGTGATAATGCGCAGCTCCATGTCGCAAGGATTTGTACACAATTCCTGAATGCTGAAAATGTCTGATCTTTGTTTTAAAGTATCTGTGACTAAAAGATTCGTATCTGTATTCCCAGTGATGTGAAAAACATAGATTAACTGTGAACTCAGTAAAATCTTTGAAATTGTTGAGCGTTGCGTTTATATTTTTGTTCAGGGTAACTTTGAGGGTTGTTGTGGTGCTTTGTCTCAGTGTTGGTCTCAAATGTACCTCAGGTATCGCTCTTTATAAACTGGGTGTTTTGCGCCTTTAATGCTGATTGGGTGAAAGCCATAGCATATCAGACCAGATACCAAGGGTATGACAAAGCATTTATTTTTACTGCTCTAATTACATTGGTAACCAGTCTATAATAGCAAAAAGGCTGCTCGGGGGTTTGTGATGTATGGCCATTTACCATGGCTAAGGTCTGTATCAAGGCACTCCGCATTGCGTCGTGTGGTAGAACAGCCCTTAGCCATGGTATATTGGCCATATACCACACACACTCAGGCCTTTTTGCTTAAATGCAGTCTTGATCAAACATGGATACAACTCAGAGATTTGTTGAAAAAAAATAAGATACATTTTAACACACACACTTGACTTGACAGAACACACCAACCTAATTGAGCAACCCTTCCCTTGAGACAATGGGTGGCTGAGGCGGGCTTCTTCCCTCCCGCCTCGCAACACGGTCTATTCATTTCTACAGCGCTGCTATGGATGCATCCATCGGCCCTGGAGGCCTCTTCTCATGCCAGCATGTTTAAGGAATTGAGCACAGGGTGTGCTGCCCACTTAGCAAGCTCCTGTAGATGAAAGAGAAAAATAAGTTAGGTTATGGAGCATGAATAAGTTATGTTCCTAAGGTTGTGAATAGTTTTTTATTGTATTTTAACTACAACTCTAAGCTCCCGCTTATCTTTCATTCATTAATCAGGATGCTCTGGATAAATGCTCTCATTGCAATTATCCAGATGGGATCTCATTTTTTTCCATGCTGTGTCCAACTCACCGGACTGCAGGACAGGCTCGAACTGGCCAGCCATGCAGATCTCCTCCTGTTTCCCACGGACAATGCGCTGGATGGCTGGGGGTAGGCCACGTGGGTTACGGGAGAAGATCAGGGAGTAACCATCCTCGCAGCTTCCATCCTCCTTCAGTGTACGGCAGGCGTAGGTGATGGCATAGTTGTCATAGTCGGTGTCAATCACCCAGTAGTTGTCACCTCCACTGGACAGGTAGCTGGCCAGCCCCTGGTAGTTCATAAACATCTTGCCGGGGGTGGTGGGGTTAGGCACACTGTACTGGGCAGCCATGTCAGCACACACAACCCAGAACCTGTCATCACAACAACACACACTCATCAGCACACAATCCAGAACAAACTCAAACTCATATTAGCTCTCGCAAAACAGAACCGGAGGTCAAATACAAACGCAACATTATTGCGATCCATAACATACACTGTAAACTGTTGTCTATATTTCCTGTCCACAAAATCTTGTTGTCTAACAGACAAATTGTTTAGATTAATGTTCGGATATCAAACCACATTCCTCTGTACAATTAGACAATTAGTTTAGACTCTATGCTTTATATGCTAGTTATTAAAAGTTGATATAGACCTACTCACCCGAAGAGAGTGACACGTCCCTTGGAGGAGGCTGTCATAGTGCCGTCATCATCAATGGTGTACTCAGCGGAGATGTTGTCCTGGAGGAATAGTCCCTCAGGGTCCTTCTTCTGAAGGGCATACCACTTCCCTGCATACTGCCACAGAGAGAAACAGAACAAAACCAGAAAGGTGAGAAATGCTCACACATACCGTAGACAGTGATGGAGATGAGGGTGGAAATTCAGAGCACTAAATGTATATATGGAGACGTAAGACTTAATCAGTAGATCATTGTAATAATCTCATATTCATTTACGTTAAACATTCTCGTACAGCCATGTTTATCCAATCATGTTTAGAACTGTTTTTGTCTGTCTAGGGATGTGACCCATAATGTATGTACTGTAGCAAAGCTCACCCTCTTCGGTTCAAAGTCCTCCTTGACTGTGAAGCTGTCGACCACGCAGGAGGCAGACCAGGTGTGTTCCACGCAGGCCATCAGGACCATGAGGAGAGTCAGCTTTGAGGATCCCATGCTGCATAGCAGAGAGAGAGGGAGAGAGAGAGAGAGAGAGAGAGAGAGAGAGAGAGAGAGAGAGAGAGAGAGAGAGAGAGAGAGAGAGAGAACATGGGGATGAACTGACCACACTAGACAAAATATACACTAGATCAGGAGAGAGAGCCTCAAATGAAGTTAGTAAACACACTAGTAGTTGTAGTAAAATTACATAAAAATTTTTTTTTAGGAACGATGGTCATTCTGTTACATGTTCATAGGGTCCTGAGGTAGAAATGAGCTGTCCAATCCCATATTTCGCATGCACATATATACAAAAGCACAACTCATTCTTAGCTAACTAGTATCTTCCAAAATAAATTCATACTGTATTCAAGAACAATATTTACGTTTTCAGTAAGATAATCAAGTTATATTATATCCACGGCTCCTCTTTACCAAGTGGCTGGACCTTACCTTTCTTTGTAAAGATGAGCAGCAAGTAGAACTCAGTGATCTCTGTTTTGTGGTTGTCCGTTAGGTTGTGGAGTCTCTTGTGTTTGGGGTCCTTTATATACACGAACACAGACAAGCTTAATGATTATTTTCACTTCTTGTAAGTAAATAAGGTGATTAAATCGCGGGTTAATCCGGTTGGTGAAATTCCGACTATAATCTGGCTTCACCTCTGAACCCGCCCATGCCTCCCGTAAAAACAATTAGGGCTTTATGTAACTGTGAAGAAACACACACACAAACACACACACACTTACAATGGGAAAATGTATTCTACAAACACAGAGGACCAGCAAGATTAGAGAAAACAGAGCCAGCAGTAATGAGCATTAGTTGTTGTGTTCCAGCACATAAATCATTACTATGCTGATGGAATACTAGTGCCGTTCCACAAAATAAGTGTATTTTGCGTCATTCTTGATATTTTAAGTTGAAATTTTGCACCAAATATAATTTTAAAAGCTGTTATATTAATTTAAGTTCTCTTTATACAATAAATCAGTGCCAAAATTCAGCCTACTGACATGTTCATTTCTGAGACTTACAGAAAGATTTTAACCCACCTAACCCAGGTTTAAGATTTCACTCTGATTGTAAGCCCTAGTTGTTTTGTTCCTTTGACAAAGTTATTTCTGAAGATTATTATTATTTATTTCATGTGATTAGTGATTCATTTTGAAGTAAAAAACAACATGTCCTTCATTTTAAAGTCAACCCCACACTCTAGAAAAAAATGTGCTATCGGCTGTCCCCATAGGAGAACCATTTGAAGAACCCTTGTTGGTTCAATGTAGAAGACTTTTGGTTCCAAGTAGAATTGTTTTGGGTTCCATGTAGAATCCTATCCACAGAGGGTTCTACACAGAACTCAAAATGGTTCTACATGGAACCAAAAGGGTTTTATCTGGAACCAAAAAGGGTTCCCCTATGGGGAATGCCAAAGGGTGTGATAGGTGAACTTAAATCTCATTTTTACATTTTAGTAAATTAGTAGACACTCTTATCCAGAGCAACTTGCAGTAATGAGCTCATACATTTTTGTTCTGGTCCCCAGTGGAAATCAAACCCAGAACTAGTGAGCTAGTGTTTTTATAGATAGGCTTTGTTTGACTCTGATCCATGTATATGTGATGTACATAACTGGCATGGCTTTAAGGTTATGTTTGTAACGTAACACTTGTGTTCTATGGAGACTCCGTGTATGAACTCAGCTGGAAACAACATGATACAATAAACACTAACGCTTCTGTTGTGTCACATACACATGAACGCACTCACACACGCACACACACACACACACACACACACACACACACACACACACACACACACACACACACACACACACACACACACACACACACACACACACACACACACACACACAATTTCCATTTTGAGCCTGCAGGGTGAGGCTGAAATGTCCTAGATTGCTCTCTTCATCTGGAGAGATTCACCCTGATCAGGTGACTTTAATAATATTGTGTAACAAGTGCCATGTGAGATGACCTCACCAGGATCTTAGTATAGTTGCATGATCGTAGTTATTTAAGAAGACCTATTTTTTTTTACATGACATGCCTATTTTTACCACAAGCATGTACTGTGTCAATGGAGTCTCTCTTCTGCTGAGGCTTTTCTCATCCACCTGCACTGGTGTAAAGTACTTCAGTAAAAATACCTTAAAGTACTACTTCAGTCGTTTTCTGGAGTAGCTGTACTTTACTATTTTTGACAACTTTTCCTTTTACTTCACTACATTCCTAAAGAAAATAATGTACTTTTCACTCCATATATTATCCCGGAGAACAACCCTGGTCATCCCTACTGACTCTGATCTGGCGGACTCACTAAACACAAACACTTTGTTGGAGTGTGCCCCTAGCTATCTGTACAAATTATGAAAATAGTGCCGTCTGGTTTTCTTAATATAAGGAATGTGAAATTATTCATACTTTTACTTTTGATACTTAAATACATTTAAAACCAAATACTTTTAGATTTTTACTGGGTGACTTTCACTTTTACTTGAGTCATTTTCTATGAAGGTATCTTTACTTTTACTCAAGTATTACAATTAGGTATTTTTCCCACCACTGTCCACCTGTTACCAGTATAAGAGTGTAATCCCAGTACCTGGAGCCTCCTGCCAGGAGCTGTCTGGAGTTCTCTGGGGACATTTTGTTCTGAGGAGTGGACACAGAGGATGATGGCAAAGGGCATGAATGATTGGCTAATGGGCTCTGCAGAGGAGTGGCACCACCCCTCTTCATTGAATCTTCATTAATTTAACTAAAGGCACTTCCAGTAGTTAGAGCATTGTGTACTGTAATCTTTCTCAACACAACTTTGAGGCATTACACCCAGTGTTATTGTCTATTTCTGGGATAGCTCTTTGGGCATTAGTAGTTCTTTAGTTGTTATGTAGTTCTTTAGTTGTTCTGTAGTTCTTTAGTTGTTCTGTAGTTCTTTAGTTGGTCTGTAGTTTGGTAGTTCTTTAGATGTAATACAGTTGTTTAGTTGTTCTGTAGTTCTTTAGCTGTTCTGTAGTTCTTTGAAAAGCCACATACTGTGCTTGCAAACTCCAAGCTGATGCCTGTACAATATTTATGCTTGTAACACCACACTTGATCTTAGACCTCAGGGAAGATTGCTGGCACATGGATGTCTATTGACAACATCATATGATATTGTACTGCGTTAGACAACGCCCAGCTTTTTCTGTACAGGTATTTTGGTTACCAGGTTACTGTAATCATTTAGACCAGTGGAAAGTAAGTCTAGGCCTGTTGTTGCTTTTTATTCATTCAACCTTTGGGATAGAGGCTGAGAGGGAGCATACATTTGCTGACTATATCTGGCATATCAAATTAATTGAACTGATATTGAAGAATTATAGTGCCAATAGAAAATAACAGAAGGAGTATGACAAACAAGCAACAGTACTAATATGTACTGGTTAAACAAAATCTCTTGAATACAACTATTTTGATGGCTTGAATCTTAATGGCATGGTCAGCCTCAGTAGCAATGATTAACAGTACAAGCACAATTAGCTTGGTCCTTAGTATGAGCCGGCTGCCATCTTGTGTTGTAACACTGTATCTCTAGGTTAAAATGTGGCCCATGCACCAGCGATCACAAAGAGGCAAGAGTTCATTGGTGACGAACAGGTAATGTAGAGGCCTGCAATGGTTGGATTAATATTACAACTAGTGTCATTGGATGTGTACATGTGTTAAATCCCTCATCTCCATGTGTAGAGAGTATCTCAGATAATATAATGCCTTGGGATCAACAGTTCCTCTGCTGTCAGGTCTGTCAGTTCCCCTTGCTGCATGCATACACTATGTACTGACTGACCCCATTAGTTTCAGAGGTTTATACTGTAATTGTGATTAAAGAACTGTTGAATCAATGTTATATTTATTATAAAATAATAGTAGTTATATCCAACATAATACTGAGTAACAAAGATTACAGGCCAAATTATTTTATATACACTCATAAGCAAATGCCCGTAAGCATATACCCTCATAAACGAGGACAGACACGCGCAGGTTCATATGAACGAAACATATGACTATGACACACCTCCCTCGCCAGCCTCGTCTCACTCACAGGTAGCAGATCTGATAGTATGAATCTATTCATGTGGAGATTATCCAGCTGACCTTTTGTATAAGATGGTTAAGGAACCTTAATATAGCCGGGGTGGAAAGATTATTGCCATTTTATCATCAGGCTTGTCTTATTATCTCATAGACCCCCATACATCTCAATGATAGGACTGGACTGGGATGGCCTCCTTCATAGTGATCACCTGATCAGTTTTGCATGAGCAGATCCTGGTTCACCTTCAACACTATTAAGAGAAAAGCTTGCTGATGACAATGGGATTGGACTCAGCCCTCCCTCCCCTGTCATTGCAGGAGTATCCTCTGTTCACAGCAGGACCTAACTAATGTGCCTAACCTGCCTGCCCTCTTTATTCAGGGTGTTTTGGGATAACATGGAGTGAATGTGTCCACTTTTTTATTTGCCAGTAATCAATAGATAATTGGTTTTGTAGTATTTTTAGGGACCATTGGTTTGAATACTGGAACTGGGGTAGAACCAGTACATCCTTAACCCAAGATGAGTGCGACAAAGGAAGATGTTGAAAAGTTCCTGGATGGAAACCCGGCTTTCGCCCAGGGCTACTTCAACAAGAAGCTCACACCAGGGGCCCTCTCAGTGATGGCGGGGATCCCGGAGTCCAATGTGGATTTTGGGATGTTACAGGAGCTGAGCCAGATAGAGGAAGGCCAGATCCTTTTCGACCTGATCAAAGAAATGCAGGAGAATGTGAACATGGAGAAAGTGGTGTTCAAGATCCTGAAGAGGATCGTCGCCCTGATCCAAGCTGACCGCTGCAGCCTGTTCATGTACCGGGAGAGGAACGGCATCGCGGAGCTAGCCACGCGTCTTTTCAACATCACCACAGAGTCTGAGCTGGATGACTGTGTGGTTCACCCTGACCACGAGATAGTCTTCCCCCTGGACCTTGGGGTGGTGGGAAATGTGGCCCAGACCAAGAAACACATCAATTTGAAAGATGCCAATGAGGTAAGAGTCAGATTGTGGAAATGAAACATAAACGTACGCTGTGGTAGTGATGGGGACAGACAGACAGTGTCCCAGAGGTTAGGACATAAACGTTGTGGTAGTGGTTGGGACAGACAGACAGTGTCCCAGAGGTTAGGACATAAACGTTGTGGTAGTGGTTGGGACAGACAGACAGTGTCCCAGAGGTTAGGACATAAACGTTGTGGTAGTGGTTGGGACAGACAGACAGTGTCCCAGAGGTTAGGACATAAACGTTGTGGTAGTGGTTGGGACAGACAGACAGTATCCCAGAGGTTAGGACATAAACGTTGTGGTAGTGGTTGGGACAGACAGACAGTGTCCTAGAGAATAGGAGCCAGAGGTAGTGATGGGGACAGACAGACAGTGTCCCAGAGGTTAGGACATAAACGTTGTGGTAGTGGTTGGGACAGACAGACAGTGTCCTAGAGAATAGGAGCCAGAGGTAGTGATGGGGACAGACAGACAGTGTCCCAGAGGTTAGGACATAAACGTTGTGGTAGTGGTTGGGACAGACAGACAGTGTCCCAGAGGTTAGGACATAAACATTGTGGTAGTGGTTGGGACAGACAGACAGTGTCCCAGAGGTTAGGACATAAACGTTGTGGTAGTGGTTGGGACAGACAGACAGTATCCCAGAGGTTAGGACATAAACGTTGTGGTAGTGGTTGGGACAGACAGACAGTGTCCTAGAGAATAGGAGCCAGAGGTAGTGATGGGGACAGACAGACAGTGTCCCAGAGGTTAGGACATAAACGTTGTGGTAGTGGTTGGGACAGACAGACAGTGTCCCAGAGGTTAGGACATAAACGTTGTGGTAGTGGTTGGGACAGACAGACAGTGTCCCAGAGGTTAGGACATAAACGTTGTGGTAGTGGTTGGGACAGACAGACAGTGTCCTAGAGAATAGGAGCCAGAGGTAGTGATGGGGACAGACAGACAATGTCCCAGAGGTTAGGACATAAACGTTGTGGTAGTGGTTGGGACAGACAGACAGTGTCCCAGAGGTTAGGACATAAACGTTGTGGTAGTGGTTGGGACAGACAGACAGTGTCCTAGAGAATAGGAGCCAGAGGTAGTGATGGGGACAGACAGACAGTGTCCCAGAGGTTAGGACATAAACGTTGTGGTAGTGGTTGGGACAGACAGACAGTGTCCTAGAGAATAGGAGCCAGAGGTAGTGATGGGGACAGACAGACAGTGTCCCAGAGGTTAGGACATAAACGTTGTGGTAGTGGTTGGGACAGACAGACAGTGTCCCAGAGGTTAGGACATAAACATTGTGGTAGTGGTTGGGACAGACAGACAGTGTCCCAGAGGTTAGGACATAAACGTTGTGGTAGTGGTTGGGACAGACAGACAGTATCCCAGAGGTTAGGACATAAACGTTGTGGTAGTGGTTGGGACAGACAGACAGTGTCCTAGAGAATAGGAGCCAGAGGTAGTGATGGGGACAGACAGACAGTGTCCCAGAGGTTAGGACATAAACGTTGTGGTAGTGGTTGGGACAGACAGACAGTGTCCCAGAGGTTAGGACATAAACGTTGTGGTAGTGGTTGGGACAGACAGACAGTGTCCCAGAGGTTAGGACATAAACGTTGTGGTAGTGGTTGGGACAGACAGACAGTGTCCTAGAGAATAGGAGCCAGAGGTAGTGATGGGGACAGACAGACAATGTCCCAGAGGTTAGGACATAAACGTTGTGGTAGTGGTTGGGACAGACAGACAGTGTCCCAGAGGTTAGGACATAAACGTTGTGGTAGTGGTTGGGACAGACAGACAGTGTCCTAGAGAATAGGAGCCAGAGGTAGTGATGGGGACAGACAGACAGTGTCCCAGAGGTTAGGACATAAACGTTGTGGTAGTGGTTGGGACAGACAGACAGTGTCCCAGAGGTTAGGACATAAACGTTGTGGTAGTGGTTGGGACAGACAGACAGTATCCCATAGGTTAGGACATAAACGTTGTGGTAGTGGTTGGGACAGACAGACAGTGTCCCAGAGAATAGGAGCCAGAGGTAGTGATGGGGACAGACAGACAGTGTCCCAGAGGTTAGGACATAAACGTTGTGGTAGTGGTTGGGACAGACAGACAGTGTCCCAGAGGTTAGGACATAAACGTTGTGGTAGTGATTGGGACAGACAGACAATGTCCTAGAGTCTAGGAACCAGTGGCTTCAGTGTGATTGTGTCAATAGCCTTTTTCAGGGGCCTTCAGGGGTCACACACTCCCACATGATAATATATTTTAGCTGTACCTACTGCCACAAATAACAAACACATACAAAATAGATAGATGCATCAAGTTCATATTCAGCCAGACAAACAAGTGAATAGTTATTTATTCCGTGACTATTTTAACATACACATAGTTTTCACATGTTATTCTTGTTAAAACATAGTGCCACATAAAGTAGTATGGCAACTATACTGTTCTGTGGGGAGTTTCTAAATGTATATCTGGAGACAATATAAATCCTCTCGACAGACATAATCCAGTTATTGTATATCCCATTACCCCCTGCTGTATCTGGGATTATGGCACCTGTCTTGGGGCGTTTACATTGGGGTCAGCATGAAGCTATTTATACATTTATAAATGTATATTTCACATTGCCCAAATTTACATTCACTCTTGATATTGAAGTATATTTCTTAACAGAATAGCTACATATATCCCTTTTATACATGGTCTTTTATCTTGAATTTGCCAGAGGTTAACATGTATTAATCTGTGGTCTATAATGATATGTAAACTGAAAAAGGCTCCACACCAAGCCTATGTATTGACTTATAGACCCATCTTAACACATCCATGTGTGATCTCTGATGTCAGTGATTTGTTTGGTTTTCTGCCATACAGAGCAGTCACTTCAGCTCGTTTGTTGATGACCTGACAGAGTACAAAACCAGGAACATATTAGCCTCGCCTATCATGAACGGAGAGGATGTGGTGGCTGTGATCATGGCCCTGAACAAGACCACTGGACCCCACTTCACCACTGAGGATGAGGATGTGAGTACTGAGGATTAAGTGAGTCTCTGAGAATATGATCCACACATCTCTATGTGTCAGCAGGGAAATCCCACACAGTCACAATGGAAATACTATGATGAGGTCATTACTGGTCACCATAGCAGCACCCACCCGTAGCACACGCTCCAGCAGGTATATTTCACTGGTCACCCACAAAGCCTAATCGTCCTTTGGCAGCATTTCCTTCCAGTTCTCTGCTGCCAATGATTGGAACAAATTGCAAGAATCACTGAAGCTGGAGACTCATATCTCCCTCACTAACTTTAAGCATCAGCAGTCGGAGCAGCTCACAGATCACTACACCTGTACATAGCCCATCTGTAAATAGCCCATCCAACTACCTCATCCCCATATTGTTATTTATTTATTTATTTATTTATTTATTTATTTTTGCTCCTTTGCACCCCAGTATCTGCACACTCCAGTGTTAAATTGCTAAACTGTAATAACTTCACCACTACGGCCTACTTCTTATCTTACCTCCCTAATCTTACCTCATTTGCACACACTGTATATAGATTTTTTTATATTGTGTCACTGACTGTACGTTTGTTTATTCCATGTGTAACTCTGTGTTGTTGTTTGTGTCGCACTGCTTTGCTTTATCTTGGCCAGGTTGCGGTTGTAAATGAGAACTTGTTCTCAACTGGCCTACCTGGTTAAATAAAGGTGAAATAAAATTTTAAAAAATAAATTACATGACGTTAGAGCCTGAATTAGTTGGGGATGGGAGGCAGGTAGCCTAGTAGTTAAGAGTGTTGGGCCAGTAACCGAAAGGTTGCTCATTTGAATTCCCGAGCAAGGCACTTAACTCTAATTGCTCCTGTAAATTGCTCTGGATAAGAGCATCTGCTAAATTACTAAAAAGGTAATCAAGAGGCCTTCCCCAATCCCAAAGTTTGTTCACTGAAAGTATATGCAGCATACAAACACTGAATGCTGTTGTAGAACACAAACATGTCCAACAAGGAACGCGTACAAACTGTATTGCCTTTATGAAGAGGATGGTCACATTTACACCTGTTTCCACATACAGTACATGCGTTCATTCTTCTTGCCTTCCCTCTACCACCTTAATTACACATCAATGTATGTCACTCACTCTAAGAATAATTCAGATTTTCTGTCTCCCAGCTTTTTCTGAAGTATCTCAGAATAGCCTCTTTGAACCTGAAGATTTACCAGCTGAACTACCTGTACAACTGTGAGACTCGAAAAGGACAGGTGAGTCTGCTGTCTGCACTGATATTCAGAGGAAGGAATAGTTGTCAATGACAATATGGTGCACACACAAAAAAGGCTCTTCTTTAGCTTTCACACATTTATGGATATAGCAACCAACTGATTCTTAACTAATCCTTTGTGGTTGTTCATTTCTGTCGGGTATAGGTCCTGTTGTGGTCCGCCAACAAGGTGTTTGAGGAGCTGACAGACATTGAGAGACAGTTCCATAAAGCCCTGTATACAGTGCGGGCATACCTGAACTGTGACAGGTACTCTGTGGGCCTACTGGATATGACAAAGGAGAAGGTGATGCTCTGTCTGCATGTATCCGGGTCATTCTTCAATTGCGGTGACATTTCGGCACGGCATTTTGGAAAAAAATGACTTCATTTGTCTAAAATGTGTTTTGTTTAAATGTATTTGGGCACATCTTCCTATTCTAAATCAACTAATATGGCAGTTGAATTACTTTAATTTGTATCATTTATGATCATTATGATAACATTCTGCCACCAGTAGGAGTAGCAACACCGTTGACGGTAACACAATGACACACTTGAAATACATTAAGACTTACTTAAATGGTCACAGATGCTCAAATCGAAGGTCAATAACCCCTTAAAAATAATTTATTAAAGTGATATAATTAATCATGTTGCGCACAACGTAATTTCCCTGCATTTAAATTGAGTAACACCAATTCCACTTTTGATTTAGACACACCAAATGTTCAATGGAATCCTCAAGCCTTATGACATACTAAAAGGGTGTGATTGTAACGGGTGTCGTCGTCGGTGAGGAGGAATCGGACCAAAGCGCAGCGTGGTGAGTGTTCATGACTTTTATTGAAACTGAACACTTAAACAAAAATAACAAAGAGAATACACGAAAGCGAAACGGTCCTGTCATGTGAAGAACACTAAACAGAAAACAACTACCCACAAAACATAGGAGGAAAAAAGCTACCTACGATAGTCAGCTGTCCCTGATTGAGAACCATACCCGGCCAAAACAAAGAAATACAAAACATAGAAAAAGAACATAGAATGCCCACCCCAAATCACACCCTGACCAAACCAAAATAGAGACATGAAAAGCTCTCTAAGGCCAGGGTATGACAGTGATAAGCAAATCATTTTCTTTAATATAGATCCCTCCCCCGATAACAGTCTGCCACTGGAGGGAATGCTCAATGCAATGAGTGATTTTCAAGGCAGTAACACCAATTAAATAAAACTTAGGGACACATATTGTATTTGTAAACATTTTAAAATAAAGGTATTTTAATAGCCCTTGTTTTTATTGGTGTATACAATGCATGGAATACTTTTGATTACTTTCTTGCATTAAAAATAATAGATAGATATCTCCAAATCCCAAAACATGTCACTACAACTCTGCTCATCACAACTGGGACCAGTCCATTTGCTTGCCCCAAGTACTTTAATGCACAAACATAAGGTTTTGCAGTATAAAGTACTTGCATTATGTTTTATCATTGATAATCAGTAAAATATAAACAAAAATATGTATGATATGTAACTATTTTTCATGTTGAAGTGTTTTTTCATGGTTGCAAAGGTGAGGGACGTAAATGCCACCGCTATTCAAGAATGACCAAGACATTTAGTCATCATAAAGACGTTATTATGGGTCCTCTGGTAATACTGTAGCCTACATGACATATCTCATATGGCACTATACAGTATATTATTAATATGCTGTGTGTGACAATCCATCTGTGTCATTGCTTTGTTGCTATAGGAGTTCTTTGACATCTGGCCAGTGTTGATGGGAGATCAGCCCCCCTACGCTGGACCTGTTACTCCGGATGGCAGAGTAAGTGTTCATATCTATCTACTTATTACCACATGAACAGCTCTTTACCGTTTTGCTTTTGTTCTGCAAATTCTCATTTGTAATTTTTTTGGGGGGGGTTATCTGTGATTGCAGGAAGTCATATTCTACAAAGTCATTGATTATATTTTGCATGGAAAAGAGGATATCAAAGTTATTGCGTATGTTTCTCTCACCTTTCTCTGAACATTTGTGTAGAGTTGAAGTAGTTACAACCCTGCATGACACTGTATAGAGGGATAATCAATGTGTGTTGTCTGACTATCTCCTGTCAACAGGACTCCCACTCTAGAACACTGGGTGTTGTGTACTGGATTGCCCACATATGTAGCCGAAACTGGTCTTGTAAGTTCCCCCTTTTAACTAGCATTCCAGTAGTGCTTGAAATGCTTTCAGAATTTGGAATTGACTTAAAATGTGAGAACATTCAAATTGCCACGATTTGCATGTGTTGTTGATGCTGTACTGTTTATTATTAATATCTAGATATGTAACATCATGAATCCCACAACAGAGGAGATGTTCAAGTTTCAGGTACATTTTGCTTCATTATATAATCAGGTGTCCTTATATGTAGTTTTGGCAAAAAGTTGAGCAACTTGCCTAATTCCTGTTGAGCATTTACTTTGTGTCTTCCCATGATGCAGTCAGAGCCCTTGGATGACAGTGGTTGGACCATAAAGAATGTGCTGTCCATGCCAATTGTTAACATGATGGAAGAGATTGTGGGCGTGGCTACATTCTACAACAGGAAAGATGGGAAGCCATTCGACCAGCAGGATGAGGAGCTAATGGAGGTACTTTACTATACTACAACACTCAGTTGATTTCTCAACTCCTTCTGTCTTCACAGAGAAGTGGTCAAGTAAAGTGACTCGAGAAAGCCTTCTTCTGCTCCTGCTTTGTGTAGACCACATTGACTTTAGTGAACTTACTCAAAATGATATTGTGACTGTCTGTCTCCCAATGTTGCAAATAAAATTAAATCAAAGTTTATTGGTCGCGTACACAGATTTGCAGATGTTATCGCAGGTGCAGCAAAAGGCTTGTGTTTCTAGCTCCAACAGTTCAGTAATACCTAGCAATAAAAAAATAACAATACACATATAATCCAGAAATATATTTTAATGAAGAGATATTAGAATAAGCAATGTCAGAGACCAGAATATATGTATGTACAGATATATGTACAGTGCCTTGCGAAAGTATTCGGCCCCCTTGAACTTTGCGACCTTTTGCCACATTTCAGGCTTCAAACATAAAGATATAAAACTGTATTTTTTTGTGAAGAATCAACAACAAGTGGGACACAATCATGAAGTGGAACGACATTTATTGGATATTTCAAACTTTTTTAACAAATCAAAAACTGAAAAATTGGGCGTGCAAAATTATTCAGCCCCTTTACTTTCAGTGCAGCAAACTCTCTCCAGAAGTTCAGTGAGGATCTCTGAATGATCCAATGTTGACCTAAATGACTAATGATGATAAATACAATCCACCTGTGTGTAATCAAGTCTCCGTATAAATGCACCTGCACTGTGATAGTCTCAGAGGTCCGTTAAAAGCGCAGAGAGCATCATGAAGAACAAGGAACACACCAGGCAGGTCCGAGATACTGTTGTGAAGACGTTTAAAGCCGGATTTGGTTACAAAAAGATTTCCCAAGCTTTAAACATCCCAAGGAGCACTGTGCAAGCGATAATATTGAAATGGAAGGAGTATCAGACCACTGCAAATCTACCAAGACCTGGCCGTCCCTCTAAACTTTCAGCTCATACAAGGAGAAGACTGATAAGAGATGCAGCCAAGAGGCCCATGATCACTATGGATGAAATGCAGAGATCTACAGCTGAGGTGGGAGACTCTGTCCATAGGACAACAATCAGTCGTATATTGCACAAATCTGGCCTTTATGGAAGAGTGGCAAGATGAAAGCCATTTCTTAAAGATATCCATAAAAAGTATCGTTTAAAGTTTGCCACAAGCCACCTGGGAGACACACCAAACATGTGGAAGAAGGTGCTCTGGTCAGATGAAACCAAAATTGAACTTTTTGGCAACAATGCAAAACGTTATGTTTGGTGTAAAAGCAACACAGCTGAACACACCATCCCCACTGTCAAACATGGTGGTGGCAGCATCATGGTTTGACCTGATGGAGTCTGCAAAAGACCTGAGACTGGGACGGAGATTTGTCTTCCAACAAGACAATGATCCAAAACATAAAGCAAAATCTACAATGGAATGGTTAAAAAATAAACATATCCAGGTGTTAGAATGGCCAAGTCAAAGTCCAGACCTGAATCCAATCGAAAATCTGTGGAAAGAACTGAAAACTGCTGTTCACAAATGCTCTCCATCCAACCTCACTGAGCTCGAGCTGTTTTGCAAGGAGGAATGGGAAAAAATGTCAGTCTCTCGATGTGCAAAACTGATAGAGACATACCCCAAGCGACTTACAGCTGTAATCGCAGCAAAAGGTGGCGCTACAAAGTATTAACTTAAGGGGGCTGAATAATTTTGCACGCCCAATTTTTCAGTTTTTGATTTGTTAAAAAAGTTTGAAATATCCAATAAATGTCGTTCCCCTTCATGATTGTGTCCCACTTGTTGTTGATTCTTCACAAAAAAATACAGTTTTATATCTTTATGTTTGATGCCTGAAATGTGGCAAAAGGTCGCAAAGTTCAAGGGGGCCGAATACTTTCGCAAGGCACTGTAGTTACTTCAGAAAGTATTTAGTCCCCTTAACTTTTTCATTATTTTGTTATTCAAAAATGGATTAAATAAAACAATAGTGGTCCTAAATCGAAGCCTTGAGGAACACCGAAATTTACAGTTGATTTGTCAGAGGACAAACCATCCACAGAGACAAACTGTTATCTTTCCGACAGATAAGATCTAAACCAGGTCAGAACTTGTCTGTGTAGACCAATTTGGGTTTCCAATCTCTACAAAAGAATGTGGTGTGTTCGATGTATTGAAAGCAGCACTAAGATCTAGTAGCACGAGGACAGATGCAGAGTCTCGGTCTGACGCCATTAAAAGGTAATTTACTACCTTCACAAGTGCAGTCTCAGTGCTATGATGGGGTCTAAAACCAGACGGAAGCGTTTCGCATACATTGTTTGTCTTCAGGAAGGCAGTGAGTTGCTGTACAACAGCTTTTTCTAAAATGTCAGCGTGCACTGCGCCCAGCCTGCCACAGGAGTCACTAGTGAGCGATGGGACAAGGACATCCCTGCTAGCCAAACCCTCCCGTAACCCGGACAACGCTGGGCCAATTGTGCGCCACCCCATGGGTCTCCCGGTCGCGGCCGGCTGTGACAGAGCTTGGAATTGACCTCAGAATCTCTAGTGGCACAGCTAGCATTGCGATGCAGTGGCTTAGACCAGGGCTCCATCATTCTTACATGGAAGAACTTTGGAACCACCAAGACTCTTCCTAGAGCTGGCTGCCAAACTGAGCAATCGGGGGAGAATGGCTTTGGTCAGGGAGGTGACCAAGAATCCGATGGTCACTTTGACAGAGCTCTAGAATTCCTTTGTGGAGATGGGAGGACCTTCCAAAAGGACAACCATCTCTGCAGCACTCCACCAATCAGGCCTTTATGGTAGAGTGGCCAGACAGAAGCCACTCTTCAGTAAAAGGCACATGACAGCCTGCTTGGAGTTTTCCAAAAGGCACCTAAAGACTCTCAGACCACGAGAAACAAGATTGTCCGGTCTGATGAAACCAATATTGAACTCTTTGGCCTGAATGTCAAGCGCCATATCTGGAGGAAACCTGGCACCATCCTTACAGTGAAGCATGGTGGTGGTGGCAGCATCATGCTGTGGGGATTTATTCAGCAATAGGGACAGGGAGACTAGTCAGGATCGAGGCAAAGATGAATGGAGCAAGTACGGAGAGATCCTTCATGAAACACCGGTCTCAACGTCAACAGTGAAGAGGCGACACCGGGATGCTGGCCTTCTAGGCAGAGTTCCAAAGAAAAAGCCATATCTCAGACTGGCCAATAAAAAGAAAATATTAAGATGGGAAAAAGAACACAGACACTGGACAGAGGAACTCTGCCTGGAAGGTTAGAATCCCAGAGTCGCCTCTTCTCAGTGGTGCATCTGTAGAAGTTTGTAAGGGTCTTAGGGGCCAAGCCGAATTTTGTCAACCTCCTGAGGTTAAAGAGGCGCTGTCGCACCATCTTCACCTTGTTGTCTGTGTGAAGGGACCCTTTCAAGTTGTCAGTATTGTGCATGCTGAGGAACTTTTGCTTTTGACCCTCTGCACTACGGCAATGTCGATGTGGATGGGGGTGTGCTCGCTCTGCTGTCTCCTGTAGTCCACGATCAGCTCCTTCATTTTGTTGACTTGGAGGGAGTCATGGGTGAACATGGAGTACAGGAGGGTGCTGAGCACGCTCCCCTATGGGGCCCCTGTATTGAGGACCAGTGTGGCGGAGGTGTTGTTGCCCACCTTCCCCACTTGTCTTCATCAGGACTTTCAAGTCTTCACCAAGTTTTACCATGTTGGCTACTGAATAAACCTACTCTGAATGACATTGTTTCTGTCTGTCTCCCCAGGCTATGACTAACTTCCTGGGCTGGTCCCACCTCAACACAGACACTAATGACAGGATGAAAATGATGGAGAACCGGAAAGACATAGCCCAGGACATGGTTCTCTACCACGTCAAGTGCCGTGATGACGAAATACAGACAATCCTGGTGAAGACTTGCTCAAAGATATTGTACACACCAAAGATCTAACCCCTTTATACGAGAAGTATTGTTTTAATGTTTGACACTCGTTGTTGTTTCATGTATGTTAGAAAACCAGGCAGTATTTCAACAGAGAGCCCTGTGACTGTGAAGAGGATGAGTTTCTGCAGATTCTGGTATTACCACGTTATATTTGTAGAATAACAGTTTGGTCATCCTCTGGTTCCAGATTAACTGGAACAGTAGGCCTGCATTTGAAACTTCTACATTCATATGGCCATATGTTTAGTTCGCTGTTAATAATGCCATAATAATCATGCATTATAATACAGAAAAAAGAGCTACCCGGCCCCAAGAAGTTTGAGATCTACGAGTTTGGGTTCTCTGACTTTGACTGCACAGAGCTGGAGCTGGTGATGTGTGGGATCCAGATGTACTATGAGGTCGGAGTGGTCAAGAAGTTCCAAGTTCCACAGGAGGTAACTTACTGTACACTCATGATCTGTACTGCAACAACGTTCAATGCTGGGGAAGTGTCAATTTGAGCAAATACTCTGAAAATACTGTATATATGAACATGTAGGTATGCTGTTAGTTAATTTATTGCTCTCCCATGATATCTGTTTATGTTCTAATTCTCTACTTCCAAATCCCATGAAAATCATCAGGTTCTGGTGCGTTTCCTGTTCTCTATCAGCAAAGGCTACAGGAAAATCACCTATCACAACTGGCGCCACGGTTTCAATGTTGGGCAGACTATGTTCACACTGTTGACGGTAGGAGTGCTTAAGCCTCAGTAGTAATGTACTTAATTTGTCTCACAGAAAATAAAAGGCATATTTTCTTACAGATATCCTAATTTGACTAGATTCTCACATTAGGAAAATAATCCTGCAGCAACATGGGTTGATATGCTTTTTGTTAGGACAAATCAAGTCTGACATTTCAAAGTGGGTATTACGAACTTTAGAAGCCTTTTTAAACCTCAAATATACTACAATTGGCATTTTCTGCTGCACAGGAATATTCTCTGCAACAACAATTTGTATTTGCCCAAAAACTTAACTGAAAGACATAATTAAAAGACATCTCTAATTCTTAATGTCAAACTGCTGTGTTTTTTTGTGTCAAGACAGGGAACCTGAAAAGGTACTACACAGATCTGGAGGTGATGGCCATGATCACATCTGCTTTTCTCCATGATATCGACCACAGGGGGACAAACAACCTCTACCAGGTGAAGTGAGTACTCCTGAGAATCTCTGCTCTCTGAGAGTTGGTACAACAAGCTCTTCATATATCTCTAGGTCTCTTCTTTTACAATCTCTCTCATTGCAACTGTAAATGTAGAGAAGCACTTGGATTAGCTTTGTGTGATGAATGGCTTATGATGAGCTCCCTGTACAGTGAGTGGTCTGGTCCCTCCTCATCGACAGATCGGGTAACCCACTAGCCAAGCTTCACGGCTCGTCTGTCCTGGAGAGGCATCATCTAGAATTTAGCAAGTTCCTTCTGGCAGACGAGGTACGTAAGTAAGGCTTTTGAATCTCAACTACTGCAGTAGCACCTTTGATGTCAATTATTTATTTATTGGTACTCTTTACTTCCATGTTGATCACATGACGCTTTCGTCTAACTCCTCCTCCCTCCCACCAGTCCTTGAATATCTACCAGAACCTCAACAGAAGACAGAACGAGCATGCCATCCACCTCCTGGACATTGCCATCATTGCAACAGACTTGCAACTCTATTTCAAGTGAGCAATGGCATTTTATTTGTCACATGCTTCGTAAACAACAGGTGTAGACTAGTGAAATGCTTACTTACTACGGCTCTTTTTCCAACAATGCAGAGTTAAATATAAAAACACACTGAACAAAGAAAATACACTAAACATGAAACAATTTCAAAGATTTTACTGAGTTACAATTCATATAAGGAAATCAGCCCTAATCTATGGATTTCACATGGCTGGGAATACAGATATGCATCTGTTGGTCACAGATACCTTAAAAAAAGGTAGGGGCGTGGATCAGACCACCATTCTCCTCATGCATCGCCTTCGCATAGAAATGATCAGGCTGCTGATTGTGGCTTGTGGAATGTTGTCCCAATCCTCTTCAATAGCTGTGCGAAGTTGCTGGATGTTGGCGGGAACTGGAACACACTGTAGTACACGTCATTCCAGAGCATCCCAAACATGCTCAATGGGTGACATGTCTGGTGAGTATGCAGGCCATGGAAGAACTGTAACATTTTCAGCTTCCAGGAATTGTGTACAGATCCTTGCGACATGGGGCTGTGCATTATCATGCTGAAACATGAGGTGATGGCGGTGGATGAATGACACGATAAAATGCAATTGTGTTTGTTGTCCGTAGCTTATGTCTGCCCATACCATAACTCCACCGCCACCATGGGGCACTCTGTTCACAACCTTGACATCAGCAAACCGCTCGCCCACACGACACCATACACGCTGTCATCGGCCCGGTAGTTGAAACCCCGGGATTCATCTGTTAAGAGCACATTTCTCCAGCGTGCCAGTGGCCATAGAAGGTGAGCATTTTCCGACGCCTAACTTCAGTTAGGTCAAGACCCTGGTGGACAATGAGCATGCAGATGAGCTTCCCTGAGATGGTTTCTGACAGTTTGTGCAGAAATTCTTTGGTTGTGCAAACCCACAGTTTCATCAGACAATCCCGCAGGTGAAGAAGCCGGATGTGGAGGTCCTGGGTTGGCGTGGTCACACATGGTCTGCGGTTGTGAGGCCAGCTAGACATACTGCCAAATTCTCTAAAATGACATTGGAGGCGACTTATGGTAGAGAAATGAACAGTCAATTTTCTGGCAACAGCTTGGGTGGACATTCCTGTAGTAGGCATGCCAACTGCACGCTCCTTCAAAACTTGAGACATATTTGGCATTGTGTTGTGTGACAAAACATTTTAGAGTGGCCTTTTACGGTCCCCAGCACAAGGTGCACATATATTCTTTAATCAGCTTCTTGATATGCCACACCTGTCAGGTGGATGGATTATCTAGGCAAAGGAGAAATGCTCACTAACAGGGATGTAAACAAATTTGTTAAGCATTTTAAGAGAAATAAGCTTTTTGTGCTTATGGCAAATGTCTGATCTTTTATTTCAACTTATGAAACATGGGACCAACACTTTACATGTTTCGTTTATATTTTTGATCAGTATATATTTTTAGTCCAGCAAATTCACCCAATTCTATCTGGACATGAATGATACACTGAGTACACCAAACAGTGGTACCTGATATTAGGTTGAATATAAAACATGGGACCAACACATTCTTCCTTCAGCTGTTCAGTGTAATAATAGAAACAGTGACACAAGGAATAAATACACAGTGAATAACAATAATGAGTAAAAATAGCGTGGCTATACAGTATACAAGGAGTACCGAGACAGTGTGCAGGGTTCAAGGTAATTGAGGTAGCTATGTACACACACGTAGGGGTTAAATAAACATTAAATAAAAACAATTTTAAAAAGGGGTAAAGTCACTAGGCAACAGAATAGATCATAGACAGTAGTAGTAGCGCATGTGATGAGTGTGAAAGTGTGTGTGTGTGTGTGTGTGTGTGTGTGTGTGTGTAGTCAGTATGCATGTGTGCGTGTGTTATGTGTGTGTGGACGTACAGTTGAAGTCGGAAGTTCACATATACTTACTTAGGTTGGAGTCATTAAAACTCGTTTTTCAACCACTCCACAAATTTCTTTTTAAACAAACTATAGTTTTGGCAAGTCGATTAGGACTAGTCGATCTACTTTGTGCATGACACAATTAATTTTTCCAGCAATTGTTTACAGACAGATTATTTCACTAATAATTCATTGTATCACAATTCCAGTGGATCAGAAGTTTACATACACTAAGTTGACTGTGTCTTTAAACAGCTTGGAAAATTCCCCAAAATTATGTCATTGCTTTAGAAGCTTCTGATAGGCTAATTGACATCATTTGAGTCAATTGGAGGTGTACCTGTGAATGTATTTCAAGGCCTATGTTCAAACTCAGTGCCTCTTTGCTTTACATCATGGGAAATCAAAAAAAATCAGCCAAGACCTCAGAAAAACAATTGTAGACCTCCACAAGTCTGGGTCATCCTTGGGAGCAGCCGTCATAGCCGTCATACCGCTCAGGAAGGAGACGCGTTCTGTCTCCTAGAGATTAACGTACTTTGGTGCGAAAATTGTAAATCAATCCTAGAACAGCAGCAAACGACCTTGTGAAGATGCTTGAGGAAACCGGTACAAAAGTATCTATATCACAGTAAAACAAGTCCTATATCGACATATCCTGAAAGGCCGCTCAGCAAGGAAGAAGCCACTGCTTTAAAACCACCATAAAAAAGCCACACTACGGTTTGCAACTGCACATGGGGACAAAGATTGTACTTTTTGGAGAAATGTCCTCTGGTCTGATGAAACAAAAATAGAACTGTTTGGCCATAATGACCATCGTTATGTTTGGAGGAAAAAGGGGGAGGCTTGCAAGCCGAAAAACACCATCCCAACTGTGAAACACGGGTGTGGCAGCATCATGTTGTGGGGGTGCTTTGCTGCAGGAGGGTCTGGTGCAATTCACAAAATAGATGGCATCATGAGGTAGGACAATTATGTGGATATATTGAAGCAACATCTCAAGACATCAGGCAGGAAGTTAAAGCTTGGTTACAAATGGGTCCTCCAAATGGACAATGACCCCAAGCATACTTCCAAAGTTGTGGTAAAATGGCTTACGGACAACAAAGTCAAGATATTGGAGTGGCCATCACAAACCCTTGACCTAAATCCTATAGAAAATGTGTGGGCAGAACTGAAGAAGCGTGTGCGGGCAAGGAGGCCTACAGACCTGACTCAGTCAGGAGGAATGGGCCAAAATTCACCGAATTTATTGTGGGAAGCTTGTGGAAGGCTACCCAAAACATTTGACACAAGTTAAACAATTTAAAGGGAATGCTACCAAATATTTATTGAGTGGCCACTTCTGACCCACTGGGAATGTGATGAAAGAAATAAAAGCTTAAAGAAATAATTATCTCTACTAATTCTCTCTACTCTCTCTACTATTCTGACATTTCACATTCTGAAAATAAAGTGGTGATCCTAACTGACCTAAGACAAGGAATTTTTACTCTGATTAAATGTCAGCAGTTGTCTAAACTGAGTTTAAATATATTTGTATAAGGTGTATAAACTTCTGACTTCAACATGTAATTGTGTGTACTGTATGTGTGTGTGTTGGGGTCCAGTGTGTTTGCTGAGGTTGCAGGAGTGTTAATGCCCAAATGGGAACTACAAATGTGGCTCATGCGCACAGTGTAATAGCACTATAAAAACATCTTTCCTCACACATTCATATACAGCTTGAAAGATCTCTGTTAGGGGTATCATCTCATGCAAGACCAAGGGAGTAATCTATCTCATCACCTGTTCATGTGGAAAAGCCCACGTAAGACAAACGAAAAGACAATTAAAACAATGCATAGCTGAACACCGCAGCTCAATCAGGTGTAACGACATTGATTATCCAGTAGCAGGTCACTTTGTTGAAGCTAACCATCCAATCCCCTCCCTCAAATACACAGGCATTGAGCATGTTGCTCTACCAAGGAGAGGAGGTAACATCGAGATCCTACTACTACAAAGGGAGGCTTACTGGATATCTAATAACATTGACCACTAGTTGCCTGAATGTTGACTTTGATCTCAGGCCCTTCTTATGAACATATTTTTCCTTTATGAACAAGTCTTATAAATGTATATATTATTTCTATAGCTTATTAGCGTACAACTAATATGTTCCCCCTGTTGATGATGCTCATTATACGTTAAGGTTGAACCAAAAGATTACATGTAACAAATATGAAATTATGTGAAATTTAATTAAACAATAATGCATGTTGATGCTAATATGATGTACAATATTCCATTATATTTCTATATGATAGCAATAGTGTAATGTATTTAATATGCCATATAATATTTTTTAACAGTTTAACTAATTCATTTTAATTAACTTAATCATTATGAAACACCCCTCACTATTGTCATTGGTTGCACTAATTGCACTGTTTGTCTACATAACATGGTTCAAATCTTAGGAAGAATGTATTGTTGTTAATGTGGACTCTTTCTCTACATATTGAAGCACTGTTAATCCAAATGTTTGCTTTTCACAGCTTTAGCTGCAACGATCATGCCTACTTAGCCCTGTAAAGTTGTGGAAAACAAGATTTCACAATGCACAGCTTATAACTTTAACAGAATGTATAAATCTCTGTTTTTTCCAATGTCACCAGGAAGCGAACAATGTTCCAGAAGATTGTTGACCTATCAAAGACCTACGAAGATGAGAAGAAGTGGGTGGACTGGATGTCACTGGAGACGACCAGGAAAGAGATTGTCTTGTGAGTGCAGTTTATGGTAGGAGGAGGATTGTAGTGATAGTGGGATATTTAGGATTATAACATGCACATTGGATGGTATCTTAGCACTTCTACTTTGCTCTGATACCTCCAATAATTCTCCTCAAAGGGCCATGATGATGACAGCATGTGACCTGTCAGCCATCACTAAACCATGGGAGGTGCAAAGCAAGGTGAGGAGATCCTCAGATTATAGCCTAATTATATACCTTGAAGACATTTTAGCAGAAGCTTTTGTGTTTCTGTAAATCAATAAAGATGTCCAACATAGTGAAATACTTGGGACTGTCTGGCTTCATCCAGGTGGCGCTGTTTGAAGCAGCTGAGTTCTGGGAGCAGGGTGACTTGGAAAGGGAAGTTCTTGAAAAACAACCCATTGTGAGTATATTCATTGTGTGTGTGTGTGTGTGTGTGTGTGTGTGTGTGTGTGTGTGTGTGTTTAATCATGTTTTTCTCCCTCCTTTCCTCCAGACTATGATGGACAGAAACTGCGCTGGCCAACTGCCCAATCTGCAGTGTGGTTTCATTGACTTTGTCTGCACATTCATCTACAAGGTACAGTATGTACCACCACTTTTTCAGACTAGCTACATCTCTCAGTTTCACATCTATTGCTAAGCACAAAGTAAACCATGAATCATACATTCTATTGGATGTATAGAATAACCAAATGCACAACTGTCATTCAAACAAGCATTATTTAGTTAGCTGGCTTGACTGTCAGAAATAGAGCTCGCTAGTTTATGTTTAGTTTATTTTTCCCATCAGGAATTCTCCCGCTTCCATCCGGCCATCCAGCCGATGTATGATGGCCTCCTAAACAACAGGAAGGAGTGGAAGGCCAAGCAGGAAGAGTACGAGGCCAAGCAGGCCATCCTGGAAGCCCAGTCAGGTCAGAGTGGAGGATATATTGCATTATTGCTCTGTAGTTTAGAGAGTATTTTGTCTGCAGTAAAAGTAACACAGATGATCCTTAACACGTACTTTATTTTCTATTCTTGTAATGTACAGGGTCCAAGACGTGCTCAGTGTGCTAGAGCCCGTTTTGGAGGTCGATCACTCCAGGATACATCACAGCCACACAGTCTTGCTGCCGGCCGGGGCAGGGCCAGCCTCACTTCAGAGCAGCTGTGGAAAAACAGCCTGCACTCACAGCATCAGAGCCTTGGAGAAGAGCCAGAGGGACTATTTAGCAGCCACGCAGAAAAGCAGTTGGACCTGCTGGTTACAGACCCATGTTGGCACATTATGGACACAACAGTCAAGTTTCTTCCTTCAGTTGAAGGGTAGTTGTCATTAGTTGCATTGGCAAATCCACAATTTAGAAGTTACCCCTGTCAATATGTTTCACGACCTTCGGAGGAATCCTGCAAGTAGACGTGTGGAGAGTATGCGTCTTATGTACGCTAAGTTCCTGAAGGTCTTTATCAACCAATTTAAGGAACAAGAAATCACTCAATTCTGAAATATTTGTTTCTAAACATGTGGAATGTCCTATGAATATAACATTAATATGCATTGCTTCTCATTTGACCTTTTTCATACAGAATACTGTTAAATAATAAATCATTTTTAACAGTATTCTGTATTTTTTTAACATTTATTTTAACTTTATTTAACTAGGCAAGTCAGTTAAGAACAAATTCTTATTTTCAATGACGGCCTAGGAACAGTGGGTTAACTGCCTTAATCAGGGGCAGTTATTATACAAAACCTTGGTGGATTCATCAAGAATCCAATATTACATCAACAGTGTAATTACAGTGACTTATGTTGTTCTTCATACCTTCCAGTCAGTCATCATTTACATGAGAGAATGTGTTTACCCTAAAGGTAATCAAAAGTAGATTATGCAGTAGTTAGGTTAGCGTCCTGATACGCCATGGTGGTAGCTAGACGAGCGGTTAGATCGTTGGGCCAGTAACCGAAAGTTCGCTAGTTCGAACTCCTGAGCCGACAAGGTGAAAAATCTGTTTGTGCCCTTGAGCAAGGCACTTAACCCTAACTGCTCCAGGGTCACCATTGATAATGGCAAACTCTGGCCATGACCCCATTCTCTGAGGGGGTTGGGATATGCAAAAAAACACATTTCTAATTCACAAGAGTATTAATACACACTTGTACATGTGTGAAATAGGACAGAAAAAGCACCCACAGTATTTATGTATGTTTTATGATTTCACTCCATTACAGGGTAATGTTACCCCTTGTGGGTTGCTATGTGATAATTTTGCTGTCAACTAATTGTTACTGTATTGTCCCGTGCTGTTTAAGTACAGCAAGGTAAATATTATAGAAAGTCTGAAGTCAAGACAGTTGAGATTCTCTCTGTGTGTACATTTAAAATGTATTGTACTGCGATAGGAGAGAAAGGAGTTGACATTTTCAGGAAGGTCTGTTCCAGTCCCTGGCTATCAACACTGAACTAGAAATGCTTCATTTTGAAAAAAATGAATATGTAACTGTTCACTGTCTATTTTAGAATATTTGAATAAGACATACTTTTAAGGTAAAAACAAGATACAATATGTCCCAAATGATGTGTGTGTATGATCTATAACAATATGGATGGATTTCCAAATGGTCCACTGAGGATAATGGTCAAAGTCCCAAACCCTCGATAGTTATTGAAGCCAGTGGCCTTGATTCTGATACGAGCCGACTCAGTGGATCCATAGAATCTCCTAGTACTCGTTATGAACAAAGAATAAACATGTTCTTATAGCAGCCCCACTCTCTATGGGGTATCTATGCTTTGATTAATGTAATCATTTGTAAATAGTCTCCTGCTGTAAATATATTTAAATTATAGTATATTTCTTCAGGTGATTAATAGGTAATACATAGATTCTCTATGAACGTCAGTGCAACATTACTGTTATGCTCTGTGCCGACATTAAACTAAATATCAAGTACCCATTTGTTAGAAGCAGCAATTATTTTTGCTTAACCATACCATTAAAAATTGCAACTAACATTTTATTCCCCAATTTGCTGTTACAAATATTTGCATGTAAACATGACCAGAATTCTGAAGTTCTGTATGTGCTATCTACAATAACCAAAATAAAGTAAATACATTTTTAAAGGATGCATTTTGTCTAATGGTATCTTGTTAGTTTTATATAACAGGAAAACTCATTTGTAAAATATACTATTGTTTGTATGCATATGGCCAGAGGTTGGGTCAAAGTATCTAAGTTACCCCTGGCCCAGCAGCATACAGATAGAAATGCAAGAACAAGTTACAACAAAATGAATTCAGATTATAGAAAAAGTATGTGCATGTCAAATATTCATGAATGTAATCACAAATTGGCCAGGTAGATGACTATTCTGTGTTAAACCCATACACATCACATCATTTATCTGTCCCAAAATGGCATCTGCATTTCGGGCACTAGAGTCTTCACTTGATCTCCATGGTTGAACCTAGGCAGAAGAGTGTGTGGCAGTAGTGTTGACTCAGCACTTTCTTAGATTGGCCTATGACCTGAATCCTGGGATTTATGCTAAACTGGGCCTGGATTAAAACCTAGTCCTTCCTCCTAACATTGAAGGGCAGGGTGACAGTCCCAGACATACAGTATACACCTAGGAACCAGACAGTTAACTTTACTATTTATTCCTATCCATTTAGTCAGTAGAATACACAAGGGTATAGACAAATGTTTTCTGATTTGAGATTAAAATTATACAAAATGTTATGTTATATGAAATTCGACATCTGGTTGAATTTAGATGTCAAAACACATTTTGGATGTGTTTTGAGAGTACTGGAAGTTGTTAGTATTATACTAATAATTGTAAGCACATTACCATCTAAACAGATATACCAGAGAAGAATTCTGTAATACATTCAATTATGTTTATCATGCATTTATTCTTCTTCTAACATGACAGAGTAGATCCATAAGTTCATTTCAGGATGGTGTCTTCAGAGGCTGTGGGGGAGAGAAGAAAAAACATGCTTCACACTCCATGCTCAAATCAAACATTTCTTCACTTACATCTTCACAGCATCCTCTAGCTGATGGTATCATTGAGTTCTTATGCTGAGATAACAGTTGATCTCAGCAGCTGTATAGGCATAGCAGGAGATTTTTCAAACAACCTTTTCTTGGCAACCCTTTCTTCGTTCTCGATTAGGAGAGGCACCGTTGCCTTATACACTTCTGTGTCCAGTTGCAGGTGGTACTCCAAAAACCAGAGAATATTTTAGAAAAACATTAAATCTACTTTTGCACCACGTGAAGAGGTTCCTCGTCATCGAAGCTACCGCACATCTCGCATTTTCCAGCATCTTTGCAGGAACTAGTCATGTCTATGCGACGTCGCCAAGTGTAAAGGTAGATGACAGTGCGTCTCAGTGTGACCAAAACAAAGACTTACACACTGTTAAAATAAAGGTCCAATAAATTAAAATCTCACTTGATTAATATTGTTCTGAATATTCTGTTTTTTTGGAGTACCACCTGTAACTGGACACACAAGTTTATAACTCGCCTAATCGAGGACAAAGAAAGTATCGCAAAGAAAAGGTTGGTCTAAAAATCTGCTATGCCTATACAGCTGCCTGAGATCAACAGTTATCCCAGCATGATAAGACCTGTATGATACCATCAGCTATTCATCTCCTATAACATTCTGATGGGTTTACTTTTACCTTCCGCAAGTGCTTTGGCTATTTTTTCCTGTTCCTCTCGTATCTTCTTCTCTGATTCCTCAACACGCCTCTCTTCCTCAGCTCTTGGCTTCAGATAGTCTAACGGAAATGCAGAGATGACATTCAGTAACATTGCAATTATGAACATTCAAAATACTCTCGGGTGACATTAACACAATATTATATATTGTAGGGAGGCAGGTAGCCTAGCGGTTAAGAGTGTTGGGCCAGTAACCATAAGGTCACTGGATTGAATCCCCGAGCCGACTAGGTGAAAAATCTGTTGATGTGCCCTTGAGCAAGGCACTTAACCCTAATTGCTTTTGTTTGTCGCTCTGGATAAGAGCTTATGCTAAATAAAATAAAAACATAATTTTACTTACCATATCTCTGTTTGCCATAGAACATGCCAATGAGCAAGAATGACCACCTTGCTGTCTGAAATAAAGGAAAATTGAGTTGATTTAACGTTACCCAGTTTAAAAGTATTGACCTCTATCTAAACTGGTTGACTTTCAATCGTCTTTTGGCATGATAATTAATTAAAGGGGCGCGTTTGTAAATTTGCTCTGGTTATCTACTCCGATTTCAGAGCACTCTCATCTGAGCGCAAAATAATATGAATTTGCAAATGCTCAACACCCATTGTCACCCACACGATCAGAACACACAGGTTGAAATATCAAAACAAACTCTGAACCAATTATATTAATTTGGGGACAGGTCAAAACGCATTAAACATTTATGGCAATTTAGCTAGCTTGCTGTTGCTAGATAATTTGTCCTGGGATATAAACGTTGGGTTGTTATTTTACCTGAAATGTACAAGGTCCTCTACTCCAACAATTAATCCACAGATAAAACAGTAAATTCATTCAGGCTTCTTTTTCTTCTATGGACTTTAAATGGCGGTTGGCAACCACCTTTACGGTGCATTACCATAAAGATGAACCGAGTGTGGACCTCAGTTCAGCTTTCAATCACTCACGTGGGTATATACGCCTAAAAACCAATGAGGAGATGGGAGCGTTTGAGCATCACAAAAATAACCAAGTTCTATTTTAGCGGCTGGCCACACAGAAACTCAATTATGCACGAGCAGTGTGGGTGCAATGATTGAATAACATGTATGTGTAAATGGATTTTGCAATGCTCGCGTATGCGGTGTGGTCAGCATGTTACAGTCACCAACGCTCTGGATAACATGAAAACAGCCTAACCAGCTCTGCTAGGGCGAGTAAAATGGTCAGAGTGAGGTGTTCTCTCATGTGTCTGGATGTAGCTAATCAGCAAGCTACCCAATCAGCAAGCTACCCAACGTTAGCCAGTTAGCTTGGGTGCTTGACTGGCAAAGCGTCCAGTGTGCGCTCTGAACACTCCGAGAGCGAAACTCTGAATTTACAAACGGACAATCTGACAACGCTCTACATTTACGAACACCCATAGTGAATTTACGAACACACCCAAAGTTAGAGTCTCACACGCTAGCAAGACTAACGTTTCCTCTTAGATGAATTGGAACGCCCCCAGTTAGCCATGCAAGTCTATAAATTAGCCCGTTGTTATCAATAATTATTACAGGTCAATGAACTAAATTACTATAAACATTGATTTTGGTTTGGCCGGATTATTTAGTTATGTTTGGCTAGTTTTATGGCAGGCATGTCGTTAGTCAACGTTAGCTAGCTAGCTGGCTAACCCTCATTGGATTTAACCAGTCAATGTCATATGAAAGTTCACGTTAGTAAGCTTTCTAACGGCCCAGACATCTGATTTTAACATGACATAACAATAACATGTTGTATTCATCATATGATGTCAATGGAGTTAGTTATACAACACAATTTAATAAAATAAATATATATTTACCTTGATGACAGGCGACACTACAACTGGAGGTACCATATTGCTGTTGTAAAATGGAGGAAATGCGCATGCCAGGGAGGAGTGTTGATAGCAGATCAAGTCGATTATTCGGAACAGTAATTCTTACTTTTATTTATTTGTTATTATGTGATTCAACGTTTTTTCTATAGCATGGGCTTTATATACAATCAATACTTTTGTTCTCTCGCGCTTTCAACCAGACAGGTTAGGGCTATGTCATACAATGTAATGTGGTCATGGACTAGTGATGGGAAGTTCGGCTCATTTTACCGACTCGGATCTTTACGATTCATTCAGTCAAATAAACTAATATTTCGACTCATTTCGTTAATCTGAGGCAGTAATGCCCAGAGCTACGGAACATACAGAGCACGCTGGACCCTCTACTGGCGAACAGAACTCGTGATTCTACACGCCTCTCGTTCACCATAAGGGGCTTATTGGAGCTGTCATTTTTGACTGTGACTTGTAAACGTGTGCTCTAAATAGTGTACATTGGTTAATTGCTAGGCATACAAATACGATTATTTCTTGATAGACCTATATTTGAAACGAGGTCTAGTTGTGGCCTCAAATGGACTAGATTGTGAATGACTTGGCGGAATGCATTGTTACTGACGCGACACATGGTTCTACTAGAACTTCGAGAGCTGGTGTAAACCAAACTGTAAGCACTGTGTCGTTCGCGAACTGCAGACTCCCAAATTATGAATGTTCTAGTTGTTGAGCAGAGGCTGTGGATGTTTTGTTTCTACAGCTGTGACAGCTGTGACCATAACATTAAATCATCAATTAATAATCAATTAATAATCAATTAATTGCATTCATTCTTGCACCATGCAAACAATTCTCAGTTCTAAACATGTATTTTTCTTCTCTATACTCATGATTGCACATATACCAGACAATCATTTTAGTTGGTAGTTGGGGTACATCTCTGGAGGCACTGAGCTGGAGGAGCATGTATTTATCCTGCTGTAGGCCTCATTCTTATAGAGTTCCACAGTATGAGTCATAATACCCATAAAACCTAGCATTCAAACAAAGAAATTGCTCTGACCAGGTTGCTGCCTGCAGGTTGTCCACATGACGTTCCTTGATTGGTGAAGCGTGTAGAGTTGATCCATAGCTCGGGGAATAGGAAATGGCGGCGAGTAGTGCGGGCTAAATGGAGAAAAAGTTGGTGAAGCAACAGCTGTGTTGGAATACGAACAATATGGGTATCAGTTCTGATTGTATGGAATGGGAGGATGAGGGTCAAGGACCAGAATGGTCGGTAGTGGAAAGACAGGAAGAAGAGAGATCATGATACAGAAAGCAGTGGAGCGTCTAGTAAAGAAAGCATAAAGAGGGCCAAGGTTTGAATCAAGAGTAGTGATGTGTTGGAGTGGAAAGTGGTGATAGTGTTTGATGAGACCACTGGGCCCCACTTACACCCTATCCGACTAACTAATGCTTTAGAGAAAGAGGTAGGTGAAATTAAATTAGCTTGGTTAATTGGAAATGGCAGATTGTTAGTATTGTGTGGTATCCAGGCTTACCAAGAGAAGATTTAGAAAATGGAAAAGCTTAATGGGAAGAAGATTAAAAGCCATGTCCCTGGGGTCTCAATATCTATGTCCACAGATGATATTAAAATGTGAATGGAGGCAGACTTATTGAGACCAAAAGGTTGATAAGTAGGAAAGAGGGTCAAAGAAGTGAAAGCTTATCAGTGATGCTGAGGTTTGAGAAAGTCTTGCCGGGAAAAGTACAGATAGGATTCCTTAGTGTCAATGTCAGAGAATTTGTCCCGTATGCACTGCAGTGTTTTAAATGCCAAAGAAAGGGACATGTAGCTGCTCAGTGTAAAGGAAAGAAAAGATGTGCCAAGTGTGGAGGGGCACATGATTATGGTGAATGTGGAAGCAATGTGATGGCTAAGTGCTGTAATTGTGGGGGAGAACACAGTGCAGCATTTGGTGGATGTTAGCTACAGAGAGAGGCTCAGAGATATAAGATCAGCCATGATGTATCATATGCAGAGGCCTTAAAACAGGTTGGTGGAACTACAGTGCGGACTGATGGAGCTTACATGGATGTACCTGTAGTAAGTGGACCTACTGTCTGGTCTGGTGCTTCTGCTGATCCTGGCATGGTTTGGAGGCCTGTTCAGAAATCTTGTGCTTATGAATGTGCAGTGTCAAAGGACACTTTGATAATGAATGAAGTTGACTTCATAGCTGTTATTGATAAGGTTATCAATACGACTCAGGTTGTGGAAAGCAGAAATCAGCATGATACAGATCAAGAATAGTGGGTTTGAGGGGGAGGGGGGGGGGGGGGGGGGGGTTGCTAGAAGTTAGTAGGGATTTAATTTGGTTTTGAATTGTATTTTCATGGTAGTACAGATTTGGGCAGATCATGATTGATCGTGCATTCCAGCACAGTAGGTGGCGGCATGCACTTAAATGATTGTTTCCGGATTGCCATGATATCATAGAAGAAGAAGGTGAAATGATGGGGGGAAATACATGTGAAAATATTGAGAGAGAGATTTACATGATTATCAAAACATCACGCCACGGTAAGCCTACACAAAACACAGCCCTTATTTCAAGTGTTTATAAAATCCCATATGGGAAATAACGAATGGAGGAAAAAAATTGGAACCATTTCCTTCATTAGTTTTTCCCATATGGGATTTTATAAACACTTAAAATAAGGGCTGTGTTTCGTGTAGGCTTACCGTGGCGTGATGTTTTGATAACCATGTAAATCTCTCTATTTTCACCTGTATTTCCCCCACAAAATGAAATCCTAATTAGATGTTCATGTAGCTATCATAAAGAACTACAAATGCCATTATGATCTGGACGAGACTGCCGACTCGAGACAAAGGTAAGAATCTCTGGATTAATTATCTAATGTTAGCTAAATGTAGTAATAAATAAATAGGCTACATTTCTTTGAATTGACAATTATGTGAACTGTCTTGTGCAGGTTTTAAATTGAATCAATACCTGTTAGCAAAGGTGTCAGTTAAAGATGACGTGCAAAGAGGGTTTTGTAGTCTTGCATGATGCCTACTTTGATGTCAATGATCATTTTTGAATCTGAGTAAATGGAACCAAATATATTGATGAAAGTCACCTTGTTAGAGATTTACATGGTTATCAAAATGTCACATCCTTATTTTAAGTGTTTCTAAAATTCCCTATGGGAAAAATTACTGGTGGAGAAGCGATAGGAACCATTTCTCTGTTTGACAGCTGGGTATCATGACGCCTCCACTGTGGGCCTCTATTATTATCTCAGTGGTAGGATACAGTGGTAGGATACATTGCTGCCAGCACAAGCAGGTCTAGCAAAGAACTAAAATGAACAAGTCACTCAGTCAAACTAATTATGATTCTCGAGTCAGTAAAAAGAGTAGTTAAAAAAGAACAAATCGTTTGCGAACTGCGCATCACTAATGGGCTCTTACTTTCAGTAGGTCTACAATATGACCTAACTCACCTGTCAGGTGAGAACCAGCCAACCATATGACAACTGATCAGACATGCTATATTTGGCATCAAATTGTTAATATTTTTTTTTATGAAAATGTATCATCATTGCACCTTTGTTTTCAATCAGAATTGTAATATCTCTTGTTGAATATAGAATATAAGCATTGAAATACAATGTTCCGTTTTTATATTGAAAGTGTATGTCATTTAGGCCTATTCAATGCAAAGTCACAGTTATTCATAAAGGGAGGAAGTGTCTGTGGACTGTGTTGTTCTTGAATGAAAACCACTTCACCTCAAAATAATCGCAGTAAATTAGATAAAGGTTGTTGATATAAACAAGAAACCCCCAAAATACAAATATCGCATCACTTTGTAGACAGTGTTCAGTCGTTGTCATATATGCAACCTGCAAAGAAATGACAGCTATTACTAGAGATGACTGACATTTGAAAAAAAATTCTCAGACAAGAAAAACATATCAGCACCATATTGCAAGAATAAAATTGATAGCGTTGATCACTTGATCTTCTGATTTAGCATATATTATGATATTCATTATTAAATGCCATTGCATGTCAGGTCTGAAACATACCATCACTAATGTCATCATAGATATCAGCATCTCTGTAAAAGCAAAACAGATGATTGGTATCAAATTCTGGGTATTTCATATCCAAGCATTTTTCTCTGCAGTTTAGTAAACTGTTAATTACATACTATATACAGTATATTATGTGTATTTATGGATGTGATTTTGTATGATCTGTTTTTGTGTTGTACTTACTCTACTACAATATGGCTGGTCAAGACGTAGCCGACTGAAGGAGAGAGAGATGGGGAGAGATCATTGAAGTTAGTTCCCTTGCAGATTTGTTTTATTGCAGAACGCCTATGTATCACACTGAGGATTCATTGTTACTCACACTTGCCCTCCTCGTTTCTGCAGATGAGTTTGTTGTCTACAGGCTTAACGATGACATCCAGAGTCTCCCCAGGTCTCAACAACAGAGCTTTACTGCTCCACTTCTTATTGGCCAAGGTGGAAATGATGGTCACCTGATAGAGTACCTGGATTTCCCCATCATACTATAGGAATGAGAGGTCAGGTTTGAGGGTCGAATGAATGTACAAAAAATGTAAAATTATAAACTTAAATTGTGATAGCCAAATTACCTTGAACTTCTTTCTGAATTCCTTCTCTTCCTTTTCAAGTTTCTTTAGCTTTTTAAGATATTTGTCCTCAGCCTTACCCTTGGTTTTACTTAGTGGGAGACTGAAGAGAGAAAAACGGGACATTATCAAAATGCTTCCCAGTGGATGATAAGGACATTCTTATGTAATAACAGCGACTTTGTTTAAACACGGGTGAAAAAAAATACTCTCTCTGTCATTACCTGCTAATAGGTGGAGGCAGATGGAAGTTAGTGGTGTCAACATCATCATAAATATCTGAATCACTGACTTCAGAAGATTATTTTTAGAACAACAAAAGATACAGAGAAATAACATCAAGAACACATTGAAACAGAAGGGAAGTTAACAGTACTTTCAAAATTCTATTCTTCAGTTGTTGTAATGCCACCGACACAGAACACACATAGTCACTCTGCATATGAATCATATTAAGTTACCAGTATTTCCTGTCTGGTCAAACTGGGAAGGTGGGGATACTCTGAAAATGACAAAAACAGAATTAAAATATTAGTCCATGTTATGTCTGGTGCAAGTTGATTTTATTGATTGTGGGTTCATTGTAAGCAAAAGGACACAAATCAATACAGAGAATCTAGCAATAATAAAACAAAAACAGGTCAACAAATCACAATCAATTGAACTATGATTAGAGTTATTTTTTTCACACCTGTACATAGAACATTGTAAGTGAGTGCATCTACAGTAGATGTATAGACAGAAATGGGGAAGGTTGTTCATTCATTAAAGGATGTAAAATAAGTATTTATTTAATGATTTACAGTGCTTGACTTGGGCAGGAGCTCACCAGAGCTAAGTACTGTTACCCCAGACTTTCTACTGCTTGAGCTCCTGTTCCTCTTATAGAATATTAGCTCAATGGTATTGTGGAGCTCCTGCACCTAAATATTAATGGTACCGGGACCCAACATGAGTACTAGCACCTATTTCAGTCCAAGTCAAGCACTGATGATGTAAGTATGATTTCATTAAATTATTCAGTAGTGAGGTAATGAATCCCTTCAGTCCCTCCTGATTAGTGCTTTGATATTTGGGGTTATCGGGATAGGAGGTAATTACAGTGTATTTCCTGATCCATCTTATGGTATTACTCAATTTTGCTGCCTGGGCTTTTCCTCCACTGGTCGAAGCCCTTAATAAACATCCAAGAGCGAGGTTTAGGAAGGGATCTGGAGTCCGAGGGGCTAGGGCTGCACATACATACTTATTCACATACTTACACAGACACATGCATAGAAAATATACACTCACAGATGAATGCACACCAATGAATCTACACCATCATAGTGCAACATGATATTCTCACCTGACGTTGAAGCTTGAATCGTCAAGATCGTCATATATGTCACTATCCTCATCAGGAGGGGAAGGAAGAACCACTAGGAATGACCAATATAAAAATGTAATCTAGATTTAACTAAAGTAATTTGTGACCACATTGCCATATTGTGTTGATCAGATTCAATATTACGTTTTGGTCATTTGAAACTTACTTCCTGCACTCTTAATCCCACTGGAATGAGGAGGACATCATTCCATTGGATCACATAATTACACAATCAAAAGACAGAAAGAAATTCATGCAGTGCATTACAATAATAAGGTATTCATGTCTTTCCAATGGTTATTTGTCTCAAATGTTTTTTACAGTGTCAGCAGGATCGAGAGCCATTTTACCTGCTGAGGTCATTCTGAAAGGCCACATCATCGTATACCTCCGGTTCGTGCTCCATATGACTGGATATAGACACACCCTGACGCTTCAGGGTGTCAAAGTCAATCTCAACAGACTCAGTCTTCACATAGCCATCTGCAAATATACAGAGCACATGTTAGTCTTGCACATGAAGAACAATCAAAAGGATGTGAGGGAGAAAAGTAACCTGGAATAGGAGCGAGGAGAAGAAGGAGGAGGAGGAGACAGCTGTCACTTACAGGAGCCGTCCTGTGACCTCCCTAGCCAGCGTCCTTCTGGGTTGTCCAAAACACGCATGATGTCAATAGACTCTCCCTGCTTCAGCCCCAGGTCCATCTTACTCCCTTTACTGTCCACTCTGGCCTGGACCCTGTGGATGACCTTCAGTGGACCAGTCAGCTGCCACAAAAGGAAACATAAATACATGATAGAAGATGCAGCGTAAACACATTCACTTCATAAATAGTATACTGGATGGACTCTACAATACAGCAATATCTAGGGGAACTACCGAACAACAGGCTTTTGCAAACACTTACTTTGAATTTCCTTTTGGCCTCTTGTTCTTTCCTCTCACGTTCTTTCTGTTCTTTCCTTTCCACCTGTCGTTTTTTCTCCTCCCTCTCTCTCTTCTTCTCCTGCTCCTTTGATTCCACTGCCCCCCTGATTATAAATAAGTGTCAGTGGTGTTAATGCTCACTAGAGGGCAGTGTTTATATAAAACTATAGACTTGTCTCAGACATCTCATCAGCTTTTGGGCACTGTAGAGTCCTCTGTCTGTCTAAAACCGGTTTCCAATTTCACAGATTGGTACAATAGAAAAAGTTGAATAGAACTTGGAGGGAATCTTTCTCACCATCTTTCGTCAAGATCTTCATACATTTCATCACTTTCACTGTCCTATTGGATGAAAAAGATGCAATCAGAATACTGTAGGCCTGTATGGTGGTATTTAATCAAATACATAGGCCTAAATTGGACAAATTAGGAATTAGGAAAACATTTCACCTTAGTCTTTTGACTAGGATGTCCTCCAGAGGGAGGGGGTGGAGGATTGTTCATTAATCCCACATCATCATAGTTCTCATCTGGGTCAGGTTGGATTCTGGAAGCAGAGACACAAAGTCAGTCAACTAGCCAAAATGACCCACCACATCACAATGGAAATAAGATCAGTGGACAAGTATGCCACTGGGCATAGACGTCAGTTCAACGTCGATTCCATGTTGATTCATTGTAATTTCATTGAAATGATGTGGAAACAACATTGATTCAACCAGTGTGTGCCAAGTGGGATTCTACTTTGAAAGTTACTGAAGGAAATAATGAATAGTAGGATCTAAACAAAAACACAGGGATTTGTGAAAGGGAAGGTGTGCTGTTTCTATGCTCTGAAGTAATTGCAGTGTGTGTCTTCAGGCTTATGTGCATTTTAATTATGTATGTACTTCACAGGAGGTTGGTGACAACTTAATTGGGGAGGACGGGCTCATGGTAATGGCTGGTGTGGAATGGAATCAAATACATCAAACATGGTTTCCATGGGTTTGATTCCATTCCATTAGCTCTGTTCTGGCCATTACTATGAGCCGTCCTCCCCTCAGCAGCCTCCTGTGATGTACTTCAATGCCAGTAGTGGTATTTTCTAATATCGTCCGGTTTTCATACGACTCCCCTCTGATTATCAGAGTCCGGCACTCACATGGCTTCTGGTGGTCGCGGGGGCAGGCTAAGGGCCATGGGATGAGAGGGCAGGGGTGGGGCCATATGGTTACTGGGGTGAGAGGCAGGGTTTGGTGGAACAGATCCCTTCTTTAACCCAGCAGGACCTTCAGGGGAGACAATACAGGCCTTTAGATGACCACCTCACACATACAGTGAAAAAGGAAATTGCATGAACATGTTCATTTTCAAATCAGCTACATATAGTGATTGAATGTTTTGCTACACCCACAATAACATCTGCTAAACATGTGTATGCAGTGGCTGATTTAGGTATAGTTGACATGGGCAGCCGCCCAGGGCGGAATGGGGACATTTGCGCGATTGGTTTTCTATCGATCATTTGCACATCACATCAATGATATCATGTCACCGTGTGGGACTTTTTGGTCAATTAACCTTGCCGGAGTGGGCGCACTGATTCTAGTTTGTGAGCTAGGCAGGCTACTGCCTGGGAAGGTCTCCCACTAACAAGTACGAGATGGGGAGGGGGGCAGGGGTAGGTTTACCTCAGGTCTCCCCACTGGAAGCCTGAGCTAGGGGGAGCGGAGGAATCTATCAAATTGCGCACCTCTAACTTTGTACAGTACTAATGCAATTCGAAAAATCAGTCACACTACAAAATGCTACCAAATAAACCACAATTCATTCATAATACTGTGAATATATAGTTTCACCGACATATTGAGGCATTTCTTTCTGGTTTGTGTGAAATGGTTAAGAATAATATAAAACCAGTCTGCACACCACCAAGGTGAATTAGTTTAGTCTTGACTCTTGGTTGACAGTGTTGGGGGATGGGTAATGTAGTCTTGACTCTTGGTTGACAGTGTTGGGGGACAGTGTTTGTATATGTTTTTACATTTATATAGTTTTAAATGTTCTCATTATTTATTTGTGTTGTTCCAAATGTCTGAATAAATATTGCAGTTAGTGCAGAATGGTGCTTTTTTTTTTGGGGGGGGGGGGGGGGGGGGGGACATCCATCCATTCGCCCAGGGATCTATGCAATCTAGAAACGCCACTGTCTGTATGTGACAAATAAAATGTCATTTTATTTGAATAAAGCATCAGTCCTGCTTCTTCTGTGGATGTTATTCTGTAGTTGAAAGGGAGAATAGCAGAGTTTGAGATGACCCTTGTACTCTTGGATACCTGGTTACTGAATATGTTGATTTTCAACCTGCATGTAGGCAACAATCATTACTCAAATCAATAAATAGTGTCTGTAACAGCTTTGGCCTACATTCTCACCAGGGGGAGTGTGGAATTCACATTGGATTCTTCTCTCTGCTGACTAACAGTAATGCATGCAAACCATGCTGAAATCTGTCTTTAGTCAAAACCATATCCCCATGTGGATCCAAACCTGAAACCTTTCACTTGAATATGTGCCTGTTTAAAGACGAACTTCCCAGTTAGGGTGCAAACATCAGCTGTAGAAAGGAGGAAGAAAAAAGAGAAACTAGAGAGGGAACTTATTTAGGGGAAGCATTCATTTCTGCATCTTTGGTTTTACATTTTGACATTAAATTACAGCACAGCTCCGTGTTTAACTTCACTTATTCTTTATGTAACAGAGCTTATATAAAGCAACGCACTGTGCTGTAAAGCAAATTCAACAGCTCTAATCTGTCTCTCAGTTGTCAGATTCTGTCTTGTGGTTTGTGATGAAGACCTATGATGCAGCCGAGTGTGTGAGTGAGTGTGTACTCTACGTGTGCATGCATGTGCGTGTGTGCGTATGCGTGTGTGCATGCAAGTTGCCTGCCTGTGTGTGTGTGTGTGTGTGTGTGCGCGTGTGTACATGCAAGTTGCCTGCCTGCGTGTGTGTGTGTCTGCGTGTCCTCTACTACTCGTCTCTGGGGGTTCTGATCAGTGGAGCATACAACCACATAAACCCCTCTGGTCTGGGTGCAAGACTGTAACGGTTCTCCTCTTGTGAAGTAAAGGCGGACCAAAGCGCAGCGTGGTGGTTGTTCATTGTATTTATTGACGAAACTATACATGAACAAACTAACGAAAACAAAACAAGAAACGTGAGAACTCAAAACAGCCCTGTCTGGTGCAAACACAAAAACAGGAACAATCACCCACAAACACACAGTGAAACCCAGGCTACCTAAATATGGTTCCCAATCAGAGACAATGACGAACACCTGCCTCTGATTGAGAACCATATCAGGCCGAACATAGAACTAGACCAAAACATAGAAAAACAAACATAGACTGCCCACCCAACTCACGCCCTGACCATACTAAATAAATACAAAAACAAAGGAAATAGAGGTCAGAACGTGACAGTACCCCCCCCCCCAAAGGTGCGGACTCCGGCCGCAAAACCTTGACCTATAGGGGAGGGTCTGGGTGGGCGTCTGTCCGCGGTGGCGGCTCTGGCGCGGGACGCGGACCCCACTTCGCCATTGTCTCAGTCCGCCTTATTGTCCGCCTCCGTGGCTTACTCACCATGCCCACCCCTCTCAATGACCCCACTGGACAGAGGGGCTGCTTGGGACAGAGGGGCAGCTTCTCGGGACAGAGGGACAGCTGCTCGGGACAGAGGGACAGCTGCTCGGGACAGAGGGACAGCTGCTCGGGACAGAGGGACAGCTGCTCGGGACAGAGGGACAGCTGCTCGGGACAGAGGGACAGCTGCTCGGGACAGAGGGACAGCTGCTCCGGGCGGAGGGGCTCTAGCGGCCCCTGGCTGACTGGCGGCACTGGCGGCCCCTGGCTGACTGGCGGCCCCTGGCTGACTGGCGGCACTGGCGGCCCCTGGTTGACTGGCGGCGCTGGCGCTGGGCTGACTGGCGGCACTGGTGGCCCCTGGTTGACTGGCGGCACTGGCGGCCCCTGGCTGACTGGCGGCACTGGCGGCCCCTGGCTGACTGGCGGCACTGGCGGCTCCTGGCAGACGGGCGGCACTGGCGGCGCTGGGCAGACGGGCGGCACTGGCGGCGCTGGGCAGACGGGCGGCGCTGGCGGCGCTGGGCAGACGGGCGGCGCTGGCGGCGCTGGGCAGACGGGCGGCGCTGGCGGCGCTGGGCAGACGGGCGGCGCTGGCGGCGCTGGGCAGACGGGAGGCTCCGATGGCGCCGGGCAGACGGGAGGCTCCGGCAGAGGCGCCGGACAGGCGGGAGGCTCCGGCAGAGGCGCCGGACAGGCGGGAGGCTCCGGCAGAGGCGCCGGACAGGCGGGAGGCTCCGGCAGAGGCGCCGGACAGGCGGGAGGCTCCGGCAGCGGCGCCCGACAGGCGGGAGGCTCCGGCAGCGGCGCCGGACAGGCGGGAGGCTCCGGCAGCGGCGCCGGACAGGCGGGAGGCTCCGGCAGAGGCGCCGGACAGGCGGGAGGCTCCGGCAGAGGCACCGGACAGGCGGGAGGCTCCGGCAGAGGCGCCGGACAGGCGGGAGGCTCCGGCAGCGCTGGAGAGGAGGAAGGCTCTGGACGGATGGGCCGGAGAGACAGCCTGGTACGGGGAGCTGCCACCGGAGGGCTGGGGTGTGGAGGTGGTGACGGATAGACCGGGCCGTGCAGGCGCACTGGAGCTCTTGAGCACCGAGCCTGCCCAACCTTACCCGGTTGAATGGTCCCGGTCGCCCTGCCAGTGCGGCGAGGTGGAATAGCCCGCACTGGGCTATGCAGGCGAACCGGGGACACCGTGCGCAAGGCTGGTGCCATGTAAGCCGGCCCAAGGAGACGCACTGGAGACCAGATGCGTAGAGCCGGCTTCATGGCACTTGGCTCGATGCCCACTCTAGCCCGGCCGATACGCGGAGCTGGAATGTACCGCACCGGGCTGTGCACCCGCACTGGGGACACCGTGCGCTCCACAGCATAACACGGTGCCTGCCCGGTCTCTCTAGCCCCCCGGTAACCACAGGAAGTTGGCTCAGGTCTCCTACCTGGCGTAGCCATACTCCCTGTTAGCCCCCCCCCAAGAAATTTTTGGGGCTGACTCCCGGGCTTCCATCCACGACGCCGCGCTGCCTCCTCGTACCAGCGCCTCTCCGCTTTCGCCGCCTCCCGTTCTTCCTTGGGGCGGCGATATTCTCCTGGCTGAGCCCAAGGTCCTTTACCGTCTAATTCGTCCTCCCATGTCCATACCTCCTCGCGCTGCTCCTGCTGCTGCTTTCTCCTTTGCCCATTACCACACCGCTTGGTCCTGTTGTGGTGGGTGATTCTGTAACGGTTCTCCTCTTGTGAAGTAAAGGCGGACCAAAGCGCAGCGTGGTGGTTGTTCATTGTATTTATTGACGAAACTATACATGAACAAACTAACGAAAACAAAACAAGAAACGTGAGAACTCAAAACAGCCCTGTCTGGTGCAAACACAAAAACAGGAACAATCACCCACAAACACACAGTGAAACCCAGGCTACCTAAATATGGTTCCCAATCAGAGACAATGACGAACACCTGCCTCTGATTGAGAACCATATCAGGCCGAACATAGAACTAGACCAAAACATAGAAAAACAAACATAGACTGCCCACCCAACTCACGCCCTGACCATACTAAATAAATACAAAAACAAAGGAAATAGAGGTCAGAACGTGACAAAGACGGAAAGTCTGAACAACTGCAGCATGTTTAGAAAACCACAGCAGAAGCATCTTCACTATTGATGGATTTGGCGGTATGTAATTTATTAGTTACGTTTGAGATAGAACACTTACCATCGGTACTAGCCTCTGTGCCCTTCTTGAACTTATCCAAGGTCACCCTAGGAGGCCGGTTGGGTTTGGCTGGCGCAGTCCCTATTGCCAGGAAATTGGGCATGGGGTTCAATTTGGGGGGGGGCGGGCTACTGTTGCTCACCCCCACGACTGGGGAGCTGGGACCCAGGGGCTTCTTAATGAAGCTGGGTGTCTTACTGGCTGTAGGTATAGGAAGACAAGAGTCGCTGGAAGTGAGGGGAAGTTTGGTTATTTCCTTTACCCCATTCTCAGATAGGGTATCTCCTCTGTTGGACATGTTCTGTGCAGTCCTGAAGTTGGAGGGTTTGAGGATAGAAGCTGCTCCCAGTGGTTTGGTTGTAGAATCCACTGCTCCATCCACACTATCCTCTGTCTGTAGACTCATCTTTGCAATGGAGATTATGTTTTTTTTGGAAGGGGGTATTTTGGGTGGGATGGAGTTCGAGGTACCCCCACTATCGTCAGGTTTGGGGCTGCTGTCTTTGACCCAGGAGGGTTTGGCCACACCCAGGGGAGGTTTGGGAAAGGCAGACTTGGTGTCAGACGAGGTTAAGCTCAGAGATGGCTTCTGGAGAGGGAGTTTGGGCAAAGGGCTTTTGACCTCAGCATCCTGGGATATCTCTGGGCCAGGTGGTTTGAGTTTATAGGGGTACTGTTTGACAAAGGAGGGTTTGCTGTCCTCTTGGGTGTTTCCAAACTTACTAGGGATAACTTTGATTTTGGGAAAGTCCCTGACTTCTGGAGCGCTCTTGGTGGAGATGGTGCTCTTGAGGAAGTTGGGTTTGGGTGCGGTGGAGGCTGCGCTGCCTGAGAGGCTGGTCTCCAGGGCATGTTTCTTAGGCTGGATGGGGGGTCCTGAGGACAGGGTGGGGTGCACTGTAGCTTTTGGACCTTCTGAGGAGATACCCTCTGTAGCATTTCCCCCCGTGTTGAAGCGAGCCATGATGGCCTTCACATCAGACTTGTTGTCCTGCTGGCAGGAAACAGAGAAAGACTACTGAGGAGGAAGTGTGCTTTATGTATACTCTCAGGAATTTCCCCTAATAAATATGAATTTGAGGAAGACGGAAACATTTAATGTCATTCACATCAATATTGCATTATTGATTCATTAACCACCATTGAAAATGTCTCTACTATACAAACACAGACACATTTAACGAGGGAGCTAGAGAAAGAAGAGAGGGAGAGAAAGGGAGAGAAAGGGGTGGGACCCAGGGGGGAGAAAGCTGGAGGTTGTAACAATTGTTCAATAACTGACATTTAGAAATTACTCCAACTTCCACATGTACAGCTACTCATTCCAAACCAATCACAACATCTAAGAGAAAGGTTGCTCTATGATTTTACAGCTCAGATTGATGAAACTCAAAGGATGGACTCTAAAAAGGATCCTAAGCCTTACGACCGAACCCTGAGTAAACTATACTGTCTTTGCACCATGTTGGTATTTTTAGCCACTTCAATCTCACTGAAGTAAGCCAACAATGATTCACTTACCTCTTTGTGTCTTGAGGTACTAAGAGCACTTAGACCCTCAGGACCCAGTGTGTGACAGATCACACAGGAAATGCAACAAAGTCATGGTGCTAAACAGGAAGTGGACACATAGGTGTTTTGTGCTCACATTACTTGATTAACCCATGCTTTGCTTTTTTTTTCATAGTCAATATAGGAGGTCTAACGATAATGGTTCTGCTACTTACTATTTGACAAAAACAATATATTGAATGGCTGGTTGTTAAAAATATAATTACGATGACCTAAGATGGCCCAAATAACCAGATTACCACTCTATGGTGAAAGAGTTCTTTAACTTCTGTGTCCGCCTACATTGTTGTTGTAGCTGTAGTCTCTTGTTAATCCTGTATTTCCACGCTCAAGATGCAAATGACAAAAAATCTGTTTTTTTGTGTTCTGTCTGTGTGAAAAGGTACCATAGGTTCTGGGAACTCTACTCTGGTGTGAGGTTTTGAACATGCATCTGTTATAAGCTGCACTAGTGATAGCTGCAGTAAAAGACTACTACTGTATGCTCCATGTTGTTGACAGTAAGGGATAAGTGGTGGATGACTTTAATCTTGTAGCACCACACCTCACATTAATGAGGTTTGTTTGAATTGAGACAGAGCAACCTATCATGAGGAAGTGTTGATAAGTCCGGAGGACAGACATTCCTATTGCACAAGGGTGACGGCACCCTGGCCAGGGAGGAACACGCTGTGCTGTTGTTGAACTTGGACAGACAATTGAGACAGCTAGGGGGGCAGAAGTGTCCATAAGAAGTGGCATCAACTAATCAATTAATGAAACATGTTAACACTTGTTTCACAATGTATTGTATTTAATGAATACACAAATAGCCTAAAAACATTGTGTCTTGCCATATAAAGAGCAACAACTTGTAACACAGCCACAGAGGGAGATTACTTATTAGGTATCTGAATATCATTCCCACTGGTTCAGCTTAAAGCAGTCAATGCACGTGACATGTTCAATCATTAGTTAAACACTACCCTTTGCCTCATTGGTGAGCATGCATGACTATTGCTCAACTCCGTAGTTTCCCCCCAGAAACGACACGGAATCCACTTCAGCTGGAATCCACTTACAGTGGCAAGAAAACGTATGTGAACCCTTTGGAATTATCTGTATTAGTAGTGGAAATTTCCTGTATTTACCAAATCATGAGACCAAACCACCACACAAGTCAGAGTTATCATAAAGTCCATCTTTAATTATTTTGAGCTCCATCACAACCCTGTGACTCTCAGATCAATTCAGTGTCTATAAATGAATTCTCTGAGAGTCCTTACACATTGCAACTGAGATCCTTTATAGCAAAGACACACATAGCCAGACAGCATTGGCTATAAATTATTGTTCAGCTTTCTCTCCTAAACTATGTCCTTATCTCGCTCTTGGTACCACTCAGGACCAAAAACAAAACCTCATCCACTAGCATATATCAAATACACCCCTCCTGGACAAGATCACAGAGACAGAGACTGGCACATAGACATTGTTGAGCCAAGAGATAATTGGTTCCCCCTCAATCATCCCTTCACATGGTTTAAAATATATGTTTACATATGAAGACAAGCTTGACCTCTCTCCTCTCTGCGGCCCAAGTAACTGAACCCAGGACAGAGAAAGCATAACTGCAAATGGCCACCACTATAGTACAACAAGATACATTCTAAATGAGAAGTAACTCACAAGCATATAATGAAAATAAAACATCTTATCTATGTTACCCAACTATTCTGATTCATCCCCAACAATTGGTCATCAAATTTGATCTGCTCCTCATCTAAGTCACAACGATAGACAAAAATGTTGTGCTTAAACTAATAACACAAATTATTATTGTATTTTTCTTGTCTATATTGAATACATAATTTAAGCATTCACAGTGTAGGTTGGAAGAAATATGTCAAACCCTAGGCTAATGATTTCTCCAAAAGCTAATTGGAGCCAGGAGTCAGCTAACCTGGAGGTTCAATCAATGAGACGAGATTGGAGATGTTGGTTAGAGCTGCCTTGCCCTATAAAAAACTCACAAGATTTGAGTTTACTATTCACAAGAAGCATTGCCTGATGTGAACCACGCCTTGAACAAAAGAGATCTCAGAAGACCTAAGAATGGTTGACTTGCTTAAAGCTGGAAAAGGTTAAAAAAAGTATCTCTAAAAGCCTTGATATTCATCAGTCCACAGTAAGACAAATTGTCTATAAATGGAGAAAGTTCAGCACTGTTGCTATTCTCCCTATGAGTGGCCGTCCTGCGAAGATGACTGCAAGAGTAGAGTGCAGAATGCTCAATGAGGTTAAGAAGAATCCTAGTGTCAGCTAAAGACTCACAGAATATTTGGAACATGCTAACATATCTGTTGACGAGTCTACGATACGTAAAACATGGGAGGACACCACGGAAGAAGCCACTGCTGTCCAAAGAAAACATTTCTGCACGTCTGAAGTTCCCAAAAGTGCACCTGGATGTTCTGTGGACAGATGAAACTACAGTTGAGTTGTTTGGAAGGAACACACAACACAGTGTGGAGAAAAAAAGGCACAGTACACCAACATCAAAACCTCATCCCAACTGTAAAGTATGGAGGAGGGAGCATCAGGGTTTGGGACTGCTTTGCTGCCTCAGGCCCTGGACAACTTGCTATCATTGACGGAAAAATGAATTCCCAAGTTTATTAAGGTATTTTTGCAGGAGAATGTTAGGCTTATCTGTCCTCCAATTGACGCTAAACAGAAGTTGGGTGACGCAACAGGACAACGACCCAAAACGCAGAAGTAAATCAACAACAAAATGGCTTCAATAGAAGAAAATACGCCTTCTGGAGTGGCCCACTCCTGACCTCAACCCGATTTGAGATGCTGTGGCATGACCTCACGAGAGCAGTTCACACCAGACATCCCAAGAATATTGCTGAACTGAAACAGTTTTGTAAAGGGGAATGGTCCAAAATTCCTCCTGACCGTTGTGCAGGTATGATCCGCAACAGAAAACATTTGGTTGAGGTTATTGTTGCCAAAGGAGGATCAAGCAGTTATTAAATCCAAAGGTTCACATACTTTTTCCACCCTGCACTGTAAATGTTTACACAGTGTGTTCAATAAAAACATGAAAACCTATAATTGTTTGTTATTAGTTTAAGCAGACTGTGTTTGTCTATTGTTGTGACCTAGATGAAGATCAAATTTTATGAAAATTTTATGCAGAAATCCAGCTATTTCCAAAAGGTTCACATACCTTTTCTTGCCACTAACTAGTTCATGTCCCTTACAAATGTAGCCATTTGGAAGCTAATCATTATTCAACAAAGATCTAAAGGAGAATGTGTGTCTGTCTGTTATGGATGTGCTAAAGACTGTGTGACAATGCTATCTCATGTTTATGACTTTACAGACACAGTGGGTTTCACTTGTCTAACGGCTACTGTATGTGTCACAAAGACATTAAAGAAGGTCCTTTCAGCATCCTTCTGTCTATAGTCACCTCACCAGAGATGTGCTACATGTCTAGCAGGAGTAAATTACAGCCAATAACAGAGGTTCTACAGCAACACATTGACTTTTTTGATACATGAGATTAGTTGGCTGTGAACTGGGAATTATTTTGGTATGACATGGCCTTGAGCAAAATCCATGGGTGAAAAAAAGTAGGCTGTTGTAATTAAGATTACTTAGAATTAATGATTTTTCCAACAAAATTATTAACCTCCTGACACGCTAAGGAGAGGTCAGTGTCTTAGATGTTGTTCTTATAGCTCAATAAATGAGAACATGTCTTGAGTAAAAGCAAAGAGGAACCAAAGGTTTCAAGTTGAAAAGGCTGTATTACACAATCCAAACTGCCACAACCCTGTTTAGCAAAACTGCTTTGAACAAGTACTTCTCTAATGCAGAGGTTAAGAGCTACTCTTATAAGAAAAAACAAAAAGACATCAAACTTTTCTAATCTCCGTCTCATAGCGCTTTCATAAAACTTCCAAGAAAAATCAGCAAAGAAAACAGGGCACCGTATAACAAAGAAAATTAAAATAGAATAGTATATATTTACAAAACTCCTGCTCCTACCTGCCACTACACTACGTTGTACAACAAGGACGGTAAACAAACAGTAAAGCTTTCCCAAGTGAAATGTTCTGCCCTGTTACATGTATATCCTACTACCATTCACTTTTTATATATAAACCCACCTGGCACTGACCTGTATATACTTGCATTCTCATGTTTCTTTAACTCTCATTGCAGTTCTTGTGTGTTTTTTAGTCAGACTTAACATTTTATCTATGTTATCTAAGTTATGATTATCATTGCACTGTTGGAAATATCTCTCAAGGTTAGAATATTACTGTACCACAGGAGGATGTTGGCACCTTAATTGTGGAGAATGGGCTCATGGTAATGACTAGAGTGGAATAAGTGGCATGGTATTAAAAACAGCAAACACCTGGTTTCCAGGTGTTTGATGACATTCCATTTGCTCCGTTCCGGCCATTATTATGAGCCGTTCTCCCCTCAGCAGCCTCATGTTTACTGTACTGTTTTACACCTGTTGTATCCTGTGCACGTGGCAAATAAACTTTAAAACTTGAAACATGAAGCTAGTTATACAGTAGCTAATAAAGATACAGTACCATTTACTGTAAGTCTGGTACTCACCATAGTGGGAACAGTCAGCGCCTAAGGAATCTATCCAGTCTGTACGTGGGCTGGTGGTCCTTGGGTAGGGGAGAGTCTTTGTTTGTGCATGTGAATGAGTTCCTCTGTGTGTGTGTGTGTGTGTGTGTGTGTAAGCAATTGTGACCTCAGTGTGTGTGCTTTTAACAACTTCCCCTCTCTGCAGAGGGACTCCTATTGAGTTATAAGTACAGCAGCCTTATCACTTTCTATTCATCTCCTGTATTTGCCTATTGCAAGCAGCCCCACTGCTGTTTTCATCTCCACTGAACCACCAGTGTCACATGTCTACTGTAATGTTTGTCATGTGAAATACGGCCTCTCTCCTCCTCTGGACTACCAGTCAAAAGTTTTAGAACAGCTACCAATTCAAGGATTTTTCTTTATTTTGACTATTTTCTACATTGTAGAATAATAGTGAAGACATCAAAACTATGAAATAACACATATGGAATAATGTAGTAACCAAAAAAGTGTTAAATCAAAATATATTTTATATTTGAGATTCTTCAAAGTAGCCACCTGAAAGATTAGTGGAATCTTTGTGGGTAGCTGGACAGGTATGATGACTGACAGTGAGGTGTCAGGTGACAGAGGAATGGATGAGACTGAGGCAGGAATTCCTATAACCATAAAGTGGTATATTTACTGAGTAGTCTGTGCTGCATCACTAAGGAAACAAATAACATGTATCTGATCAAATTCCTCATCCCAAAGATCATATAACAATCAGTCATGATTAACATAATTAGGGAAGTCAACAATCCAGTTCATTAAGAAGTCAATAGTACTCATCCGTAAGTCATTTAGGCTCGTAACTATTTATCATAAATCATGAAAGAATACAAACAGTGAATGGTTATTCAATCTATAATCCCCATTAGTTTGGTATCAAAATCGATCAGTTAGCAAACAATGACGTTTCTCATTTCACCCTTTCAATTGTCTTCATGTGTACATATAATTAATTTCATTACATATTAACTCTCTGGAGAGAGTTTGCTGCACTGAATGTAAAGGGGCTGAATAATTTTGCACGCCCAATTTTTCAGTTTTTGATTTGTTAAAAAAGTTTGAAATATCCAATAAATGTCGTTCCATTTCATGATTGTGTCCCACTTGTTGTTGATTCTTCACAAAAAAATACAGTTTTATATCTTTATGTTTGAAGCCTGAAATGTGGCAAAAGGTCGCAAAGTTCAAGGGGGCCGAATACTTTCGCAAGGCACTGTACATAATCTATGAGCACTCTTACTGTTTTACCTTAACTATCTACGAAATCCCTAGTTTGAAAGCGACTGTTTTCTGGAAGCTGTGCTACGCCTTTTCCCCTACATTTACCCCCACGTAGCAATTCAAGTTCTAGCCAATTAGTTTCAGCCCTTCTCCATTTGAGTGACAGCTAGCAAGATGCACACACAGCAGAGCGAGAGAGAGCGCAATGACATGGTGCACATATGTGATGTATTATGCAATTTTCGGGTTTCATTTTTGGCTTATGAGGGCTACTTTCAGAACTGCTGGCTAAAAAGTATACAAAAGTACAGGATAATCTCTATAATAACACTATGATCCAGAAGAGAAAATTATTTAGGATCAATGTAGGATCTATCTAAGCGAGATGGAGTCAGTAGACACAGACACACACATAGTAGTACCAAGTTGGTAATGGTGCAGGGTGAGGGTAGTGTCAGGCCCTGAGCTCAGGATGGTTGCCGTAGTAACTTTTCTCAGGGCAAGGTCACAGAAATGAAGCTCGTTCTCCTCCCTCTGCTGGACATACTGAGGTGTGCTGGCACTGGGCGTGGCTATCACCTGTATCACAAATGGATGAACACATCTATCACAAACAAACAGATTATTTGATATACTTAAAAGAGACCTATAAAAGCACATACCATAAGTCTTCTCTTCCCCTTCAAATGCTCTACAAAGTCCATCAGTGCTTTCTTATTGTTGTCATTCACTTCTCTGTGGTTTTTCTTCACTCTCCCTTTCCCTCTCCCTTTCTTCCCATCTTTCTTTCCCTTGCCTTTTTTGGGGGGGTTGTTTTTGGAAGGATTCTTCTCCCCCGCCAACGTTCTCTGGTTTGTTATCTCTAGAGTTGGCTACAGTCTTTCTTTCTCTTATCTCTACAGTAGAAGGATATGTGTTTATTTCTGTAAAAACATTTCCATTCTTGTTTTGGTTGTCCTTTCCCACAGCTTTGGAGTTTGCCTTCCCTGCGATGAAAACTTGTGTTCCTTTTGAATCAGTGGTCATCTACAAATGACGAGCCTAGAGCGACCGCTGAGAATGTCCTGAATTTTGCTCTTCAGTGCAGCCTTCCCTTTGCATTGTATACTCCTTTGGGACACTTGGTGTAGGACGGAACAGGTCTGCAGTATGTCTTCACAGATATCTTATTCAGCACGTTGCACCATGCAAATTAAGACACCATGATAACACAGAGGATAGAAATCAGCCGAAAAGAGGAAGATGTCAGAATCTTGTGAAATGAGAGTAAGCACGCATCTTCTCTGTAACATGGATATAGCACTTTAACTATTTGCACAATGTAACAACACTGTACTGTATATAGCCATAACATAACATTTTAAATGTCTCTATTCTTTTGGAACTTTTGTGAGTGTAATGTTTGTGGTTAATTTTGACTGTTTATTTCACTGTTGTTTATTATCTATTTCACTTGATTTGGCAATGTCAACATATGTTTCCCATGCCAATAAAGCCCTTTGAATTGAATTGAATTTATATATTGACAGACAGACAACAAAATAGGAGGTAAAGAATATTAAGTTTGCATGAAAACACTTGTGCCCCTGGTACTGATGGAGAAAATAAAAATATACGAATATGTTTCGCATAATTTTTTCATTAAGCAGTTTACAAAAAGTAGCTTACAAAAACTTCTGCAGGTTTCCTGTGATTCTTTGTGAAGGAATTGTGCAGGTGTCTCTTGCATGACTAGTCCTACAGAAATTTTGAAAATCTACATAACTACATATCCTCCAGCAATCCTGCAGAGCCAAAGGCTGCATGTGTAATATGTGTAGTGGAGGAAGGAGTCAGACGCAGGAAACAGAGAGTTCAGAGTAGCGCTACTTCTTTATTCACCAACCAGGTGAAAACAGACGCCACTCAAAACAAATGCTCCTTAAAACTTGTTGAGGATAGGGGGCAGTATTTTCACTTTGGATGAATTGCATGCCCATAGTGAACTGCATCCTACTCTGTCCTAGATTGCTAATATATGCATTTTATTCTTACTATTGGATAGAAAACACTGAAGTTTCTAAAACTGTTTGAATTATGTCTGTGAGTATAACAGAACTCATAGGGCAGGCAATCTTCCAAACAAGAAGTGAAATTCTGAATGTGGGGCAACTTTGACGTCATCGCCCCCTCCTTTCCCAACAAGATATGGCTCTGGTAGCACTTCCTACGCCTTCCACTAGATGTCCTCATTCAGTAGAAAGTGGAATGGAGCATTTGCTGTGAACTTTGACCGAATGGGAGGGGAAATAGTCAGTGTCCTGACAGAATGCCATTTTCCTGTGGCGCATTTCTCTGTGGATGCCACCGTTGTTCCATTTGGCTGCAGCTGAAAACGTATGATCCGGTTGGAACGTTAAAGGATATATATGAAAATAACATCCTGAAGATTGATTCTCTACTTAGTTTGACCAGTTTATTCGACCTGGAATTTATATTTTTGAAGTTTTCGAGCGAGTTATCCTGGACCAGCAGTCAGTTTTTGGGCACGTGAGCTGAAAGTGATAGCAAATGCAGCTACTTGGACACTAGTATTGGACATTATGGAACAAAACAACAATTTATTGTGGAACTAGGAGTCATTGCACTGCATTCTGATGAAAGATCATCAAAGGTAAGGGAATATTTATGTTGTAATTTCGTATTTCTGTTGACTCCAACATGGCGGAGAAATACTTTTACGTCTGAGCGCTGTCTCAGATTATTGCAATGTTAGGCTTATTCCGTAACGTTTAAAAAAAATCTGACACAGCGGTTGCATTAAGAACCAGTGTATCTTTAATTATATGTAGAACATGTATCTTTAGTCAAAGTTTATGATGAGTATTTCTGTTATCTGGCGTAGCTTTCTATAATTCCTCCGGATATTTTGGAGGCAGTTCTGAACATGGCGTCAATGTAAACCGAGATTTGTGGATATAAATATGCATATTATCGAACAAAACATAAATGTATTGTGTAACATGATGTCATATGAGTGTCATCTGATGAAGATTTTCAAAAGGTTAGTGATTCATTTTATCTCTAATCCTGCTTTTGTGACTATCTTTGGCTGGAAAAAATGGCTGCGTTTTCCCTTTGATTTGGTGGTGGTCTAACATAAATATATGTTGTGTTTTCACTGTAAAACATTTTTTTTAAATCGGACATGGGTAGATGAACAAGATGTTTATCTTTCATTTGAGGTATTGGAATTGTTAATGTGTGGAAGTTAAATATTTCTAAAGAATATTTTTGAATTCACTGCGCCACCTCTCCAAGACACTATTCCGGTCGTTTATGAACCCCTCGACCAAGCGTGTGATTGTTTCCAAGTCTACACGTGGGGCATTTTCATAGTTTTGAGTCACGCCTTTGGCTTTCAACACCACGTGATTGTCTTTTGTCCTAAAAGCATAGCTTTTGGGACCACAGGAGGACCATTCTGTGATATGGTCACCATCTCTGTGTTCACTCGTTAAACGACCCAGATAGTTGCTAAACAAATTCCAAAAATTCTTCAGGGTCTTTAATGATCGACATTGTTAGCATATTGCAACTCTTACGAAAGCTTCCCCCAAAGCAAGTTTAAGTACAATTTCGACACATTTATTTTGGTTTTGTTGACCTCTATTCTGTCAGGGTCAAGAAGTATGCCTTCTCTGTCGTGATAGTCTTGAATGTACTTGTCTTTGCTCTCTTGATCTGTGACCGATGCAGGATAGCCTGAAGCCATTTGCTTGCTCAAGAAGGTCTTGATGTACTCTTTAAAAAGAGTGTCTGATTTGCTGGAAAAGTTCCACACTTCAAAGATTTTGACCACACGATACCCCATCACTAGAGCCTTAGAGAATTCAACTGTGACCCCTACACCTATCAGGGCTCTTTCTTGATCTGAGTGATCACAAGGGTTTTCCTGGTTGTTGTTTTCACTGCAGGTCCGACAAAGGGGAAAGACAAGTTTTCCATGAGGTCCCTTGTAAGGCAATACTGGTATAAACAAACCCCTAGGAGGGAAGGCAGTTGCTTTGATCAGACCAAAATAGTTTTGGGGTAAGTCAAAGTCGCGGTGAATAATTTCAGGATGACACTTAGGATAGCATGAGGAACTCATTACATGAGGATAAAGGGATGTAAAATCGACATATCCTATTGTCTCGTCGGGTTGCGCTACATGCCTCAATGTCAAAGCATTGGTACGGCCTCCATACAAGTTTGTCGTGGTTCCAAGGGTTCTGGTGTGTCAAAGCTGGAAAGGAAGGCTCGAACATGAGGATCAGACTTTTTGATTGCGATCCATTCCTGCTCCCACATCACATTCACTTTTAACCCGCAAGTAGCCTGTAAATAATCAAATTTGTCTTGAAACTCTTGGCACATTTCCCCAAAAGTGTTTTGGGTTAGGACACACGTGGCCTGGGGAACAAATCAAGATGTTCAACCGTGGAAGAAACAACCGTTGTACTCAAACACGGTCTCAACACCGTCAATCTGTGTGTATCCATCTACATGATAAGACCCAAACGTTTTCTCACCCCTATTCAAAGCATGTTGAATAAAAATGTATTCATCCTGGGCCAAGTACTCCAACCATTGAATGGACCCACTAGAGTATGACTTGAATTGGCGTCGGTAGTTGTCAGGCGAGGAGATAGCTATAGATGCTGTAGGTAGAAAGTGTGTACGATAGGTTTTCATGCATGCCGATGCAATAGTTGTACAACTCCAGGGGTCAATGCCTGAATCTTTGATTACCTCTTCTCTGAATCTGAGGCATCCTTCACGAAGTATAACCACATCATTGTCACAGTATGATTCCATCTCTTTATGGAGATCAAAGGTGCTATGTCTTACTGTCTCGTACCACGTCATGAATCTTTCTCCCTCTTTGGGAGACATTTGATCACACCCGTACATTTCGGGGCTGGGATAAGATCCGATATAATGTAGATTCTCCTCAGATATGAAGAAGTGGGGAAACCAACCTTTCACAGAGTTTTCAAACCCCAAGGCCTCTGGCATTTGAGCCAATCTCATGGGTAAGAAGCTTAAACTGTCAATGTATCTCTGGTTTTGGGTGGGGTCTAAAAAACACAAGATTTTACTACCTTGAGCTATGACACTGGGTGCAACGCCTTGCTGTATCAAGGGGTTCAGAAGAAGGTAGGAGTCATAGGCTCTAGAATTGTACACTATAAACGTGAAGTTTCTGTACTGGGGTTTTCTAAAGTGTTTTAGAAAGAGCAGTGCACAATTGGGCCCCTCTGCCGACCACTTTTCACCCTTGAAAGTCATGATAGATACAAAACTAGGCAAATGAACCTCTGATTGCTGATTGCTGATTTGTCTCCAAATCATAGGCCTGAATATAACACTCGTGTGGCACTTCTTGAACCACTTCAGCGTCTCTGCTTTTCAAAGGCCCTTTACAGATTGGGCAATGTATGATTCCACACACATGAGTTTTAGGGCTATCTATTTTAAGGTTGTAATTGCAATAGCATTTTGGACATTTCTTGTTAATGTCACAACTGCTTACAGATTTACAGGTCTTGGGGTGCCATGTTTCAATTTTGTGTTTTATTCGTAACAGTAGGCCGAACGACATGTGCGCTGACAATCCACACAGGGTGTCAGGTTTAAGGGCTGCATCTGACAATTTTCATCCAGACATACTGAACAGTTATAATGGCACGAGTCCCCCTCATTTTGGGTGTAGCTGGTATGGCAGGATGGGCACACATATGGTACACCTAAAAACGCGGTGAGGTTGGTAATAGCATAATAGTGGGTGTTTTGCACATAAAAGTACAGAATCTGAGGATGAGGTTGGGGGTTGTTTTGGAATTTCAAGAGAAATGGGTCTACTGTGGTACAAAACCACAGTCTTGATGGTCAGAGAGTTTTCAAATTTGACTATGTCCGAGAAAGCCACCGCATCCTGTATACCTAGACCCACGGCCGTTTGGAGCTCTGTAGCCTTGTGTAACGCCGCTAGATCTGTACACCCAGGGTTGAGTAAATGTGCTAGGCCTATTGCAAGCATAGCTTATTACCAGGATTGTGAACGTTTATGAGATATGCCCTTTTATTGCTTATGATTTCTGATTGCATTAGGCTATCTAGTTTCCTTCTCTGACCCCCGCCACCCAGGGTTTAACGTATTATTTGCACTACAAGCTCAAGGGTCCTATCGGCTATGACGGATAAATTTGAGCTATAAATTGTTCAAGATCTGCTTCGCCATTGGGTAAAATAAGAGAGAGCCTGCATAACACTATCTCCACAAATTCCCGACTGTTGATGGAGTTTAGCTTTAAAGGAATGATTAGAATACTCCACTCAGAAACCATATAATTGTAGAAATTGACTAGAATCATAAAATTATAATTAATAATGATGTGTGTAGTTTTAGTCAGTCGAACAATATGACTATTATAGTGTCGCTATAAAATGAAGGTCCTTGTACTGTGCACGCCAGAACGTTCCCGTGAAAAAACACAGACTGTCTGAGTTCGGTGCCAACCTGACTAGAGATTTGGGAGAGAACGGGACATCTCAAGGACAAGGTCTCCCTAAACTCTGTCGGCTGAGTAGTGAGACAGTATGTGCATAGGATACCTTCTGTTTTGTGTAGAAGTATGTGTGTGCGTATGTTTGTGTGAATGTGTGAGCGTATGTTTGTGTGAATGTGCGTGAGAAGCCAATATAAAATGAATTGTTTTGTACAACAGGCTAGTGTGCTCTCGTAAATACATTTTCTGACTATTGTAGCTGGCCCTTCATTTCAACCAGTTTCTTACAAATTCTGGGTTTCAGGCTGAGTAATTAATTCAATTGGGTTTATGGACATTGAGAACATAATTCTCGTGACAAAGACATCATGAGGTTCGCCATAATATCTTGCCCTGTCTAACAGTTCATTCAGAGTATCCAGGATCATCACATAAAACACTGCATAGTCAAGATTCTGATTCACCCATGTGAAATTGAAAAATTGTCAAATCTCTGTATTGCTGAATTTATTTCGGTACACAACCCGGACACTTCTATCAATACCATCTCCCTCCTGATATATTTGACAATTTTCCAATTCCTCAAAAACATCGTATTGCATTTCAGACTCTTCGGACATGGGCGTTAATGGCGGGGTTTGTGGGGGGTCCGGTGTGGAAGATCTTAGACTCTCATTCATCTGGTTAATTAACGATATGAGGGCGTCCGGGATCTGGGTTAACAGGTTTTCATCGGTCGCCCCTGACTCTTTCATACGATTAATTATTTCTATGAGTTCGGGCGGTATCTGGGATAACAGGGTTTCATCTATCGGCATCATGTCTGTTACCCCAGCCTCATTCATGTGGTTAATTATAGCTTGGAGTTCGGGCGGTATCTGGGATAACAGGGTTTCAACTGTCTCAATTATGTCTGTTGGCTCTGACATTTGGATAATTAATGATGTGTGTTCTTGTGGTATTCTAGAAGGATACATGTTACATATATGTTTTTAGCGCCTGTATTTGCGTTTTTTAATCGGATTGCTGTTTAACAAACGTGGCATTATTCTATACCAGAAGGATAGATCCTGACAGTATTGTCGCTCGAGTAAAGCCCCCATTCGTTTGTAGAGCAAAACCTTTCGGGATTTTAGAGCCCTGGAAAAGGCTGTAAAAAACCTAACTTGTTCTATTTCAGGTTTGGGTGTTTCCACCAAAGAATTGGAGGAATCAATAAGGTTGGCCACCTCCCATAATAACAGGCCGTCTACCTCTGAAATGTCATTTAAAACGATGAAATCCTCCGGTTTCGTTGTTTCATTGTGAATGTCCGGTGAGCCGAAATCCTCCGCATGCTCTAGGTGTGTGAGGTCTTCTGCACTAGATGTCAACAGTCAATAGAACTTTGTCTGATGACTCTCAAGTGAAGGGGGGTCGAGTGACACAGGAAATAGTCACCACTGCCACGAGTTGACCATGCATTCACCAAGCGCTTTCACAGGGGAAGGACCTGCGTTCCACCGGTCATCTGAAGTCATTCTAATTCTCCGGTTGGAACGTTATTCAAGATATATGTAAACAACATTCTAAAGATTGATTCAGTACATCGTTTGACATGTTTCTACTGACATGTTACGGAACTTTGGACATTTCGTCACGTTGTAGTGGATGCGCTTTGTGACTTTGTAATTGTTTACCAAATGCGCTAACCAAAGTAGCTAATTGGACATAAATAACGGACATTTTCGAACAATTTCATTTATTGTGGACCTGGGATTCCTAGGACTGCATTCTGATGAAGTTCATCAAAGGTAAGGAAACATTTATAATTTATTTTCTGGTTTCTGTTGACTCCAACATGGCGGCTAATTTGGCTTCTGTTCTGATTACCTTTAAAATTATACAAAATGTCAAATACATTTCAGATATAATGCTACATATTAACAATACATAATTAAATTACCTCTGCTTTTTTGACGAGGGCTATTCTGACGAATCGCAGAAACCGGGGGCTCTTGACTTTTTTCACCAGGTATTCCAGATTCTGCCAGGCATGTCTCGTTGGAGTCTGAAAAAACATTATTAGTCATTGTTTTAACATATCAATCATCAAAAAAATGTATAAATAATTAAATATGTATAACTAATAATATACACTGCTCAAAAAAATAAAGGGAACACTTAAACAACACAATGTAACTCCAAGTCAATCACACTTCTGTGAAATCAAACTGTCCACTTAGGAAGCAACACTGACAATAAATTTCACATGCTGTTCTGCAAATGGAATAGACAGCAGGTGGAAATTATAGGCAATTAGCAAGACACCCCCAATAAAGGAGTGGTTCTGCAGGTGGTGACCACATACCACTTCTCAGTTCCTATGCTTCCTGGCTGATGTTTTGGTCACTTTTGAATGCTGGCGGTGCTTTCACTCTAGTAATAGCATGAGACGGAGTCTACAACCCATACAAGTGGCTCAGGGAGTGCAGCTCATCCAGGATGGCACATCAATGCGAGCTGTGGCAAGACGGTTTGCTATGTCTGTCAGCGTAGTGTCCAGAGCATGGAGGCGCTACCAGGAGACAGGCCAGTACATCAGGAGACGTGGAGGAGGCCATAGGAGGGCAACAACCCAGCAGCAGGACCACTACCTCCGCCTTTGTGCAAGGAGGAGCAGGAGGAGCACTGCCAGAGCCCTGCAAAATGACCTCCAGCAGGCCACAAATGTGCACCTGTCTGCTCAAACAGTCAGAAACAGACTCCATGAGGGTGGTATGAGGGCCCGACGTCCACAGGTGGGGGTTGTGCTTACAGCCCAACACCGTGCAGGACATTTGGCATTTGCCAGAGAACACCAAGATTGGAAAATTTGCCACTGGCGCCCTGTGCTCTTCACAGATGAAAGCAGGTTCACACTGAGCACGTGACAGACGTGACAGAGTCTGGAGACGTCGTGGAGAACGTTCTGCTGCCTGAAACATCCCCCAGCATGACCGGTTTGGCGGTGGGTCAGTCATGGTGTGGGGTGGCATTTCTTTGGGGGGCCGCACAGCCCTCCATGTGCCTGCCAGAGGTAGCCTGACTGCCATTAGGTACCGAGATGAGATCCTCAGACCCCTTGTGAGACCATATGCTGGTGCGGTTGGCCCTGGGTTCCTCCTAATGCAAGACAATGCTAGACCTCATGTGGCTGGAGTGTGTCAGCAGTTCCTGCAAGAGGAAGGCATTGATGCTATGGACTGGCCCGCCCGTTCCCCAGATCTGAATCAAATTGAGCACATCTGGGACATCATGTCTCGCTCCATCCACGCCCGCCACGTTGCACCACAGACTGTCCAGGACTTGGCGGATGCTTTAGTCCAGGTCTGGGAGGAGATCCCTCAGTAGACCATCCACCACCTCATCAGTTGCATGCCCAGGCGTTGTAGGGAGGTCATACAGGCACGTGGAGGCCACACACACTACTGAGTCTCATTTTTACTTGTTTTAAGGACATTACATCAAAGTTGGATCAGCCTGTAGTGTGGTTTTCAACTTTAATTTTGAGTGTGACTCCAAATCCAGATCTCCATGGGTTGATAAATTTGATTTCCATTGATAATTTTTCTGTGATTTTTTTGTCAGCACATTCAACTATGTAACGAAAAAAGTATTTAATAAGAATATTTCATTCATTCAGATCTAGGATGTGTTATTTTAGTGTTCCCTTTATTTTTTTGAGCAGTGTATAATATATACAGTGCCTTGCGAAAGTATTCGGCCCCCTTGAACTTTGCGAACTTTTGCCACATTTCAGGCTTCAAACATAAAGATATAAAACTGTATTTTTTTGTGAAGAATCAACAACAAGTGTGACACAATCATGAAGTGGAACAACATTTATTGGATATTTAAAACTTTTTTAACAAATCAAAAACTGAAAAATTGGGCGTGCAAAATTATTCAGCCCCCTTAAGTTAATACTTTGTAGCGCCACCTTTTGCTGCGATTACAGCTGTAAGTCGCTTGGGGTACGTCTCTATCAGTTTTGCACATCGAGAGACTGACATTTTTTTCCATTCCTCCTTGCAAAACAGCTCGAGCTCAGTGAGGTTGGATGGAGAGCATTTGTGAACAGCAGTTTTCAGTTCTTTCCACAGATTCTCGATTGGATTCAGGTCTGGACTTTGACTTGGCCATTCTAACACCTGGATATGTTTATTTTTGAACCATTCCATTGTAGATTTTGCTTTATGTTTTGGATCATTGTCTTGTTGGAAGACAAATCTCCGTCCCAGTCTCAGGTCTTTTGCAGACTCCATCAGGTTCTTCCAGAATGGTCCTGTATTTGGCTCCATCCATCTTCCCATCAATTTTAACCATCTTCCCTGTCCCTGCTGAAGAAAAGCAGGCTCAAACCATGATGCTGCCACCACCATGTTTGACAGTGGGGATGGTGTGTTCAGCTGTGTTGCTTTTACGCCAAACATAACGTTTTGCATTGTTGCCAAAAAGTTCAATTTTGGTTTCATCTGACCAGAGCACCTTCTTCCACATGTTTGGTGTGGCAAACTTTAAACAACACTTTTTATGGATATCTTTAAGAAATGGCTTTCTTCTTGCCACTCTTCCATAAAGGCCAGATTTGTGCAATATACGACTGATTGTTGTCCTATGGACAGAGTCTCCCACCTCAGCTGTAGATCTCTGCAGTTCATCCAGAGTGATCATGGGCCTCTTGGCTGCATCTCTGATCAGTCTTCTCCTTGTATGAGCTGAACGTTTAGAGCAGGGGTGTCAAAGTCAAATGGACGGAGGGCCAAATAAAAAAATCAGCTACAAGACGAGGGCCGGACTGTTCGAATGTTCATTGAAAAATTTTTAAATGACGCATATAGTCTAGTGAACCTAATTGAACCTACTGAAAACCTAACAAATATATTACAATATGATCAGATAAATAAAGCAATATTTTCTTATGGCTCTGTCAGTAATCTTTAATTTTCAACAGACACAAAAGACAAATTTCCTTTATATAAATATCCCCATAACATGAACATTAAATGAAAGAAACCGGTATTCAAGGCACCATCAGTAGACTATATTTTCTATTTTAGCAAAAGTGGGCTAAATTTACTTCAAAGAAAAAACAATAATAGCAATTTTCTATCATCCACTCAACTGAAATATTTTTAAAATATAATTGGATTGAAATACAAAAAAATAAAGTGCAAAAATCTATTAATCAAAAACAACACTTTGTTTAAGGAGAAGTAACATGCAGTGAAAACAAATATTAAATTTTAACTTTTAAACTTGAACTGAGTAAAAACTCTAAATATGTGATTGCACAGTAATGTTCACTTGTTTGAGGTTGAGGGTGATACTTGGTGGTGTCCCATCTTTTCCACAAGTTCATCAATGTTCGGGGTAAGGCTCTGAGCTGAAGAAATCCTCAGAATTGAGTGGAGGTGTTCAGCAGTAAGTCGACTTCTGTGTGATGTTTTGTTCAGGTTCATCAAAGAAAACAGTTGTTCACACAGGTATGTGCTGCCAAACATAGACAACGTTTGAGCAGCCTGGATGCGCAGCTGGGGCATTGTGCCGGGGAGGAAACGGGCGAACTCCGCAGCACCCACTGCCGCATATTTTGCCCTCAGTGCATCATTGCATTGGAGGTCAATCAACTCCATTTGGAGGTTTGGTGGTGAGCTTTCCACGTCAACAGCAAATGGGTTACCGAGCAGTTCCAACCTGCTTTTTTGTGCTTCAAAGTCAGCAAATCGGCGTCGAAAGTCAGCGGCAAGCATACCTATTTTATCAGCCAACTGTGTGCTCGGGAACGCACTGGTAGAGAGCTTCTCTTTCATGGTCTGGCAGCTGGGAAAGTGGCTCAAATTTTCTTTCCGCATCTGCGTCTCCCACAGAGTCAGTTTGGTTTTAAATGCCTTCACTGTACTGTACATATCAGAGATGACACGATCCCGACCCTGCAGCTGCAAGTTTATTGCATTCAGATGACTCGTAATGTCACACAGAAAAGCCATTTCACACAGAAACATTTCGTCTCGGAGTTGTGTTGTGTCTTTCCCTTTGCTGTCCAAGAACAGACAAATCTCCTCACGAAGCTCGAAACATCTTTGAAGCACCTTTCCCTGGCTTAGCCATCGCACCTCTGTGTGATAAGGCAAATCACCATGCTCCGTTTCTAACTCCGTCAGAAATGCCTTGAACTGGCGGTGATTCAAACCTTTGGCTCTGATAAAGTTAACTGTGCGCGTGATGATGCTCATTACATGCTCCATTTTCAAGGCTTTACCGCACAACGCTTCCTGGTGTATGATACAATGATAAGCTGTCAGCTCACCTGTCGCGTTTTCCTCTTGCATCTTTTCCCGTATCTTCGCCACCAGTCCGCTCCTGTGTCCACACATCGCAGGTGCTCCGTCGGTTGTCAAACCCACGAGTTTTTCCCAAGGCAGCTCCATCTCATTTACACATCTTGACACCTCTTCATACAAATCATGCCCCGTAGTTGTGCCATGCATAGGACGTAAAGCCAAAAACTCCTCTGTCACGCTTAGGTTGGAGTCCACTCCGCGGATGAAAATTGACAACTGGGCAATGTCAGAAATGTCGGTGCTCTCATCCACAGCCAAGGAATATGCAATAAAATCTTTTCCCTTTTTCACAAGCTGCTCTTTTAGATTGATGGACAACTGGTCTACTCTCTCGGCAATGGTGTTTCTGCTCAGACTCACATTTAAAAAGAGTTGCCTTTTTTCTGGGCAAACTTCGTCACAAACTTTAATCATGCAGTTTTTGATGAAATCCCCCTCCGTAAATGGCCGGGCTGATTTAGCGATCTCTTCTGCCAAAATAAAACTGGCCTTGACAGCAGCCTGGCCTTTGAGGCCTCGTTTTAATTCCTCTGCCTTTTGTAGCCTTTGTTCCATGTCCATATTCTTGTTTTTGTCCGCGTGTTTCGTTTCATAATGTCGTCTCAGATTATACTCTTTCAGTACCGCCACACTTTCTCCACACAGAAGACACACAGGTTTTCCAGCTACCTTCGTGAACATATACTCCGACTCCCACCTTGTTTGAAACCCCCGGTTCTCAGTATCCACCTTCCGTTTTGCCATTTTTGATGGGTATCTGAAAGTTAATTTTACTGTGATGCTGACGACTGCTGTGCCAATAAATATTGAAATGAAGCAGCCTACTGCTCGGTGCGTCACCTTTGCATTGTGGGAAATGTAGTATTGGTGCGTGTAAAAGATCTGCGGGCTGCCGGCTTGCTGCGGGCCGGTTCTAATAATAAATCAAGATCATCCCAGGGGCCGTAAAAAACCTTCTTGCGGGCCGGATGTGGCCCGCGGGCCTTGACTCTGACATATGTGGTTTAGAGGGACGGCCAGGTCTTGGTAGATTTGCAGTGGTCTGATACTCCTTCCATTTCAATATTATCGCTTGCACAGTGCTCCTTGGGATGTTTAAAGCTTGGGAAATATTTTTGTATCCAAATCCGGCTTTAAACTTCTTCACAGCAGTATCTCGGACCTGCCTGGTGTGTTCCTTGTTCTTTATGATGCTCTCTGCGCTTTTAACGGACCTCTGAGACTATCACAGTGCAGGTGCATTTATACGGAGACATGATTACACACAGGTGGATTGTATTTATCATTATTAGTCATTTAGGTCAACATTGGATCATTTAGAGATCCTCACTGAACTTCTGGAGAGAGTTTGCTGCACTGAAAGTAAAGGGGCTGAATAATTTTGCACGCCCAATTTTTCAGTTTTTGATTTGTGAAAAAAGTTTGAAATATCCAATAAATGTCGTTCCACTTCATGATTGTGTCCCACTTGTTGTTGATTCTTCACGAAAAAATACAGTTTTATATCTTCATGTTTGAAGCCTGAAATGTGGCAAAAGGTCGCAAAGTTCAAGGGGGCCGAATACTTTCGCAAGGCACTGTATATAGAATGGCTTCATACCGTATCCATGGAGCGCCGTTTCTTGAAGCAGTAAGTTCCCTGCCCAGTAACACTTTTTGGTCTGGGGTGATTCTGCGCAATGTACTTGCGCACGAGTTGTGCATTGCTTGTTTGGGTCTGGAATATGGAGCGAGGGGGGGGAGTTGACGGGATGTTTAAATCCTCGGTTCTCGGTGTGTTTGAGAAAACGTTCGTACAGAATGGGAGAATAGCATCTATGTCATCTTCTCCGCCATAGTCGTTCAGAGTACATAATGCGGTATGTCAGCTGTAAACACAAATAGCTTTTAAAATAGGGTGCACACTTTTTGTTTTTAATGTATAAATATTCTTGTGTATGTGATTATTGGACTTACGTCTACAATAATGTGATGGGGACTGGCTGCATGCGTGTTGCTCCTCTGAACACACTTCTAACGAAGGCTGTTCCAGATCATTTATTCCCCGGAGCAACTGCGTAAAGGATGGATGGATACCCTACAAACGTTAGATAATATTAACATATTTTTATCCGAGTTATATATACATTTTAAATTATAAGAATACGTACATTTGACATATTTCCTAAAAAATCATTGCCCCCCGTTTAAAAAAACATCACGTCGGTTTAATATTCCAATAATATCAATAATATCCATACCATTCCCTGAAAATACCTAGCCTTCAAATCAAATATATTATTTTCACTGAGTTATTTTCACTAACTCACCTTCAGAAAGCTCCATTAGGACGGATTCACGGATGATCTTTTAGCTGTTCTGGGCTGTTGGCCTGGTGTCTGGAGTTAAGCTTTTGGCCATTCGTACAGAGGGGATAGTATCTGTTTCACTAGCCTCGCTCCGCGGTCTTGGCTCAAAGGAGAGATATTCTGTAATGATCTTACAGAGCGGGGATGACGTTTTTTTCGGGTGGCAGGACCTCGGAATGTTTAGAGACCCCAAAACCACAGGTGGAGAGAGATAGAGCCTTGGGTGCAAATGCCATGGCATTGTTGAACACACACCTCCACCCCCTTTTGTTTTGAAACACACACACACCTACACTCGCACGCAGACGCCCGCACACACATCTTTTCCGAAATGATTTTTCTCAGAGACATGCATGATGATAGATCTAAAAGACAGAGCCCCTTCGTTAAAGGCGAGATACCTCTTTAAAACAATTTATTTAATTCATTATATTTAGTACATACAGTGTAAAACATGTTATAATCAATTTAACATTTTTACTATTCATTTATTACAGATAAAGGGGCCGGTTAGCCCTGACCCCCATCCGTCTCCAATTCACCCACGTCAAGACATGCTCTCTTGCTCTCAGGATATTCCACAAACTCTCCGTCAAGGCTCCGTAAGTTTTCACTCCAGGGATAGATCAAACGTCTGGCATGTAGATCCTGGGTATGTTTTAAGGATAGACGTGGCCAGCGCCGTAATTGTTCACGATTTTGGAAAAGACTGTCCAGCTTATTCATCAGGGTTATGTATATAGGGTAATCAATCCATTTAAAGCTAAACACTGACATAAAAAAATTTACATCCTTGCAGGCTTTGGAAAATACATATGAACGGACAGACTTCGTCGCATTTGTTCACTATCAAATTGTTCACATGCTAAAATTGTCACTTTAGAGTCGGGGCTAAACGCTATTGAAGCGATTCTTAGGGCCTTCAAATCACTGCGCCAGCACACAAGTTCTTCCATTGCATTTCCTGGCAGGGTTGTACTGCTCAGGGCCTGTTCAATTTGACAGAGCGCTAGCCTTATCTTGAGCCATTCTCTCATACGTATGGAATGGAATCAAAACCCGGGGAAAAACTCCCGGGTTTTGCATGATAAAGGTGTTTGGGGCCGCTGTCTGTGAATATCTTAACAGTAGAATCCTTCGGTTGGAATATGTAAGACATATGTCCATCACTCGTATCCAAAACTCCTTTAAAACATTCAGGGGCCTCACACAAAACGTCCTCAATGCTTTTATCATTGGGTTCGTGACAAGAGATGCATAGCACCCCGAGAATTGGCCTAGGATACATACTTTTCTGTTTAATGTTCTGGGTTTTATTTTTAAAATCTTGTTTAGTGTTCTGGGGCCGCATGTGTTGTTCTGGGCTTTATTTATAATGCGTCTGCATCCCCCCCCCCCCCCCCCCCCCCCCACACACACATTCCTGCTTCATAGACAACAACCCTAAGGGCAATAAAATAGGGGGGATGTGGTGTCATCCTCTTTGAAAAGTTCAAACACAACCCCCCCCAGTTCAACCAGGTCCCTACACATAAATCATCATGACAACTTCAAAGGTATAGATGCAATATAGATATAAATTAACACACCCTCTAACACGTGACAACAGGAACAGGATGTCCTGGCCGGATACCCATATTTGGGTATGTACGCGTCATCTGGACATTGGGTCATAAATCAGTCTACTTTATTCTCTCTGTAGTATACCGGATGGATTCTACAATACAACAAGATCTAGGGGAACTACTGAACAGCAGGCTTTTGGGAACACTTACTTTGAATTTCCTTTTGGTCTCTTATTATTTTGTCTTACATTCTTTCTGTTCTGTCTTTTCCACCTCCTATCGTTTTTTCTCCTCCCTCTCTCTCTTCTTCTCCTGCTCCTTTGATTTCACTGCCCCTCTGATTATAAATAAGTGTCAGTTGTGTTAATGCTCACTAGAGGGCAGTGTTTATACAAAACTATAGACTTGTCTCAGACGTCTCATCAGCTTTTGGGCACTGTAGAGTCCTCTGTCTATGTCTAAAACCTGTTGCACGTTTCACAGATTGGTACAATAGAAAAAGTTGAATAGAACTTGGAGGGAATCTTTCTCACCATCTTTCATCAAGATCTTCATATATTTCATCACTTTCACTGTCCTATTGGATGAAAAAGATGCAGTCAGAATACTGAAGGGGTTGGAGGGCTGTTCATTAACCCCATATAATCTGTTACGTTCCCCAGTTTCTGTGTTGTGTTTGTTTTTTTGTATGTGTGTGTTTCAGGATGGCTTCCTGAAATTCCCCCAAGCAGCTGATTGGTCAGCCCTTTTTGCTAATTGGAGCTGACCCCGCCCTCTCGTCAGTGGATACAGCTGTATCCCATTACAGACTCCTTCTATATAAGCGAGTGTTCTGTTGCTACAGAGAGCTGAGGTTTATGTCCTGTATTTTGGAGAGTGAGAGTGAGAGTGAGAGTGAGAGTGAGAGTGAGAGTGAGAGTGAGAGTGAGAGTGAGAGTGAGAGTGAGAGTGAGAGTGAGAGTGAGAGTGAGAGTGAGAGTGAAATGTTATTGTTAAGTACTTTGTAGCCGCTGTATTAAGGTATGTGTGTTTTTGATTATTGAAATTGTTTACTCACGTTTGTATTCTGTTTTTGTTCCCAGGGGGGAAGGGGAAGGCACCTAGGGAGTGTCTATACACACTAGGTAAGACCTGGGCGGACCACCCCCTGTATTTTGGTTAGCGCACCAGGTGGTAAGTAGTGGGCAGGTAAGGTAGGAGAGAAGGCTTTGACATTTACTTTCTTTGCTTTGGTTCTGTTACAGCCCCTTTTCCCCAAATTTACCTTGTGAAGGAATAAATTCTCTGCTTTTGTCATCCTTACTCGCACCTACAATCCCATACCTTGTTCACTCCACGGAGAGTTGAATTCTAGCAGGGTGTTGCGTTCCCTCTTCCCAGAGGCGTACGTAACATCATCATAGTTCTCATCTGGGTCAGGTTGGATTCTGGAGACAGAGTCACAAAGTCAGTCAACTGGCCAAAATGACTCAGCACAACACAATGGAAATAAGATCAGTGGACAAGTATCCCACTGGGCATAGACATCAATTCAATGTCGATTCCATGTTGGATCACTGTAATTTATTTGAAATGATGTGGAAACAACGTTGATTCAACCACTGTGTGCCCAGTGGGATTCAACGGTGAAGGTTACTGAAGGAAATAATGAATAGTAGGATATAAACAAAGAACTGGGTTTTGTGAAAGGGAAGGTGTGCTGTTTCTATGCTCTGAAGCAAGTACAGTGTGTCTCTAGAGCCTTATGTGCATTTTACTGGGAAGGACGGGCTCATGGTAATGGCTGGTGTGGAATGGTATCAAATACATCAAACATGGTTTCCATGGGTTTGATTCCATTCCATTAGCTCTGTTCTGGCCATTACTATGAGCCGTCCTCCCCTCAGCAGCCTCCTGTGATGTACTTCAATGCCAGTAGTGGTATTCTCAAATATCGTCCGGCTTTCACACGACTCTCCTCTGATTATCAGAGTCCGGCACTCACATGGCTTCTGGTGGTCGCGGGGGCAGGCTAGGGGCCATGGGGTGAGAGGGCAGGGGTGGGGCCATATGGTTACTGGGGTGAGAGGGCAGGGGTGGGGCCATATGGTTACTGGGGTGAGAGGGCAGGGGTGGGGCCATATGGTTACTGGGGTGAGAAGCAGGGTTTGGGGGAACAGATCCCTTCTTTTACCCAGCAGGACCTTCAGGGGAGACAATACAGGCCTTTAGATGACCTCCTCACGCATACAGTGAAGAAGGAAATTGCATGTACATGTTCATTTTCAAATCAGCTACATATAGTGATTGAATACAAGCATTTTTCTACACCCGCAATAACATCTGCAAAACTGGTATGCGACAAATACAAATTATTTTATTTGAATCAAGTCTCAGTCCAACTTGTTCTGTGGATGTTTTTCTGTAGTTGAAAATGAGAATAGCAGAGTTTGAGATGACCCTTGTACTCTTGGATACCTGGTGACTGAATATGTTGATTTTCAACCTGCATGTAGGCAACAATCATTACTCAAATCAATAAATAGTGTCTGTAACAGCTTTGGCATACATTCTCACCAGGGGGAGTGTGGAATTCACATTGGATTCTTCTCTCTGCTGACTAACAGTAATGCATGCAAACCATGCTGAAATCTGTCTTTAGTCAAAACCATATCCCCATGTGGATCCAAACCTGAAACCTTTCACTTGAATATGTGCCTGTTTAAAGACGAACTTCCCAGTTAGGGTGCAAACATCAGCTGTAGAAAGGAGGAAGAACAAAGAAAAACTAGAGAGGGAACTTATTTAGGGGAAGCATTAATTTCTGCATCTTTGGTTTTACATTTTGACATTAAATTACAGCACAGCTGCGTGTTTAACTTCACTTATTCTATATGTAACAGAGCTTATATAAAGCAACGCACTGTGCTGTAAACCAAATTCAACAGCTCTAATCTGTCTCTCAGTTGTCAGATTTTGGCCTCGTGACTTATTAGTTATGTTTGAGACAGAACACTTACCATCGGTACAAGCCTCTATGCCCTACTTGAACTTTTCCAAGTTGAACCTAGGAGGCCGACTGGGTTTGGCTGAGGCAGTCTCAAATGCCAGGATATTGGGCAGGGGGTTGTTGGCACCTTAATTGTGAAGAATGGGCTCATGGTAATGACTGGAGTGGAATTAGTGGCATGGTATCAAATATATAAAAAACATTGTTTACAGATGTTTGATGCCAGTCCATTTGCTCCGTTCAGGCCGTTATTATGAGCCGTTCTCCACAATTAAAGGTGCCTACAACCTCCTGTGGTACAGTGAAATTCTAACCTTGAGAGATCTTTCCAACAATGCAATGATAATAATAACATAGATAATAACTTAGATAACATAGATAACATTTTAAAAAATAAGTCTGAATAAAAACTATACAAGAACAACGATGAGAGTTAAAGAAACATGAGAATGCAAGTATATGTAGGTCAGTGCCAGTGCCTGTACTCAATGTACAGGGATACTGGAGTGGTCTAGGTTCTCCCCTCAGCACCCTCCTGTTCACTGTACTGTTTTACACCTGTTGTATCCTGTGCACATGGCAAATAAACTTTGAAAGTTGGAGCTAGTTATACAGTAGCTAATAAAGATACAGTACCATTTACCTCTTAGGGTCCCAACTCACGATGATCTGATTGCAAGTCTGGTACTCACCATAGTGGGAACAGTCCAGGGTATCTATCTAGTCTGTACGTGGGCTGGTGGCCCTTGGGTAGAGGAGTGTCTTTGTTTGTGCATGTGAATGAGTTCCTCTGTGTGTGTGTGTGTGTGTGTGTAAGCATTTGTGATCTCAGTGTCTGTGTGCTTTTAACAACTTCCCCTCTCTGCAGAGGGACTCCTGTTGAGGCATAAGTATGGCAGTCTCCTCCTCTGGACATACACTACCGGTCAAAGATTTTAGAACACCTACTCATTCAAGGGTTTTTCTTTATTTGTACTATTTTCAACATTGTGGAATGATAGTGACGACATCAAAACTATGAAATAACACATATGGATTAATGTAGTAACCAAAAAAGTGTTAAACAAATCAAAATACATATTTTTTTAGATTCTTCAAATAGCCATTTTTTGCCGTGATGACAGCTTTGCACACTCCCGGCATTCTCTCAACCAGCTTCACCTAGAATGCTTTTCCAACAGTCCCATGTATGCTGAGCACTTGTTGGCTGCTTTTCCTTCACTCTGCGGTCCAACTCATCCCAAACCATCTCAATTTTGTTGAGGTTGGGGGATTGTGGAGGCCAGGTTATGTGATGCAGCACTCCATCACTCTCCTCCTTGGTAAAATAGCCCTTACACAGGGGTCATTGTCCTGTTGAAAAACAAACGATTGTCCCACTAAGCCCATCCAGATGGGATGGCATATCGCTGCAGAATGCTGTGGTAGCCATGCTGGTTAAGTGTGCCTTGAATTCTAAATAAATCACAGACAATGTCACCAGAAAATCACACCCACACCATCACACCTCCTCCTCTGTTTTACGATGGCAAATACACATGCGGATATCATCCGTTCACCCACACCACGTCTCACAAAAACACGGCGGTTGGAACCAAAAATCTCCAATTTGTACTCCAGACCAAAGGACAAATTTTCACCGGTCTAATGTCTATTGCTCCTGCTTCTTGGCCCAAGTAAGTCTCTTCTTCTTATTGGTGTCCTTTAGTAGTGGTTTCTTTGCAGAAATGTGACCATGAAGGCCTGATTTACAGTCTCGTCTGAACAGTTGATGTTGAGATGTGTCTGCTACTTGAACTCTGTGAAGCATTTATTTGGGCTGCAATTTCTGAGGCTGGTAACTCTAATGAACTTATCCTCTGCAGCAGAGGTAACTCTGGGTCTTCCATTCCTGTGGCGGGCTTCATGAGAGCCAGTTTCCTCATAGCGCTTCATGGTTTTTGCCAATGCACTTGAAGAAACTTTCAAAGTTCTTCACATTTTCCGGATTGACTGACCTTCATGTCTGAAAGTAATGATGGACTGTTGTTTCCCTGCTTATTTGAGCTGTTCTCACCATAATATGGACTTGGTCTTTTACCAAATAGGGCTATCTTCTGTATACCGTATCACAAAACTACTGATTGGCTCAAACGCATTAAGTAGAAAAGAAATTCCACAAATGATCTTTTAACAAGCACAGCTGTTAATTGAAATGCATTGAAGCTTGAATTGATTGAATTGAATTGATTTGAATTGAATTGAATTGATGCATTGAATGCATTGAAGCTGGTTGAGAGAATACCAAGAGTGTGCAAAGCTGTCAAGGCAAAGGGTGGCTATTTGAAGAATCTCAAATGGAAAATATATGTATATTTGTTTAACTGTTTTTTTGGTTACTACATGACTCCATATGTGCTATTTCATAGTTTTGATGTCTTCACTATTATTTACAATGTAGAAAATAGTACAAATAATGAAAAACCCTTGAATGAGTAGGTGTTCTTAAACTTTTGACCGGTAGTGTACATCATGCACTAGTATACAAAACCCTGTAATACAATTGACTGTATTATGTGACAAGAGGATCAGAGACACAAAGACGAAAGTCCACTGGCCAATACAGTCAAATCTGAGGGCTCGCCAATATGTGAATGAAGGATTGATGTTGTTGTTCATTGTTGAAAGAGACTGTGGAAATGAAATGAAAAGTGTCTGGGTGTATGCTGTGTGAAATTTTAGATAGTACCTAGCCAAGATCTTTAATGAAATAGATTGATCTGAAATAAACAACTGATTTGTCCAAACTGAAATAATGGAAAGATGAAGGTCTGTCTTTGACAGTTATTTACTGCAAATTTTTCCCGGCGTGCTGTAACTTTCTTTTTTACTATGTGCTGCACCTAGTTATCAGCGTCCATTTCAAAGCTGCTGAACACATGTTTTTTTCCCCCCACAAATCCTACTTTAATTGCTCCCGGTATAGCTGAAAAACAACAGCCCAAAATCCAGGTCAAATACTGTACAACCATATTTCTTAGACCCATCTTATTTCTATTATATGTTTACTGATGTAAGATCTTAATTTGAGCCAGTTTGCTACAGCAGGAAAATAATCCTGACGCAACAGGGTTATAACTAATGGACATTTTTTGTAGGGGTTGATACATTTTTCACAAGGGAAAGTGGAAATTACAAAAATCAGAAGCCCTTTTAATTCTTGAATACATTATACGTTTTGCATTTCCTGCATTGCAAAAAAGTTCACCTACAACAGGGTGATTAAATTAAGATCTTGCATCTGTAGGTCACGATGAAACACATTACTATTAGTTTACAGCTAATGACCTGACCTTCTGTTGTCAAACCAATTCCTATCCTACTACCTGGATATTGGTCTATAACAAACTGTAAGAGTTGGAGTTATTTTCCATGACAATGTAGACATGTGTGATTGATGTGGCCAAATAGGGGAGTTGTTGAAGCACACCTTCAGGCATACTTTTTCATTACTTTCTTTTTTACAGCTTTCCACGTCTGTAATTTTGAAAGAAACAGATGTCAACATCACAATTATAAAAACAAACCTTTTTTTAATTTCAAGAAACATATTAAGTATTTGAAGAGTTTATTTCCAAAACGTTACATCCATAAAATTTTTACATTTGTGTTTTTTAATCAGCAATGATTGCTTATGGGTACCATAATGTGTGTAATATATATATATATTTTTTTTTGGGGGGGGGGGGGAGGGGTAAAACAGTATATGTCCATTGTTTAGCTGGAATGGAAAGTTTGTATCCTGTATATCTGACTGTGATATGTGGTTGTCTCACCTAGTTATCTTAAGATGAATGCACTTACTGTAAGTAGCTCTGGATAAGAGCATCTGCTAAATGACTAAAATGTCAAATGTAAATGTTTTACATACAGATCTCATATTACTGTAGTGAATTATACATTTAAAAATGTCAAATAAATGTATAATTTGTACTGTTCTTTATTAGAAATGTAGTTATTTGTAACATTTCACTGTGTAAAACCAGTACAACTTATTTCTCTGAGAGTGAGGCCGGTATATAGCGTTTTGTTAAAAAACATGATTATTTGCCTCTCTGAAAGCATCAAGTGATAGATTTTAAACAAATACATTTGTTTGTTATTGAACAACCCCGTGTCATGATTTGATATTACATTAAACAATAAAAGCTAATTTACCAACATTTCTGAAAATGGATATACAGCGTTTTGGAACTCTTCAATTGTAGATCCATTTACGTAATGTCGGCCATTTCTAACTACAAATGCCACGCCTCTGATAAATGTTTGCAAAAACATTTAAAATAAAAAGCCTTTCATGGTTCAATCTGTTATTGTGTCAAACTTTCACCCACAACCATTCATTTGAGCTGACTGCCATGGGGTCTTTGAGACCTTTGGGCTGTTTACTGTCCTTTACTCCTCTGACCTGTGGTAATCTGCTTCCTCATCATAACCTTGGTAACTACCGCCAGTGTCCTCAGGGCAGTGAATACCTAAAGTCCTCTGCAGCTTCTCTTCTTGCTGCCGCAGCTCCATGGAGTCCACCAGGTCATAGATGTTGGCCAGAGACCACATGGGCGAGGGGAACCAGGCTTTCACGTCCCCGTCCTTCCCCACCACCAGCATACTGAAGTACTCCCGGTTGATCTTCAGCTGGTCCTGGAGACCAGTGACCACGTCCCGTGACAAAGGCTCGTTCTCCGTTTGGCTCTTTCCTGTCAAGGATAAAGGAAAGGTGTTTGTCATGCTATTTCCCCATTATTGCCATCACCATTTGACTGTTAATAAATCAAATCATAGTTGATTGGTCACGTACAAAGATTTGCAGCTGTTATAGCAGGTGCAGCTAAATGCTTATGCTACTAGCTCCAACAGTGAAGGAGAACGTCTATCAAATACAATACAAATAATAAATCAATCTGAACAAGAAATCAAGAAATGACAGAACTGGTCAAATTATCAATCCAGAGTCGATATATTAGAGTGAGTATGAATCAGTGTGGGACATGACAGAAGAACATACTGCCATACCAAGCAAAAAGGCAGTAACTGCTCATAGCGTTGAACTGAAGAAAAAAAAGGCTTTTATTTACCCTGGTTTCACAGTAACTTTATGCAATTACTGCTAGCATAAACCAAAATTTCTCCAGAACACAATACAATAGAGGCGGGATACTTGTCCACATGATTAAGCATGTATTTAATGTAGCAAAAATGACATTAACTCATTTTCGACCAAATGAGCAGTTACTGCCTTTCTGCTTGGTAGGGCAGCATAGACAGATTGTTTTTCCGTAGCATATCTCTTGGAAAAGGTCTGTGTATAGGAATGGTTAGATCATTCAAAGGGAGTTGGATTCCATTTCCTGCCCAACAACACAGAATGCATGACATGTTGACATTAACTGTTGACATTGTGTCAGTACACAGTATCATCTTTAGAGAAAACAAAAAAACTCACCATTGAGTGGAAACAGTTCCACAGTGCCTGAGGCGGTTGGTCCTGTTCCGATCAACTTCAACAAGGCAAAATGACGGACGCCTGTTGGAAAGACCAACAATGAAATGTAAGAATTTAGTAATTATTCTTCCATCACTTGTGACTGAGAACTATTGTGATAATAGCATAATGTTGCTGAGGTTAACCCACAATAACTTTTAGACTAGTCTGGTTGGAGATGTTTAACAGGGAGCCTAATACTAACCCATGGGACAGGCCTGTCCTCTCAGCCCCTGGAGCTGCTGTTGGAAGGAGTAGTCGTCCTCAGATGGAGTAGAGATGATCAGCAGTCTCCTTTTAGACATGAACCTGGTGGGGATAAATGTCTCTATTATTATCTGTACGCTACACTTGAAACATTATTATCTGTGCACGGCATTATAAAGCACTATAACCACTTCCTTTACATTTTAGTTAATCATTTAATGCAGAACAATTAGAGTTAAGTGCCTTGCTCAAGGGAACATCGACAGATTTTTCACCTAGTCGGTAAGGGTATTTGAACCAACAACCTTTTGTTTATTGGCCCAACACTCTTAACATTCAAGGCTACGTGCTGCCAAGTACTACAATGCTTTTTTGCAGCTTTAAAGTTTTTAAGTACTATGGTGTCATTACAGATACTGTGTAGTCTTAATCACATACCTCAACAATGCCCCGCCCTGTTCTTGGGATTTGGAGCAGGCCAGTGGAGTTTTTCTCTCTCTCTCCATTTCAGATCGTCGCGATGTAAAGGTGTCAACATATTCCATCAATGCAGATGAGGGTGGAGGTACATCAAATACTTCCTGAAAGGGATATAAATAATTAGGATACAAATACCACATACTGCATTTATAATTGGCACGTTAAGTACAATAAACATTTATACACTTTTCTGAGGAAAGTGATCTGTGTCATCAAAATATCACTGGCAAGATAGAGATTATGCTTACATTGGGTTTCAGGTCATAGTCAGTCATAGTCATAGAGAAAACCTTAGAGGACATCCCATACTGCTTCATCAGTTGAGAGATGAGATCTGGGTCAGTGAACTTCTCTGGTAGTGAGGTGAATGGCGTCTCAGAATCTGGAATATAGAAATGCAGTTTTACTGTATGAAAGCCCAAAGAGGAACCCGATTTTTTTGTTGAAGACATGATCTGCAACTTTGGCGGCTGCCAAGTATTTTTGAAACCTCCCACTTTGGGCTGAATGTGTGCATAATCTATGAGCACTATTACTCTGTCTTACCTTAACTATCTACGAAATCCCTAGTTTGAAAGCGACTGTTTTCTGGAAGCTGTGCTACGCTTTTTTCCCTACATTTTCCCCCTCATGGGCCAACCCCCTAGAAATTCAAATTCTAGTCAATGAGCTTCAGCCCCTCGACATTTGAGTAACAGCTAGAAATATGCTCACACAGCAGAGCGAGAAAGAGAGAGCAATGAAATGGTGCACATATAGATATCTGCACATATGTGATGCATTATGCAATTTTCGGGATCCACTTTTGGCTTGTGAGGGCTACTTTCAGAACTACTGGCTAAAAAGTATTTTTTAAAGTACAGGATAATCTCTTTAAGACTATAATGACACTATAGTTCTGAAGAGAATATGATATAGGATCAATGTAGTATCTACATGTATCTAAGGGAGATGGAGTCAGTAGACACAGACACACACATAGTAGTACCAAGTTGGTAGTGGTGCAGGGTGAGGGTAGTGTCAGGCCCTGAGCTCAGGATGGTTGCCGTAGTAACTTTTCTCAGGGCAAGGTCACAGAAATGAAGCTCGTTCTCCTCCCTCTGCTGGACATACTGAGGTGTGCTGGCACTGGGCGTGGCTATCACCTGTATCACAAATGGATGAACACATCTATCACAAACAAACAGATTATTTGATATACTTAAAAGAGACCTATAAAAGCACATACCATAAGTCTTCTCTTCCCCTTCAAATGCTCTACAAAGTTCATCAGTGCTTTCTTATTGTTGTCATTCACTTCTCTGTGGTTTTTCTTCACTCTCCCTCTCCCTCTCCCTTTCTTCCCATCTTTCTTTCCCTTGCCTTTTTTGGGGGAGTTGTTTTTCTCCAAGGATTCTTCTCCCCCGCCAACGTTCTCTGGTTTATTATCTCTAGAGTTGGCTACAGTCTTTCTTTCTCTTTTCTCTACAGTAGAAGGATATGTGTTTATTTCTGTAAAAACATTTCCATTTTTCTTTTGGTTGTCCTTTCCCACAGCTTTGGAGTTTGCCTTCCCTGCGATGAATACTTGTGTTCCTTTTGAATCAGTGGTCGTCTTTCGAATGATGAACCTGGAGCGACCGCTGAGAATGTCCTGAATTTTGCTCTTCAGTGCAGCCTTCTTGGCCACAGTATTCCTCTGGGTGACAGAGGTAACGTTTCCATGCATTTGGGGACTGAACACCTTCTTTTTCACAGGAATCTTTTTCTTCATCAGCCTCTTCTTGGTGATTTTACATTTCAGAGGGGAGCCCTTCCTGGTGAGTTTTTCCAGCTTGCGCAAGGGGAACTGATCAATGACCTCTAGGATGGCCTCCACACGGACAGGGTAGGGGAACCGCTCACTCACCCTAAGGTTCTTCTTCATGACTAGCATGGAGAAGCCTTGATCCCCCAGCTCAAGGTAATGCAGCAGCTTGGTGACCATGTCTGAGTCAATGCTCTCCATGGTGGCCTCTCCTTGGAAGGTGGTCTTCTGGATCCTGCCTTCCATCATGGCATTCTGGATGATGGTGACAATGAAGGTGTCCCTCTCAGCCAGGCGACAGTTCAGCCCCTCCTGCTCCATGTCCTGAATCTGTTTCTCCATCATGCGGAGGTAGTTGTCACTGTGCGACGGGGCCGTGATTACCCACAAACGCTTCTTACCTGCAAAATCAGACAGGAATTCCTGTTCTGGGTCAAGGACTGTCCTGGTCTCATGGTCTCCCTCTCCGCCATGATCATCCTCCGGAGCCAGGAGACCAGCAGGTTCTTTATACTGAGGTCTGGTCTTATGTCTTCCCTTCCCTGGCTGTGAGGCAGAAACCCCTAGGCTGTGACTACACAGAGACATAAGGACAAGCAGAGCACAGAGCAACCTAGACATCCTTGGTGGGGTGGTGGTCACTTTATAATCCACAGGGAAACTGCCTTTAAGCAGACGCAGCACACAGCTGAAGTGATGATATCTCTCCCAAGCAGATTGGCTTGACTGGGGATAAGGAGGAATACTCCACGGCTCCTGGTTCACATTATACTCCAACGTTGTTACAGGAAACTCCTGGAATTTTTTCAACTTCAAAGCATTACTCTCTTAAGCAGCATGCTTGGTGGGAGCTCCTCTTCAGACTGAGACTGCCTTCAATGTGTTCGATGCTGAGCTATAGAATAACAGAGTGGAGGAGAAGAAAGGGTGAGAGCGGAGGGGGTACTGAAACCTGAGCTTTTACAAATTCCAACATAAAAACAGTGCAGGAACATAAACAAGCATGTATCTGTATTGTACATCTAAATTAAACACAGGATATATTTATTGAAATTAGAACATTAAATGTAAACATGCAGTGCACAGTAACACATACTTTCTTCCATTGTCGTGAACAAACATACTTGGGATCGTATTGCGATCCAGAGACGTTTGAGAGACAGACACAAGGCTTGTTTGGTGCTTCATGCCTTAAAGGCTGCCACATCTGGGGCCCATTATTACACAATACACCCCACAGTGCCTGGACTCCATGAGTGGACAAGATCCCAGCACAGCAGACCCAAGCTGGGGGAGAGAGAACGCTATGAATAGAATATGATTCACATTATTGCTGAGATTTAGAGAATGGCTTTGTTTGACAGGTTTGATCCCAGCATCTGTCAGATATTCAAGTGCGGACTTTATAGGTGCTAAATAGCAACAAGTAGCTTAATCCCATGTTTTCGTCTTGATCAATGTTTTTAAAGGTAAACTTACTCTTTAATGTATTGTTTTTACTAATTCACCATCCCACTCACCATCCCACATGAGGTTTGAGGTGTGACACACACCACACACTAAAGCAGTTGTTGTCCAGATTATAGCTGGCAAAATCCTTTCCATGCTCAATCTTTACAGGGGTGCTATCACTTCTACTTCACTGATGTTGAATTGGCGGGACTTTCAGATGTTGTATGTCAGTTTTAAGTTCTGCTTTTTCCTCCTGAAAGAAAAGAGAGACAGAGTAAGATCATCTATTCAATGACATTCATGACCTCACATTCTTAGACAAAAGGGTTCCAAAACGATTATTCGACTGTTCATCGGTCCAGGAAAACCTTTTTTGGTTCCAGGTAGAATAATTTTGAGTTCCATGTGGAGGCCTCTTTGTAATTTCCACTTTGAAATTTCAGTCATGATTTTCCCTTATTTTCCCGTATGGAAAATGTATTACCTTAATTACCTTAATTATACCTTAATTATAATCTGCATAATAATTCACATTTCCTGCTGCATAATAATTCACCTTCAGTAATGAGTGTGTACATGTGTTTCATACTGGTCTACCCATGGAGATTGAACCCACAACTCTGGCATTACAAGCATCATGCTCTACCAATTGAGCTACACAAGATACTCCCTTGGTAGAGATGAGATTCAGCAACACCCATCTCTACCTTCGTTTGCTCCTCAATTCATGCACCTTGGTTGGAAAGTGAGGTAGCGGCAATGATCCCTTCCCTTTGCATTGTATACTCCTTTGGGACACTTGGTGTAGGACAGAACAGGTCTGCAGTATGTCTTCATAGATATCTTATTTCGCACATTGCACCATGGAAATTAAGACTCCATGATAACACAGAGGATAGAAATCAGCCGAAAAGAGGAATATGTCAGAATCTTGTGAAATGAGAGTAAGCACGCATCCTCTCAGTAACAGGGATATAGCACTTTAACTATTTGCACAATGTAACAACACTGTACTGTATATAGCCATAACATGACATTTGAAATGTCTCCATTCCTTTGCAACTTTTGTGAGTGTAATGTTTGCGGTTAATTTGTATTGTTTATTTCACTTTTGTTAATTATCTATTTCACTTGCTTTGGCAATGTCAACATATGTTTCCCATTCCAATAAAGCCATTTGAATTGAATTCAATTGATATAGAGACAGACAGATAATAATATAGGAGGCAACGAATACTAAGTTTGCATGAAAACACTTGTGCCCCTGGTACTGACGGAGAAAAGAAAAATATAATAATATGTTTCGCATATTTTTTTCCTAATTTGAATCAATGATAAGAGCCAAGACAATTAAAGGCAGAATCCTTATAAAGTTGTAATCGCTAAAAGCCCTGGTCACCGCACATTCCATACAGTAATAAAGAGCCAGATAGTTAGAAACACATGATGAAACATCTCTCCACTTTAAGAGATGATAAATAAAAACCAAAGACGCATACAATAGTATTAATATAATCTTTGATGTGAGGCTCCTAGCTTTGTGTCAACCCCAGTCATGCTGAGTTTGACTATAGGCTATTTTAACTTCAAAGAAGCAGTAACTATCAGGTAATGTGTTATTATCTGTTTACACACTTATTTATACACACCAATTTTTCCAGTCATTACCTTATTGGGGAATTTTAAATTGTTGCACCAGACTCATGTCTGACCAACAACCAGTGTTGGGTAGCAGTGAAGTACGTAATAGTAATTTAAGTACATTTTGCAGTAGCTTGGTGGAAAGTTGAACTAAATTAAAATCTTGAGTGTTTTCAGTAGTTAATTCAAATAAGTTCCTGCCATTTAGCAGTGTAGCAAACTACTGGAGCTACACACTACTTTTTCTGTTAAAAAAAGAAAAACAATATGGGTGAAGTAGGCAAGAACTCCCTTTGTTTTTTGGGATTAGACCGGTCAAATTCTCAATTGAAACTTAGTTTTTGTGTTTAATATGCTAGATTACACATTCTGTTAACATCTGACTCCAGAGTGGTCTGACCCTTGAATTTGTAGTCTATGACATTTCATATTTAGATATGATAATTTATCATGAAGCAATTTACAAAAAGTAACTGTCACGTCTGGCGCTTGTGGGCGCCAGGCTGCCCTGCATCACGCACCCCAGCCATCTATTACGCACACCTGCCTTCCCTTGTCATGCATATCAGCGATATTGGACTCACTCATCACCTGTTTATTTCCTCCCCTATATTTGTCAGTTCCCCAGCTCTGTTCCCTGCTGCTGCATAATTTTTTTTTGTCTGTATAACTCGTTTGCTGACGCTGTTCCTGTCTTGTTCCATGTCCGTTCTATATTAAATGTTTGACTCCCCGTACCTGCTTCGTCTCTTCAGTGTCATCCCATGTGAGTAACTTACAAAAAGCTCCTAGAGGAATCCTGCAGGAATTTGACCCTTTGTGAAGGAATTGTGCAGGTGTCTCTTGCAGGAGTATGACTTGTCCTACAGACATTTTGAAAATCCTGCACAACCAAGTACATTCCTGCAGATTATGGCAATTCCTTTAGGACCAAGTACATTCCTGCAGGAATCATGCAGGACCGAAACCTTCAGGATTTTGATATTTGTGCAAGATATGACAATTCCTGCAGGACAAAGAACATACCTGCAGGAATCCAGCAAGATCAAAACTTGCAGGATGCTGAAATTCCTGCAGGATATAGCAATTTCAATTTAACTACATGATTTGACATACTGAGAAAAGAGAATTTTGAAATAGAGTGCAATATCATACATTTCAACTCAGTGGATGTGAGAAATGAAAGAAATGACAATCAATCAAATTTCAATCAATCAAGTTTATTTATAAAGCACATTTTACATCAGATGTCACAAAGTGCTATACAGAAACCCAGACTAAAACCCCAAACAGCAAGCCATGCAGATGTAGAAGCACGGTGGCTAGGAAAAACTCCCTAGAAAGGCAGGAACCTAGGAAAAAACGTAGTGAGGAACCAGCCTCTGAGGGGAGGCCAGTCCTCTTCTGGTTGTGCCGGGTGGAGATTATAACAGTACATGGCCATTAAGGCCAGATGGCTCCTCAAGATGTTCAAATGTTCATAGATGACCAGTAAGGTCAAGACAGCAGGTGCGGTAGAGCAAGAGAGAGAGTCAAAACAGCAGGTCCAGGACAAGGCAGCACGTCCGGTGAACAGGTCAGGGTTCCATAGCCGCAGGCAGAACAGTTGAAACTGGAGCAGCAGTATGACCAGGTGAACTGGGGATAGCCAGGAGTCATCAGGTCAGGTAGGCCTGAGGCATGGTCCTAGGGCTCAGATCCTCCGGGAGGGGAGGAAGAGAGAGAGAGAATTAGAGGGAGCATACTTAAATTCACATAGGACACCAGATAAGACAGGAGAATTACACCAGATATAACAGACTGACCCTAGCCCCCCAGCACATAAAAAATTGCAGCATAGAGACTGGATAATGTTGTCATGTAATAAATATAGTGTATGCTACTTTTATTTGATAGATACCAAAACAATTGATAACGGTTCAGTAGGCCCACAGTTCAGTCAATGTACTTTTTTGAATTTATTAGGCATTCCCCTTAGCTGCTTCCAAGGCAGCAGTTATTCTTCTTGGGGTCCAAACACATTAAGGCACTTACATTACACATAACAACAAAATACATTATTACATATCTACAATACAAAATTTATAATACCACCATACAACAATATTACAATGTATGTGTGTGTAGAGTGAGTGTGCTAGTGTTTATGGGTATATGCCTGTGTTTGTACCTCTGTGTGTCCATTCACAGTCGCCGCTGTTCCATAAGGTGTAGTCAGAGTTATACTTAAACAACATCTTTAATAATAAAAGCTTTGCAATAGCCTTTTGACTTTCATTGATGCGCTATCTCTAATGAACCATTGAAAGTGACTACAGAAAAATACAAAGACTTTTATAGCCACGACACAATCCTCTCAAATAACATGACGAACCACAGATCTTAGGAACTGTTCATAAAGGAATACTTTTTCTTGAGAAAGGAGTATCCCTTAGCCAGATAACATTCTCTATTAATTATCGTTGAGTTTGGTCCCTCAGACGAGGTTCTAATCTCGTTCCTGTTACTTCATAGTACAAAACCATTACCTCATCCAATCTGGAATGCTCTTTAGGTTTTATCACCCAAAGACATTGTAAATCTCCTCTGTCAGTGCTATCTCATAGAGGCCCATCCTCAGTGGAACGCACACACAATACTCTATTCTGTCAAATAAAAAAAAACATTACAATGCAATACAAACATTATAACATAATCAATTTTCCATGACAGTGTTCGTAGAGAGTGAACATTTCCACTATTTGTCCTGGTACACCTTGAGTGCAGTGAAGGCTCATAGTAATGGCTGGAATGGAGTCAATGGAGTGGAATCAACCACATGGAAACCACCACGTCTTTGATGTGTTTGATACCATTCCACTGACGCCATTCTAGCCATTATCATTAAGATGGTGCTGGAGAAGAAGGCTGACGTTTTATGTGTTCCAATCCAATTGTGTTTTTTTGTTCATTTCTTTGCGTTGTTTGTAACTTATTTTTTTACTTATTTTGTACAAAATGTTGCTCCTACCATCTCTTATGACTGAAAATAACTTCTGGACATCAGAACTGCGATTAATCACCACGAACTGGCAGAATCCTTTTTTCCTTTAACGAGTCTGACGAGCACGACGTAAATTACATTCTGCTTTCCCGGGAACAGGCCCAGATCCCTGTCATTTGTGGAAGAGAAGGTGGAGAGAAAGGTGCCGGAGGGTGAGCTTCCTTCTGAGAATTCGTAGGCTATCAAATAAACCCCCTCTGCCTTCCATTCTGATAGCAAATATGCAATTTTTGGAGAATAAAATCGACAAGCTATGCGGAAGATTAAACTACCAACTGGACATTAAAAACTGTAACATCTTATGCTTCACGGAGTTGTGGCTGAACAACGACATTATCAACATACAGCTGGCTGGTTATACACTCTATTGGCAGGGTAGAACAGCGGCGTCTGGTAAGACATGGGCGGTGGACTATGTATTTTTGTAAATAATAGCTGGTGCACGATATCTAAGGAAGTCTTGAGGTTTTGCTTGCCTGAGGTAGAGTATCTCATGATAAGCTGTAGACCACACTATCTACCTAGAGAGTTTTCATTTGTATTTTTCAGAGCTGTCTACATACCACCACAGACTGAGGCTGGCACTAAGACCACACTCAATGAGCTGTATTCTGCCATAAGTAAACAGGAAAACACTGCACTCCTAGTGGCCGGGGACTTTAATACAGGGAAACTTAAATCGGTCTTACCAAATTTCTATCAGCATGTTAAATGTGCAACCAGAAGGAAAAAAAACTCTGGACCACCTTTACTCCACACACAGAGACGCATACAAAGCTCTCCCTCGCCCTCCATCTGGCAAATCTGACCATAATTCTATCCTCCTGATTCCTGCTAACAAGAAAAAATTAAAGCAGGAAGCACCAGTGACTCAGTGGTCAGATGAAGCAGATGCTTGTAGTATATGTAATCTATATCTGTTTATATGAGTTACTATGCTGTTACTAAGCAGTAATCTATTACGGCAGTGTTACTTTACTACACCTAATAGGAAATGCACATGCACACTATTGGGCCCAGGGGCTGTAGAGCACGAGAGGTTTTGACTAAACGAAACTAACTGTACTTCCGTCTCCTGCCTGGTAATTTCTCCACAACACAAATACTACAGCGGCGACGAGATGATTAAGCTTCTTCAACAGACTTTGCTTGAAGGGAAGAATGTTGCGTGAGTAATGGAACTCAAAATGATTTTGTAAATCGTCAGTTATTTATGCAGTTTTTTCGCAGTAGAAAAGGCTAAGCACTGCTAGTAGGTACAGCGTTTAGGAGCTGCCAAGTGGCAAGCCTATTGGAGTCCAGAATAGTGTCACTTCCCTCTGGTGGTTAAATGAAAAACTGTCATTGAACCCATTGAAATTAGGCAATCTCAGTGGAGAAATATTGTTAAAAAAAGGAAGAAGAAACTTAACACAGTGTGTACATTATTACAAATGAGTGCAGTGAATTAAGTAATTTCAGAAACTTCTGAAATTAAGAAAGTGAAGAATTACATGAAAATTCAGAAAAATAAGGAATACAAGGAATGAGGATACTGAACAATTAATTGTGAAAATGGCAACCATTGGCCGAGTACCAGAGTTTGAGGCTGCAAAAGAAGATTTTGATTCCTATTTAGAGCGTTTTGAGTGTTGGCTGGCTGCAAATGAAATCAAAGATGAAATGAAAGCAGACGTATTTCTCAGTGTTTTATGTCCAACTGAGTATGGATTGCTGAAAGGCCTCATTTAACCAATAAAAGTAGTGGAGTTGACTGAAACGCTTTCAAGGGATTTCAAGCATAAGCCAATTCTCATTGCAGAACATTTCAGATTTTACCAACGTCACCAGAGTCAAAGGGAAACCGTGTCTGACTACATCCTTGCTTTGAAAAGGCTGGCAAGTACATGTGAGTTTGCATGATTTCTTGATGACGCTCTCCGAGACAAGTTTGTATGTGGCCTCACATGTGAAGCATATCACAGAAGGCTTCTGTCAGAGAAGGGCCTTTAAGAAAGCCTGTGATATCGCATTTGGACTCGAGCTTGCCCACAGGGATACTATTGAGCTATTGGGACATGCAGAACGTCAGAAAGGTGTTCACAAGGTCAGTGATGCACGTGGTGGAAAAGGCTCACAAAAGTCACACTTTTCTCAGTCCTGTCCTCAAGGTTACACAAGAACAAAGCAGCCCACATCACAAAGGTCTACGTAAGGGTTGCGGAACTGGTGGCAGTGAAGTCAGATGCAGGAGAGCAGAAATAGGTAATAGCCGGAGCAGTTTAATTTCAAAACCAACGGTAATAAAAAAATTACCTGAATGGGAACAAAACCTGATGCACCCCAGTAACATAGTGCACAAGCACTTACAAACAAACAATTCCACACAAGGACATAGGGGGGGGGGGGGGGGGGGGGGGGGGGGGGGTGGGGAACAAGGAGAGGAAACAACTTCGGTGGAAGAAGTGACAGTACCCCCCCCCTTTGATGCACGGCTCCAGCAGCATGCCGACACTGGCCTTGGGACGACCCGGAGGGCGAGGTGCAGGGTGATCTGGACGGAGACGGTGGAACTCCCGCAGCATTAAAGGGTCCAACACGTCCTCCACCGGAACCCAGCATCTCTCCTCCGGACCGTACTCCTCCCAGTCCACATGGTACTGAAGGACCCTCGCCCGACGTCTCGAATCCAGTATGGATCGAACGGAGTACGCCGGGGCCCCCTCGACCTCCAGAGGGGGCGGAGGAACCTCCCGCACCTTAGACTCCTGGAGCGGGCCGGCCAGCACCGGCCTGAGGAGAGACACATGGAACGAGGGGTTATTTCGGTATTCGGGGGGAAGTTGTAATCTGTAAAATCGCGGACCCAGCTTCCGGCAGGGCAGGCGGAGGGGCAGGTTTCGGGTCAAGAGCCAGACCCGGTCCCCCGGTGCGAACACCGGGGCCTCACTGTGGTGACAGTCTGCGCCGGCTTTCTGGCTCAGCACAGCACGCTGAAGGTGAACATGGGTGGCATCCCATGTTTCCTTCACGCGCCGGAACCAGTCGTCCACCGCAGGAGCCTCGGTCTGACTCTGATGCCAAGGAGCCAGAACCGGCTGATACCCCAGTATGCACTGGAAGGGGCAGAGGTTAGTGGAGGAGTGGCGGAGCGAGTTCTGGGCCATCTCTGCTCAGGGCACGAACTTTGCCCACTCCCCTCGGCTGGTCCTGGCAATAAGACCTCAGAAACCTACCCACATCCTGGTTTATTCTCTCCACCTGCCCGTTACTCTTGGGGTGAAAACCCGAGGTAAGGCTAATCGAGACCCCCAGACATTCCATGGATGCCCTCCAGACCCTCGAAATGAACTGGGGACCCCGATCAGACACTATGTCCTCAGGCACCCCGTAGTGCCGGAAGACGTGTGTAAACAAGGCCTCCGCAGTCTGTAGGGAGACCAGGCAACGGGAGGAGACGGCAGGACTTAGAGAAACGATCCACAACGACCAGGATCGTGGTGTTTCTCTGTGATGGGGGAAGATCGGTCAGGAAATCGATCGACAGGTGTGATCATGGCCGCTGTGGAACAGGTAAGGGGTGTAGCTTACCTCTGGGCAGGTGCCTAGGAGCCTTACAATGGGCGCACACCGAACAGGAGAAAACATAAACCCTCACGCCCTTAGCCAAAGTGGGCCACCAGTACTTCCCACTCAGACAGCGCACCCTCTGACCGATGCCTGGATGACCAGAGGAGGGTGACGTGTGGGCTCAATAGATCAGCCAGTCACTGACAGCAGGCGGAACGTACAGACGCCCAGCGGGACACTGGAGGGGAGCGGGATCTGCACGCAACGCCTGCTCAATGTCCGCGTCCAGCTCCAACACTACCGGCGCCCCCAGGCAGGAGGCCGGGAGTATGGGAGTGGGATCCATGGGCCGCTCCTCTGTGTCATACAGCCGGGACAGTGCGTCTGCCTTCGCGTTCTGGGAACCTGGTCTGTAAGAAAGGGTGAAAACAAAACGGGTGAAAAACATGGCCCACCTTGCCTAGCGAGGGTTCAGTCTCCTGGATGTACTCCAGATTGCGGTGGTCAGTCCAGATGAGAAAAGGGTGTTTAGCCCACTCAAACCAATGTCTCCACGCCTTCACAGCCTTGACAACAGCCAACCGCTCCCGTTCCCCCACGTCATAGTTTCGCTCCGCCGGGCTGAGCTTCCTCGAGAAGAAGGCCCAGGGGCGGAGCTTCGGTGGCGTATGGCTCCTATCCCAGCCTCGGACTCGTCCACCTCCACTATGACTGCAAAAGAGGGATCCTGATGGGCCAGCACGGGAGCCGAGGTAAACAGAGCCCTCAGGTGACTAAAAGCCCTGTCCGCCTCAGCCAACCACCGCAAACGTACAGATAAACCTCCGGTAGTAATTAATTGGCAAACCCTAGAAACCACTGTACCTCCGTTACCGTGGTGGGAGTCGGCCAATTACACACGGCTGAGATACGGGAAACAACAGTCAACCAAGCACCTTGCGCACCAGGGACACATGCTCGGTGCGTGTAGCGGAGTATATCAGAATGTCATCAATATACACCACTACACCCTGCCCGTGCAGGTCCCTGAAAATCTAATCTACAAAGGCTTACTTTGTATAAGAATACTTATATTCTAATGCTTTTCAGAATTTGGGCTCTGATAACTTTTCCTCTAGTTGATTTTTGACTGACAAGTTCATGAAAACTGATCCACTCTGGCATGCCACAACACCTGAGCTTTGTATTGTTGTCATAATGAGGCTATTTGCATGGTTTGGACCATTGTGTTGTGCTTTTTTTAAATTTCAGCATAGAGAGAAAGATAATATCAATATTTAATAAAAGTAAAAAAGAAGTTGTCTTCGGTGTTCTTTTGTATCATGTTTAATTGTATATAATTACATAGGTCAATCATTACCCATGTGACTGAGTTGACAGCCCATTGGTAATACAACTTAATGGCCTTAATTCCTAGCCACCGTGCTTCTACACCTGCATTGCTTGCTGTTTGGGGTTTTAGGCTGGGTTTCTGTACAGCACTTTGAGATATCAGCTGATGTACGAAGGGCTTTATAAGTGGTTTTGATTTATTGATTGATTGATTGATTGATAACGATTTTTAACAACAATCAAGTTTGTTGCTGTTCCAAGATGACCCCTTTCATTGATGTAGATTTATTACAGTAAGTACTTTTCTGGTACACACGAACAGAAAATGTCAGTATATCAGATCAATGCTGTTTTTTTAATGACCAACTCTGTTGAGTTTATGCGAGTGACTGATTGACTGTACAATCTGATTGATTGTACATGGGAGGAATCCAGAACATTGTTCTGGGAACCAAAAGGAGTATGTCGGTTTCAAGGTCCCAGCTTTGAGAGAAGAAGCCATGTCAGTCACACGCAGAAACAAAAATTAATAATGAGTAATGTAAATCATGTTTATATGACTTGTTTGTGTAGCAGTATATAAGGACTGAAAGGGAACACCCTTATAAGAGTTTTCATCAAGCTTGGATTGAGTTTGTGAACCTCTCCGGCCGTGATAATAAAGATTGATTAATTTACATTGAGTTTGAGTCATTAGTGGTGCATTTCTATAACAACTGTTAAAACGGAGCCAAACATTCACACACACAGTTTCTGCTGTTACATCCTATGAACTCTGCCCCTCTTATCTCCTCTCCAGTTAAGACCGAGCCTATGAACAACAGTGAGACTGACTAACACAGGATGCAGCACTGGACAGCCATGCAGGTGATTTTCCTAGGAATCATCTTTTATACAACCCTGGAGCTGAAATGGACAATCAAAATCATCATTTGTTGCTCCATTGAATAATACAATTGCAATTGAATATGATATATTGTGCTTTCTGTCCATTCTTTTGAAAACGTGTATTGTCCTACAGTAACCTGTCCTACAGAACCTACAGGAAATGTCCTACAGCAAAATAGCCCCAAAATCCTGTGGGATATCCTATAGGTGAAACCCTTCCTTATCGTAGTCCTTCAGGAAAATATCCAGCAGGATTTATTTGAGGACTATCTGCAGGATTCATGCATTGTTTTTCATCCTTTGTTGCTGCATTGAATAATTGAATTGCAATGGAATCTGATATCTTGTGCTTTCTGTCCATCATTTTGAAAATGTGTATTGTCTTACAGTAACTTCTCTATGAAGGATGATGAGGGGACCCTGCAGATTGTCCTACAGGAAAATGGCCCTGAAAAGCTTGTGGAATTATAAGCAGGAATCTTACCTACAGCATATCCCACAAGATTTTGGGGCCATTTTGCTGTAGGACAATTCCTGTAGGAGTCCTGTATGTAGTTCTTCAGGAAACAATCCTGCAGGATTTATTTTAGGACTATCTGCAGGATTCATGCATGATTTTTCTTCTGAAGGACTACCTTTAGGATTCCTGCTGGACCCTGCAGGATTCCTGCAGACATTGTCCCACAGGGAAGTGGCCCACAAAATCCTTTGAGATATTCGTTTTCCTGCAGGATTTGTATTTCTGCATTCGTATTTCTGCATTCTGGATTCCTATATGACTTTTTTTGTAAGAGATTTAACAAGTGACATCAATCAAGGGATCATAGCTTTCACCTGAATACACCTGGTCAGTCTATGTCATTGAAAGAGCAGGTGTCCTTAATGTTTTGTATTTCATGTCTCCCATTCAAATCGTAAATATCCACTGTTGCAGCCTCCACATGGGCAAATAACTGGCCCAGTTTGGAGGGCTTGGCCTACTTAGAAGTGTCCAACAGTACCATCTGCTGTAGACATTGACATCTTACGCCAAACATCCAGACGTCAGAAATACCAACGTCTATATTTTGTATTATTTTTTAATTACTCACTCTCAAGATAAGAAAAGCCACATCTTATTTCATGTTATATGTTTATGCAACCATGATTTAATTGCTACATTATGTTCCCAATATGATCAAAAAAGATAAACCCACAATTCAACGTTTTATTCTTGAACATCACTTTGACAAATAAGTATGGAGTAAATCCTTCTATTGATCATTATGGTGACCACCTCAAAAACGCTTAAATGTCTATTCAAAATGACATATTTCAATACCCTGGTAGGTAATATGCTGTACTGTTGTTGACTGTATGAAGTGGGCGGTTCTGTCCAATTCATGTAATTTCTTCCGGTTGGAAAGAATTTTCGGCTGTGCTGTGGTTCACAAAATCAAGACAGTCTGCAAAGGTCAGTTGTGTTATTTAAAGAAAGCTTATTTATTTTTTAGACCTGTTGGTTTATTTTTTTTTACACACAAACAGCTGTGTTGTGGAAAGTGAAAGTGGCCTCCAGTTTGATGCAAAAAAAAGCTTAGTTTTTGTTTGTTAGCATTCGCGTTAGCTAGTTTTGCTGCCGAGTCCTTTCATTCAATAAAAAAAGGGAAGTGATGGTCGGCAACTGCTCTAAATCCGTTCTGAACAGATGGCTCGCTATCTGTCCAGCTAATGCACAGTATTTTGAGGCGAAAACTACAAATAATGTCATGCATTTTTACACAGCAAATAATCAGTATATGCTATCTATCATAACCCAAATGGCAAATTGGTGCTGTTGCAATGAATTAATGAATGAATTTGATTATTTTCGTCATTCGCTTTTGTTGGCTCGTGAGATGGCTATGCACGTATGTTTGCATAATTATATTGGCAATATAAACAAATGCCGATTTAACGTATATGTCATAAAACTTAAATTCACATCAAAAGCGACATAGGTAGTTAACGTTAGACCAAAGATATCTGGCTGGACTAGCTAGCTAGATAGCTGAACAACAATGGTCAGACGGTTTTGGTTTATTAAGCCTGCCAGGCGAATCATATTGCTGACGTGGTATGTATTTCGGTAGCTGGCTAACGTTAGAGTTTTTAAATTAAGCCCGGTAATTTTGGTATTCTGAAGAAATGAGGTCACACACAAGTTGAAGTTTACAGTGTGGAAAGGAAACCCAGTTTCTATGAAATCTGCTTGATCAGCATATAGTGCAATACATTATAGTTTAATCTGCAGGTAGCATGTCTGCCTTCATTCAGTAGCTAACTAGCTATGTCAGGACAGAATTTGTAGCATTAGCAAATGCATTCCTCCTTCTAGCACTGAAACTGGTTGGTAAACTAGGCCTAATGAATTGTAAGCCTATACAGTAAACGCACTCTCTCTCACGTTCATGGTTTCACAATATCTGACATTTACAGTGCATTCGGAAAGTATTCAGACCCCTTCCATTTCCCACATTTTGTAACATTGTTACAGCCTCATTCTAAAATTGATTAAGTAAAACATTTTCCTCAATCTGCACACAATACCCCATAATGACAAAGCGAAACAAGTTTTTTTCGAATTTAAAAAAGTGTGTATCTATCTACCTTATAGTATTCAGACCCTTTGCTATGGGACTCGAAATTGAGTTCAACTGCATCCTGTTTCCATTGATCATCCTTGAGATGTTTCTACAACTTGATTAGTCCACCTGTGGTAAATTAAATTGATTGGACATCATTTGGAAAGGCACACACCTGTCTATACAAGGTCCCACAGTTGACAGTGCATGTCAGAGCAAAAACCAAGCCATGAAGTTGAAGGAATTGTCTGTAGATCTCCGAGACAGGGTTATGTCGAGGCACAGATCTGGGGTAGGGTACCCAAACAGTTCTGCAGCATTGAAGGTCTCTAAGAACACAGTGGCCTCAATCATTCTTTAATGGAAGAAGTTTTGAACCACCAAGACTTCCTAGAGCTGGCCACCCGGCCAAACTGAGCAGTCGGGGAGAAGGGCCTTGGTCAAAAGGTTATCAAGAACCCGATGGTCACTCTGACAGAGCTCTAGAGTTCCTTTGTGGAGATGGGAGAACCTTCCAGAAGGACACCCGTCTCTGCAGCACTCCACCTATCAGGCCTTTATGGTCGTGGCCTGATGGAAGCCACTCCTCAGTAAAAGGCACATGACCGTCCGCTTGCAGTTTGCCAAAATGCACCTAAAGACTCTCAGACCATGAGAAACAAAATTCTCTGGTCTGATTTAACCAAGATTGAAAACTCTGGCCTGAATGCCAAGCGTCAGGTCTGGAGGAAACCTGGCGCCATCCCTACGGTGAAGCATGGTGGTGGCAGCATCCTGCTGTGGGGATGTTTTTCAGCGGCAGGGACTGGGAGACTAGTCAGGATCGAGTTAAAGATGAACAGAGAAAGATAAACTTTCCAAATACAGGTGTGCCAAGCTTGTAGCATCATACCCAAGAAGACTTGATGCTGCCAAGGGTGCTTCAACAAAGTACAGAGTGAAGTGTCTGATTACTCCATAATTTATTAAAAATAAATGTAAAAAATAACACATTCTAAACCTGTTTTTGCTTTGTCATTATGGGGCATTGTGTATAGATTGAGGAAAAAATAACGTTTAATTAATTTTAGAATAAGGCTGTAATGTAACAATGTGGAAAAAGTCAAGGGGACTGAATACTTTCTGAAAGCACTGTATATTATATAGGATAGAAAGGCACTAAATATCTGGGATCATTATTTTGAATGCCCATACAACTCTGTTGAACTGACCCTGTTTTCTGTAATGGTGTACTATCTAATTGATACTGCCTGGAACCCCCTAGGGCCTGAACCACACCAGAATCTTCCAGTCAAGAGGTTCACTCTGGTAACAGCTCTTATCTCGACACATCAGGCCTCTGAAGTGACTAAGCCAAACATATTACACACAGCTACACAGGGTCACCGGACGTTTGTGGACATTATATTTGGAGTGTCCTTGACTGCCCCCCCCCCCCCCCCCCCCCCCCCCTATTACTAGTTGAACTGACACATGCTGAAAACAGTTAAACGGGTATATTTGTGACGCTAGCAATGATTTACTTGCAGTATAAGGACATATTTTCGTGTTGCTGCATGATTTTAGGTTAAATGGGCATGTCTGTGTATAGCACACTGGGGCACATTCTTATTGTATTAACTACAGAGTTGTGTGTAAAGATAGACCAGCTGAAGCAGTGGTATAGGGGCTTTTGTTTAGGAACATGGGCATGCCACGATAGGTCAGTCGGTTTCTCTACTGTTCACAGTTCACTCTCTCACCGTCTTGCCCCCCTCTTCTCTTTCCCTTGTTGTGGTGTGTGTGTGTTTATAGGAGGAGGTCGATCCGGCTGCACTGCTCCTCCTTGTGTGTCTGCGATGGCGTCGAGCCTTCTGCGTGTGGTGGCTACCAGCTGCTCTGCTCCACTGTTCAGTGGGGTGGCCTGTGTTCGGCTCCAGGCTAGTGCCCGGTCAGTGAAGGCGCCATGCCTGCGCTTCTTCAGGACTCAGCAAGCTCTCAACCGCTGCGCCAGTCCAGGTAACTAGCATAACTACTATCCCTCCGACAGCACCCAGCACTATGCTACAGTAACCCAGGTAACAGCTTGAGCACAATAGCAATTGCAATGCACATACACACCAATGTAAAACACAGGATTGCCTTCTCTTATGCTTAGTTGATTGTTGATCAAAATGTTATCCATAGATTTTGGACAAACATGTAGCCTATCATCCACAGTCGCCTGCTTACTCAGACAATGGATGTCTTGGTAGTTGTCCGGAGAGGAAGCATGGCAGGGGCCATTTCTTTTGCCACCTCTTTTTTTGCTTTTGTTGCAACCAACCAAGGTCATATTATAGATACTACAGCGTACACTCACAGGTCTTCCTCTTCCCACCCCCTTCTCTCTTGACTGTGCGGTCAGCAAAACCTGCAATTAGAGTCAGAAATGTGATGGGGTGTGTGTCTGTATAGCCAGAATTTGCTGGCTGTTTGCATGTTCCAGCTAGGGCCCGGCGATATGGCCAAAATATTATATATATATATACACACACGCACACAGTGACGGCAAAAAGTATTTAATCCCCTGCTGATTTTGTACGTTTGCCCACTGACAAAGAAATGATCCGTCTATAATTTTAATGGTAGGTTTATTTGAACAGTGAGAGACAGAATAACAACAAAGATATCCAGAAAAACACATGTCAAAAATGTTACAAATTGATTAGCATTTTAATGAGGGAAATAAGTATTTGACCCCCTCTCAATCAGAAATATCAAACATGGAGGTGGAGCACACTCTTAAAGGGAGTGCTCCTAATCTGTTTGTTACCTGCATAAAAGTTACCTGTCCACAGAAGCAATCAATCCAAATTACAAACTCTCCACCATGGCCAAGACCGAAGAGCTCTCCAAGGATGTCAGGGTTGTAGACCTGCAAGATTGTAGACCTACACAAGGCTGGAATGGGCTACAAGACCATCGCCAAGCAGCTTGGTGAGAAGGTGACAACAGTTGATGCGATTATTCGCAAATGGAAGAAACACAAAAGAACAGTCAATCTTCCTCAGCCTGGGGCTCCATGAAAGATCTCGCCTTGTGGAGTTGCAATGATCATGAGAACGGTGAGGAATCAGCCCAGAACTACACGGGAGGATCTTGTCAATGATCTCAAGGCAGCTGGGACCATAGTCACCAAGAAAACAATTGGTAACACACTATGCTGTGAAGGACCGAAATCCTGCAGCGCCCGCAAGGTCCCCCTGCTCAAGAAAGCACATATACATGCCCGTCTGAAGTTTGCCAATGAACATCTGAATGATTCAGAGGACAACTGGGTGAAAGTGTTGTAGTCAGATGAGACCAAAATGGAGCTCTTTGGCATCAACTCAACTCGCCGTGTTTGGAGGAGGAGGAATGCTGCCAATGACTCCAAGAACACCATCCTCACCATCAAACATGGAGGTGGAAGCATTATGCTAAGGGGACAGGACAACTTCACTGCATCAAAGGGACGATGGACGGGGGCCATGTACTGTCAAATCTTGGGTGAGAACCTCCTTCCCGCAGCCAGGGCATTGAAAATGGGTCATGGATGGGTATTCCAGCATGACAATGACCCAAAACACACAGCCAAGGCAACAAAGGAGTGGCTCAAGAAGAAGCACATTAAGGTCCTGGAGTGGCCTAGCCAGTCTCCAGACCTTAATCCCATAGAAAATCTGTGGAGGGAGCTGAAGGTCAGCCTCGAAACCTTAATGACTTGGAGAAGATCTGCAAAGAGGAGTGGGACAAAATCCCTCCTAAGATGTGTGCGAACCTGGTGGCCAACTACAAGAAACGTCTGACCTCTGTGATTGCCAACAAGGGTTTTTCCACCAAGTACTAAGTCATGTTTTGCAGAGGGGTCAAATACTTATTTCCCTCATTAAAATGCAAATCAATTAATAACATTTTTTGACATGCGTTTTTCTGGATTTTGTTGTTGTTATTCTGTCTCTCACTGTTCAAATAAATCTACTATTACAATTATAGACAGATAATTTCTTTGTCAGTGGGCAAACGTACAAAATCAGCAGGGGATGAAATATTTTTTTCCCTCACTGTATATAGATATATATGGTATTTAACTGTGTTTTATGTTTTTGAATAATAAAAGTAGTGCGTGACGCTGCAGTGGCAAAACATACAGTTGATGTCGGACGTTTACATACACTTAAGTTGGAGTCATTAAAACTTGTTTTTCAACCACTCCACACATTTATTGTTAACAAACTATAGTTTTGGCAAGTCAGTTAGGACATCTACTTTGTGCATGACACAAGTAACTTTTCCAACAATTTTTTACAGACATATTATTTCACTAGAAATTCACTATCACAATTCCAGTGGGTCAGAGGTTTCCATACACTAAGTTGACTGTGCCTTTAGACAGCTTGGAAAATTCCAGAAAATTATGTCATGGCTTTAGAAGCTTCTGATAGGCTAATTGACATAATTTGAGTCAATTGGAGGTGTACCTTTGGATGTATTGCAAGGCCTACCTTCAAACTCTGTGCCTCTTTGCTTGACATCATGTGAAAATCAAAAGAAATCAGCCAAGATGTCAGAAAAAAAATTGTGGACCTCCACAAGTCTGAGTCATCTTTGGAAGCAATTTCCAAAGGCCTGAAGGTACCACGTTCATCTGTACAAACAATAGTACGCAAGTATATACACCATGGGACCATGCAGCCGCCATATCTCTCAGGAAAGAGACGCGTTCTGTCTCCAAGAGATGAACGTACATTGGTGCGAAAATCCCAGAACAACAGCAAAGGACCTTGTGAAGATGCTGGAGGAAACCGGTACAAAAGTATCTATATCCACAGTAAAACAAGTCCTATATAGATATAACCTGAAAGGCCGCTCAGCAAGGAAGAAGCCACTGCTCCAAAACTGCCATTAAAAAGCCAGACTGCACATGGAGACAAATATCATACTTTTTGGAGAAATGTCCTCTGGTCTGATGAAACAAAAATATAACTGTTTGGCCATAATGACCATCGTTATGTTTGAAGGAAAAAGGGGGATGCTTGCAAGCTGAAGAACCACATCCCAACCGTGAAGCATGGGGGTGGCAGCTAAAGGTTGACCGATTTTATGATTTTTCAACGCCGATACCGATTATTGGAGGACCAAAAAAAGCCCATTTCCGATTCATCGGCAGATATATATATAAAAAAAATGTTTTTTAAATTTATTTGTAATAATGACAATTACAACAATACTGAATGAACACTTATTTTAACTTAATATAATACTTCAATAAATTCATTTTAGCCTCAAATAAATAATGAAACATGTTCAATTTGGTTTAAATAATGCAAAAACCAAGTGTTGGAGAAGAAAGTAAAAGTGCAATATGTGCCATGTAAGAAAGCTAACATTTCAGTTCCTTGCTCGGAACATGAGAACATATGAAATCTGGTGGTTCCTTTTAACATGAGTCTTCAATATTCCCAGGGAAGAGGTTGTAGTTATTATAGGACTATTTCTCTCTATACGATTTATATTTCATAAACCTTTGACTATTGGATGTTCTTATTGGCACTTTAGTATTGCCAGTGTAACAGTATAGCTTCCGTCCCTCTCCTAGCTCCTACCTGGGCTCGAACCAGGAACACATTGACAACAGCCACCCTCGAAGCAGCGTTACCCATGCAGAGCAAGGGGAACAACTACTCCAAGTATCAGAGCGAGTGAGGTTTGAAACGCTATTAGTGCGCACCCCGCTAACTAGCTAGCCATTTCACATCGGTTACACCAGCCTCATCTCGGGAGTTGATAGGCTTGAAGTCATAAACAGCGCAATGCTTTAAGCACAGCGACAAGCTGTTGGTAAAACGCACAAGTGCTGTTTGAATGAATGCGTACGAGCTGGTGCTTACCATTGCTCAGTCAGACTGCTCTGTCAAATCATAGACTTAATTATAACATAATAACACACAGAAATACAAGCCTTGGGTCATTAATATGGTCGAATCCGGAAACTATCATTTCGAAAACAAAACGTTTATTATTTCATTGAAATACGGAACTGTTCAGTATTTTATCTTAGTCTAAATATTCCTGTTACATTGTACAACCTTCAATGTTATGTCATAATTACATAAAATCCTGGCAAATTAGTTAGCAACGAGCCAGGTTGCCCAAATTGTTGCATATACCCTGACTCTGCGTGCAATGAACGCAAGAGAAGTGACACAATTTCACCTGGTTAATTTTGCCTGCTAACCTGGAATTCTTTTAGCTAAATATGCAGGTTTAAAAATATATACTTCTGTGTATTGATTTTAAGAAAGGCATTGATGTTAGTGGTTGTGTACATGTTGGCGCAACGACAGTCCTCTTTCGCGAATGCGCACGGCATCGATTATATGCAACGCAGGACACGCTAGATAAACTAATATCGTCAACCATGTGTAGTTAACTAGTGATTATGATTGATTTGTTTTTTATAAGATAAGTTTAATGCTAGCTAGCAACTTACCGTGGCTTCTTACTGCATTCGCGTAACAGGCTCCTCGTGGAGTGCAATGAGAGGCAGGTGGTTAGAGCGTTGGACTAGTTAACTGTATAAGGTTGCAAGATTGAATCCCGGAGCTGACAAGGTAAAAATCTGTCATTTTAACCCTGAACAGGCAGTTAACCCACTGTTCCTAGCCGTCATTGAAAATAAGAATGTTTTCTTAACTGACTTTCCTAGTTAAATAAAGGTGTAAAAAATAAATCGGCCAAAAATACCGATTTCCAATTGTTATGAAAACTTCAAATCGGCCCAAATTAATCGGCCATTCCAATTAACCGGTCAACCTCTAGTGGCAGCATTATGTTGTGGGGGTGCTTTGCTGCAGGAGGGACTGGTGCACTTCACAAAATAGATGGCATCATGAAGAAAATTACGTGCATATATTGAAGCAACATCTCAAGACATCAGTCAGGAAGTTAAAGCTTGGTAGCAAATGGGTCCTCCAAATGGTCAATGACCCCAAGCATACTTCCAAAGTGGTGGAAAAATGGCTTAAGGACAACAAAGGCTACTCGAAGCGTTTGACCCAAGTTAAACAATTTAAAGGCAATGCTACCAAATACTAATTGAGTGTATGTAAACTTCTGACCCACTGGGAATGTGATGAAAGAAATAAAAGCTGAAATAAATCATTCTCTACTATTATTCTGACATTTCACATTGTTAAAATAAAGTGGTGATCTTAACTGGCCTAAGATGGGGGATTTTTACTAGGATCAAATGTCAGGAATTGTGAAACTGTGTTTAAATGTATTTGGCTAAGGTGTATGTAAACTTCCGACTTCAACTGTTCAATGGGTCTTTCTCCATTCTGATTGTTTTATACTGTTCAATTCAACTTCAGCCTAAAATAATTTCCTGCATTTCATCAATTTCTGCATTTCCTGCACTCATTTGAGATAATTCCGAAAATGTCATGTAGGGCTGCGCTATATAGGCAAAAAATCTAGTCCTTATTTTTAACCAAATGTTGCAATTGCGATTTGACTTGCTATTTAGATCAAAATACTTGGGTGAACTGTGTGAATCATGGAAATATGTTTATTCTATTGTTAGACTATAAATAATAGTGGGCACTTTGAATACTGTGTTATTTGACATGACAACTAGTGAAAATGCCAGGGAGGAGTTATTGTGACAGGGTTGGAACCAAAGTGATGGTCAGTGTTTCCTAGAGGACCATATAATCTTTGGCTACATTAAATGTTTCTTCATGTAGCCAACATATTCATGCTTAGCCTATTCCTCTTTGATTTAGAAGATACTGTTGCTCAAACAACATGCTGATTTAGACCTACACCAACACTGGTATTAGCTAGCTACGTTTGCCCTGACTCAGTACATTTATTAGCTCGCTAGCTAACTAGCGATTCGCCTTCGCTAATCTACCTTATTTACTTAAGTATTCGGACCCTTTGCTATGATATTTGATATGGAGTTAAGGTGCATCCTGTTAACATTGAAATTATTTGGAAGGGCAAACACCTGTTGAAATAAGGTCCCACAGTCTACTTTGCATGTCAGAGCAATAAACAAGCCATGAGGTTGAAGGAATTGTCCGTAGAGCTACGAGACAGGATTGTGTCGAGGCACAGATCTGGGGAAGGGTACCAACAAATGTCTGCAGCATTGAAGGTCCCAAAGAACACAGTGGCCTCCATCATTCTTAAACGGAAGAACCACCAAGACTCTTCCTAGAGCGGGCTGCTCTGCCAAACTGAGCAATCAGGGGAGAAGGGCCTCACACAGAGCTCCATAGTTACTTTGTTGAAATGGGTGAACCAGAAGGACAACCATCTCTGCAGCACCCCACCAATCAGGCCTTTATGGTAGAGTTGCCAGACGGAAGCCACTCCTCAGTAAAAGGCACATGACAGCCCACTTGGAGTTTGCATAAAGGCACCTAAAGGACTCAGACCATGAGATACAAGATTCTCTGGTCGGATGATATCAAAATTAAACTCTTTGTCCTGAATGCCAAGCGCCATGTCTGGAGGAGACCTACGGTGACCTACGGAGACCTACGGTGAAGCGTGGTGGCAGCATCATGCTGTGGGGATGTTTTTCAGCGTCAGGGACTGGGAGGCTAATCCTGATAGATGTATGGAGAGGTCCTTGATGAAAACCTGCTTCAGAGCACTCAGGACGTCAGACTGGGGCAAAGGTTCACCTCCCAACAGTACAACGACCCTAAGCACACAGCCAAGACAACGCAGGAGTGGCTTCGGGACAAGTCTCAATGTTCTTGAGTTTCCCAGCCAGAGCCCGGACTTGAAACCGATCGAACATCTCTAGAGAGACCTGAAAATAGCTGCGCAGCGACGCTCCTCATCCAACCTAACAGAGCTTGAAAGGATCTGTAGAGAAGAATGCGAGAAACTCCCCAAATACAGGTGTGCCAAGATTGTAGCATCATACCCAAGAAGACTTGAGGCTCTAACCGCTGCCAAAGGTGATTCAACAAAGTACTGAGTAAAGGGTCTGAATACTTATGTAAATGTGATATTTCAGTTTTGATTTAAAAATAAATACATTTGCTAACATTTCTAAAATCCTCTTTTTGCTTTGTCATTATGGGGTATTGATGGGGGGGGGGGGGGGGGACAATTTAATAAATGTTTAGGATAAGGATGTAACGTAACAACATTTGGAGAAGGTAAAGGGGTCTGAATACTTTCCGAAAGCACTGTAGCTACTAGAACTAACGTGTTAGTAACTCTCTACAATTGCATGGTACAGTGTAGTCAGAAAGCAGTTTAGCAGTTATACCGGCAGGCCCCGGTGGCAATAAATTAATCAAACCAAAAGCTTACCTTGCCTTGAAATAGTTCCAGTGTTGGACAGCTATAGCCACCTAGCTAACATAGCATCCCTCTTTGTTTGAGCCGGGTGTTTGAGTAGGCTAAACTAGCTAGTTGCATTCAGCTAGCAGAGTGAATACAACCAAATATAGCTAGCCAGCTTTTGCCCTCTCGCTTTCAGTACTAGATTCATTTTCTGATCCTTTGATTGGATTGACATGTAAATTCATGCTGCAAGAGCTCTGATAGGTTGGAGGACATCCTCCGGAAGTTGTCATAATTACTGTGTAAATCTGTGGAATGTACCCAGAGGAGGACAGACGTTAGCTGTCCTCCGGTTACACCATGGTGCTACCCAACAGAGTGCTGTTGAGGCTAATGTAGACCTTCATTGCAAAACGGTGTGTTTTAATCAATTATTTGGTGACGTGAATGTATATAGTTTTATCTAAAAATGAAAACTTTTAAAAAAAATTCAATTTTTATCAAATTCACCTAGGATGGTCCTCTTCCTCTTTGGAGGAGCCTCCATTACATGCCTTGGTGATCCTGTATGTGTAATTATGCGCTGATGTGTTCGTTTGGTGTGGTTGTAGCTGGACTCTGCAAGTCTTTTTGAGACAGGCCTGTCATGATTGACGTTCTTGGCACTCTGACTGCTGGCAGATGCTTTCCCTGGCAGAGTATCAACTGAAGGGGCCAGGGCGTAGCAGCTATCTGAGAAGACACATCTGATAAACACATCTTTACATTGTTGTCTCCATAACTGTCGCTTTCACCTATTGGTGAACCACATCAGCCTTATATCTCTGCCTCATTAACCAGTAGCAGCACTGCTTATCTGATACTTCAATGTCTGATATCTATACTGGAATGCACATTACTGCCAGCAAATCGTCATTTGCTTTCAGAAGAACAATTAGAGCTAAAACTCCTGTTCTTGGGGTCAGTCTTGTGGTTCAATCTGCTCTGATTCAGTATAGGGTGGTGACAGCCAGACATTCCAATGCTGTTTATCTATAGACCAAGAGTGGAAATTTCCGAAGGGGGCATGTGATCTTTCTTACAAAGAAGGCAGTAGACACCGTCACAGTAAACTCACTCTTGGTAGAAATGACAAATTGTAGCCTATAAAAAGGTGAAAATGTGATTTTGACCAGTGCCCAATGAAGAGTATTATTTATATATATATATATATATATTTTTTTTTTTGTCGTAAGCAATGGGTCTTTCTTCTTGAGTCATCTATTTATATTTTGCACTGATAGCAGAATGCATCTACCAGTGTCCAAACATGGCCACATAGTTCAGATGGTAGAGGAGGAAGCTTATGTCTTATAAGGATGATTTGTCACAGACAGTTGAGTGGTTTATTGTACACAGAAGTCTCAAAGGTCTCCAAAGTAGTGTAAAATGTCCCTCCGATTAGCAGCGATTGTTGTAAACTACTGTGCATCATATATCTTACCCCTCCCAAGTCCACCTCATTCAAGAGTGCAGAGTAACTGATAGGGCAGGGAATTGCCAGGGACCTCACTATGCAATATTATCTCAATGCTTAGGTGCCGATACGATGTGTATCACGATTCTATATCAAATTTATTTATATAGCCCTTCGTACATCAGCTGATGTCTCAAAGTGCTGTACAGAAACCCAGCCCCAAACAGCAAGCAATGCAGGTGTAGAAGCACGGTGGCTAGGAAAAACTCCCTAGAAAGGCCAAAACCTAGGAAGAAACCTAGAGAGGAACCAGGCTATGTGGGGTGGCCAGTCCTCTTCTGGCTGTGCCGGGTGGAGATTATAACAGAACATGGCCAAGATGTTCAAATGTTCATAAATGACCAGCATGGTCAAATAATAATAAGGCAGAACAGTTGAAACTGGAGCAGCAGCACAGTCAGGTGGACTGGGGACAGCAAGGAGTCATCATGTCAGGTAGTCCTGGGGCATGGTCCTAGGGCTCAGGTCCTCCGAGAGAGAGAAAGAAAGATGGAATTAGAGAGAGCACACTTAAATTCACACAGGACACCGAATAAGACAGGAGAAGTACTCCAGATATAACAAACTGACCCTAGCCCCCCGACACATAAACTACTGCAACATAAATACTGGAGGCTGATGTATTGCTATTCGATATACCAAACATTTCTCACCGTATGTCTGCTGCAGAGGGACAAGATGGAGCCATGAGAATGAGTCTTTTATCAATCGTGGAAATAAAAGTGCTCAGAACATATTGGCTCCCTAATTAAAAAGAAAAATGGACAACAAGCTGAGTTTTGGTGCGACCTTGTGAAAACTATACGATTCGATATATCATTAAATAATATCCCAATATGGAAGTATGTATTCTCCCCCCCCCCCCATCACTAGTAGTAGATATTTAGTTTTAAATTGGTCAACTGTATTATGAATGTTGAATGCTGTACACACGTTTTGAAACCCAAGGCTCCAACTTGATATCATCTTCAGCAAATTGGTAAATGTATTACAATACATGTCAACATATGAAAATGGCAACACAGCTTCTTAATATTCTAGTTTTCTGAATGCGGATGTTTTTAAGATTTACCTAGTTTTCTTCAACATATCTTTGCAGATTACTCTTTGCTGAATGAATAAAACTTTCCTTAGAATTGTGTTACTGTTCTTCCAGGTATTCCCTATAAGCAGCTGACAGTGGGTGTACCGAAGGAGATCTTCCAGAATGAGCGTCGTGTGGCTCTGTCCCCGGCCGGAGTGCAGGCCCTTATCAAACAGGGCTTCAACGTGGTGGTGGAGTCTGGGGCAGGAGAGCCCTCCAAGTTCCCCGATCAACACTACATCCAGGCTGGAGCCACCATCAAAGATGTCAAAGATGTCCTGGCCTCTGATGTACTGGTCAAGGTAAGGGAAGAGGCTGTGTAAGTGATGAAAATAGGGTGGATAGTCATTCAACCCTCATTTGCTGCCATGGTAACTATTGTATCGCGCAAGGGATTTTACATCAAACGTCTCTATTGCTTGTCTCTGTCTGTGTTTGTCTGTATCTCAGGTGCGTGCTCCCGTCTTCAACCCTGAGCTGGGAGCCCATGAGGTGGAGCTGATGAAGGAGGCAGCCACTTTGTTCAGCTTCATCTACCCGGCCCAGAACCCTGAGCTGATGGACATGCTGTCCCAGAGGAAGGCCACTGTGCTGGCCATGGACCAGGTGCCCCGCGTCACCATCGCACAGGGCTACGACGCTCTCAGCTCCATGGCTAACATTGCAGGGTAAAGACGGTATGGGCGGTGGGAGGGTGGACTCCCAGAGCTGTGCCACTGGCCTTTTTCTTGCTAATGTGCTTTATTTGTGTAGCTTACAATTACAAATGGCTAAATGGTGAGACGATGCTGGAAGACTAGAGAGACAAGTAAAAGCTGAATCTTCAAAGGTACTAATTTATGTCCAAGACAAGTATTTTGAAATGCAACTAGAATGAACAAGCCTGTGTCTGAGGCAGTTTGTTTTAATGAGGGAGGTTGTCATGTCAATAAATGGAAAACATTTGTGTTGAATGCACTTCTCTTGGTCAGCTCACTACTGTGTCTGTCCAGCTGCATCATCTTGTGTGTGTGTGTGTGTGTGTGTGTGTGTGTGTGTGTGTGTCTCGCTGTGTGTGGTCCACTTGGCAGAGTTAATTGCTTGTGATGTATTTTGAGGCTGGGTAGACGTGCTCTGACAGTATTTGTAATTGGCCATTTTTCTGTTCCTGTGTTTCCAGATACAAAGCTGTGGTGCTGGCAGCCAACAGCTTTGGGCGCTTCTTCACTGGACAGATCACTGCTGCTGGGAAGGTCCCACCTGCTAAGGTGCTGATCATTGGAGGAGGAGTAGCAGGCCTGGCTGCTGCTGGTACTGCCAGATCCATGGGTGCTATCGTCAGGGGCTTTGACACTCGGTGAGTGGGACCACCCAACCCTGGATATTCAGTTATTACTTTACCAATGAAATCACTGGGACTCATTGGTTGGTTCATTATCACATTATAGAGCTGCCCCCATATTTGTTTTGAGATTTAAAAAAATAAATAAAAAAAATAGTATTTGTCACATGCTTCGTAAACAACAGGTGTGGACTAACAGTGAAATGCTTACTGACGGGTCCATCCCAATAAAGCACAGAGAAAAAGAAAGAAATAATAGGAAAATAATAACAGGAAGAATAAATCCACAATGAGTCACGATAACTTGGTTACATACACGTGGTACCAGGACCGAGTGCAAGGGTACATGTAGGGATAAAGTGACTAGGCATCAGGATAGATGATAAACAGTAACAGCAGAGTCAAAAGAGTTGCTATTTGTAGGGGCAATGCAGGTAGTCCGGGTAGCTATTTGGTTAACTATTTATGGCTTGGGGGTACAAGCTGTTTTTTTTAAAACCCTGATAAAATGTTACAAATGATTTCTGACCAGATTCCTTCACCTTTGCTTTTATTTCAACTAACTCACCCCAGATTGGCTGCTGTCTAAGTCTCTTTAGTGGATTTGAAAGTGTGATGTTGCTAATTCTCCAGTTGGTGGTAGTAGCTGCCTTACATATGACAACTTGCAGCTCATTGTCCCTAGAAAACTGCAGATTGCTTCCACTTACTTTAAAGGGTGGAATAATGGGATAAAACGCTGTTCTTTACTGTTTTTACTCTCCAGATTCAAAGATTTGAATCTCCCCACCCCGACCATTGTGTAACATTGTTTACTACTTGGAGATTTTACAACAATCATAGACATAGCCTAAGCTCCTGCAGTGATGCTTTTGAATGTATCAGGGGCTTTCATTAAGCACCCCGTCCCTCTTGCCAGTGCCTTCCATGACATTCCCTGTGTTCCCTCCCCAGAGCGGCAGCCTTAGAGCAGTTCAAGTCTCTGGGAGCTGAGACTCTGGAGGTGGACATTAAGGAGGCCGGCGACGGTCAGGGCGGCTACGCCAAGGAGATGTCCAAGGAGTTCATCGAGGCTGAGATGAAGCTGTTTGCTAAGCAGTGTCTGGAAGTAGACATCCTCATCAGCACGGCACTCATCCCCGGTTTGTACAGTGATCTAAGCAACCACACCTCACTACCCCCATCTATCCCCTCCCACAGGGAGATGCCCCTCACTACCCCCATTTTTATGTATTTTTTTATTTCACCTTTATTTAACCAGGTAAGCTAGTTGAGAACAAGTTCTCATTTACAACTGCGACCTGGCCAAGATAAAGCAAAGCAGTGCGACACAAACAACAACAGTGTCGTTACACATGGAATAAACAAGCGTACAGTCAACACAATAGAATAAGGAAAGTCTATATACAGTGTGTGCAAATGGCGTGAGGAGGTAAGGCAATATATAATATAGGCCATAGTAGCAAAGTAACTACAGTTTAGCAAATTAACACTGGAGTGATAGATGTGCAGATGATGATGATCAAGTAGAAATACTGGTGTGCAAAAGAGCAGAAAAGTAAATACAAACCATATGGGGATGAGGTAGGTCGATTGGATGGGCTATTTACAGATGGGCTATGTACAGCTGCAGTGATCTGTTAGCTGCTCAGATAGCTGATGTTTAAAGTTAGTGAGGGAAATATAAGTCTCCAGCTTCAGCGATTTTTGCAATTCGTTCCAGTCGTTGGGAGCAGAGAACTGGAAGGAAAGGCGACCAAAAGAGGTGTTGGCTTTGGGGATGACCAGTGAGATATACCTGCTGGAACGCGTGCTACGGGTGGGTGTTGTTATTGTGAGTTGAGATAGTGAGCTTTACCTAGCAAGGACTTATAGATGACCTGGAGCCAGTGGGTCTGGTAACGAATATGTAGCGAGGGCCTGCCAACTAGAGCATACAGGTCGCAGTGGTGGGTGGTATATGGGGCTTTGGTGACAAAACTGATGGCACTGTGATAGACTGCATTCAATGTGCAGAGTAGAGTGTTAGAGGCTATTTTGTAAATGACGCCGAAATCGAGGATCTGTAGGATAGTCAGTTTTACGAGGGTATGTTTGGCGGCGTGAGTGAAGGAGGCTTTGTTGCGAAATAGTAATCCAACTCTAGATTTAATTTTGGATTGGAGATGCTTACTGTGAGCCTGGAAGGAGAGTTTACAGCCTAGCCAGACACCTAGGTGTTTGTAGTTGTCCACATATTCTAAGTCAGAACCGTCCAGAGTAGTGATGCTGGTTGGGCGGGCGGGTGCGGGCAGCGAACGGTTGAAAAGCATGCATTTAGTTTTACTAGCATTTAAGAGCAGTTGGAAGCCACGGAAGGAGTGTTGTATGGCATTGAATCTCGTTTGGAGGTTTAACACAGTGTCCAAAGAAGGGCCAGATGTATACAGAATGGTGTCATCTGTGTAGAGGTGGATCAGGGAATCGCAATCAGCAAGAGCGACATCGTTGATATATACAGAGAAAAGAGTCGGCCTGAGAATTGTACCCTGTGATACCCCCATAGAGACTGCCAGAGGTCCGGACAACAGGCCCGCCGATTTGACTCACTGAACTCTGTCTGAGAAGTAGTTGGTGAACCAGTCGAGGCAGTCATTTGAGAAACCAAGGCTGTTGAGTCTGCCGATAAGAATACGGTCATTGACAGTCGAAAGCCTTGGCCAGGTCGATGAAGACGGCTACAATGTACAATCTTTTATCGATGGCGGTTATGATATCGTTTAGTACATTGAGCGTGGCTGAGGTGCACCATTGACCAGCTCGGAAACCGGATTGCACAGCGGAGAAGGTACGGTGGGATTCGAAATTGTCAGTGATCTGTTTATTAACTTATTAGCTTTCGAAGACTTTAGAAAGGCAGGATAGATATAGGTCCATAACAGTTTGGGTCTAGAATGTCACCCCCTTTGAAGAGGGGGATGACTGCGTCAGCTTTCCAATCTTTAGGGATCTCGGACGATACGAAGGAGAGGTTGAACAGACTGGTAATAGGGGTTTTTAACAATGGTGGCGGATCATTTAAGAAAGCAAGGGTTCAGGTTGTCTAGCCCAGCTTATTTGTACGGGTCTAGGTTTTGCAGCTCTTTCAGAACAGGATTAGGGTGAAGGAGAAGCTGGGGAGGCTTGGGCAAGTAGCTGTGGGGGGTGCGGAGCATTTGGCCGGATGTAATTTTTTTTTTTACCTTTATTTAACCAGGCAAGTCAGTTAAGAACAAATTCTTATTTTCAATGACGGCCTAGGAACAGTGGGTTAACTGCCTGTTCAGGGGCAGAACGACAGATTTGAACTTGCAACCTTCCGGTTACTAGTCCCAACGCTCTAACCACTAGGCTACCCTGCCGCCCCAGTTGGGGTAGCCAGGAGGAAAGCATGGCTAGCCGTAGAGAAATGCTTATTGTGGATTTATCGGTTGTGACAGTGTTACCTAGCTTCAGTGCAGTGGGAGCTGCTAGGAGGAGCTCTTGTTTTCCATGGACTTTAGTGTCCCAAAATATTTTGGCATTTGAGCTACAGGATGCAAATTTCTGTTTGAAAAAAGTTAGCCTTTGCTTTCCTGACTGACTGCGTGTATTGGTTCCTGACTTCCCTGAACAGTTGCATATCGCGGGGACTATTCGATGCTATTGCAGTCCGCCACAGGATGTTTTTGTGCTGGTCGAGGGCAGTCAGGTCTGGAGTGAACCAAGGGCTACATCTGTTCTCCCGCAGGGAGACGCCCCTCACTACCCCTATTTCTTTGTCCTCTTAATCTACTGGCTTTACTTTACCTTTACATCTTAAGCTGCACTGCAGTCCTCCTGGTCTGATCTGTTTGTGTTCTGGCCTACTCACACCATTGTCATCAAACAGTTTGGCTTCAGAGCAGGAGATCTGGCAACCAGGCTATTGTCACCCCTGATTTCACCCATTTGTTTTGTTCTACCTCAATCATGTATGAAATGCATGTATTGCTATGGTCAGCTCTCATCTGTCCAATCCTCTCAGACACTAAGCTGCTTTAAGGCTCCATCAGCTCAGTTACCTAGTGTAGTTAAGGTAGTGTTTAGGTCCTATTCATCTGGTTAACTCTGCCCCTCAAGGCTGAGTTGATATTATTCCGTTCCTGTAGCAGCCTATAACAGACCACAGAGACACCATAGAGATATTGCTATGATCAAATCAAGCTTTGTAAACCGCTCATTTCAGACATGGAATGCAACTCAATGTGCTTAAAATGATAACATGATACAAAAGAATAGCAATAAAAACTGAACGACTAAAAAGCACACAAGGAAAAGCAAAACTCTACATTCTCATCCCTTGTTTACATTGGTTGACGGCTATGATAAGATATGCAGCCGTACAGTGACTTGCAAAAGTATTCAACCCCCTTGGCGTTTTTCCTATTTTTGTTGTATTACAACCTGTAATTTAAATGGATTATTATTTGGATTTCATGTGATGGACATATACAAAATAGTCCTAATTGTTGAAGTGAAACGAAAAAAAATGACTTTTCAAAAAAAAAAAAAAAAAGTGGTGGTGTGTATTCAACCCTTTGCTGTGAAGCTCTAAATAAGACCTGGTGCAACCAATTACCTTCAGAAGTCACATTAGTTAGATTGCTCACAGGTGGACTTTATTTGTCACATGATCTCAGTATATATACACCTGTTACAAAAGGCCCCAGAGTCTGCAACACCACTAAGCAAGGGGCGCCACCAAGCAAGTGGCACCATGAAGACCAAGGAGCTCTCGAAAACAGGTCAGAGACAAAGTTGTGGAGAAGTACAGATCAGGGTTGGGTTATAAAAAACATATCTGAAACTTTTAACATCCCACTGAGCACCACTTAAATCCATTATTTAAAAAATGGAAAGAATATGGCACCACAACAAACCTGCCAAGAGATGGCCGCCCACCAAAACTCACAGACCAGGCAAGGAGGGCATTAATCAGAGGCAACAAAGAGACCAACAATAACCATGAAGGAGCTGCAAAGCTCCACAGCGGAGATTGGTAGAGTCTGTCCATAGGACCACTTTAAGCCGTACACTCCACAGAGCTGTGGCCAGAAAAAAAGTATTCCAGAGATTTGAGACTGGGACGGAGGTTCACCTTCCAGCAGGACAGTGACCCAAAGCATACTGCTAAATCATCACTCGAGTGGTTTAAGGGGAAACATTTAAATGGCACGGAATGGCCTAGTCAGAGCCCAGACCTCAATCCAATTGAGAATCTGTGGTATGACTTAAATATTGATGTACACCAGCGGAAGCCATCCAACTTGAAGGAGCTGGAGCAGTTTTGCCTTGAAGAATGGGCAAAAATCCCAGTGGCTAGATGTGCCAAGCTTATAGAGACATACCCCAAGAGACTTGCAGCTGTAGTTGCAAAATGTGGCTCTACAAAGTATTGGATTTGGGGGGAGTGAATAGTTATGCATGCTCAAGTTTTCAGTTTTTTTTTTCTTTGTTTCACAAGAAAAAATATTTTTGCATCTTCAAAGTGGTAGGCATATTGTGTAAATCAAATGATACAACCCCCCCCCCTCCCCAAATCCATTTTAAATCCAGGTTGTAAGGCAACAAAATAGGAAAAATGCCAAGAGGGGTGAATACTATAGTTATGAATGACATTCTCCTCTCCACTGACTTCATGTGCCCTAGGGCATGTTGTCCTGTCCCCTATACTAATGCTACTGTCCTGTTGGTTGGAGAGACCGACTCCTTTTGTCTGGTTGACACCAGCCTACCCTAGCCTGATCAGTACTGATGTCTTCTGTTCTGACCAGTTCGACATGATTTTGAAAGAGTTTCTCTGTGTTCTCATGAGATCTGTTGACTTGAAAGCTAGTGTAAACATCAGAAGAGACCTGAAAACATTGCCTAGCGTAAACCGAGAATAACAAACTGCAATTTGTTTATTTTCCAGGGTTAGATTCATTGTCATTTAAATCCATATTTGAAGACTTTATTGTACAAAAGGCTGAATAGAGGTCAGCTGCTGATAGAGCACCCTGTTGGTACTGCAGACAAGACCCCTTTGTCACCATGGTGATGTGTCCTGTCGCCAGGTCGCAAGGCTCCCATCCTGATCACCAAGGATATGGTGGAGAGCATGAAGGATGGCTCTGTGGTGGTGGACCTGGCTGCTGAGGCTGGAGGAAACATCGAGACCACGGTGCCTGGAGAACTGTCTGTACACAAGGTCAGATGGGCCTGTCCACAGTCGCTTATCATTATTACCTTCAATTTCATTATCACCGTTTTCCCTTGTGATGTTGTGGTGAACCGGCTCCTTATTGTCAGTCATTTTGTTAGCTTTTGTGTTTGGTTTCCCTAGCACTGAAATCATACCACCAGGTCACCTTGTTGCAGTATTGTAATTCAGTCCCATTTTAACCGGTCAAAGTGAGAGTGCACAATTTTGGTCTTCAATAAAATAATGGCTTATGTGATTTGTTCTTAGGGTGTGACCCACATTGGTTTCACCGACCTTCCCAGCCGCCTGCCCACCCAGTCCAGCACCCTGTACTCAAACAACCTGACCAAACTCATCCGTGCCATCAGCCCATCTACTGAGAACTTCAACTATGAAGTCAAGGAGAAGTTTAACTACGGAACCATGGACCATGTCATCAGAGGATCTGTTGTCATGCAGGTGAATCATCTGGGTTAAATGGGTTTGGTTTCCTTGGTTATCTGTTTTTAGATAAGACTGGTTAATTAGATCATGGTGAAGCTATACTCTCTAGTTCTACAGTTGACAAATTAAAATAGTCTTTGTTGATTGGTTTGTTTGGTGATAATGAAGTGTTTTGATAGTGTTTGGTGAAAAGGAAACTTTGATCTCAAATGTACATCCATGCATGGTTGACTTGTTTGGTTGGCGTTCTCTATGATTTCCACCTTTCTATCTGGTGCAGAATGGAACCAACCTCTTCCCAGCTCCTCTGCCCGATAACATCCCAGTGGCAGCCCCTCCCAAACCCAAGAGCAAGCAGGAGCTGGCTAAGGAGAAGGCTGCTGCCGTGTCTCCCTTCAAGGCTACCCTAACCACCGCTGGCATGTACACTGGAGGTGAGACACACCATTACTGACTGCCTAGATGCTTCATTCATTTATACTTACAGTGCCTTTAGAAAGTATTCACACCCCTTGAATTGTTCCACATTTTGTTGTGTTACAGCCTGCATTTAAAATGGATTACATTTAGATGTTTTGGTCACTGGCCTACACACAATACCCAATAATGTCAAAGTGGGACTATGTTTTTCAAAATGTTTACAAATGAAAGGCTGATATGTCTTGAGTCAGTAAGTATTCAATACCTTTGTTAGGTCAAGCCTAAATAAGTTCAGGAGTTAACATTTTGCTTAACAAGTCACACAATAAGTTACATGGACTCAATAATAGTGTTGAACACATATTTTAGAATGACTACCTATCCTCTGTACCCCACACATACAATTATCTGTAAGGTCTCTGTCGTGCAGTGAATTTCAAACACTGATTCAACCACGAACATCAGGGAGGTTTACTAATGCCTCGCAAAGGGCACCTATTGGTAGATGGGTAAAAATAAAAAGCAGACATTGAATATCTGTTTGAGCATGTTGAAGTTATTAATTAAATTATGGATGGTATATCAATACACCCAGTCACTACAAAGATGCAAGCATCCTTACTAACTCGGTTGCCGGAGAGGAAGGAAACAGCTTAGGGATTTAACCATTAAGCCAATGCAATGGTGACTTTAAAGCCGTTAGTTTAATGGCTGTAATAGCTTAGTATTGTGGAGTAACTACAGTTTACTAACTGACAGAGTGAAAAGAAGGAAGCCTGTACAGAATACAAATATATTCCAAAACATGCATCCTGTTCGGCACTAAAGCCTCTAAAGTAATACTGCAAAAAATGTGGCAAAGCAATTTAACTTTTTATCCTGAATACAAAGTGTTATGTTTGGGGCAAATCCAATACAACACATTTACTGAGCTCCACACTCCATATTTAAGCATAGTGGTGGCTGCATCATGGATAAGGACTGCTTGTAATCATTAAGGACTGGGGAGTTTTTCAGGATAAAAATAAACGTAATGGAGCAAAGAACAGGCAAGATGCTAGAGGAAAACCTGGTTGTCTGCTTTCCACCAGACACCGGGAGATTCATTCACCTTTAAAGCAGGACAATAACCTTAGCACAAGGCCAATTCTACACTGGAATTTCTTACCAAGATGACAGTGAATGTTCCTTAGTGGCCGAGTTACAGATTTGACTTAAATCTGCTTGAACATCTATGGCAAAACTTGAAAATGGTTGTCTAACATTTATCAACAACCAATTTGACAGAGCTTGAAGAATTTTGAAAATAATAATGGGAAAATATTGTACAATCCAAGGGTGCAAAGCTCTTAGAAACTTACCCAGAAAGACTCGCAGCTGCCAACGATGTTTTGACTCAGGGATGTGAATACTTACGTAAATGAAGTTAGTTGTTTACTTAATTATAATGTAAGGGGATTAAAATGGCTGACATCGCAGAAAGCAGAGGATGCAGAACAACCCTGGCTGTCAGGATAATGGCCCCTAAACTGAGCGGTGTCATGAGTCTCTCTGAGCTCCTATGGTGGTCTCACTCTCCTCACAACGACCTGGGTTAACAGGACTATGGCGGGGGGGTTAAAAGCAGCCCGTTAATGTTTTATTACCACATTCATTACATTGTTACGTTCTCTACTAACACACGCACAAGTCTTCTGCATATCTGACTTATGTGGGAAAGGTGAGCTGTGACCCCATTATGAGAGCAGCAACAGTCGTGATCAGACATAAAAGCTACTCTGAACAGAAATCCTTGCAGATTATTTCTATTGGTTACAGACGAGGCAGGCAGGAACTTTCGTCTCTGTTCTGTTCTGGAATCACATCAAAGAGATCCAGAGAACACGTCCTTCTTCCCCAACAGTCAGATAAATGAGCCACAAACTGGGTTTACACGTAAATAAACACCCTGAGATTAACAAACGGGCACATTCATCTTCCTGTTCTTTCTTGAGTGAGTTTGCTCCGTATCTCCCTGCTGAAGCCAAGGCAGGTGCTGCTGGACCATCGTGATGTCCTGACCACCGGATCAGCCATGCAAGAAGCCAGAGAGGAGGAGATCCCCTTTGAAATTAGGATTGGTCACCTAATTAGAGCTCAACCTAACCTAACATGCCCCCTCCCTCCCTGTCTCTCAGTCCAAACCACCACCAGCAGCCCCTTAGTGCCAGGAAACTGGGACTAATAAAATGTGGGATGTCGAGCCCTCCCTCCTCCTGCTGTGTCTGTCTGAAGTAGTGCTGTAGCTGTTTCCCACAGACACTTGCTCTGGTAGTGGTGACTGGAGACAGCAGGCCTGTAAACCCCGTTCACACGTTCCCCCAAGCAGCTCGTTTTAGGTTGGCTGTGGTCGGCGCGTCGTGTACCACCACCATACTTGGGTTGCTGTCTAATTGCGCCTAGATAAATTGCTTACGGCAACGTCTGTCTCTTGTCCTCACTTAAGAAAATTAGTAGACATCAGAAAGAGTCAGCATTTCTACTCTATAATGTGCCTCATAGGACATGGCCTAATTCAATTCAACACCTTATGACGATCAATGATTATCATTTTATTTGTTTTGCTTGCATTTGAATTGTTAAAAAGCCCTTATCTATATTACATATGGACATTAGATATGTAGCATGGGCTAGTGTAAAGTTATTTATTAACCCTTTGCCCCTCTCAGGTCTTGGCACCATGTTAGGCCTGGGCCTAGCTGCGCCCAATGCAGCCTTCACTCAGATGGTGACCATCTTCGGCCTGGCTACCATTGTGGGCTACCACACGGTGTGGGGGGTGAGCCCAGCCCTTCACTCCCCACTCATGTCCGTCACCAACGCCATCTCCGGTGAGTGTTTATGAAGACTTCTATTAATGAAATGGACACAGTGCAAAGAAGACTACATTTTACATTTATATTTGAGTCATTTAGCCAGAACAACACATCTGTCAGAACACATTTTTCCTCCAAGTAGCTATCAGCAAAGTCAGTGCTAGTAGAAAAGAAGTATAAATAAATATGAAAGTTGGGTGTGAGTGTTAGTTCACGAAAGGCAAGACTAAACATAGGCAAGTCATTATTTTAGTATATTTAGTGATGTATTTATAGATATGAAGGGAGGTAAACCAACTGATAAAAATGCATATATGCCTACATTACATCACTTGGGATTTGGCTTCAAATGAGAATAAATCCAGTTTTTAAACTCAGATGTTTTTAATTTGATTTACTAGTCCATAAAAAGCATGCTGTCCAGAGGAGATTCCCTTACAGACGTGGAGGTTAAATCTCCCTCTACCTCCACACCTGCAGGTCCTCTCTTCTCGTGATGAGTAAGACCTGGAGGAAACAGGAAATGATTCATGATCCTTGTAGTCTGGATGATTTAAAACGCTTCTACTCCAGAGTTGAGATCCGCTTCAAGCAACTGAAAGCATAGGTCTCAGGTTCCACTCTGAATATAGGCTAATAGATTATAGTAGATTAATCTGTAATTGAATATTTCTTTGTCTGTAAATAAAATAGAAACAGAATATTATGCTGATAAAATGGTAACTCAATGCTTTGATAATGCTGACAAGACATTTGATCATTACTCTGTCCTAGATCAAGAAGACATTAATTTGCGCACTGATGTCTGTGGCGTTATTCAGGGACGCAAACTAGTCGCCTTTCGGCGATATTCACCGTTTTGAATCCAAAATGGGTGACCTAAGTGATTTGTGTAGCAAATGAGTGATGTGCGTTTGGCGCAATACTAGCTGCTGTATCCAAGGCTCAGCCAATTGTTTACATAACAGAATGCAGCGCAGGGTGTGTGTCCGTTCGCAGCATGTTGATTATTCTTGACAAGGGCGGAAGTGACAAGCTGGCTGTGGTATCTGGTACTTGGTTAAGCATTTCCTCGTTCTTCCCTTCAGCGGTAGGACAGTCGGTCACGACCGGGGTCTGGGTCCAGGAACCAGGAAAGACTTGGTTGTTAAAGAGCCCATGGTGGCCCAACATTAAAGCCCCCTTCATGTCGCCACAGATGCCAACTTCAGAGAAGGCGTGATGGCGGCATCCAATGTAGCAATTATCTCCCTGGACCTACTGCACAGTTCCTGTCGACTGCTTTATTACGCCACACTCTGCATGTTATTGCTGGGAATTACCAGGGATCTCACGATAAGATAGTATTTTTTTACATTTTATTTCACCTTTATTTAACCAGGTAGTCCAGTTGAGAACAAGTTCTCATTTACAACTGCGACCTGGCCAAGATAATGCAAAGCAGTGCGACCAAAAACAACAACAGTCACACATAAACAAACGTACAGTCAATAACACAATAGAAAAATCAATGTACAGTGTGTGCAAATGTAGGGAGGTAGGCAATAAATAGTCCATACAGGCAAAATAATTACAATTTAGCATTAACATTAACACTGGAGTAACACTGGAGTGATGTGGAGATGATGTGCAAGTAGAGATACTGGGGTGCAAAAGAGCAAGAGGTTAAGTAACAATATGGGGGTGAGGTAGTTGGGTGTGCTATTTACAGATTGGCTGTGTACAGGTACAGTGATCGGTAAGCTGCTCTGACAGCTGATGCTTAAAGTTAGAGGGAGATAAGGCTTCAGTGATTTGTGCAATTTGTTCCAGTCATTGGCAGTAGAGAACTGGAAGGAAATGTGGCCAAAGGAAGTTTTGGCTTTGGGGATGACCAGTGAAATATACCTGCTGGAGCGCGTGCTATGGGTGGGTGTTGCTATGGTCACTAGTGAGCTGAGATAAGGCGGGGCTTTACCTAGCAAAGACATAGATGAGCTGGAGCCAATGGGCTTGGTGATGAATATGAAGCGAGGGCCAGCCAACGAGAGCCTACAGGTCGCAGTGGTGGGTAGTATATGGGGCTTTGGTGACAAAATGGATGGCACTGTGATAGACTACATCCAGTTTGCTAAGTAGAGTGTTGGAGGCTATTTTGTAAATTACATTGTCGAAGTCAAGGATAGTCAGTTTTACGAAGGTATGTTTGACATGAGTGAATGAGGCTTTGTTGCGAAATAGGAAGCCGATTCTAGATTTAATTTTGGATTGGAGATGCTTAATGTGAGTCCTGAAGGGGAGATTACAGTCTAACCAGACACCTAGGTATTTGTAGTTGTCCACATATTCTAAGTCGGAACCATCCAGAGTAGTGATGCTGGTCGGACGGGAGGGTGCGGGCAGCAATCGGTTGAAGAGCATGCACTTAGTTTTACTAGCATTTAGCAGTTGGAGGCCACTAGCAGTTGGAGGCCACAGAAGAAGTGTTGTATGGCATTGAAGCTCATTTGGAGGTTTGTTAGCACAGTGTCCAAGGAAGGGCCAGATGTATACAGAATGGTGTTGTATAGGTGTTCACGATAATTAGATGCTGGTATGGTAGTATTGTGATTCTCACAATACAATATGTATTACTGCAATTGTATTGCGATTTGATGTTCCAAAGATATTGCTCACGGTGTCTGCCGGTGTTGTATTGCTCTAAACTGGTCAGTGAGAACTCGTAATTTCTTCCCGATACCAGCGGAGTAAAAAAATCATACAGTAATTATCAGCTTCCATTCAGTCAGTGCATAAAACCGCTGCGCCAGGCCAAATGTATACACTCCTTTCATGAAACATCTTATCGCCTATTGAATCTTGGGCCTCCTACTTTACTCGTAACATTACTATAGCATTTCCTTGATTCCCTGGTAGGGAAGAGTGGGGGGAATTGTTTGAAAGTTGCATGCTCACTATTAGTAAGGGGAGACCGGGAGGAATTGTAACAGTCTTTATATTTATTATAGACATGTTTTGTGCAGTGGCAAACTGTGGCAAACTGTGGCAAACTGTGGCTATAGGCCTTCAGTGGGGAAAACAATTTGTCCAACACGTTGTAGCAAACAGAAACATAGCATCACTTAATGCCCCCAGCTGAATCAAACAGCCCTGAGGCTGATTTGAGCTTCAGGCTGCCACTCACACAGAGAGAACACCCCCCCCAGATAATGCTGCCAACAACTACAATTGTACCGCTTACGCAACTTATGGTAGCCTAACGCCCTCACTATCACCAACAGTGACACGTCAAAGGATGCTGAAAGGACAGTGACCTTAATACCAGCGCTCTCAATGTAGGAGAGTGCACTTTTAGGGAGACACATAGGGCTGCTAGAAAGACATCAGTCACACACAGCATGAGGTTAAAGGATAAGCAGTCATTCACTCACATAAAAGGCCAGTAGGTCCCAATCCTAAGAATACAAAAACACAACCATTAGGCTAAGCATTTCCCAATCAAAATGGACAACTATTACTTCCCCTTGCAAAAAACATATTAATGTTCAGCACGCAAAGTAACCGGTGATCTAAAGTTTAATTAAAATGCAACAATGTTTCACACACAAGTTATTTTCAAAAAGATGGCTAACAACAGCAACCAAGCTGCAATAAACACAGTTTTCCTCATCAGATGATGATCATTTGAAACTGCAAACTAAGCTAAAACAAAAACTAGCTAGACCGTGAGAACTACTGCTCACTATTGTACAGTAAGTAACCTGTTGGCCTTGGAGAAGGCAGAAGGTTTTTGTAAAAACGGTGCCACCCATTACAAGTCAAAATGGCATTGGTTGATTCTGCTGTCACTCCAAAATTTGGCCCAAATACAGTTCAATGGCAGATGGCCTAGTCAATGGCTGATTTAGCTAGCTAGATTTATCTCCCCAGAGACCACAAAAACAAATCCTGATTTGGATCTTTTTTTCTCCAGTGTTAGTTAACCTTTTGAAGCTGGGAGGCACTTTTTATGTTTGGAAAAATAACGTTCCCAAAGTAAACAGCCTATTTCTCAGGACCAGATGCTAGAATATGCATATAATTGACATCTTAGGATAGAAAACACTCTAAAGTTTCCAAAACTGTAAAAATATTGTCTGTGAGTATAACGGAACTGATATTGCAGGCGAAAGCCTGAGAAATATCCAATCAGGAACTGACTCTCTTATTTTGAAACCCCTGTGTTTCTATGCATCCCTATTGCCCATTGAAAGGGATATCAACCAGATTCCTTTTTCTATGGCTTCCCTAAGGTGTCAACAGCCTTTTAGACATAGTTTCAGGCTTTTATTTTGAAGAATGAGCGTGAACGACCACATTGCGTAAGTGGACAGGTGGGGGCTCTCAGATTGATTTGTGCACAAAAGAGAGAGGCGGGATTAAAGCAGAACAACATTAAAATAATAATAATAATTTGGGCTAGAAGGCCCTTGTTGTTCCCCACTGTGTTTGGGTTAGTAACAACTTGTAAAGTGGCTCTATTTGCCATTCTGAATGTCTAAAGAATCCATATGTTCTCCTGAAATATGAACACAGAAATACTGGACATTTTGAACTCTTATGGTGGTGACTTGACAAAATTACAATCATGGTCTTGAATTGGACTTGCAATTTTCTGGTCTCAGACTCCTCCCCCTCTCGGTCTTGACTGACTCGATTCGGTCTTGGTCTTGAATCGGTTTTGCTTTAGGTGGTCTCGAACACAACACTGATGTCTGCTGCAGAGAGACGAGAGAGCAACAGAACTAGTTTTGATAAGTCAGGGAAATAAAAGTGCTGAAAACATGTTGGCTAACTATTTTAAAAAGGAGAACACGCTATACGATGAAAAATATCAGCGTTTTGGCACAGCCGACTACCGCTAGGTAAGCTACCTACAATAGAGTCAAATACGCTATATTGTCGAAAAAGAATATTGCAATATGTAGCTATGATTTTTTTTCTTCCTCCCATCACTACTACACACACACCCTCCCCACCCTGGTCAGTCTCTATCCTAACACACTCTTGGGTGTGTTCCCCGCATATTTGGCATTACCTAAACAATGCCTTTTATTTTGGTCATGCAAAGAAGGGGAAACTTTGAAGCCATTGGAATTCTTATTGTTGTGCCAAATGTAAAAAAGTTAAAAGAGCCCGAGACGTTAGTGAAGCATAATGGAATTTGAAATTTCGTATTCTCATGAGGGAAAGAGAAGTGGGTGTCACTCCGTCTAGAGCATTGGGTTACTTTTGATAGGGAACCTTTGGTTTTGCCCAATGGCAGTTATGGCGCCATCCTCCAGTCTCTTGACAGTCTCTTTAATCTACCTGAAACTATTGACTCACAATTGGAAAAAGTCTGTCCTTTCTGAAGTCTGCTCTATGCACCTCCCATGGGACCTCATCTCTATTGTGTGTGGGTTTATGTGATCAACATAGATATCACTGGCTGACTATCTAAGAGCTGTCTTGATAAGTCAGCAGGAGGTAGGTGGTATTGGTGTCTATTTGGTCAGGTAGCCTATGTCTGTGATCTCAATGGCCTGATTATGACGCCCCTTCCAAATGTAACCTCACATTGAGGGTGGAGTAAATCACCCTCTTTTTCAAGGGAGGGAAACTTTAGGTGGGTATCTGATGGCATAAAGGTTTCAAAGTTCACCTTGTCGGCGACGTGTCTAGGATAGTGTGAGTGAACAGCATGTCTCGCTTTTTGAGTGTGTAAATATAATTTTCTAACCTAATTGCCTGCTGTATGCATTTCCTGTGACACTGAGGTAGTGTGCAATGCACCTTTTAATTCAACCCCTGGTCTGTCTGTCTGTGACTAATTGTTACTGTGTAGTTCCAGAAAGGGACAGTCAGGAAAATCTCACCCAGTCATTCAGAAACACAAACGCATGACTGTGAGCCTGTTGGCTCGGTCTGACGAGCATGCTGGCTCGGTCTCTGACGAGCATGCTGGCTCGGTCTCTGACGAGCCTGCTGGCTCGGTCTCTGACGAGCCTGCTGGCTCGGTCTCTGACGAGCCTGTTGTGGTGTTCACTACAGTATAGCAGGCAGCATTTGTAAGTCAATATAGGGCTGATAGTGATCAGGATTCCCTCTGTGCTCTGACAATTTCCACATTAAGCTGTACAGCTGTACTCTAATGTGTAAAACATACCTGTCTTCACTGCACTTCAAATGTAATTAAGCTGTTTTTGTCTGACAAGGCAATTGGGTACATACAGTTGAAGTCGGAAGTTTACATACACTTAGGTTGGAGTCATTAATACTCGTTTTTCAACCATGCCACAAATTTCTTGTTAAACAATCTATAGTTTTGGCAAGTCGGTTAGGACATCTACTTTGTGCATGACACAAGCAATTCCAGTGGGTCAGAAGTTTACATACACTAAGTTGACTGTGCCTTTAAACAGCTTTTAAAATTCCAGCAAATTATGTCATGGCTTTAGAAGCTTCTGATAGGCTAATTGACATAAATTTAGTCAATTGGTGGTGTATCTGTGGATGTATTTCAAGGCCTACCTTCAAACTCAGTGCCTCTTTGCTTGACATCATGGGAAATAAAAAAATTCAGCCAAGACCCCAGACATTTTTTTTGTAGACCTCCACAAGTCTGGTTCATACTTGGGAGTAATTTCCAAATGCCTGAAGGTACCACGTTCATCTGTACAAATAATAGTATGCAAGTATAAACACCATGGGACCACGCAGCCGTCATACTGTTCAGGAAAGAGGCGCTTTCTGTCTCCTAGAGATGAGCATACTTTGGTACGAAAAGTGCAAATCAGTCCCAGAACAACAAAGGAACCTTGTGAAGATGCAAGAGGAAACGGGTACAAAAGTATCTATATCCACAGTAAAACAAGTCCTATATAGACATAACCTGAGGCCGCTCAGCAAGGAAGAAGTCACTGCTCCAAAACCGCCATAAAAAAAGCCAGACTACAATTTGCAACTGCACATGGGGACAAAGATTGTACTTTTTGGAGAAATGTCCTCTGGTCTGATGAAACAAAAATAGAACTGTTTGGTCATAATGACCATCGTTATATTTGGAGGAAAAGGGGGGAGGCTTGCAAGCCAAAGAACACCATCCCAACCGTGAAGCACGGGGGTGGCAGCATGATTTTGTGGGGGTGCTTTGCTGCAGTAGGGAATGGTGCACTTCACAAAATAAATGGCATCATGAGGAGGAAAATTATGTGGATATATTGAAGCAACATCTCAAGACATCAGTCAGGAAGTTAAAGCTTGGTCGTAAATGGGTCTTCCAAATGGACAATGTCCCCAAGCATACTTCCAAAGTTGTGGCAAAATGGCTTAAGGACAATAAAGTCAAGGTATTAGAGTGGCCATCACAAAGCCCTGACCTCAATCCTATAGACAATTTGTGGGTTTAACTGAAAAAGCGTGTGCGAGCAAGGAGGCCTACAAACCTGACTCAGTTACACCAGCTCTGTTGGGAGGAATGGGCCAAAATTAATCCAACGTATTGTGGGAAGCTTGTGGAAGGCTACCTGAAAAGTTTGACCCAAGTTAAACAATTTAAAGGCAATACACTCAATTATTATTTTGTAGCATGTAAACATCTGACCCACTGGGAATGTGATGAAAGAAATAAAAGCTTAAATGAATCATTTACAATTATTCTGACATTTTCACACTCTTAAAATAAAGTGGTGATCCTAACTGGCCTAAGACAGGGAATTTTTACTCTAATTAAATGTCAGGAATTGTGAAACTCCAAATTGTTTACATTTATTTGTCTATGTAAACTGTAATCAATAATTGTTTGTTTTGTACTGTTATTTTGTCATCAGTTCAACACATGTGGGTCTAAGGCTGTTTACACAGAGAGCCCAATTCTGATCCTCCTTTTTTTTGCCAATTGTGCAAAAGATCAGAATGGAATGGGTTGCCATGTGATCTAAGCTTTTTTTCTTTTTTTCCCAGGTCTGACAGCTGTGGGCGGTCTGTCTCTCATGGGGGGTGGCTACGCCCCCTCCTCCTCTGCTGAGACCCTGGCTGTCGCGGCTGCCTTCATCTCCTCAGTCAACATCGCTGGTGAGTGACTCTTTGGACTAAACCAGACAGTAACTGTGAAAACAGACAGTGAATGGAGCAGACAAACTGAGCTTCAATTACCTCAACATTGTATCCCCTTCGTCCCCATATATAAGATCTTCAAATACTTTAGAGACAAGTATATCAAACCCTTTAGGGACATTTTATTTCATTTGACTATCTATTAAAAAAACTGGTAGAGCATCGTGGCAGGTGAAGTAAGGCTATTGCTCCACTGTGCCCTCTTCCTAACTTGTGACCGTTAACCTCTCTGGGATCGTTCGGGACGCTAGCGTCCCACCTCGCCAACAGCCAGTGAAATTGCAGGATGCCAAATTCAATTTTTTTAATTCATAATTAAAATTCCTCAACCATACAAGTATTTTACACCATTTTAAAGATACACTTCTTGTTAATCCAACCACAGTGTCCGAAAGCAGAACATATCATTATGTTAGGTCAGCAACTATTCACAGAAAGCATTCAGCCATTTTCCAACCAAAGAGGGGTCACAAAAAGCAGAAATATAGATAAAATTAATCACTAACCTTTGACGATCTTCATCAGATGACACTCCCAGGACTCAATGTTACACAATACATGTATGTTTTGTTCCATCAAGTTCATATTTATATCCAAAAACCGCCATGTTCAGAAATGCCTACAAAACATCCGGAGAAATTGCAGAGAGCCACATCAAATAACATAAATAATCATCATAAACTTTGATGAAAGATACATGTTTTAACATAGAATTAAAGATAAACTTGTTCTTAATGCAACCGCTATGTCAGATTTCAAAAAAGCTTTACGGCAAAAGCACAATATTCAATAATCTGAGAACAGGTTCAGCAACAAAAGCAAGCCATACAGTTACCCGCCCAATGTGGCGTCAACAAAAGTCATAAATAGCATTATAAATTTTCACTTACCTTTGCTGATCTTTGTCGGAATGCACTCCCAGGACTCCCACAAGAAATGTTTGTTTTGTTCGATTACGTCCATATTTATGTCCAAATACCTCTGTTTTGTTTGTGCGTATAGTTTACTTTTCCAAAGGCCCAATGCGCGAGCGCAAAATCCAGACGAAAATTCAAGTTTGTAGAAACATGTCAAACGATGTTAACCTCTAGTGACACCCCATCCCGTGAACGGGACCGTTGTCATCATCTGACACTAATTAGCATAACGCAACGGACATAAATCTTCCTAGAAAATATTCCTATTCATGAAAATCACAAGTTAAATATATTGGAACACAGCTTAGCCTTTTGTTAATCACCCTGTCAAAATATGCTTTACAGCCAAAGCTAGACAAGCATTTGTGTAAGTTTATCGATAGCCTAGCATAGCATTATGCCTTGCTAGCAGCAGGCAACCTTGTCATGAAAATCAGAAAAGCAATCAAATTAAATTGTTTACCTTTGATGAACTTCGGATGTTTTCACTCACGAGACTCCCAGGTAGATAGCCAAAGTTAATTTTTTCCCCAAAAGATTATTTTTGTAGGCGAAATAGCTCTGTTTGTTCTTCACGTTTGGCTGAGAAATCAACCGGAAATTGCGGTCACGACAATGCCTGAAAAATATTCCAAATTATCTCCATAATATCGACAGAAACATGGCAAACTTTGTTTATAATCAATCCTCAAGGTGTTTTTCAAATATCTATTCGATAATATATCAACCGGGACAATTGGTTTCTCAGTAGAAGCGATTGGAATAATGGCTACCTCTGTATTTTACGCAATAATTTCTCTGGGAGCATCAGGTGACCACTTGCGCAATGAAGCCACCTACGGGTATTCTTCAACATAAATGCGTAAAACTACGTCACAATGCTGTAGACACCTTGGGGAATACGTAGAAAGCGTAATCTGGTTGATAGGGCATTCACAGCTCAATAGGGACGCATCGGAACACAGGGCTTTCAAAAGATGAGTCACTCCCGGATTGTATTTTTCTCAGGCTTTCGCCTGTAACATCAGTTCTGTTATACTCACAGACAATATTTTTACAGTTTTAGAAACTTCAGAGTGTTTTCTATCCAATACTACTAATAATATGCATATATTAGCATCTGGGATAGAGTAGCAGGCAATTTACTCTGGGCACCTTATTCATCCAAGCTGCTCAATACTGCACCCCCTGTTACCAATAAGTTAATTGGTCCATGGTTCAGGTGAGAGCACACGTTCCCTGACTCACTTCAGGTGGGAAATAAGGAGAACACCTGAACTGGAAATTACGGAGTTATCTTCAAAAGAGCACCGGACATGCTATAAACCAGGCTTAGTCTGGCTCTGCTGAGAAGAAATGAGGGAATGTCACTAACGGTGGTTTCAGAAAAGTCTATGGCGCATGATTCTAGACAGCCACTAAGGCAAAAGCTGCAGAGGTCCAAAGGTCTCAGTGTTGTGTGAGGGCCCTCTGATAGGTCAGATTACTTAGCAGGGTCAAAGGTCATGGCAGGGATTTAAAGCCCTGTTACTGGGGCATTATGGCAGATTTTTGCCATTTGCTGTAATAACCAATTAATAACTCTCAGATCTCTTTTGTGCATGTGTTCCAGCGTGCTTGAAGTCCACCTCTTTATATGTATGTATGCATGTTTGTATGTATGTATGTATTTTATTTAAAGAGCAGATGTTTAATTTCAGTTTAATGGTCCAGTTGGTTTCCATTCCACACGCAACATTTCTTAGTGGTCTACCGCGCCACCCATAAACCCTAACTAACATCAAAACTGACATTCCACCGTCTGTTTTCCTACCCCTTCTTCTACAAGTTTTATATTGTCAAGTGAATACACAAAAAATGACCCTCCAATATTAGTTTCCATAAACTAGCTCTGAAATTTATAGACTACCTGCTCCTTATACGACAGGGGTCGAGGAATAGTTTTTTCTTCCTCTGGCTCTAGTCAGAGTCTTTTGTATTTCCATGTGTTTTTATAGGGGGAGCATGGAAAAGTCCTGCGCTTGCTTTTCTTAAATACCTGCCCTTTTCATTCTTGAATCTGAATGTATTGACTCTAAGCCTTAGTCTGAATTTATTTTATTTTATTATTCGTGTGTTTAAGTGATTGAGGTCTGGTCTGGGCTAAAATTAGCCCATACAGCTGAAGTGGACAGATGTTAGCCAGTGAATAACCTGTCTGGGTGTAGTGTGGTTGAAGGGAACTCAGAGGAATGTAACGTGATCCGCCCCAACAGAATGAAGTGTTCCGTCTGATCGTTTATATCGGGAGAGACCCCACCAAGAAAACCCCTGACCACTACATTAACCTTTTGTGTGCTGTTTTAATGACTTACTCAAATAAGAGTGCAATAAATAATATTTATTTATTTATTTATTTATATATTACGGTCTTCACCCTGTTATGCCTAAAGCATTCAAGTCAAATTTTATTTGTCACGTTCTTCGTAAACAACAGGTGTCGACTAACAGTGAAATGCTTATTAACGAGCCCTTCCCAAAAATAGAGAGAAAAATAGAGAAATAATAAAAAAAGTAGAACACGTAGTAGTAAATACACAATGAGTACCGATAACTTGGTTATATACACAGGTTATTGTGCAGAGGTACGAGGTATTTGAGGTAGATATGTATGTTCACTGAGTGGACAAAACATGAACACCTGCTCTTTCCATGAGACTGCCCAGATGAAAGATATGATCCCTTATTGATGTCTATTGTTAAATCCACTTCAATCAATGTAGATGAAGGGGAGGAGACAAGTTAAGTATTTTCAAGCCTCAAGACAATTGACGCATGGATTGTGTGTGTGCCAGAGGGTGAATGGGCAAGACAAAATATTTAACTACCTTTTGAATGGGGTATGGTAGTGGGTTCCAGGTTCACCGGTTTGAATTTGTCAAGTACTGCAACGCTGCTGGGTTTTTCACACAACAGTTTTCTGTGTGAATCAAGAATGGTCCACCATCCAATCGACATCCAGCTAACTTGACACGACTGTGGGATGCATTGGGAGTCAACATGGGCCAGCATCCCTGTGGAACACTTTCGACACCTTGTAGAGTCCATGCCCCGATGAATTGAGGCTGTTCTGAGGGCAAAAGGAGGGTGCACAACTTAATATTAGGAAGGTGTTCTTAATATTTTGTACACTGTGTATAGTTAGGAATATAATAACCGATAATAAACTGGAGCAGCAGCATATGTGATAAGTCAATATAAAAGAGTCAATGCAGATAGTCCGGGTAGCTATTTGGTTAACTAAACATTTAGAAGTCTTATGGCTTGGGGTAGTGCTGTTAAGGGTCCTGCTTGTTCTAGACTTGGTGCTTCGGTGCCGTGCGGCAGCAGATTAGTCTATGACTTGGGTAGCTGGAGTCTTTGAACATTTTTAGGGCCTTCCTCTGACACTGCGCGGTATAGAGGTCCTGGATGGCAGGGAGTTCGTACCCACTACCCACTGTAATGCCTTGTGGTCAGATGCGCTCTTTGCAACCGCTTGGCATGTGCAGACCATTGTCTACCAGTTTGAGTTTGACGGGGTTTGTTCTCTTTCTCTCTCAGGTGGTTTCCTGGTCACCAAGAAGATGTTGGACATGTTCAAGCGTCCCACTGACCCTCCAGAATACAACTATCTCTACTTACTGCCCACCGGGGTGTTCGTTGGGGGTTATGGAGTTGCCATGCAGGCTGGCTACAACATTGAACAGGTGAGCATCACCTAACCCCCAAACCAGTGGCGGGGTTAGTAGTTGTGTTCAGTAGGTTGTTAAAGCTGCAATATGTAACTTTCTGGGCGACCTGACCAAATAAACATAGAAATGTGTGTTATAGATCTGTTATTTTTATTGAAAGCAAGTCTAAGAAGCAGTATATCTGTTCTTTGTGCGCTATTTCTAAGCTTCCGGTTCTAACATTTCTGCATAGTACACCTTTAAGTAGGCAGAAAACTAGAGTTAAACAGGCATGCATTACCTAGACTTGTCCCATTTAGAATTGCAAAATACGTGTTGCTATAGTATAGTGTGCCCTCCTGAACATGCAGCTGTGTGTTTATCCCTTTCTCTGTAGATGATGTACCTGGGCTCTGGTATGTGCTGTGTGGGAGCCCTGGCTGGTCTGTCTAACCAGTCCACTGCCCGTCTGGGTAATGCCCTGGGTATGATGGGGGTGGCGGGGGGCATCGCTGCCACCCTGGGCTTCCTGAAGCCCACCCCGGAACTCCTGGCACAGATGAGTGCCGCCATGGCTGTGGGTGGCACCGCTGGTAAGTGTGTGGTAGTAAATGAAATTTGTCTGCCATTTGTATGTTCTGTCTGAACATATTGTCTAACAGCAGGTGGCGGTCTGTAGTCCTCATGTGGTGGTCTGCTTCCAACTGCTGTACTACAGTGGTGCCAAGGTAATGGTCACCATTATGTCTGAATCACCAGTATTACCCAGCAGACCTCTGGAGCTCTGCGTCCATCTTCATTGTACATTTTTCCTGGAATCAAGTTGGAACCTAGACTAAACCATCGATTAAGACCCTAGCCCTGTTCCAGATGCTCCTGTTAACCCCTCCCATGTCTACAGGGCTTCAAGAAGAACACACACACACACACACACACACACTAAGGTGCACTCACAAACAAGGAATTTCCCCCAAACAACCCTCATCAGCAACACCTGTGCCTCAGGATGACCCATTTCCCAGCAATCCTTTAGTGTGTGTTGGCTCGTGTGATTGCATGTGTTCAGGGTTTCCTTTAGCCGATAAATAAAATTGTTGCCGGCCAAATTGTCCGGGAGAAGAAAAATGCATTGCAAAATAATGCTTTTTATTCATTGATGGAAATACCAGTCAATTTTCTCCAACTTCAAAGGCAAATATGCTTCATAGGATAATAAATCCTCAAGATGCTTAGTGTTGGGTGTTTTTATTTTTACTCCCCATAAAGGACAGCTAAGTGTACCCCGACTGGGCAAAGATTGAGTTGATTATCCACATTTCTAAAGTGCCTGCTGAGAGAGGATTCTTTCTCTAAAACAGAGTAAAGATGACCTCCAGATTGCGCCTTATTGAGGGACAACGTAATGAGGCTGATGTGCATTGCAAGTTGATCCAGGGAGTTGGACAGTTTTGACTTAAATTTGAGCTGGCCAAGCAAGGTCTGCTGCAAATGCAAGTAAATTAGAGGCAAATTATTGTTAATCAGGCCCGGTCCTAACGATTTGCTGCTGCCTGAGGCAAGATCAACATAAGCTGCCCCTGTGTCAAATATAGTATAAAGATTTGTAATGGATTGATAGAGTAGAGTAATGATGTGTATCTTGCAGTGGTGATTTTAGCATGTAAATCTTGTTCGGGCAAACTCAACAATACATTAATTGCATTAGAACTGTGACAAATTGTGCCCACAAACTCTTAGGGCCTACATAAATCTGTCCCAACAGCAGAGCTTTATTTTCAGCACCTTGGAGTGAATCCTTACCACTGCTACACCTGGCTATCAGCAGAGCCTTGTCTGGCAGCGAAACACTTCATTCAGCCTAATTTACTGCCTTTAAAAAAAACATAGCTGATATGACTGACTTGCTTAAACAAATGTGGTTTCTACTGACAATTGAGATGTACCTGTACAAACCTTTTGGCATAAGGGAACAAAGCGGATAAGGGGCAATCTGTACTTTCGATGAAGACAATGAGTGAGTTAAGACAGACGTAGTCAATATAACTATTTAGTCAGCACTTTTGAAATGAACTACTACAGTATTCTCTATGCACACCAAGTCAGAACTATAGGATAAATAAAGGTGGCATATACAGTAGCTGCGAAGTATTCACCACTTATTATTGAATTTGTGATTTCCAACTTGTGTAATGTTTATGGCCAATGAGCACCAAAACGTTTTATCTATAATTTGTCTATATATGACAAGGCTTGAAGGATTTGCCAGTAGATTGTCGACTTGATTCATGATTGCTAGCTAAGATTTTGAAAGTATGATGTTGGCATAATCAGTCCAATCAAAGCTATGGTGTATATATAATGTGATTTGGCGACATTTTATCTGTGGCCAATGACCTTGAGCCGCATTGGATGGGCACTTCTAATGTAAAAGAAAACCCTGAATGTTCAAGGTTTCCCTGTAGATTTTACAGTGATGTAGTGTTCCCATGAGTGACAACACTGAGCCAATCACGGCGCAACTAGAGAACATTACCAACCCCTACACTCCGTATTTTCTGCTGGCTTGCCCCACCACCACAGAAAGCACTGAGCTAGGCTGAAAAACCTGCATGGACCTGCCTTAGAAAGTAACAGAGAGACCATGTTTGTGTGCGGATTTATTAACTCAACAATTATTATTATAATTTTTTTTACATTGTTTGCAAACTGATATGTGACAGGTATTAATGCCAAAACAGGTGGGGCTCAAAACAGATGGGGCTCTGACCCACCAGCCTTGAATGACGGGTCGCCACTGGTATCATGCGCAATTGGTTCATATCAGTTGAGCTTATTCAGTTGTTCTTGAAAATGAAACATTGTTGTCAACTATTCAAATCGGAAAGATACAATGTTGTAATCACTAGGCAGCCAACTGCCTATTAGTAGGAAAGTTATCAATAAGCCACGTAAATCAGACATGACATGAGCCACGACCCCACGATAGTTCAAATTGCTATAAAAATAAACATCACATTTATTAATATCATCCAGTAGAACTGTAAAAAGAATGAGATATAATTTGAGCTTTGGAAACGTGCTTTCATAAATGCATGGTGGCGGGCCTCGTTTCACAGGAGCATTGTAAAATAAGCTTTCGCCCAATGAACCAGCCTTAACTCATTTAGTTTATTTACATATCAAATTTGATTGTCCAACATCAGTTTTATAATTTCTTAATTTTGTGGTTGCCAAGTGTCCCCTTCCACTGCTGTGATTTTGATCACAGCAGGAATGGGGAGTGAAGCGAGCCGGCCCAGTCATGACTAGAAGGGGTCCAGCTTTTGTCAAATTAATGTCAAAAGTAAAAACATTTAGGATTTTAGTTAACCCTTTTCCTAACCTTAACCTAATTCTCCTAACCTGCTACGAAAAGTTAAATCTGACAAAAGTTAGATTCCTTCTGTCCAAAGCGGGATCCCTTCTATATAACTTTTATTTCAGGGATGAAGACGCAACGGGCAATGTTGTGCTTTTCAATAAATCCTGTCATGTTGGTATAAGAACATTGTTCTACTTTATTTTATTACAACTGTACAGGCTAATTTCTATGAATGAATTACAATAATCTGTATGTGATTTAGAGCACTGTGGTTTGACCGCCCTAATGTGTTACGCACCCAATGATTATGAATATCTGGTAAATTCACATTGTCCACTGCCAAATTTTCTTTGTGGAAACCCTGCTGCGTGCGTGTGTTGACTGGTTGTCATCCTCTCTGCCCCCCAGGGTTGGGTATTGCTAGGAAGATCCAGATCACCGACCTCCCCCAACTGGTAGCTGCCTTCCACAGCCTGGTGGGTCTGGCTGCAGTGCTCACCTGCGTGGCAGAGTACATGATCGAGTACCCTCACTTTGCTACCGACCCGTCTGCCAACCTCACCAAGATCATCGCCTACCTGGGCACCTTCATTGGAGGGGTCACATTTAGTGGATCTCTGGTAGCTTATGGGAAACTGCAAGGTGAGTAAAGGCGATTTGGGAAGATGCATTACATTTAAAATTCTATGTTACTGTGGTGGTGGAAGCGGGATGGTGTTTTTGTTGGGAGCTGCTAGTGAAAAAGGGTAGGTATTTAGGCAGTCCTAGGCCAAGCACGCCATGAGTTAAGGTTCCAATTTTACCTAAGTTTCCTGTCAGCAAATGAGGCACTTAAAATCATACTTATATTTCTCATACATATTCAACATCATGGTTCATTGGTTTGATTCATTTGTCCATAATGTTATTATTAATATATATCACACACAGACATTTTCCTGAAGTTGTAGGATTTTGCTTCTCTTGGGCACCACATCTTATCCCAGGCAGCTGGGGTTTGATCCAGTACTACTAGTAGTAGACCAACAGTGGTCTGGGTCCTTTTGGTTGATACCTGAGGGCCTGTAACCCACTCTGCATCAGTCCCCTGGCCCAGTTGTGCCACCCAGGCCCTCTTGCTCAAAGCTAGGCCAGGCGGAACCTCTCTGTTTGGCACTAATTATCCCCTCCACCCACAGTCATTTTCCACTTGTTCCCGAAAGCTGGAACGCATTATCCCAGGGAGCGTTCCCACTCCAGTCTCACTGGAATCTGGAAAACCTGCTCTGATAAGATTAAAAGTGGCCATTTCATGCTATACTTTTTTTTCTTTTTTCTGGGGGGTACTTTTGAAAGGCATTCAAAACAAGAAGTAAATGAAACATTAAAATGTGGCCTGTATCACAGATGGCGGAATCCAGCTGCAAGCTTTGTTAATTTGATTGTCAACATGCATTGTTTTAAATTAGCATGAAACAGCCTCAGCTGCACACATTTTAGTCTCTGAAATCAAAATCTATTTAAAAACAGTAACTTTATTTCTCTGCTATATTTGTACCTGCCTGCCCAGGGCTGAATCATATCAGGGATAAAAAAAAAACTAACTCCCTTTTTAGTCCATACAGTATGTGTCTTGTGGTTGGGGGCTGAATACTTGTAAACAAAGTACATCGTAAATTAAATGGACAGCACATAGAGCTAAATGCATGTCAGGATTTCACTATCTCCATGCCTACTGTGTTCCTCTCTCCAGGTGTGCTGAGCTCCGCCCCCCTCCATCTTCCCGGGCGCCATGCTATGAATGCTGGGCTAATGGCCTCCAGTGTGGGCCTGATGATCCCCTACATGCTGGACCCCAGCTACACCACAGGCATCACCTGTCTGGGCTCTGTGTCCGCACTCTCTGCCGTCATGGTATGATCTACACGCCTTCTCTGCTCTAAACATAGAAATAGAACGACTGGAATGGACATCCCCCCCCCCCATTCAAATCAATGTTTGAAGTCATGATGGTACAGTGAAATTGTTGTGGTGTGAGGGCATTTCCTGTTCTACTAATTCTATATCTATGGCCCGGCTAATATCCACCAACCTGGATTGACCAGTGCTAAACAAAGGCCTTTGAACTGAACCTTTAGAAATAGGATGGAAGTCTTACCTATTTGTGCCATTGGGATCCTGTGCTTTAGCCCATTTTAAGGTAGGCTTAGGTTCACTCAGCTATCCTTCAATAAAACGTGCTCTCCTCTCGATCCTGCTCAACTGTTGGCCCTGAAAGAGAGTTCATTGGAAGCATTACACATAGGATCAATCCATAATATGATGATAGATGGAAGGCTAACTAAGATGATTAGGTTTTGAAGCAGCGCTGCGAGAAGGTGGTTCTGGTTAAAACTGTTGTGAATGTTGGCTGCTCAGTCCTCCATGTGGTTTGTCAGTAACAAGGACATTTCGATGTTGAGTAAATCAGTGGATATTCATTTTTACGTATACAATATCGCATCACTCTGACTGATATTAAGGTGTAGCTAAACAATCACCTGTGCCTGAGCATGAATGTCTTTAAAAGGAAATCTGATACTGTTCAAGTCTTCTTTTTTTTTTGATGGAGTGGATCATTACATAATGTTAGGTAGCTGGCTCTGGTTATAACTGTTCCCTGAGGTCAGTATCTTGGAGAGTAACACTAGGATGATATCATAGAGAGCCCTTGAAATGAAAACTCCATGTTTTGACAAATGCCTTATGAGTAGACTGAGGCCCACTGCAATCTGATAGGGGTTAAATACACAACATTTCTACTAGCTGATCAGATTTCGCTATTTTCTGTTCAATAATACAGGGTGTTGTCTGTTTATGCCAAAATGATTCAGGAAAATGCTTACATGTGCGTTTATATATGGCCAGGCCTACTACTCACATGTGGAACATGATCTTTGTGTACCTTCTTTTGAATGGGCAATATATTCAATTTAGCAACATATGAAGGAAAGTACGAATTGATGTCTTGCTTTATTAACCCCAATGCCATATGAACCTTTAGTCTAACGGTGGTCTTGTTCTCATAGGGCCTGACTCTGACAGCAGCCATCGGGGGTGCAGACATGCCGGTGGTCATCACGGTGCTTAACAGCTACTCCGGCTGGGCCCTATGTGCCGAGGGCTTCCTGCTCAACAACAACCTGCTCACCATCGTAGGTGCCCTCATCGGCTCCTCAGGGGCCATTCTCTCGTACATAATGTGTGTGGTAAGTAAGCATCCTCTGTAAGTTCTTCTGTATTTTAGAAGTATCACACAGACTCTATACTTTCATCATTCTATAGGATATCATCCTTCTGTCTGTATGTAGGATGTGTCACACATCAGATAGTATGAGGTGAATAGGGAGCATCAGGCCATGACTATACAGGTAAACCTTGAAAATGCTGAAATATGCAAGTGGCATTTTCTGTGCTTCCACCGTTTTCCACTAGGAGGAACTCTAACTGTACTTAAATGCCTTCCTGGCTGCATTGACTGCCTGAAGGAAACTGGGTTCATTGAAACTGCAGTTGACTCAAAAGAAATGAGCAGCTTTTTATTATTTCCACCCCCTCTTCTCCTCTCTCCCACTGGCTAGGCCATGAACCGTTCCCTGGCCAATGTGATCCTGGGTGGGTACGGTACGTCATCCACTGGGTCAGGAAAGCCCATGGAGATCATAGGAACACACACAGAGGTCAACGTGGACCAAACTGTTGAAATGATCAAAGACGCCCAAAACATCATCATCACTCCAGGTTAGAGGTCGACCAATTTATAATTTTTAAACGCTGATACCGATTATTGGAGGGCCAAAAAAGCCAATACCGATTAATCGGGCGATTTAAAATATGTATATATATATATTTGTAATAATGACAATTACAACAATACTGAATGAACACTTATTTTAACTACATCAATAAAATCAACTTAGCCTCAAGTAAATAATGAAACCTGTTCAATTTGGTTTAAATAATTCAAAAACAAAGTGTTGGAGAAGAAAGTAAAAGTGCAATATGTGCTATGTAAGAAAGCTAACGTTTCAGTTCCTTGCTCAGAACATGAGAACATATGAAAGCTGGTGGTTCCTTTTAACATGAGTCTTCAATATTCCCAGGTAAGAAGTTTTAGGTTGTAGTTATTATAGGAATTATAGGACTATTTCCCTCTATACCATTTGTATTTCATTAACCTTTGACTATTGGATGTTCTTATAGGCACTTTAGTATTGCCAGTGAAACAGTATAGCTTCCATCCCTCTAGTTAGCGCGCGCTAACTAGCTAGCCATTTCACTTTGGTTAAACCAGCCTCATCTCGGGTGTTGATAGGCTTGAAGTCATAAACAGCGCAATGCTTGACGCACAACGAAGAGCTGTTGGCAAAATGCACGAAAGTGCTGTTTGAATGAATGTTTACGCGCCTGCTTCTGCCTACCACCGCTCAGTCAGATACTTGTATGCTTGTATGCTCAGTCAGATTATATGCAACGCAGGACATGCTAGATAATATCTAGTAATATCATCAACCATGTGTAGTTAACTAGTGATTATGATTGATTATTTTTTTATAAGATAAGTTTAATGCTAGCTAGCAACTAACCTTGGCTTACTGCATTCACTCCTTGTGGAGTGCAACGAGAGAGCGGCAGGTCGTTATTGCGTTGGACTAGTTAACTGTAAAGTTGCAAAATCGGATCCCGCGAGCTGACAAGGTGAAAATCTGTCATTTTGCCCCTGAACAAGGCGGTTAACCCACCGTTCCTAGGCCGTCATTGAAAATAAGAATGTGTTCTTAACTGACTTGCCTAGTTAAATAAAGGTATAAAAAAAATTGGCAAATCGGCGCCCAAAAATACAGATTTCCGATTGTTATGAAAACTTGAAATCGGCCCTAATTAATCGGCCATTCCGAAAACCTAAGCACCACACACATGTACACGTACACACAGCATGAACACGGTGATACACAAAAATATGCGGACAAATTAGTGGATTTGGCTATTTCAGCCACACCCTTTGCTGACAGGTATACACAATTGAGCACACAGCCATACAATCTCCATAGACAAACATTGGCAGTAGAATTGCACGTACTGAAGAGCTCCATGACTTTCAATGTGGCACCGTTATAGGATGCCACCATTACAACAAGTCAATTTGTCACATTTCTGCCCTGCTAGAGCTGCCCGGTCAACTGTTGTTGTGAAGAGGAAATGTCTAGGAGCAACAATGGCTCAGCCGTGAAGTGGTAGGCCACACAAGCTCACAGTACGGGACCGCCAAGGGCTGATGCGCGTAGCGTGTAAAAATAGTCTGTCCTCGATTGCAAAAACTCACTATCGAGTTCCAAACTGCCTCTTGGAAGCAACGTCAGCACAAGAACTGTTCGTCGGGAGCGTCATGAAATGGAAGCAAGTCACTGCAGCAATTTTACATCAAGTGGGAAAGCCTTCCCAGAATAGTGGAGGCTGTTATAGCAGTAAAAGGGGGGGAAGCTCCATTTTTAATGACCATGATTTTGGAATGAGATACTTGCGAGCACTTTTGGCCATGTAGTGTACTTACACACACTGGGACACTGACAGTAGGTTAATGTAAACTAAACCACTCGTGTACACAGGGTTCAACTTGCAAACGTTTTTAAGACCTAGAGAGTAAGTGGGTTGTGGCCAAAGGTCTTGTGCAGAAAGTATAAAACATGTCCTTTGCCATCTACATTTTTCAGATATTACAGAACTTTTTTCTTTATTTATCTTACCTCTGTTGACCTTGTTACATCACCAGCTAATTTGCTAACCTTCACTGGGGCACCTCTCCTGTAGGGCCCATCATCCATGCAGGCCCACTCCATCCCAAGGTGGTCCAAGAGCCTGGGTCATGTTTTGGAATGGGACTTGAATCACCCTGAATGTAGTGGGTGACTCACTCTCAATGTCCATCCCAATTAGTTATTTGCGCTAGATGGGCTAGCTACAAAGTCAAAATTGGCTAAAGTCTATTGTAAAAATGAGCTTTTTGTTCTTAATTTAAGGTTAGGCCTTAGGGTTAGCAGTGTGGTTAAGGTGATTGTTTTGCTTAAAATCTCATTTCATGACTTCGTGGCAGTGCCAACTACTAACCTGCACCTCTTAAGGAGATAATCCGATTACATTTGTGTTATTCAAGGGTTAAGTTACTGATGACATTTTGGACAGGTAACTAACGGATTATATTAATAAATTAACCTACCCAACCCTGGTCCCAATTAGGGTTGCAAATGGAGGGTATATTACTGGAAACTTTCAAAGTTTACCAGTAAACTACCAGAATTTTGGTGTCTTTAATTATCTCTGGCCTTATCACATGTAAAATATATGAAATAATTAAAGATGAGGCCGGACAAAGTTGAATTACTGTTCAACTGATGCCCGACTCACTTTTCTCCAGACATCCCAAAAATATTTTAAAGATTTTTTTGCCAATATATGCGGCTCTTTGTTTATAAAGCGCTGTCCGCTCTCCCTTGAGGCTTTCCCAAGTTGATCCCCAAGAGACCAAACAGCCTCAGGTCACGCGCTCAGATCATTTCCGAGCCTCGGATTGGACAGTGAAACACGCTCGCACCTGCAGGCGACGTGCAGATAATTAATTTCTCGCTCATACGGTCATGGCTGAAACCACTGTAAATTCCTACTATTTATGTGTCCATGTTAAACGTGGGAGGTCCCTCATTATGTCCGTTATATCCATGGTTATTGCATCATTTTCTGATGTATTAGAAGCGATTTTCTGATGTATTAGAAGCGATTTAATAGACGGAAAAACAATGTAATTAAAAAAATTGACTGGCCAGAGATCAGGGCATTCATCAGCAAAGACGCTGTGCAAGCTGATAGTATTTTTTGCACAACCAAATTGAAGTCAAAATGATTGAAATCGAAGTGTGTCAGCTGTATGGTGATTTGCGATTCATAACTTACATTTTACCAGTACTACCAGGTAGTAGTGGGCCAACTGGTAACACCACGACAGAATGCGTATGAAGTGATGATGCGGCTCCGAGAACAGCTAGCATGTCCAGCGAAGTACATCGCCAGTGGCACGCACACACTTCTTGCAGATCGGCAGGTGGGGGCTTTTCGTGGCAGCCAGACGAGAGTATCAAAGGAGGATGCTGCGAGCAAAGTTACTGGGCTCGAATTTAGTCACGCTTGCTCTATATATATATATATGTTGATGCTTCTAATTGTGCATGTTATAAACAACATTTTTTGATGAAAGGTTATACTTTGGCTGGATTGAAAGTATGTTTTTTCCAATGATACATTCATTTGGCAGACCTAACATGATTTAACCTTCTTTCTACAAGGCCTAGTCTATGAGGCCAAATCATATTTGATTGAATATTTTGTTAACGCCTAGGCTATAGAGATGCATTCAGGTAATGAACTTATTATTATAATAGGATGACAAAGCTGTAAAACATTATCCTTTTTTCATTAATTAGGATATTCTCTTGAACTATGGTCTATCTACTAGAAACTCATGGACTATATGGACACAGATATAAAACATGAAGAATATATGTGAATACATCTTCAAAAGTTATTCAAGTATAAATTACCAAAGTTATGATAGATTGCCATAGATTTTTTATTTTACTGAAGAGTCTGGTAATTTTGGTATATTACCAGAGGCTTTGCAACCATTGTCCCGATGGCACCCTATTCCCTTTATTATATTCATGCCGGTAGCATACAGATAATTGTAGGTTATGAAACAATGGTTTGGTTGTTATTAGTGAGCTGTTTTCAGATTTGATAAGCCACTGAATGTGGTTTTTGTTTTGATTATCTAGGTAGCTTGCCAGCAGTTGTAGCTAACTAGCTAAGCATCAAACCGTTATACCAGGGGTGTATAAATTATGCCAATTCTGTTGCAAAACCTATCTGAATTTGTCCAATAGAAACCCTTGTTTTAGTTGCAACTGTTTGGACTATTAATTACACTCCAGTCTGGCCAGTCAGATGAGGGCTAACATTGGCTAGCTAGCTATATTTGGTTATGGAAGGTTTTTACGCAGATTACTTCGATCATTAGCTAGTTAGCTAGCTAGCGACAAGAGCCAGACAACAGCTGACCTAGCTCGCTAGCTACTTCACACAGCTAACTTTAGCTAGCTACTTCACACATGTCCTAATGCCAGTTAGCTAACTAGCTAACGTTAGCCAAGGATACCCAAACAGTGGTGTTGGCATTCGTGCACCTCAACTCAATGTTGAATATATCCCACATTCTTCAACAAAACAATTAGTTCAAAGCCTACACGGAACTTTGGGAAAATGCCATGCTAGTTCTGACCTTGATGCAAATTTCCCATCGTCAACTCTTCCATCTCCTCTTGACATTTAATCCCAAAGATCTCTGGCCAACAACTTTGCCATGTTACTTGATTGCACTTGACAACTCTGAGCTGGCTGCTTGACACCTAGCCCATGTGTACTAGCTAACTCTATTTGCAGTGTTTCCCCTAGTTGGAAGGGGGGGGGGGGGGGGGTGCAGTGGTTGGCAACCTCTCCCAAACCCTGATAACCAGTATTTAAAATGCATAACTCTGCAACGCTTTAGGCTAGAAACAAACTGTAAAAGTCTGACCATCAGAGTCTGAGCTAAGACTTTCAGAAGTCAATCAGTTAAACAGTTTTGCTTTGAGTTAAAACTTTAATATGAATGGAAGTCCTACTCTACAATGTAAGACTCTGTTGCAGTCTAGTTTATTTAGAGGCAGCTTACCAGGGTTTAAACCAGCAACCCTTGCAGTTATGCAAGCACACCACCTGTGCCATTAAGGTCCAGACCTTTTCTCATGGGCTGGATTGTGGGTTACAATAGCACTGCAAATGACAGTCATTTGGTTAGTCAAAGAATGTGGAAATGTTGTATAATGCACCTTTAACAAAAATCACCTGTAAACCTTTTTTTTAAGTGAGAAGTAGGCATTGGTCTGAAGCTGAAAAATAACGGAAATTCACATGAGCACCACAATACCTACTTCAACTAAGTTTTTCCAGCACACAGCTTTGACCTACTACAATGGCTGTGTTGGTCTATTGTATTATAATACAATGTGTCGGCAGGTTGCTTAGGATCCTTTTATTGATTTATTTATATAAATATACACTGCTCAAAAAAATAAAGGGAACACTTAAACAACACAAGTCAATCACACTTCTGTGAAATCAAACTGTCCACTTAGGAAGCAACACTGATTGACAATACATTTCACATGCTGTTGTGCAAATGGAATAGACAACAGGTGGAAATTATAGGCAAATTAGCAAGACACCCCCAATAAAGGAGTGGTTCTGCAGGTGGTGACCACAGACCACTTCTCAGTTCCTATGCTTCCTGGCTGATGTTTTGGTCACTTTTGAATGCTGGCGGTGCTTTCACTCTAGTGGTTGCATGAGACGGAGTCTACAACCCACACAAGTGGCTCAGGTAGTGCAGCTCATCCAGGATGGGATATCAATGCGAGCTGTGGCAAGAAGGTTTGCTGTGTCTGTCAGCGTAGTGTCCAGAGTATGGAGGCGCTACCAGGAGACAGGCCAGTACATCAGGAGACGTGGAGGAGGCCGTAGGAGGGCAACAACCCAGCTGTAGGACCGCTACCTCCGCCTTTGTGCAAGGAGGAGCAGGAGGAGCACTGACAGAGCCCTGCAAAATGACCTCCAGCAGGCCACAAATGTGCTCAAACGGTCAGAAACAGACTCCATGAGGGTGGTATGAGGGCCCGACGTCCACAGGTGGGGGTTGTGCTTACAGCCCAACACCGTGCAGGACGTTTGGCATTTGCCAGAGAACACCAAGATTGGCAAATTCGCCACTGGCGCCCTGTGCTCTTCACAGATGAAAGCAGGTTCACACTGAGCACATGTGACAGAGTCTGGAGACGCCGTGGAGAACGTTCTGCTGCCTGCAACATCCTCCAGCATGACCGGTTTGGCGGTGGGTCAGTCATGGTGTGGGGTGGTATTTCTTTTGGGGGGCCGCACAGCCCTCCATGTGCTCGCCAGAGGTAGCCTGACTGCCATTAGGTACTGAGATGAGATCCTCAGACCCCTTGTGAGACCATATGCTGGTGCGGTTGGCCCTGGGTTCCTCCTAATGCAAGACAATGCTAGACCTCATGTGGTTGGAGTGTATCAGCAGTTCCTGCAAGAGGAAGGCATTGATGCTATGGACTGGTCCGCCCGTTCCCCAGACCTGAACCCAATTGAGCACATCTGGGGCATCATGTCTCGCTCCGTCCACCAATGCCACATTGCACCACAGACTCATCAGGAGCATGCCCAGGCGTTGAAGGGAGGTCATACAGGCACATGGAGGTCACACACACTACTGAGCCTCATTTTGACTTGTTTTAAGGACATTACATCAAAGTTGGATCAGCCTGTAGTGTGGTTTTCCACTTTAATTTTGAGTGTGACCCCAAATCCAGACCTCCATGGGTTGATAAATTTGATTTCCATTGATAATTTTTGTTTGATTTTGTTGTCAGCACATTCAACTATGTAACGAAAAAAGTATTTAATAAGAATATTTCATTCATTCAGATCTAGGATGTGTTATTTTAGTGTTCCTTTTATTTTTTTGAGCAGTGTGTGTATATATATATTAGTACCAGTCAAAAGTTTGGACACACCTACTCATTCAAGTTTTAAAAAATATACATATATTTTCTACATTGTATAAAAATCGTGAAGGCATCAAAACTATGAAATAACACATGGAATCATGTAGTAATCAAAAAAGTGTTAAACAAATCTAAATATTTTAGATTCCTCAAAGTAGCCACCCTTCGCCTTGACAGCTTTGCACATTCTTGTCATTCTCTCAACCAGCTTCACCTATAATTATTTTCCAACAGTCTGGAAGGAGTTCCCACATATGCTGAGCACTTGTTGGCTACTTTTCCTTCACTCTGCAGTCCTACTGATCCCAAACCATCTCACTTGGGTTGAGGTCGGGTGATTGTGGAGGCCAGGTCATCTGATGCAGCACTCCATCACTCTCCTTCTTGGTCAAATATCCCTTACACAGCCTGGAGGTGTGTTTTGGGTCATTATCCTGTTGAAAAATCAAATGATAGTCCCGCTAAGTGTAAACCAGATGGGATGGCATATCGCTACAGAATCCTGTGGTAGCCATGCTGGTTAAATAAATCACTGACAGTATCACCAGCAAAGCACCATCACACCACCACCTTCATGCTTCACGGTGGGAACCACACACGTGGAGATCATCCGTTCACCTACTCTGCGTCTCTCAAAGACTTGGCGGATGATACCAAAAATCTTAAATTTGGACTCATTGAACCAAAGGACAGATTTCCACCATTGTAATGTCAATTTCTCGTGTTCCTTGGCCCAAGCAATTCTCTTCTTATTATTGGTGTCCTTTAGTGGCCCTTTGTCCTTTGCAGCAATTGAAGGCCTGATTCACTGTGTCCTCTGAACAGTTGCTGTTCAGTTGTGTCTGTTACTTAATCTCTGTGAAGCATTTATTGGGCTGCAATTTCTGAGGCTGGTAACTCTCTAATTAACTTATGCTCTGCAGCAGAGGCAACTCTGGGTCTTCCTTTCCTGTGGCGGTCCTCATGAGAGCCAGTTTCATCATAGCGCTTGATGGTTTTTGTGAGTGCAATTAAAGAAACGTTCAAAGTAGAGGTCGACCGATCAATCGGAATGGCCGATTAATTTGTGCGGATTTCAAGTTTTCATAATCGGAAATCTGTATTTTTGAACACCGATTTGGCCGATTTTGAAAAAAAGAAAATACTAAAAAAAAAATACACCTTTATTTAATCTTTATTTACCTTGGCAAGTCAGTTAAGAACACATTCTTATTTTCAATGACAACCCACACTTCCTAGGCCAACTGCCTCGTTCAGGGGCAGAACGACAGATTTTTACCTTGTCAGCTCGGGGGATTCAATCTTGCAACCTTACAGTTAACTAGTCCAACGCTCTAACCACCTGATTACGTTGCACTCCACGAGGAGACTGCCTGTTACGTGAATGCAGTAAGCCAAGGTAAGTTGCTAGCTAGCATTAAACTTATCTTATAAAAAATAATCAATCAATCATAATCACTAGTTAACTACACATGGTTGATGACATTTCTAGTTTATCTAGCGTGTCCTGCATTGCATGTAATCGATGCGGTGCTTATCCAATGTGTACCTAACCATAAACATCAATGCCTTTCTTAAAATCAATACACAGAAGTATATATTTTTAAACCTTTAGCCAAAAGAAATCCTGGTTAGCAGGCAATATTAACCAGGTGAAATTGTGTCACTTCTCTTGCGTTCATTGCACGCAGAGTCAGTGTATATGCAACAGTTTGGGCCGCCTAATTTGCCAGAATTTTACGCAATTATGACATAACATTGAAGGTTGTGCAATGTGACAGGAATATTTAGACTTATAGATGCCACCCGTTAGATAAAATACTGAACGGTTCTGTATTTCACTGAAAGAATAAACGTCTTTTTTTCGAGATGATAGTTTTTGGATTCGGCCATATTAATGACCTAAGGCTCGTATTTCTTTGTGTTATCATGTTATAACTAAGTCTATGATTTGATAGAGCAGTCTGAGCGATGGTAGGCAGCAGCAGGCTCGTAAGCATTAATTCAAACATCACTCTCGTGCGTTTGCCAGCAGCTGTTTATGACTTCAAGCCTTTCAACTCCCGAGACGAGGCTGGTGTAACCGAGGTGAAATGGCTAGCTAGTTAGCGGGGTGCGCGCTAATAGCATTTCAAACGTCACTCACTCTGAGACTTGGAGTAGTTGTTCCCCTTGCTCTGCATGGGTAATGCTGCTTCGAGGGTGGCTGTTGTCTTCGTGTTCCTGGTTCGAGCCCAGGTAGGAGCGAAGTCAGGGACGGAAGCTATACTGTTACACTGGCAATACTAAAGTGCCTATAAGAACATCCAATATTCAAAGGTTAATGAAATACAAATTGTATAGAGAGAAATAGTCCTATAATTCCTATAATAACTACAACCTAAAACTTCTTACCTGGGAATATTGAAGACTCATGTTAAAAGGTACTACCAGTTCCTTTTGTGTGTGGGTGTGTTGTGTGTGTGTGTGTGTGTGTACGTATGTACACGTACGTATGTATGTACACACACACACGGTTGGAAGTCGGAAGTTTACATACACCTTAGCCAACTACATTTAAACTCAGTTTTTCTCTATTTCTGACATTTAATCTGTGTAGAAATGGCCTGTTTTAGGTCAGTTAGGATCACCACTTTATTTTTAAGAATGTGAAATGTCAGAATAATAGTAGAGAATTATTTCAGCTTTTATTTCTTTCATCACATTCCCATTTGGGTCAGAAGTTTACATGCACTCAGTTGATATTTGGTAGCATTGCCTTTAAATTGTTTAACTTGGGTCAAACGTTCCCACAATAAGTTGAGTGAATTTTGGCCCATTCCTTCTGACAGAGCTGGTGTAACGGAGTCAGGTTTGTAGGCCTCCTTGCTTGCACACGCTTTTTCAGTTATGCCCACACATTTTCTATGGGACTGAGGTCAGGGCTTTGTGATGGCCACTCCAATACCTTGACTTTGTTGTCCTTAAGCCATTTTGCCACAACTTTGTAAGAATGCTTGGGATCATTGTCTATTTAGAAGACCTTTTTGCGACCAAGCTTAAACTTTCTGACTGATGTCTTGAGATTTTGCTTCAATATATCCACAGAATTTTCCTTTCTCATGACGCCATCTATTTTGTGAAATGCACCAGTCCCTCCTGCAGCAAAGCACCCCCACCACATGATGCTGCCACCTCTGTGCTTCACGGTTGGGATGGTGTTATTCAGCTTGCAAGCCTCCCCCTTTTTCCTCCAAACATAATGATGGTCATTATGGCCAAACAGTTCTATTTTTGTTTCATCAGACCCGAGGACATTTCTCCAAAAAATGTACGATCTTTGTCCCCATGTGCAGTTGCAAACCGTAGTCTGGCTTTTTAATGGTGGTTTTGGAGCAGTGGCTTCTTCCTTGCTGAGTGGCCTTTCAGGTTATATCGATATAGGACTCGTTTTACTGTGGATATAGATACTTTCGTACCTGTTTCCTCTAGCATCTTCACAAGTTCCTTTGCTGTTGTTCTGGGATTGATTTGCACTTTTCGTACCAAAGTACGCTCATCTCTAGGAGACAGAACGCGTCTCCTTCCTGAGCGGTATGACGGCTGCGTAGTCCCATGGTGTTTATACTTGCATACTATTGTTTGTACAGATGAACGTGGTACCTTCAGGCATTTGGAAATTGCTCCCAAGGATGAACCAGACTTGTGGAGGTCTACAAAAAAATTTCAGAGGTCTTTGCTGATTTCTTTTGATTTTCCCATGTCAAGCAAAGAGGCACTGAGTTTGAAGATGGGCCTTGAAATGCATCCACAGGTACACCTCCAATTGACTCGAATGATGTCAATTAGCCTATCAGAAGCTTCTAAAGCCATGACATAATTTGCTGGAATTTTCCAAGCTGTTTAAAGGCAGAGCCAACTTATTTTATGTAAACTTCAGACCAACTGGAATTGTGATATAGTGAATTATAAGTGAAATAATATGTCTGTAAACAATTGTTGGAAAAATGACTTGTCATGCACACAGTAGATGTCCTAACCGACTTGCCAAAACTATAGTTTGTTAACAAGAAATTTGTGGAGTGGTTGAACAACAAGTTTTAATGACTCCAACCTAAGTGTTTGTTAACTTCCTACTTCCACACACACACACAGTTCCAGTCAAAAGTTGACAGACCTACGCATTCAAGGGTTTTTCACTATTTTCTACATTGTAGAATGATAGTGAAGCCATCAGAAATGATTTAAAGAAGCAATAAATGTCCTCCTTTAGACTAGTTGAATATCTGCATTTGCTGGTTCGATTACAGGCTCAAAATGTCCAGAAACAAATACCTTTCTTCTGTAACTCGTCAGTCTATTCTTGTTCTGATAAATGAAGGCTATTCGATGTGAGAAATTGCCTGGAATCTGTGGTACTTGCATTGTGGTACTTGTGAATTTCCTTTGTTTTTAAGCTTCAGACCAATGCCTACTTCTCACTTAATATGCAGAAATCGCCTTGCCATTTCCAGTTTGCAAAATGTGTAATAGTTAGCCTAATTCCACTGTATGTAACAAAGTTATTGTAGTGTAGAGAATCAGTGTATGCAACAATACAATGTATAGTGTAGAGTCATTGTACCACCTAAACCGCTGTGAAATATATTTTCAATATCCAAGAATATTGTATTTTCAGCTGTTTGAAGCTGGTGTGCAAAACTGAAATTTAAAGACGCAAAAACTAAACGTAAGAATGGGAAGCATAGAACTAGTGCACAAAGAACATATCTACCAGACTTACTTTCAATGAGTGACATATTTTCACTCGTTTTATTCATCACCCCAGGACAGATGGAGTGGCGATGAGATGTGGGGGGATAAATGTAGAGAAAGTAAATATAAACATGTGGCCACTCCAGAGTAAACAAGCATGTGGGGCCAAGCACAACACAATACCCCTGGTCTTCCAGCCGTCCAGCAAGGCTCAACTGTAGGGTGTCCTGACCCAGACGTTAGACCCTGTCTATCTAACATTGATCTAAACCACGGGCATCTGTAGACAGTGGTGGAGACTTAGGATCTATGTATCTATTGTGGAGGATGTTCTGAATCCTCAAAGTACACAGTGGTCTAACTGACTACTGCAAACCCAGACTTTTTTTGTACCCGAACAATATTTTCAAGCATCTTCTCCTAATTTCTCCAATTTACCTGGTGTTTATGTGCCAGCTAGTCCTGCCAGACTGAAAGGTGATCCTCAGCTACTGAGGCCTGGTGTTATGGTGCACTGTTCCACTGTTGCTCGCTGTCTTGTGGTCTGTCAGTGGGTCCCAGGTTCTCCATCTGACTCCAGTGCACAAAACTACACCAGGCCCGAGCTGGAACCGGGGCAGTCTTGTTTTCCTGTTCACATTTCCTATAATTGGACCAGTCGCAGTCACTTTTCTTGATTGACATCTGTGGAAACGTTTAAGACTTTTTTTTATTTTTATAAACATGGGTCTTGTCTGGGCGGGCTTGTTTTCGTTAGGAGAAAGCCTTGTGTTTGAGTCCGTATTATTATTATATATATATATATATATATATATCATTAAGAAGCAAGAATAGACCGTAGACAGACATGTTCAGTGCAACATGCTATGTTTAAAGCCGAGTATTTGACGGCTGTTGTGACAGGCCCATCAAACATTGTTAACAGCAATTGAGGCTTTAAATTGTCCATTTGCTTTGAATTATTGTTTCTCTCTTGGATGGTGCTAATTTCAGTGAGAGGTTTCTGAACTCTGCACGGGCCATATGACAGATGAGTGTTGATGGTCCGTATCATGTTTGACAGGCCTAGGTTGGCTTTGGAATGGTGAAGAACAGTGAGTAAAGACTTACTTGGTAAGTTAGAAATGTTCAGCCACCCACACTTACTGGAGCAATGCATGTGCTCTCAGCGTATAATGTACACATTCTGACAATATACAGTGCCTTCTGAAGGTATTCACACCCCTTGACTTTTTCCACATTTTGTTGTTACAGCCTGAATTTAAAATTGATTAAATTGAGATTTTGTGTCACTGGCCTACACACACCTCAATGTCAAAGTGGAATCATATTTTTGACATTTTTACAAATTCATTAAAAATTAGACTCTTAATATGTCTTGACTACCTCGACTCAAACACTGATTCAACCATCAAGACCAGGGAGGTTTTCCAATGCCTTGCAAAGACCGCCACCTATTGGTAGATGTGTAAAAAAAAAAAAAAAAAACGCAAACATGAAATATCCATTTGAGCATGGTGAAGTTATTAATTACTCTTTGGATGGTGTATCGATACACCCAGTCACTACAAAGATACAGGTGTCCTTTTTAACTCAGTTGAAGGAGATGAAGGAAACCGCTCAGGGGTTTCACCATAAGGCCAATGGTGTCTTTTATCAGAGTTGAATTGCTGTGATCGGAGACCTGAGGATGGATCATCAACATTTTAGTTACTCCACAATACTAACCTAAATGACAGCGTGAAGAGAATGAAGCCTGTACAGAAGACAAATATGAAAAAACATGCATCCTGTTTGCAATAAAGTAAAACTACAAAAAATGTGGCAAAGAAATATACTTTGTCCAGAATACAGTGTTTGGGAAGAATCCAACACAACACATCACTGACCACCACTTTTCATATTTTCAAGTATGGTGGTGGCTGCATCATGTTATATGTATGCTTGTCATCCGCTAATAAGTTTTTGTGGGATAAAAACTGGAATAGAGCTAAGTACAGGCAAAATCCTAGAGGAAAACCTGGTTCAGTCTGCTTTCCACCAGACACTGGGAGCAAATACACCTTTCTGCAGGACAATAACCTAAAACACTAGGAGTTGGTTACCAAGACGACATTGAATGTTCCTGAGTGGCCTAGTTAGTTTTAACTTAAATCTTCTAGAAAATATATTGCAAGACTGGAAAATGGCTGTCAAGCAATGATCAGCAACCAACTTGACAAAGCTTGAAGAATTTTTAAAACAATAATGGGCAAATATTGTACAATCCAGGTCTTCTAGACTTAAGGGAAATACTCACAGCTGTAATCGCTGCCAAAGGTGATTCTAACAAATAATGACTCCGGTGTGTGAATACTTACAGTGCCTTGCAAAAGTATTCATTCCCCTTGGCGTTTTTCCTATTTTGTTGCATTACAACCTGTAATTTAAATTGATTTTTATTTGGATTTCATGTCATGGACATACACAAAATAGTCCAAATTGGTGAAGGGAAATGAAGAAAAAAAACTTTCAAAAAATAAAAAATGTAATGGGAAAGTGGTGCGTGCATATGTATTCACTCCCTTTGCTATGAAGCCCATAAATAAGATATGGTGCAACCAATTACCTTCAGAAGTCACATAATTAGTTAGATTGCACAAAGGTGGACTTGATTTAAGTGTCATATGATCTCAGTGTATATATACACCTGTTCCGAAAGGCCCCAGAGTCTGCAACACCACAAAGCAAGGGGCACCACCAAGCAAGTGGTACCATGAAGACCAAGGAGCTCTTCAAACAGGTCAGGGTTGGGTTATAAAAAATATCAGAAACTTTGAACATCCCACTGAGCACCACTTAAATCCATTATTAAAAAATTGAAAGAATATGGCACCACAACAAACCTGCCACGAGAGGGCCATCCACCAAAACTCATGGACCAGGCAAGGAGGGAATTAATCAGAGATCCAACAAAGAGACCAAAGATAACCCTGAAGGAGCTGCGAAGCTCCACAGCGGAGATTGGAGTATCTGACCATAGGACCACTTTAAGCCGAACACTCCACAGAACTGGGCTTTACGGAAGAGTGGCCAGAAAAAAGCATTGCTCAAAGAAAAAAATAAGCGCAAACATTTGTTGTTTGCCAAAAGGCATGTTGGAGACACCCCAAACATATTGAAGAAGGTACTCAGGTCAGGTGAGACAAAAATGTAGCTTTTTGGCCATCAAGGAAAATGCTATGTCTGGCGCAAATCCAACACCTCTCATCACCCCGAGAACACCATCCCCACTGGGAAGCATGGTGGTGGCAGCATCATGCTGTGGGGATGTTTTTCATTGATGGATGTCGCTAAATACAGGGAAATTCTTGAAGCGGGTTGAACATTAATGCACTCAAGTTTTCAGTTTTTTTGTCTTATTTCTTGTTTGTTTCACAATAAATAAATAAATATTTTGCATCTTCAAAGTGGTAGGCATGTTGTGTAAATCAAATGATACAAACCCCCAAATTGTCCATTTTATTTCCAAGTTGTAAGGCAACAAAATAGGAAAAATGCCAAGAAAGGTGAACACTGTATGTAAATGAAAGATTTCGGTATTTAATTTTCGATAAATTTGCCCAGAAAATACATTTTCACTTTTTCATTATGGGGTATTGTGTGTAGATAGGTGATCATTTGTTTGTATTAAATCTATTTTGACTGCAGGCTGTAGCACAACAAAATGTGGAATAAGTGCAGGGGTATTAATACTTTCTGAACGCACTGTACCTCTATGAAAATCCCACTATCTTTGTTTTGCAAAATAAGTAATTTTCCATCAGTACTTTGATACCATCATCCTTACATGGGCAATCTGCAGTTGGAAACTCATGTGGCATTTTATAAATTATATTCTTGAAGAATCAATGGCCATGTATCATCAATTTTAAAGTCCAAAATGGACATAGCAATTGCTCCTTTAACAGTAACTTAATTGATTTCTGTTTGCACTCCTCCAGAATCCTGCACATGCTCCCACTGAACTTCTTCAGATAAAGGGATTTGAAATCATTTCACAACTGATTTTTATTTTCAGCCTTGATGTCCTTTCTGTTTATTTTACAGCGTTTGTTTATTGTTTTATAAAATAAAAGGCTCTGTTATTTTACCTCCGGTCTTGTTGAAATGAGAGGAAAGAGCTCCCCTTGTATGCAGGATTATTATCAAAACCATATTCTGCAATTTAAACCCAACCATGCAGATAAAGTAGGTTAGTAGACTTGTTTATGCCTGAGCCCTCAGACATCCTCTGTTCCTCTGGGTATCCGCTGGTCCTCTAAAATTATACTCAACAGAAAAACTCCCTAATTCACTATTGCTGGGATATGTTGGTTTGAATAACTTTCTTGTTATCACTGTTCTGGTTTGATCAGTTTCACGGTGCCCAAATACCTGTTGTCAAAACCAAAAACGGAGAAATAACATTTATTTCCGAAATGTTCAAACTGTTTATATTAGGATTCTTTTGAGGCAAGTTCGATAAGGATTTATGCCCGTGTGTTTTAATCATCTACAATATCAATGTCCGGGTCAGAATCTCTGGGATTGCCTGAATATGTTTGATATTTCTACAAGCATTTTTTAATCACAATTCAGAGGTGGAAGTCAGTTTTTGATTTGGATTAAGACGTGCCAGTCAGTCAATGTAGACAGTTTTTCCCAAAGGTTTTTTATTGTGTTCCTTCTGTTTTTCTAACAGCAGTTCACAGGTTTTCAAAGCAAATGTGAAATTGTTATTTTGAAAGCTTCTAGTTTTTACGGAAGACTGGGTTCCCTCATTGTCTGTGTTCCTGTCCTTCAGGTTATGGTCTGTGTGCTGCCAAGGCCCAGTACCCCATCGCTGAACTGGTCAAGATGCTGCAGGAGCAGGGCAAGAAAGTCAGGTGAGGGTCCAGGTAAAATGATAATCAAAGCTATGGCTCTAACCCCTTCAGTACCCTGGTAAACAGATAACCAACCCTACGCTTGTTTTGAGATCTAAGTGAGAGCTGCATTTAGCCACCTGTGCACCTTTGTTCATATTCTTTGCTAGTTAGTGCATTATTAGCACAGTTATAACTAATTTCTAGTCAACAGTGGGGGAGTGACTGCTTCCAACAAGAGCACAAAATGTGTGCATCTTTGAAAAGCGAGTCAGGTAAAGTGTTGTATTTTGAGACGGTATTGAATAAGCTAAGTAGCCAATAGACAGAGGGTAGCATAATTTGTCTGATTCTCTGTAATAATGGTATGGGAATAATAACTAATTTTATTTTGTAAAGTGGTTACTTGCATCAAACATTTTCAGTCACCTTGTCTGAAAGACAAGTAGATTATCAGGTTAATGTCAAGCCCTGCATGTATTATTATTATTTTTTTTAAGTCTCATGGAATGTAAGCATTGAACACCACACATTGGCTGCTACTGTAGGCTGAATGATGGAACAACTATTTCCATGTTAAAATGTAATGATGCATTTTTCTCCATTGTTTTGGATGATAGGCCACTCTGGTAGGCATACATTATGAACCACTGTTAAAACTGTAAACTTAAAGCGGGTACAGCCTCAGTGTACACAGTAAATGCGCCGGAAGATGCAAAGAATTTTCACAACGTTCATGTTTACACTCAGCAGACCTGAAAAGTGCTCAGTGGTGGAAAAAAATGGATGGAAATTGGCCCTGAAAGTATTGAGACCCTTTGACTTTTTCCACATTTTATGTTACAACCTTATTCTAAAATGTATTCGTTTTTTTCTCATCAATCTACCCATGATGACAAAGCAAAAGAAATATCACATTTATACATAAGTATTCAGACCCTTTACTCAGTACTTTGTTGAAGCACCTTTGGCATAGATTACAGCCACGAGTCTTTCGTATGACGCTGCAAGCTTGGCACACCTGTATTTGGGGAGTTTCTCCTATTCTCTGCAGATCCTCTCTAGCTCTGGCAGGTTGGATGGGAAATGTCGCTGCACAGCTATTTTTAGGTCCCTTCGATCGGGTTCAAGTCCGGGCTCTGGCTGGGCCACTCATGGACGTTCAGAGACTTGCCCCAGAGCCACTTCTGTGTTCTCTTGGCTGTGTGCTTAGGGTCGTTGTCCTGTTGGAAGGTGAACCTTCACCCCAGTCTGAGGTCCTGAGTTCTCTGGAACAGGTTTTTATCAAGGATCTCTCTGTACTTTTCTCCGTTCATCTTTCCTCGATACTGACTAGTCTCACAGTCCCTGCTGCTGAAAAGCATCCCCACAGCTTGATGCTGCCACCATCGTGGTTCACTGTAGGGATGGTGCCATGTTTCCTCCAGACCTGACTCTTGGCATTCAGGCCAAAGAGTTCAATCTTGGGTTCATCAGACCAGAGAATATTGTTTCTTGTAGGTGCATTTTGGCAACCTCCAAGCGGGCCTTCATGTGCCTTTTACTGAGGAGTGGCTTCCGTCTGGCCACTCTACTATAAAGGCCTGATTGGTGGAGTGCTGCAAAGATGGCTGTCCTTCTGGAAGGTTCTCCCATCCCCGCTCTTCTCCCCTGTTTGCTCATTCTGGCCAGGGGCAAGCTCTAAAAAGAGTCTTGGTGGTTCCAAACTTCTTCCATTTTAATAATGATGAAGGCCACTGTGTTCTTGTGAACCTTCATTGCTTCAGAAATGTTTTGGTACCCTACCCCAGACCCCTGACTCGACTCAATCCTGTCTCGTAGCTCTACAGACAATTCATTCGACCTACTGGCTTGGTTTTTGCGCTGACGTGCACTGTCATCTGTGGGACCTTTATATAGACAGGTGTGTGCATTTCCAAATCATGTCCAATCAATTGGATTTACCACAGGTTGTAGAAACATCTCATGGATGATCAATGGAAACAGGATTCTCCTGAGCTTTATATTGAGTCTCATAGCAAAGGGTCTGAATACTTGTGTAAATAAGGGGTTTTTGTTTATTTTTAATACATCTGCAAAAATGTCTAAACCTGTTCACTTTGTCATTATGGGGAATTGTCTGTAGATTGATGAAAACAAATAATATTATTAATTTTAGAAAATGCTGGATTGTAACAAAATGTGGAAAATTGTAAGGTGTCTGAATAATTTCAGAAGGCACTGTAACCAAAGATATCGCCTTAACCCCTTCATTAGATATTTTGTGTGTACAGTGCCTTCGGAAAGTATTCAGACCCCTAAACTTTTTCCACATTTTGTTACGTTACGTTGTTACTTATTCTAAAATTGATTAAATAAAAACAATTCCTCAGGAGAGGAAAGGACAGGGTTGAGGCTTACTGTAGAGAGGAGAGGAAGGTTAAAGGCAGGAGAGAGAAGGAGAGCAGCGCGAAAGGAGGAATGTGTACACCGGAGAGAGGAGAGGAGGGAAGGGGAAAGGCACACCGGAGAGAGGAGAGGAGGAGAAAGGCACACCGGAGAGAGGAGAGGAGGGAAGGGGAAAGGCACACCGGAGAGAGGAGAGGAGGGAAGGGGAAAGGCACACCGGAGAAAGGAGAGGAGGGAAGGGGAAAGGCACACCGGAGAAAAGAGAGGAGGGAAGGGGAAAGGCACACCGGAGAAAGGAGAGGAGGGAAGGGGAAAGGCACACCGGAGAAAAGAGAGGAGGGAAGGGGAAAGGCACACCGGAGAGAGGAGGGAAGGGGAAAGGCACACCGGAGAGAGGAGAGAAGGGGAAAGGCACACCGGAGAGAGGAGAGAAGGGGAAAGGCACACCGGAGAGAGGAGAGGAGGGAAGGAGAAAGGCACACCGGAGAGAGGAGAGGAGGGAAGGGGAAAGGCACACCGAGGAGAGGAGGGAAGGGGAAAGGCACACCGGAGAGAGGAGAGGAGGGAAGGGGAAAGGCACACCGGAGAGAGGAGAGGAGGGAAGGGGAAAGGCACACCGGAGAGAGGAGAGGAGGGAAGGGGAAAGGCACACCGAGGAGGGAAGGGGAAAGGCACACCGAGGAGAGGAGAGGAGGAGAAAGGCACACCGGAGAGAGGAGAGGAGGGAAGGGGAAAGGCACACCGAGGAGAGGAGGAGAAAGGCACACCGTAGAGAGGAGAGGAGGGAAGGGGAAAGGCACACCGGAAGCTTTTGTCATTTTCTTTCATTCGTTTGATCTGAGGTTCCAGCAGCTGCTGCTACTTAGAGAGTTTGCAGTTGATTAGAGGAGGAAGTGGGTGGCCAGAGTGGCCAGATTCTGTAATCCCGTTCCTCCTCCCCTTCCCTCTCGGCTGGATAATTGGGTGGGGATGTTGGGCTGCTATGAGGGCGGGACATGGTGCTGCCACTGTTTGGAGCTCCAGAGATGGATATTGTTCCTAATGTATCAGTAATATAATGTAATTCACACAGTCTGATGTTGCTCTGATTAGCGTTTCTTGTGAAAGCCAAGCCCCCTCCCATTTCAACACTGTAACATGTGCATTGCATTACATGATGTAGCTAACCGGGTTACTTAACTCCGCACACTGAATACCCTTGTGTGTAGCAAAGTTCCGTGTGTGTGTGTGTGTGTGTGTGTAAATCGGGGACTGATTGATAATGGCTGGAGATGAGTGTCTGGATAGAGCAGGAGAGGGGGAACGAGACGACTCAGGCAATAGGCCTTAAAATTGTCAGACTCCAGCCACCCTAGTCGTAGACTGTTCTTTGCTACCGCATGGCAAGCGGTACCGGAGCGCCAAGTATAGGTTCAAGAGGCTCCTAAACAGCTTCTACCTCCAAGCCATAAGACTCCTGAACATCTAATGAAATGGCTACCCAGACCATCCCTCCCCCCTCTTTTACACCGCTGCTACTCTGTTGTCATCTTCTATTCATAGTCTCTTGAATTACTCTACCTACATGTACATATTACCTGGACTAACTGCTACCCCCGCACATTGACTCTGTACCGGTACCCCCCTGTATATAGTCTCGCTATTGTTATTTTACTGCTGCTCTTTAATTGCTTGTTACTTTTTAGTTCTTATTCGTATTTATTTTTTTAAACTGCATTGTTAGTTAGGGGGGCGTAAGTAAGCGTTTCACTGTAAGTTCTGTTGTATTTCGGCGCATGTGACTACTAAGATTTGATTTGATTTGAGTGAGTGGAGTGCAGCTGCTCTGATCTCTGCTTTTAATCTCTGGTCATAAACCTGCTGCTCTGGTGTCTATCCGTAGGGCCCTCTTATCCTTCATCCTCAACCCATTTCCCCTGCTTCTCAGGCCCTTAATGACCTCTGACATTAAAACACGCCCTCAAACCACCCCTCCACTAACATCATGGCCCCTCCATCCTGTACTTTGGGATTTTGGCACTGAAGCCCTTTATCTACTTCTCCAAAGTCAGATGACATCGTGGATTCCATTTTTATGTGTCTGAGTGCAGTTTGAAGGAAGTTGCTAACTAGTGTTAGCACAGTGACTGGAAGCATGCTAGCTGTTACCATAGACTTCCAGCCAGTGTGCTAACGCTACGTAGCAATGGCTCGCAGAACTACCTCTAACATCTTTCATACTGGATGCAGAGACATAAAAATGTATCTGACTCTGATAAAGGGCTTCATTGCCAAAATCCCGAAGTATCTCGAACTTTGGTCAATAGCCAAACTATTATAATACTTTCAGCTACAAGGGTTTCCTAACCCTTGTCCATGCATTGCCACAAGCCGTGGAGGTGAATAAGATGGTGATCCTTCTCTCTTGCAGGTTTGGTATCCACCCCGTGGCTGGTCGTATGCCTGGGCAGCTCAACGTGCTATTGGCTGAGGCGGGCGTACCCTATGACATCGTGCTGGAGATGGAGGAGATCAACGAGGACTTTGCTGGTATGTTTGCTTTCACCCTCATCTATCTCTTCACGTGTTCATGTTTGAAATTACCCCATTGTCTCTGTGGTTTGCTGTGAACTAATATGATTCTCTTTCCCTGTGTCTCAGAAACGGACCTGGTTCTGGTGATCGGCGCCAACGACACAGTGAACTCTGCAGCCCTGGAGGATCCCAACTCCATCATCGCTGGCATGCCTGTCCTGGAAGTGTGGAAGTCCAAACAGGTGAGAGGGAGGGGCCTGCATGGTCTAGAAAGAAGATCTACCATATTTTCGACACTAGTCCATTGGTTTCACACTTCAAAGTGTACACGCTTCAAAGTGGAAAAAGGGGTAGAGAATGGTACTGCAGCCCCGTCATATTCTGACTGTTACAGAATGGCTTGAGTGGATTTAATCTGGCTCTCTCCATGGTGAAAGTTTAGTTTTGGAGGTTCGCTAACTTCTCCTGGAGCGACTAACATTGGTTCAGAAAGAGGCTGTTCTTATTTTCTGTTCCAGTCTGTCCCAGACTTGGATGCACCCTTAGAGAGAAAGACAGGCCTCTTTTCACATGCAAACACACACATGCATCTCGTACTCTTTGTTACAGAGGCAATAGGCCCCTACCTAGGTGTAGCTCAAGCAGGCGCAGATCTCACACGGCTTCCATTAGTGGTGACTCACTCCCTCTGGAATTATGACATTTTTGGAGCGTCCCAGGGAAACGTTCCCTAAAAGTGGGATTCATATGCCTCACCACCCTTACTTTAAAACCCCTAATTTCCAAAGGTTCCCTTGGGAAATCATAGAGCTTTAAGACTACCAGCATCCCACCCCTCTACTCTGAGCTGGAGTGACCTGTGTGTTTACATCCCCTGGACTCACTGCACTACTGTTGAAAATGTTATTTTCATTGTTCTTCAGTGACTCAGACACTTGAATTAATAACCTTCCACTTGTGGCTCATTTTTATGTGATACTGTGTGGGGTCGGTCAGACTGTAGAGTGGGTGGGTGTGCTGGTCTGGGCTCTATGTGCAGTCTGGCTGTAGATATAAACAAACTGGGCGGGGCTCCTCTATGCCACCATAGCCAAGCTTGGCAGAGCAGGCAGAGGGCATTCCTTTGGTACTGTACCCTCGCTGGCCTGGGAGTTAGGACTGGGAGGCCCTGCCTAGAGGCTGGCTAGGTTAGGCATGCCTGGGTGTCCCAGATCCTTACTGTAATCCTGGCCTGAACCACTACCATAGTGGGATCCATTTTTACAGTCCTCTCTCACAGGAGGGTGTTAGAGTGGGAGTGGGTGTTTGTGATTCAGTACATGCTTACTTGTGTTTTTGTATGAATGTGTGTGTAACTTAGAATGTGTAAGTGTTTGTTTTAGAGTAGGTTTTGTGGGTGGGACTGTGGCATGGGAACACTTCACTGTGTTTTGAGTCACCTGGCCACTACTGATCCTCCCCTGCCGCTGAGGGGTTTCCGACGTTCCTCCTGTTGATTTTTGTGTCTTGATATGCTGCGCTTCTGTTCCAAGTATCATTCAGCGTGTCAGATAGCAGGGAGTAAAAGGCTGAGAGTGTTGCTCTGGTTTTACTTATTCAATTATAATGCTGCGTTATGTGCCTCCAGGCACCAAAACACATGCTCACAATCACGGGATGCTCCAATCCATTTCCCAAGACCTGCTCTCTCTTTCTGCCTAGACTGCAACTTCAGACACTAATGATGCTTCATTTTGTAAATGGCCTCAACTTAATTACCCCTTAGTTGTGAGACAAACACTCTTCTCCCCATTCTCCTCCAAATGGAACCCTTCCCCATCCATCTCCAACTTACAGGACATGCAGGTGCAGCATTTGTACCCCTGTTAAGGGTTTGTTCTTAGATCAGTGTTTAACATCTGAAGTCTTTACCAAACTTAACGAGAGGTGGTATAGCAGTAATGACATTTGGAGCTCTAGCTAATTTGCCACATCATGATTTTGAGTTTGAAGAGGGAAAACAACTGGGTGATTGCATTGCTTTTGATTATTTGTAAATGTAGGATAGAACAACGTATCAGGTGTTTTTTTCTCAGTTGTGTAAATGTCTTAGCTGAGGCCGTGTGTGTGTGTGTGTCCCTGTCACTTAGGTGGTTGTAATGAAGCGTTCTCTGGGAGTGGGCTATGCTGCCGTGGACAACCCCATCTTCTACAAGCCCAACACAGCCATGTTGCTTGGAGATGCCAAGAAGACCTGCGACGCACTGCAGGCTAAAGTCCGCGAGGCCAGCCAGTGAGCCGTGGCCGGTGCAGTAGGACCTGGGCCCGTCAGACCGAGGTCCAGGGCATCACACGTCCAGAGGGGGAGAGGAGTGGGCACAAACAATCTAATAGTTAGACGTAGCATTAATGTTGTCGTTTCCTCTCCTGGCAACAAGTTTTCCTCCCTTTTTTTCTGAACAGTTTTTTTGCAATGATGATGAGTAGGTGTTCTCTTCTTTCTCACCAGGAGCATTTTCTTCTCACCCTCTTTTTCAAAGCAAGGAAAAAAGCAAAAGTGTCACCTTTTTTACATTTTATTTTTAGATTTTTCAATGTTCGTTAGTTTTCCAGTTTTATACTGTAGTTAGATTTTTTGTATTTGACCTGACCGAATCGTACCACAAGTGTCAAATTGATTTGCATTTAGCTCCTTGGCCTAGCAGCAACTGTTAACTTCAATGTAAAGCCATTGTCAGTAATAGTTACTCTAATCACTAACTGTATGGGTTGTTTTTTTTCTCGAATGCGTTTGGTGGACTGTGCTTAGTGTAATGACCAGCTTTGTGATGTAGTGGTAATGTGTTACATGTGATTAGAAGCTTCAAGAAGTAGGATTTAGTGAATGTAGCTTCAGTTGGCCCTCCGCCACGCAGCTAAATTTCCCCTTTTAGCACTACAGAGATGTTGAAGGAACCATGTAGATTTAAGTTTAATAAAAGATGAGTATCATAATATGACTGTTAGAATTTATCATAAATTGTGAGATTATGGCTTAATTTAGCATGGATACATTTATGAATTGCTGATTTGTCAAATGGTTAGTTAGAGTCCTGCCCTGTCTGTGCCAAGCTCTTTCCTTATGCCTTCATCTAGACAGAATCACTGTCTGATGTTTTCTTACTGGGACCTTATACAATGCAACTCTATAGAGAAACTGACCATGACAACATCCCTACCTCTGCATAGCTTCCTAAAGTGACCAAATTCACCTTCCATTCTCTTCTTCGTAAACCATTCTCTTCTTCCACTAATACCGTCTTTCCAGACTTGTATCTGTCTTGCTATATTTAGCTTTGCGTAGAAAGGTTAACATATGAAGGGTTGTTATTCACTTACACGTGGTGCCATAGCAGACCTAGTTGGTGTTAAATTGTCATTTTCCCCATTTCTGTCCAGTTTTCAGTCATGAGGTAAAGTAAAGAACAACTCGAGGGAAACAATTATTTTAGAAAATAATAGTTGTGAATAAATGGCAAAACAAATTCCCACAAGTATTTTTGTATAGAGAAGAACCTATTTGTATAGTTGTGAGACTAAGGCTTACGCAGGCTTTGCTGCACAACATTTTTCTAATGTTCTAATTTTCTAATGTTGGGGAGATGAATGAAATACTGTGAATGTTTTTCTCTCTGGTTTATCATCCCTAAATAAACCTTGATTTAATGGCACTTGGAAAGTCAATTCTCCACATTTTTGTTGATTTTTACAAATGTTATAGCTAGTTTCTAATGTATGGAGTAACAAGTTCTTAAAGCTGTAATAGACACTTAGAGAAATGGATGGTGGCAGTGGTGTGGCTGAGAGTGTGTGACCAATACATGGGGTGTAGTTTCTGGCATGTAAGTGAAGATTTCGCATGACTAGGATTGCATGCGTTTGCCATGAGGGTTACTTCATCATGTAACAAGTAGCACTCAGACACCCTGCTCTCTCTGCTGATCCTCTTGACAGGCATGTGTGGGCGTTCGGGGGAAACCGCCTCTTGTTTGGGGAGAGGTGACGTAACTGAAATAAGGGTTAGGTGGCGGGCGTACTGTACCTTCTACTTAAAGCAGTCTTTTGTTCGGCCAGCAGCATTTTTCCAGGGCCTAAGGATAGGAGGATAGCCAACATGAACATTTTCTGTAGTGACAATCAACCCTTATCCTCAAAATCCACTTGGGATTGCCTTTCGTTTCTGTTTCATTGAAAGCCAATTGATTTGTTTTCCTTGGCCTTGCATGCAATTTCTCCAAAGGGGTATTGCTGCGTTAGTATGTTTTCACTGTATGATAAGCAAATGTTTATTTATATAATATATATATATTTTTATCTGGATATGTGCATTGCTATTTGGGACCTTCAATTTCAAGTCCAGTTCAATGATACCCCTTTCTCCCCAACATGCGCACACACTATAAGTCACACTCAGTTATGGCATGATTTCTCTCCTTCTCCCCAAAGCCAAGGATTCCTTCATCAGCACAAAGTAGCTCTCTGGTTCATTCTGCAATGACTCTTGCCAGCAGTCTACCTAAATTACTTCTCTCATATGCATTTGATTCCACTGAAAGCTACAGATGTAGGATCTTAATTTGATCAGCCTGTTGCGAAGAACTGTCCTGCAATGCAGGGTATTTGAGGGTTAAAAAGGTTTCTGAAGTTAGTTATTTCCACTTTGACATTTCAGACTGGATTTTCCCTTACATTTTGTTGTATCAGCCCCTACAAAAATGTTCATTATAATCCACATAATTCAAATTTCCTGTTGCTGCTGTAATAAATTGGCTCAAATTAAGATCCTGCATCTGTAACAGCCCCCAGCCTTGTAAAATAATGAGACGACACCAGATGAAACTATGTGCGATTAGAGTGAAGCGTACATGGTTCCCTCACCACAAATGTGACTAGATTGCGCTGTGGTTTGTCTCCGTGGACACAAAGGATGTGGCTTCTCTCTGTTGGACCATGTTCCTCGACCAACCAGGGGAGGACTGGGACCAGAAATGGTCTCTGGCATTTCTAACATACTGGACCATGTTTTTCATTGAGGCCCCCACACCAGCCCATTTTTATTCCTTGTAGCCCCCAATTTTTGACAGAAAAATATAATTTTGCTAAAACAATAGTAGTTAGGCCCAATAGGCAAAAAATGGAACAGCCCATCTGGCATTTGCTAGAAATGCCCCTTCAACCAACCATCAAACTGTGGGTGCATCATCATCCTTAGAACAGCTCTTTTCATATATCATACAATGATCATACAATCTGCCATTAGTCCAAAGGATACATGGAATAGGTATTTGTATTCATTTGGCCTTAAATGCTACTGCCTCAAAGCTAGTTTTACTTCAGCATATCATAAAATCATCCCTTCAGGCCAAAGGATGAATTTAAATGAATTGGCCTACTTGTATACATTTGACCTCAAATGCTACTTTTACCAAGGTAAATTGTACTAAAGTATTTAATCTGTGTATTGGTTGTACTATACCTCCTCTCGTGGACGTACTTTAAAATGATATTATTGAGCCTACGTAAGCATGTAAAGCTCTACCGCTGGAGAAATTCCTTTCATAATTGTTCTTATTTTCCTCCTCCTCTTGATGCCCAGCTATAATGATCTTGGACAGTATCTGATCTGAAAACGGCTTGTTTAAAGAATCTGTGTATTCAGGACTCTCTTAAAAGCCCCAGCCAAAGCGGTTTCACTGTGAAGATAAAGATAAATGAAGGCACGCTACAGATGTAGGATTTTAATTTGAGCCAGTTTAGTAGCAGGAAAATAATGCTGCAGCAACAGGAACTGTGAATTATATGGATTATAATCAATGGGCATTTTTTGTAGGGGTATTGAGTTGATGAGTTTTTCGTTAGGGCAAATCAAGTCTGACATTTTAAAGTGGAAATTACAAACTTTAGAAGCCTTTCTAATTTTGAACACTACAAGTTTCCATTTCAAATTCTGAGCAACAAAAGTGCTCAAATTAAGATTCTACGTCTGTAGACCCCTGTTTTTACTGTTCAAATTCCTTAAGCTTGAAGTTTAGTAACAAACATGTTTGAGTGTCCTTTTTAAGATACTTTTATTGACCAGCTGCTCTGAATGTAAATGTTGTGCTGGGGGAATTAAGGGTGGTTAATGTATGAGATAAGAGGCGGTTCTCTCTGAAGTATTGCAGGATGTAGTGGCTGCATACAGATGTAGGATCTTAATTTGATCACGCTGTTGCAGACAAACTTTCCTGCAATGCAAAACTTGAAGTGTATTTGAGTGTGCTTCTGAAGTTTAATTTCCATTTGATTTTTCCTCATAAATGTATTAAGCACTACAAAACTGTCCATTTAATTCTAATCCAATAATTCACATTTCATGTTGCTGCTGGATTATTTTCCTGCTGTAGAAAACTGGCTCAAATGAAGATCCTACATCTCTCGAGTCTTAATGGCTGTAGTTGCTGCATAGATGCCTCAGGAAAGAGGCTGCCTTTAGTCATGTTAGAATCAAGGCAGTGGGATCACAGAGCTGAGTGAATGAGATACATAGACCACACCATAATTGATCTGTCTCCATCCCCTGTGAGAGAACAGATACCACCTTTTATGAGTTTCAAAAGACTGGCAGATCATTGGCTTGTGGCAGAATGTCTCCAGCTAAGAGAGACGGGTGAACAGTGATGTGGCTAAGGAATGGTCTGACAAAGACAATACTTACCATGCCCGTAGGGTTCAGTATACAGTGCATTTGGAAAATATTCAGACCCCTTGACTTTTTCCATATTTTGTTATGTTACAGCCTTATTCTAAAATTGATTAAATTATTTTTTCCTCATCAATCTACACACAATACCCCATCTGGCAAAGCAAAAACAGGTTTTTAGAAATGTTTGCGCATTTATTAAAAGTAAAACTATCACATTCACGTAAGTATTCAGTCCCTTTGCTCAGAACTTTGTTGAAGCACCTTTGGCAGCAGTCTCAAGTCTTCATAAGGTATGACGCTACAAACTTTCCACACCTGTATTTTGGAAGTTTCTCCCATTCCTCTCTTCAGATCCTTTCAAGCTCTGTCAGGTTGGATGGGGAGCGTCGCTGCACAGCTATTTTCAGGTATTTCCAGAGATGTTCGATCGGGTTCAAGTCCGGGCTCTGGATGGGGCACTCAAGAACATTGAGACTTGTCCCAAAGCCACACCTGCGTTGTCTTGGCTGTGTGCTTAGGGTCATTGTCCTGTTGGAAGTTGAACTTTTGCCTCAGTCTGAGGTCCTGAGTGCACTGGAGCAGGTTTTCATCAAGGATATGTCTGTACTTTGCTCCATTCATCTTTCTCTCAATCCTGACAAGTCTCCCAGTCCCTGCTGCTGAAAAACATCCCCACAGCATGATGCTGCAACTACCATGCTTCACCGTAGGGATGGTATTGGCCAGATGATGAGCGGTGCCGGGTCTCCTCCAGACGTGACGCTTGGGATTCAGGCCAAATAGTCCAATCTTAGTTTCAGCAGATCAGATTAGCCTTTTGACAAACTCCAAGCAGGCTGTCATGTGCTTTTTACTGAGGAGTGGCTTCTGTCTGGCCACTTTACCATAAAGGCCTGATTAGTGGAGTGCTGCAGAGATGGTTGTCCTTCTGGAAGGTTCTCTCATCTCACAGAGGAATTCTGGACCTCTGTCAGACTGACACTCGGGTTCTTGGCCACCTCCCTAAGCTTTTCTCCTCCGATTGCTCAGTTTGGTGAGGCGACCAGCTCTAGGAGTCTTGGTGGTTCCAAACTTCTTCCATTTAAGAATAATGGAGGCCACTATGTTCTTGAGGACCTTCAATGCTGCAGACATTTTTTTTGACACCCTTCCCCAGATCGGTGCCTCGACACAATCCTGTCTCGGGGGCTCTATGGACAAGTCATTCCACCTCGTGGCTTGGTTTTTGCTGTGGGACCTTATATAGACAGGTGTGTGCCGTTCCAAATCATGTCCAATCAATTGAATTTACTACAGGTGGACTCCAATGAAGTTGTAGAAACATTTCAAGGATGATCAATAGAAACAGGATGCGCCTAAACTCAATTTCAGGTCTTGTAGCAAAGGGTCTGAATACTGTAAATATGTTGTTGTTTTTTTGTTTTATTTATACATTTTGCTAAAAACATGTAAACCTGTTTTTATTTTGTCATTATGGGTATTTTTGTAGGTTGATGAAGACATTTTTTTTATTTCATACATTCTAGAATAAGGCTGTAAGGAAACAAAATGTGGAAAAAGGGAAGGGCTCTGAATCCTTTCCGAATGCACTGTAGGTGGTATAGCTTTAATGGTTTCTTTAATACCAAAGAAGAAATGGCAGTGCTTTACGGGTATATTTAAACTAATAAAGACAACAAAATAAGCATCTGGATCATTTATTGGCATTTATAATTTAGGGTTAAAGGGGTAATGCCATGAGTGGTGGCCTGGCTTTTCATGTTAAGCGTTCCCAACCACTCTTAGCTGTTGCATTCTTTGAGGTTGACCCAGGCAGGAACACAGGTGCATAACCCTAAGCCACAGTTTATGGGTCATGCATCAGATATCCATCTGAAGATGTGGACCCCTGCAGCAACCAAATGAATGACTCAGTTCAGTACATTGAGTCTGATTCATAGTCTGAACATGGAGGAGGACTTGCTTTCTAGGAAGTGAGAAGGCTGGTGTGCTCAACTAAAGGCTGCTGTCGTCAACTAAAAACCAGTGTCCTCAACCCAGTGTTAACCCAGACCCTACATTAAGGCCTCAGAGCTTTCCCATCAACCCCTCACATTTGACCAACGTCAAATATGATAAGCCCTTCAAATATAAGACCATGTGACTGGACAGCAAATAGAAAGCATCAACCGAATGTTAAATGTGCTTCCTGTCAGGTATTTTCATTATCTGTATTGTCTACTTGTTGAATGTTTGTGAAGTCTTGATTGTGGTTGTTTGTAGTATGTTGTTAATTGGTGTTGGACCCCTGGAAGATTAGCTAGCGTTACAGCGTTTTTATCCTAATAATATCCTAAAACTACAAATTAAATTCCACATCTCAGTGTGAATGGCCAGAGTGGTCATTTTTCGACACAATTTACTTGCTCCCTGCAAACTAACACATGACTCAATGGTGGAGAACCTCAGGCTTGAGGTGTTCAACAGTGCTCAGCTCTCTGTGAGGTGTTAGTTATGATGAGTCGTTAACTATAGTTCCATCCACACTCTTCTGGGTGTGGATGGAACTGATGACATGAGGTTTCTCCTCAGATATCAGAGGGATTTAGAGGGATTTAGACCTGTACTGGACAGTACTGAGGAAGAGTTCATGCCTGACTGTTGACTAGCATTGACTAGCATTGCACGGCCACAGAGGTCAAGGGTTTAGCATCGATCTCAGAACCAAGCCCCCAGCATTCTGAGCGAGCTCCAGGAGGAGTAAAATGCTTAATCTCAAAACATGTTTAGAGAATTAATGATGCTGAATAGTCTGACGTTGCTCTGTTCCTCCATAGTGGAAACGATAACATTCTTAGCTGCCTGTGGTATTATTGCAATGCTGGACCATGGCAAGAAGCCTGGTTGTTCTGAATGTGGATCGTTTGCAGATTTTTTGCATGCTCTAGGCCTATTGTCCATATTGAGGTCATCCTTAGTTATCTATTCAGTAGGTAAGGATAAAGTATAATCAGATGAATTGCCTACACAGCTAGTCACAGTCGAGAACATTTCCACAGGTCACGATTCTTGACTCCATTAAGAGAAAATCCATATATATTATTGTGGTTGATCTCCTGTGAGAAATATTGAAACTACTGTATGACAAGTACAGTGGGGCAAAAAAGTCAGCCACCAATTGTGCAAGTTCTCCCACTTAAAAAGATGAGAGGCCTGTAATTTTCATCATAAGTACACTTCAACTATGACAGACAAAATGAGAAAAAAAATCCAGAAAATCACTGTAGGATTTTTAATGAATTTATTTCCAAATTATGGTGGAAAATAAGTATTTAGTCAATAACAAAAGTTTATCTCAATACTTTGTTATATACCCTTTGTTGGCAATGACAGAGGTCAAACATTTTCTGTAAGTCTTCACAAGGTTTTCACACACTGTTGCTGGTATTTTGGCCCATTCCTCCATGCAGATCTCCTCTAGAGCAATGATGTTTTGGGGCTGTTGCTGGGCAACACGGACTTTCAACTCCCTCCAAATATTTTCTATCGGGTTGAGATCTGGAGACTGGCTAGGCCACTCCGGGACCTTGAAATGCTTCTTACGAAGCCACTCCTTTGTTGCCCGGGCGGTGTGTTTGGGATCATTGTCATGCTGAAAGACCCAGCCACGATTCATCTTCAATGCCCTTGCTGATGGAATGAGGTTTTCACTCAAAATCTCACGATACATGGCCCCATTCATTCTTTCCTTTACACGGATCAGTCGTCCTGGTCCCTTTGCAGAAAAACAGCCCCAAAGCATGATGTTTCCACCCCCATGCTTCACAGTAGGTATGGTGTTCTTTGGATGCAACTCAGCTTTCTTTGTCCTCCAAACACGACGAGTTGAGTTTTTACCAAAAAGTTATATTTTGGTTTCATCTGACCATATGACATTCTCCCAATCTTCTTCTGGATCATCTAAATGCTCTCTAGCAAACTTCAGATGAGCCTGGACATGTTCTGGCTTAAGCAGGGGGACACGTCTGGCACTGCAGGATTTGAGTCCCTGGCGGCGTAGTGTGTTACTGATGGTAGGCTTTGTTATTTTGGTCCCAGCTCTCTGCAGGTCATTCACTAGGTGTGGTTCTGGGATTTTTGCTTACCATTCTTGTGATCATTTTGACCCCACAGGGTGAGATCTTGCGTGGAGCCCCAGATCGAGGGAGATTATCAGTGGTCTTGTATGTCTTCCATTTCCTAATAATTGCTCCCACAGTTGATTTCTTCAAACCAAGCTGCGCACCTATTGCAGATTCAGTCTTCCCAGCCTGGTGCAGGTCTACAATTTTGTTTCTGGTGTCCTTTGACAGCTCTTTGGTCTTGGCCATAGTGGAGTTTGGAGTGTGATTGTTTGAGGTTGTGGACAGGTGTCTTTTATACTGATAAGTTCAAACAGGTGCCATTAATACAGGTAACGAGTGGAGGACAGAGGAGCCTCTTGAAGAAGTTACAGGTCTGTGATAGCCAGAAATCTTGCTTGTTTGTAGGTGACCAAATACTTATTTTCCACCATAATACAATGTGATTTTCTGGATTTTTTTTTTCATTTTGTCTGTCATAGTTGAAGTGTACCTATGATGAAAATTACAGGCCTCTCTCATCTTTTTAAGTGGGAGAACTTTTGAAGACTCAATTGGTGGCTGACTAAATACTTTTTTGCCCGACTGTATTTTTACACTTATTCTGTGTCTTCACAACTGTATTTACATTGCAGATGACAGAATTTGCTGACAGTGCAAACTTTTATCAATTAATTCTGGGATGATATGTGAGGGGCATGACAGCTTCTGCTGCATATTCTTTAAACATTAATATTTAGATTAAGATAATACATTATTTGAACACCACCTATTTTCATTCTCTGAACTTGTGTACATTTTTTTCCCCCCTGACATGGTCAAATAACTCAAGCATAGATTGTCAACTTTGTTTCTAATTTGGCACACAGAAACTAGAGGCCATGAGTAACTTGATCAAAAAATTATGGCCCCAATTGGCCTATAGGGGGCACTGTTATAAGCAGTCTTACTTAAACCCTCACATTTGGATGTAGGTGTCTTTCCTAATGCTGAACACATTTGACTTAAGGATCATCAGGATAGATTTTCCTCCATTTGGACATTTTGGAAAAACATATTCTCATTAACAACATGTCCAAATAACACCATTCAGTATGTAGGCCCATGGTACATCTCTTAACTTAGTTTGAGAAAAGTTAAGGGATTAGCTGAAGTATTGATCAATTAGGAAATCAGATTTTACGTGTCCCTTTAAATCCTTTGTAAATTCACTTCATATTGGCCTATCAACTTAACTTTTTGGGGTCATCAAACACATTCCCATGATGAACCATGTTAAGTTTGGCATTGATATACAAATAAGGAAACTATGAACAATTCACTTTTTTGACTAATATTAATGCTTAAAATAATCATAACATAAATTACTCAAAGTCAATTTCACTCTAAATTTGGTCTGTGCACTCATCCCTAAAGAGTTTGAGAAAATAACAATGATGCATTCAAAGATTGTACACTCTACCAGTAGATGCATATTAGCACATATGGTGGTGTTTATATATGCTAATATGCCAAAAGATACTTCATAAATTGTTTTTATTAACATTTTCTCAAACTAAGGGTTTGGTAAGGGATTTTACATGTCCATTTAAACCCATGTAAATCCACTCCACAGTGGCTTATCAACTTGAAACTTGGCATTACTATCACTGACATCCCTGAGAGGAACAGCATTGAATTTTGTATTGATATCTCAAAAAACAAGGAAACTATTAATAACAAATTATTTGCGTATATAACGCTAACATGCTGATCAGACCGCACGCGCAGTTGCGTCCACATGCGCCATCGCGTGCACATTGATTTTGTCCACCCACACCAGACACGATCAGGACACACATGTTGAAATATCAAAACAAACTCTGAACCAATTCTATTAATTTGGGGACAGGTCGAACAGCATTAAACATTTATGGCAATTTAGCTAGCTAGCTTGCTGTTGCCAGCTCATTTGTCCTCGGATATAAACATTGGGTTGTTATTTTACCTGAAATGCACAAGGTCCTCTACTCCAACAATTAATCGACAGATAAAACAGTAAACCGAATTCATTTCTAGTCATCTGTACGCCTTCCTTCAGGCTTCTTATTATTATTTTGGACTTTATATGGCCGTTGGCAACCAACTTTAGGTTCATTAACCCAACTGACTGGAGTGTGGACCTAAGTTCATCTTTCAATCACCCACCTGTGTATATGGTCCTAAAAACCAATGAGGAGATGGGACAGGCTGGACGGCTAGCGCGTTGAGCGTCACAAATATAAGCAATTTCTATTTTAGTGCCTGGCCAGGCAGACACTCTTTGACGCGTGCAATGGTTGAATAACATGTATGTGTACATTTATTTTGCAATGCTTGCGCATGTGACGTGTCTGGTCTGGTCAGCATGTAATGCTCTAAACCTTACCAAATTCACACTATAACACAGGTTACTAACTACACAATGGTCATGCTCAAAGGGATAAAAAATATGAATGCTGAAAATATTTCACAAATCTTAACTTCTTGCGTCGAGCAATCCCGTATCCGGGAGCGTAATCATAGCCTCAAGCTCATTACCATAACGCAATGTTAACTATTCATGAAAATCGCTAATTAAATGAAATAAATATATTCACTCACAAGCTTAGCCTTTTGTTAACAACACTGTCATCTCAGATTTTCAAAATATGCTTTTCAACCATAGCTACACAAGCATTTGTGTAAGAGTATTGATAGCTAGCATAGCCTTAAGCCTAGCATTCAGCAGGCAACATTTTCACAAAAACAAGAAAAGCATTCAAATAAAATCATTTACCCTTGAAGAACTTCGGATGTTTTCAATGAGGAGGCTCTCAGTTAGATAGCAAATGTTCATTTTTTCCAAAAAGATTGTTTGTGTAGGAGAAATCGCTCCGTTTTGTTCATCACGTTTGGCTACGAAAAAACCCTGAAAATTCAGTCATTACAACGCTGAACTTTTTTCCAAATTAACTCCATAATATCGACAGAAACATGGCAAACTTTGTTAAGAATCAATCCTTGAGGTGTTTTTCACATATCTATTCGATGATAAATCATTCGTGGCAGTTGGGTTTCTCCTTGGAAGCAAACAGAAAAATACACGCAGCTGGAGATTACGCAACAATTGCGACGGAGGACACCAAGAGAGCACCTGGTAGATGTAGTGTAAAATGGTCAATCTTCCAATGATATGCCTACAAATACGTCATAATGCTGCAGACACCTTGGGGAAACGACAGAAAGTGTAAGCTCATTCCTGTTCCATTCACAGCCATATAAGGAGACATTGGAACACAGCACCTTCAAAATCTGGGGCACTTCCTGTTTGAAATGTCATCTTGGTTTCGCCTTTAGCATCAGTTCTGTGGCACTCACAGACAATATCTTTGCAGTTTTGGAAACGTCAGAGTGTTTTCTTTCCGAAGCTGTCAATTATATGCATAGTCGAGCATCTTTTCGTGACAAAATATCTTGTTTAAAACGGGAACGTTTTTCATCCAAAAATTAAAAGAGCGCCCCCTATATCGAAGAAGTTAACATAAATCAGTAGTCAAATTCACCTCAGAATTAGTATTAAACTCAATACGTTAAGTAATGAATTTAAGAATGATTACCTGCTGCATTCAAAGATAACAAAACTACAGGACTAGACAACTTAACTTGCGTCATCGTGTTATTGAGAGTTAAACATGGTAATGCTTTCACTGATTACACACAGGAAGATAGTTCCTACATGATAGTGTGCTTGTTTTGTTATCCAACCGATCTTGGGTCCTTTCTGTCATCCTGTGAACCCCGTTCATTGCTGCTTGCAGTTATATTTAATAGTCTAATCTCTTGTGAGACTCGACTCATAAAATAATGATGGAAAATACCTGCAACCATTACCGTAAAACATAAGATAATATTACAAAGTCTTACACTACTTTGAATCTTTGACCTTTTAAATAAGGGAGAGAATGTTACTCCAGGTCAATACATAACACTGCAAATTCCATTTTAGTGACATTTATTAGACTCCATTAAAAAAGTGAGAAGTTGTAGTGGTGTAAAACATCTGTGATCTGTTTAGGTCTTACCATAATGTTGCTTAACTATCCCCCCCCCCCCCCCCCCCCCGGTCGTTATCTCACCCATGACATTGCAGCCACTTTGAGTTGTCAGAAGAGGTGCCTCTTATCTGTGAGTTCTGACGATTTTCGTGATAATCCGCTAAGAACTTTCTCAAAGGAAGCTTTGGAATGGAGTTGAAATCCCACAGGAATGATTTGACAGTGGTATCCTGTATCTGGAGAGGCCTTTGTGTTGCCCACTGAGGTATGTGTGTGTGTGTGTCTGTCTGTCTAGCGTGGGTATGTGCGTGTGTGTCTGTGTGTTTGAGAGAGACAGAGACACACAGAGAGACTATTCATAAAAAAATCTGAGAGTAAGAGTTCAGAACACACACTATGATCAGACTATCCACAGTTGTACCTGTCCAGTATGGCCTTTAAGAAAATTCTACCTGAGAGCTTGTTTTGCTGTGGTGGGGGCCTGGGACTTTGCATGGTGTTACCAGTTTGCTCTCTCCTCTCTCTGTCTCCGTCAGGGTAGGTAGCACATTGGTGACGAGCGAACAAAGGAGTGAGAGAGCACAGCTTCAATGGGAGTCGGGTATCAAGAGGATAACCACCACAGTGTCAAAGGGTCCCGCCACTGCCATACACAAAAGGACGACTGACACCATGAAAGAGGGATGCGGTTTCAGAGCCTGGGCATAAAAAGGAAAACATATTATTTCACTCACTTTCTTTCTCCTTTGTGTTTGAAAGTTGCAAAAACAACTCAGCCACTCATGTGGGCAACAATTGTGTCACCGCTGAAGGAATTTTAACTTCTGAAGATTCACAGGAGCAGCATACCTTAGCTGTACATTTCTTTGAACACTTTTCTCCTCCTAGAATGGCTCACTCAGTGATTAGATGCTCTTGCGAAGCAGCTTTTGATCATAGAAGTGGGGTTTCGATGAAGCACGGGGGTCAAAGCTGAGTAAATGAAGAGAGATTAGTAAAAATTCAAATAAAAACACCTGTCCTGTTCTTATCGTGGTGGTATTCCCTTTGTGATTCGTGTACAGCGGAGGAATCCTCAAGGCCTGCTTGAAATCATGCCGGTCTTGTGTTGCCCTCATCGTCTTTGTGCGCAATGAGGTTATCTGTCGGGGCGTTTCAAAGGTGGGGGACAGACAATACCTTTTCGTGCCATGGGGAGAGGGTGTAGGGTTCTACAGTACTCCCTGAGCGTGCGACGATGGGGTCAGGAACACGGGACAAAGAGACAGATTCTCCAACTCCTGCAAACAGGATTAACACTCACAGTCAGACAGAGACACATACAGACTGTGTTTGTTTATTATGTGTTTTCCCATGTTACCAGGGGAAGAAAATACCCTCCGCCGTCCCTGGACCCAAACCACAACCAAAACACAAATGCCAATCAGCTTTTTACACTGCAGAAGAGGCGCATTCTGTTGTTTGATTTCTGTGGCTGCTTTATCAGTTCTCTCATAAAGAAAGTTTAAATGTTTTACCTTTATCTGAGCATCTTAACATGGTTTTGTTGAATATAGCATCTAACTACTGAGCTATCAGGGAAAGGGACGATGGTCTGATGCAACCAAGGTGATGAAGGCCTATGATACAAATACAGCCCAGTCTAATCTCATTCCCCACTTGATGACTTATCTTCCCACTTTACGATTAGAGAAGGCACAGCCAGAAGAGGACTGGCCACCCCTCAGAGCCTGGTTCTTCTCTAGGTTTTTTCCTAGGTTCCTGCCTTTCTAGGGAGTTTTCCCTAGCCTCTGTTCTTCTAAATACCAGCCCTAAAAACACAATCTCCTGTCTATCTACAGGAAAAGACAGCTCAAGAAAAGGGAAATCCTCATTAGTTTGATTAACTAATGGCTTACCCCTGCTGGAACTGCAGTGTAAACCCAATTTAGTGGTTTGAGAAAAACATTGCATATGTCCAGCTCATACACTAGAGAAGGCAATGCCAAGAGCCCAATCCACATTGAAAATCGAATTAATTACAGGTCATGACCTGATTCGTTCCTGTCATTCCCAGCCAGGCCTAGATGCAACTCAGCTGTTTGGTGGAGTTACTGGAGTATGGGAACTGTGTTTATTTGCAATGGAGAACTTTACAAGGGATTACAGCCAGAGCCGCATTTTGTCTTGGTTGTTGTTGTAGAGGTCACAATTTCCAAAATATAGTTGAGTAGGAGGATGGAAACTTGCAGAGAAATAGAAACTTGCAGAGAGAACACCAATCAGCCTTAAATCACACTGTCAATCATTCAATACATAGTTCACTGTCGGGAAGAAAATGTTTCATGATGAATTAGGATTTTTATGTCAAAGACTAATTGGTAGATATATTTAATCAAAGTGTGCATATTCTAGTATGTTCAATTATAAAAATGGCACACAACCTCACAATTGTAGCCATAACAGCAACAAGAAACAAGAGCAAAAAATAAACAGTTGGCTCAGAAACTAGCCAAGATGGAACAGTCACATAAAATTGGATCAACACAGCAATCTCCAAAAACCAACCAACTCTGGGGCCTTTCTGATGCCAATATAATGTGTAAAGATTTGGAATATATTACATAGCAATAGTTTGAGTGTGGTATATTACCCCTCTAAAGAAGTTACAAGCAGAGTATGCACTCACAAGATATACCACAATGACCATATCCTTCATTACCATAATATTTATTATATCTGGATATTTTATGAATGAAAACTGTCCTGACATAGAAATGTAAGTGTAGAACAATCTGTTTTCTGTACAATTATCTTTGTTCTATCTCATTTTTTTGCTTGTGAGAATCGTGGTATTACAAAGCATTTGTAGGCCTTAGTAGCCATTTTGAGGTATTTATGAACCAAATAACAGTTTTAAACTCTTTATAAATCCTTCATAGCCTTAGCTTGATATAAAGTATTGCACTGACTATTTATGTAATATAGATGTAAAATGATGAAATGACTTTGTGATAGACTCCAGCTCTCATCAGGGAGTATGATAGGTCTAATCTAGAGTTATTGGATGGGTAATTGAGCCAGAATGTACCACATGAAGTCAAAATCATATCAAACCAAATTGTATTTGTCACATGCACTGAATACAACCGGTGTAGACCTTACAGTGAAATGCTTACTTACTACAAGCCCTTAAACTTCTTATGGCTAGGGGTTCCGCTGAAAAGGCAGCGCGCGAAATTCAAAAATATTTTTTAGAAATAGAAGTAACGTTCATACATTAACAAGTGCAATACATCGAATGAAAGATAAACTTCTTGTTAACCTTTTTTGGATAGGGGGCAGCATTTTCACATTTGGATGAATAGCATGCCCAGAGTGAACTGCCTCCTACTCTGTCCCAGATGCGAATATATGCATAGTATTATTAGTATTGGATAGAAACCACTCTAAAGTTTCTAAAACAGTTTGAATGGTGTCTGTGAGTATAACAGAACTCATATAGCAGGCAAAAACCTGAGAAAAATCCAACCAGGAAGTGGGAAATCTTTTGTAGTTTTGTAGTTTGTAGTTTTTCAACTCGGCCCCCATTGAAGATACAGGGTGATATAAGTTATGTTTTACTTCCCAAGGCTTCCACTAGATGTCAACAGTATTTAGAACATGTTTTGAGGATTCTACTCTAAAGGAGGGGCTTATAAGGGCTCTTTGAGTGAGTGGTCTGGCAGAGTGCCACAGCCTCTGTCTGGCGCGCTCACGTGAAAGGTAGCTACGTTCCACTTAATTTGTACAGACAAAGGAATTGTCCGGTTTGAACATTAATGAAGTTTTATGTTAAAAACATCCTAAAGATTGATTCCATACTTAGGTTGGCATGTTTCTACGGGCTGTAATGGAACTTTTTGAACTTTTCGTCCGACTTTAGCCGCGACCTGAATGCGCTTTTGGATTTGTTAACCAAACGCCCTAACAAAAGAAGATATTTGGACATAAGTGATGGACATTAAGGAACAAATCAAAACATTTATGGTGGAACTGGGATTCCTGGGTGTGCATTCTGATGAAGATCATGTGTTACTGAACGTAACACGCCAATGTAAACTCTGATTTTTTTATATAAATATGAACTTTATCAAGCAAAACATACATGTATTTGGTAACATGAAGTCCTATGAGTGTCATCTGATGAAGATCATCAAAGGTTAGTGATTAATTTTATCTCTATTTCTGCTTTTTGTGACTCCTCTCTTTGGCTGGAAAAAATGGCTGTGTTTTTCTGTGGCTTGGTGGTGACCTAACATAATCATTATATGCATATATTAGCAACTGGAACTGAGTAGCAGGCAGTTTACTCTGGGCACGCTTTTCATCCAAACGTGAAAATTCTGCCCCCTATCCCAAAGAGGTTTTAACCAACAATGCAGTTTTAAGAAAATACCCCCCCCCCCCCCCCCCCCCTCCACACACACACACACACACACACACACACACACACACACACACACACAAAAGTAAGAGAAACAAATAATTCAGGAGCATCAGTAAATAACAATAGCGGGGCTATATACCGTGTGAACCTCATTATTAAATGCTTATTTTAGCAAACAAAAATAGTCATGTAAGTGGATATCTAAGTCATACATTGGCAATCATACATGCATTAATCTCAATGTTAGCAGAATGGGATTCCTCCCCTTTATGGACAAGACTCATTACAGTCTAATGCCAAATTACCATTTTCCTCTCATGTTGATTCTATCCTTTGTCAGGTGACTAAAGAAGTGTGTTTTCCCCTCCTGTCTAGCCTGTAGCATGTGGCCCATATAAGGCTACCTTATCCCCTGGCTCTGACCTCAGCTCTGTCTGTTTTGAAATGTAATCCCTTTGCACCCCTCCTAGAGCTCTGTGACCAGATCATGGGCAGTCAAGGAAAGGTAAATGAACCTAAGAGTAACTCTAGTTCCAGGTTGTTGTAATTATGCTGCAGGGTATTAAGTAACCAATGTTGCTATCTCTCTCCAGGCCTCGCTGGCTGTGATTCAAACTGCTTTCTAATATAGCAGTAAGTAAAGTTAATGTTTGTTCATCCAAAGTTTAAAATCCAATACAATTTTATTGGTAAAGATCTCTCTCAGGGGGCAAAGACAGATTAAACCATGCGTTTGGACTTGAAACATAGGTTCTTGCTTTTAATGTTTTGCTCTATGTTAGGCATTCTCTACATCTGTATAAGACATCTCCCACCAGTGTCTGTTTGTTTATTTGGATCCCCATTAGCTTTTGCAGAAGCAGTTGTTACTCTTTCTGGGGTCCACAAAAAAACACAAAACATAACAAGTAACAAAATACTGATACAGTAGATAGGTTTGCATCCATTTCACGACAGATTTTCATGCAAATACTCAAAAATAGGCATGAAATAATATGTATATTTTTCCAACAGTGGTGTTAACAGTTTCTACCCCCAAGACATAAGACTGCTGAACAATTCATAAAATGTTTATTATCTATGTATAGTCACTTCACCCCTGCCTACATGTACACTGCTGCTACTCTCTGTTTATTATCTCTGCATAGTCACTTCACCTCTACCTACATGTACACTGCTGCTACTCTCTGTTTATTATCTCTGCATAGTCACTTCACCCCTACCTACATGTACACTGCTGCTACTCTCTGTTTATTATCTCTGCATAGTCACTTCACCCTACCTACATGTACACTGCTGCTACTCTCTGTTTATTATCTCTGCATAGTCACTTCACCCCTACCTACATGTACACTGCTGCTACTCTCTGTTTATTATCTCTGCATAGTCACTTCACCCCTACCTACATGTACACTGCTGCTACTCTCTGTTTATTATCTCTGCATAGTCACTTCACCCCTACCTACATGTACACTGCTGCTACTCTGTTTATTATCTATATATAGTCACTTCACCCCTACCTACATGTACAAGTGACCTCAAATAACCTGTACCCCCCCACACTGACTCAGTACCGGTACCCCCTGTATATAGCCTCGTTATTTTATTGTGTTTCTTTTTATTATTTTTTACTTTTAGTTTATTTGATCACATTTTCTTAACTCTTTCTTGAACTGCACTGTTGTTTAAGGGCTTGTAAGTAAGCATTTCACGATAATGTGCCGAATGTTGTATTCAGCGCAGGTGACAAATAAAGTTTGATTTGATCAAACTGACTAACGTTTGAGGTTAAATTCCAATATACCAAATGCAAAATAGAAGTTAAATGGGTTTCCATCGCATTTTCAACTCTACTGATGGTTTTGTCACAAAAACTATTGAGTTATATAGTACATGTGCCCACTCTAGTCTTGGCACGTGTGCTATAACCAACAGCTCGCAGATACAGTGCAGGTAGACTAGTCTAAATTATGAGATTATTATGGATAATAGCGACTTTATTTTTACTTGTCAAACAGCAACCAAGCATCGATCACCATGTAATCAGAATAAGACCCTCAATATTTATTGGAAAGGAGCATCAAGCTCATCACATGCACTTTCACCACACTGTGCAGTTCATCAATTTATTTCATCGGTAGTATAAAAAGCTTCATGGTTTCCTGAGTCGTAGTGGGAGGACCACACACCATATTATCACGTGACTCCAAATTTGCTTTGATATGATGGTTATTATATCAGTATTTGCGACTTTAGGGATTTCCACCATTATTTCTTGCATATTACATTTTACCGATACAAAAATATCCCAACATGTCGGATGAACGAATTATCTGTCGGCATTTATAAAATTTGACCGAAACTTCCTGTTTCCAACACAGCTGTCGTGATTTTTTTTTATAAGGTATGACTTTACTCGCATGAAAACTGGATGGAAACGTGGTTACCGATAGACAAGAACAGTCACACAAATGTAAAATACAACTTCATACAAATAATACAACAAAGAAATTATACAAACAGTACAACTAAAAAATAATGTTTCTGTGTGTGTGTCCCCTCACAGTCCCTGCCATTCCATAAGGTGTTGTTTAATCGTATTTTTAAATCGTCATTTTGCTGTTTGATTGAGTAATTGGAGATGGAAGGGAGTTCCATGCGATCATGGCTCTGTATAATATGGTGCGTTACAGAGGAAGGCCCCAAAAATGGTCAAAGACTCCAGTCACCCAAGTCATAGACTGTTCTCTTTGCTACTGCATGGCAAGCGGTACCGGAACGCCAAGTCTAGGACCAAAATGCTCATTAACAGCTTCTACCCCCAAGCCATAAGACTGCTGAACAACTAAACTCATCAAATGACTATTTACATTGACCCCCCCCCCCCCCTCCCTTTGTTTTTACACCGCTGCTACTCGCTGTTTATTATCTATGCATATGCATAGTCACTTTACAAATGACTTTGATTAATCTGTACCCCTGCACATTGACTCGGTACTGGTACCCACTGTATATAGCCTCATTATTGTTATGTAAATTTGTTTGGACTTGGGGACTGTGAAGAGACCCCTGGTGGCATGTATTGTGGGGTATGTATGGGTGTCTGAGTTGAATGTTATTTGATTAGGCAGACAATCTGCAATTTTCATCACAATAATATTTCTCATAAAAACTAGGAGAAGCAGTAAGTCTCTCGTCAACCCTCAACGAGGAAAGACTGGCATGCATGTTGTTGTTAGTTCTGTATGTGCATTTAAGAGCAAAGTGTGCTGCTCTGTTTTGAACCATCTGCAGCTTTGTTAGGTCTTTCTTTGCTGCACTTGGCCATATTACTGGACAATAATCAAGATGGGACAAGACCATACTCTAAACAACTAGTACAGTTCATTTTTGTGTAAAATATGCAGAAGATATATTTATAACAAATATACCCCTCCCCATCTTCACAGCAACTTTGTCAATGTGACTTGACCATGTTAATAGACTATTCAATGTTATACCTACGAGATTAGCTTCCTCAATTTGCTCAGTGGTCACACCCTTTATGCACAACTCCAGTTAAGGTTAAGGTCTTAGAGAATGTTTTAAACCAAATACAATGCTTTTCATGTTAGATGTATTTAACACCAGTTTATTATTAATCACCCATTCTGATACGGACTGTAACTCCTTATTTATAATTTCAGTCAGCTCACTGACTTTGGGTGCTGACATGGAGAGTGTGGAATCATCCTCATACATAGGTGGAATAATGGAACATAATGGAATCATCATACATAGTCATTCTAGCTTGTCCAAGGCCATGGAAAATCATTTGTAAAAATAGAGAAGAGTAAGGGCCCAAAGTAACTGCCCTGAGGGACACTGCACTGTACATAGAGAAGCTTCCATTGAAGAAAACACTCTCTGTGTTCTATTGGATAAATAACGCCCGCCCGTCTAGCATCACTACTCTGGACAGATCTGACTTAGAATATGTGGACAACTACAAATACTTAGGTGTCTGGTTAGACTGTAAACTCTCCTTCCAGACTCACATTTAGCATCTCCAATCCAAAATTAATTTTAGAATCGGCTTCCTATTTCGCAACCAAGCCTCCTTCACTCATGCTGCCACACATACCCTCGTTAAACTGACTATCCTACCGATCCTTGACTTCAGCAATGTCATTTACAAAATAGTGGTTGAAACACAAGTTTTAATGACTCCAACCTAAGTGTATGTTAACTTCCGACTTCCACTGTATCGCTCACACACGAATGTACCCTTAATCGAACAAAAGGTTCTCAATTTGGGTTTATGATGAATCTCCTCCACCCATTTTTTTCATATTGCATCAACAGTTGTTTTTTAATCATATCTATGTCTCCCTTCATTTGGTTTTCATGCAGATGTTCACAGTCAGACTGTTGAAAAATGTCAGACATTTCAGTTGCCCAGGCTCCCCCTATGGATAGATCCTATTGAAAAACTTTACTTGCTATTCTGGCAATTGGCATATCCAACAGTCTATTCCAAAGTCTCACCATACATGCCATCACGCTCACCTCACAGGGTTCCCAGCCTATATCCCCTGTTATTGCAAGTATAGGTGCAAACTTGTGGACACCTAAAAAGTAACGTACTGCTCTGTTATGGACATGTTCATTTTTAAAATACCTCTTAGCACCCCACACTCCTGCTGAATAGTCCAGAACAGGGCACACGCATGTCTGATGCAGTTTGGAATACGTGGCATAACCAAGATTTTTGAGTGTTTTGGTATCACATTTCCAGTGGGTCAGAAGTTTACATACACTAAGTTGACTGTGCCTTTAAACAGCTTGGAAAATTCCAGAAAATTATGTCATCGCTTTAGAAGCTTCTTAAAGGCTAATTGACATAATTTGAATCAATTGGAGGTGTACCTGTGAATGTACACTGCTCAAAAAAATAAAGGGAACACTAAAATGAAACATCCTAGATTTGAATGAAATGTTCTTATTAAATACTTTTTTCTTTACATAGTTGAATGTGCTGACAAAATCACACAAAAATGATCAATGGAAATCAAATTTATCAACCCATGGAGGTCTGGATTTGGAGTCACACTCAAAATTAAAGTGGAAAACCACACTACAGGCTGATCCAACTTTGATGTAATGTCCTTAAAACAAGTCAAAATGAGGCTCAGTAGTGTGTGTGGCCTCCACGAGCCTGTATGACTTCCCTACAACGCCTGGGCATGCTCCTGATGAGGTGGCGGATGGTCTCCTGAGGAATCTCCTCCCAGACCTGGACTAAAGCATCCGCCAACTCCTGGACAGTGTGGTGCAATGTGGTGTTGGTGGATGGAGCGAGACATGATGTCCCAGATGTGCTCAATTGGATTCAGATCTGGGGAATGGGCGGGCCAGTCCATAGCATCAATGCCTTCCTCTTGCAGGAACTGCTGACACACTCCAGCCCCATGTCTAGCATTGTCTTGCATTAGGAGGAACCCAGGGCCAACCGCACTAGCATATGGTCTCACAAGGGGTCTGAGGGTCTCATCTCGGTACCTAATGGCAGTCAGGCTACCTCTGGTGAGCACATGGAGGGCTGTGCGGCACCCCAAAGAAATGCCACCCCACACCATGACTGACCCACCGCCAAACCGGTCATGCTGGAGGATGTTGCAGGCAGCAGAACGTTCTCCACGGCGTCTCCAGACTCTGTCACATCTGTCACATGTGCTCAGTGTGAACCTGCTTTCATCTGTGAAGAGCACATTGCGCCAGTGGCGAATTTGCCAATCTTGGTGTTCTCTGGCAAATGCCAAATGTCCTGCACAGTGTTGGGCTGTAAGCACAACCCCCACCTGTGTACGTCGGGCCCTCATACCACCCTCATGGAGTCTGTTTCTGACCATTTGAGCAGACACATGCGGTCCTGCTGCTGGGTTGTTGCCCTCCTACGTCCTCCTCCACGTCTCCTGATGTACTGGCCTGTCTCCTGTTAGCGCCTCCATGCTCTGGACACTACGCTGACAGACACAGCAAACCTTCTTTCCACAGCTCGCATTGATGTGCCATCCTGGATGAGCTGCACTACCTGTGCCACTTGTGTGGGTTGTAGACTCCGTCTCATGCTACCACTAGAGTGAAAGCACCGTCAGCATTCAAAAGTGACCAAAACATCAGCCAGGAAGCATAGGAACTAAGAAGTGGTCTGTGGTTACCACCTGCAGAACCACTCCTTTATTGGGGGTGTCTTGCTAATTGCCTATAATTTCCACCTGTTGTCTATTCCATTTGCACAACAGCATGTGAAATTTATTGTCAATCAGTGTTGCTTCCTAAGTGGACAGTTTGATTTCACAGAAATGTGATTGGATTGGAGTTACATTGTGTTGTTTAAGTGTTCCCTTTATTTTTTTGAGCAGTGTATTTCAAGGCCTACCTTCAAATCAGTGCCTCTTTGCTTGACATGGGAAAATCAAAACAATTCAGCCAAGAGTTGTTGACCTCCACACGCTGTTTCATCTTTGGGAGCAATTACAAACAATAGTACGTAAGTATAAACGCCATGGGACCACGCAGCCGTCATACCACTCAGGAAGGAGATGCATTCTGTCTCCTAGAGTTGAACGTACGTCGGTGCAAATAAATCTCAGAACAACAGCAAAGAACCTTGTGAAGATGCTGGAGGAAACCAGTACAAAAGTATCTTTATCCACAGCAAAACGAGTCCGATATCGACATAACCTGAAATGCCATGAAGCAAGGAAGAAGCCACTGCTCCAAAACCACCATAAAAAAGCCAGACTATGGTTTGCAACTGCACATGGGGACAAAAATTGTACTTTTTGGAGAAATGTCCTCTGGTCTGATGAAACAAAAATAGAACTGTTTTGACATAATGACCATTGTTATGTTTGGAGGAAAATGGGGAGGCTTGCAAGCCGAAGAACACCATCCCAACCGTGAAGCACGGGGATGGCAGCATCATGCTGTTGGGGTGCGTTGCTGCAGGAGGGACTGGTGCACTTCACAAAATAGATGACATCATGAGGAGGAAAATTATGAGGATATATTGAAGCAACATCTCAAGACATCAGTCAGGAAGTTAAAGTTTGGTTGCAAATTGGTCCTCTTAATGGACAATGATCCCAAGCATACTTCCAAAGTTGTGGCAAAATGGCTGAAGGACAACAAAGTCAAGGTATTGGAGTGGCCATCACAAAGCCCTTACTTCAATCCTATAGAAAATGTGTGGGCAGAACTGAAAAAGCGTGTGTGAGCAAGGAGGCCTACAAACCTGACTCCGTTACACCAGCTCTGTCAGGAGGAATGGGCCAAAATTCACCCAACTTATTGTGGGAAGCTTGTGGAAGGCTACCCGAAACGTTTGACCCAAGTTAAACAATTTGAATGCAATGCTACCAAATACTAATTGAGTGTATGTAAACGTCTGACCCACTGGGAATGTGATGAAAGAAATAAAAGCTGAAATAAATCATTCTCTCTACTATTATTCTGGCATTTCACATTCTTAAAATAAAGTGGTGATCTAAGACAGCAAATTCTTTACTAGGATTAAATGTCAGGAATTGTGAAAAACTGAGTTTAAATGTAGTTGGCTTAGGTGCATGTAAACTTCTGACTTCAACTGTATGGTAGACAGCTATTAACAGTAACTAAGTTCAGGACAGGGTGCTAGGCGGAGGCAGGTTAGTGGTGACTATATAACAGTCTAATGGCCTGGAGATAGAAGCTTTTTTCAGTCTCTTGGTCCCAGCTTTGATGCACCTGTACTTTCTTTGTGCTGTGTGTGTTTGTATGTGTGTGCCTGTGCGTGCGCATTGGTCTCTGTAAAGCAGGAAGTGCTGCTCTGTTTAGATTTGTGGTTTCCCTGGGTTTGCTACTGCTGCAGGTCTCCAGATGATTAAGGATACATTTGTGATGCATTAGGACTGCATTAGGACCATAGCTGCTGTGCTCCATAGATTACAGGGTCACCAACCCTATGGAGACTGTACGTCAGTGGGAGAGTGGGACATTCTGTGTGAGAGCTAGCTCCAACTCACTGCTCATCTCATTCATGCATTTGTCTTATCTCCCAAATTCAGTGCAGCTGTGCATGGTTCTGATTTGTATTAATTATTATAACTACATAGGGTTGTAGTAATAGATTTATGATATGGTACTTTAGAAAATGACTCATGACTCATTCTCTCCTGAAGACATGTGTCTTACAAAACATGTTGTTTGGGCGTGAGTACCATTTCCCAGTAACAGTCTAACAGCCTGTGGAAATACTGGGCCCTACATGTTAACATTCTCAGATTCATCCTGCTCTCACTGGTCGTCTGAGCGCAGAGCCTATTATAAATATTTGAGGGGAACTGTTGACATGAAGATAACACTGACAAATTGAGTTAACATTTTGGTCATAGATTAGTGCTTATGTGCGGGGGCGTGAGGGTGTGAGGGCCTGAACCGCACCACAGGTCTCAGCAGCAGGAACATGTTCAGTCTTGTCCCATCCTGAGGTGCTTGGTATATGGGGTGATATCAAATCTCCCTCTAGTCCCAACTTTAACAGATAACTTGAATTGTGTTAATTATAAATGTGATTGATGTAATATTTGAGCTATTTTGCAATATTTGTACAATTTCCAGAGCCTTTAAAGTATTTCTACCACCCACTGACATCACATTTCAGCAAGTATTTCGGTAATTACAAAGGTCATCATTGTCCGGTTGGAGTGTCATTAGTTGTGGTTTTGAGTCCCAATATAAAGCTCTATTCATTCAATAAATAGTGGAAACTTTGTCACAGGCATGCGCCATGAACAGAATCCCAGTTCAATGCAATAATATCTGAATAATTATGCAGCTGTGTTTCTTTTTATTTCATACAGTAACCATTGTTTGATTTGATATCAGGAATCCAAACAGGCTCCATTCTTTTATTCTCTGAGTCGGTGAGTCTTTGTTTGTACTCTCATCAGTCACATGTCCATCAGTCTATGCAGGGAATGCAGATCAATTGGGGAAAGCCGATGACACAACAGTGGTAGGCCTGATCACCGACAATGACGAGACAGCCTATAGGGAGGAGGTCAGAGACCTGACTGTGTGGTGCAAGGACAACAACCTCTCCCTGAATGTGATCAAGACATAGGAAATTATTGTGGACTACAGGAAAAGGAGGACCGAGCACGCCCCCATTCTCATCGACAGGGCTGTAGTGGAGCAGGTTGAGAGCATCAAGTTCCTTGGCGTCCACATCACCAACAAACTAACATGGTCCAAGCACACCAAGACAGTCGTGAAGAGGGCACGACAAAACCTATTCCCCCTCAGCAGAGATCCTCCGATCCTCAAAAGGTTCCACAGCTGCACCATTGAGAGCATCCTGATGGGTTGCATCACTGCCTGGTATGGCAACTGCTCGGCCTCTGACCGCAAGGCACTACAGAGGGTAACGCGTACGGCCCAGTACTTCACTGGGGCCAAGCTTCATGCCATCCAGGACATCTATACCAGGTGGTGTCAGAGGAAGGCCCTAAAAATTGGCAAGACTCCAGTAATCCTAGTCATAGACTGTCCTCTCTGCTACCGCACGGCATGCGGTACCGGAGCCCCAAGTCTATGTCCAAGAGGCTTCTAAACAGCTTCTACACCTCAAATGGCTACCCAGACTATTTCCACTGCCCCCCCCCCCCTCCTTTACGCTGCTACTCTCTGTTATTATATATGCATGGTCATTTTAATAACTCTACCTACATGTACATATTACCTCAGTTACCTTGACTAACCGGTGCCCCCACACATTGACTCTGTACAGGTAATCCCTGTATATAGCATCACTACTGTTATTTTACTGCTGCTCTCAAATTATTTGTTACTTTTATTTTTTATTTTTTGTGTATTTTTCTAAACCCTCCTGCTGTGTTCCAGTCAAATTGGACCGATTTACAAGTTTTCGGTCTGAAAAATGTAGTTAATTTAATCTGATTGTCATAAGGTTCCATGACTTTCTCCACACAGGTCATCTGAACACACAAATTACATTGGATGATTTTCATTACATTTTGGGTGTATTATTTAACATTTGTACACCTGTGGTGTTCCCAGTGAAAAATGACCAGTCATTAGAAATTAATGGGTGACTACAATTAGTGTATAAAATTGAGTTCAGGCACATGCTCATTCATCAGATGGACACACTTCCTCTCCCAGGCCTCTGGGTTTGAGCACACACACACACCTCACTCCCCTTCTTGGAATCCATGGCAAACTTTCCCCAATAGAATCTTTACCCCACGGGAACCACACCTGGTGGCATTCTCACAAACAATAGCAACATTGTTTCAATAATATATACAGTTGAAGTCGGAAGTTTACATAGACCTTAGCCAAATACATTTAAACTCAGTTTCACAATTCCTGGCATTTAATCCTAGTAATGTAAGAGGTGCGTGACTGGTTGCAGGGAAGTCAGGCGCAGGAGAGCAGAACTGGGTAATAACCGGAGCAGTTTAATAAGCAAAACCAACGGCACCCAGAACAACAAAATATGGGTACAAAATATCCCGTTGCGAACCAGTCAGAGTGCACAAACACTTTACAACAAACAATTTCATACACAGACATGGGGGAAACAGAGGGTTACATACACGACAAGTAATGAGGGAATGTAAACCAGGTATGTGGGAAAACAAGACAAAACAAATGGAAAATGAAAGGTGGATCGGCGATGGCTAGAAGACCGGAAGACCGCCAAACGCCGCCCAAAAAAGGAGAGGAACCGACATCGGCGGAAGTCGTGACAAGTAAAAATTCCCTGTAGGATTGAGGTCAGGGCTTTGTGATCGTCCTCCAATACCTTGACTGTGTTGTCCTTAAGCCGTTTTTCCACAACTTTCGAAGAATGCTTGGAGTCATTGTCCATTTGGAAGACCCATTTGCGACCAAGCTTTAACTTCCTGACTGATGTCTTGAGAGGTTGCTTCAAAATATCCTCATAATTTTCCTCCTCATGAGGCCATCTATTTTGTGAAGTGCACCATTCCCTCCTGCAGCAAAGTCCCCCCACAACATGATGTTGCCACCTCTGTGCTTCACGTTTGGGATGGTGTTCTTCGGCTTGCAAGCCTCCCCCTTTTTCATCCAAACATAACGATGGTAATTATGGCCAAACAGTTCTATTTTTGTTTCATCAGACCAGAGGACATTTCTCCAAAAAGTACAATCTTTGTCCCCATGTGCAGTTGCAAACCGTAGTCTAGCTTTATGGTGTAGTAGTCTAGCTTTATGGTGGTTTTGGAGCAGTGGCTTCTTCCTTGCTGAGTGGCCTTTCAGGTTATATCGATATAGGACTCGTTTTTACTGTGGATATAGATTATTTTGTATGTGTTTCCTACAGCATCTTCACAAGCTCTTTTGTTGTTGTTCTGGGATTGATTTGCACTTTTCACACCAAAGTTTGTTCATCTCTAGGAGACAGAATGGGTCTCCTTCATGAGCGGAATGACGGCTGTGTGGTCCCATGGTTTATATACTTGCAGACTATTGTTTGTACAGATGAACGTGGTACCTTCAGGCGTTTGGAAATTGCTGACTTGTGGAGGTCTACAATTTTTTTTCTGAGGTCTTGGCTGATTTCTTTTGATTTTCCCATGATGTCAAGCAAAGAGTTTGAAGGTAGGCCTTGAAATACATCCACAGGTACACCTCCAATTGACTCAAATGATGTCAATTAGCCTATCAGATGCTTCTAAAGCCATGACAGAATTTTCTGGAATTTCCAAGCTGTTTAAATGCACAGAACTTCGTGTATGTAAACTTCTGACCCACTGGAATTGTGATACGGTGAATTATAAGTGAAATAATCTGTCCGTAAACAATTGTTGGAAAAATTACTTGTGTCATGCACGAAGTAGATGACTCCAACCTAAGTGTATGTAAACTTCCGGCTTCAACTGTATATAAAGTGTTTTGAGGCCTTTGCTCACAATTCATTCTGTGGCACCACAATGACCAAACGATATACTGTATGTGAGGCTCTTAATCATATCTTTGATCATGACACTGGTGAGGAGGAGAGAGTCCTTGTTAAACGTTGACACAAAGTAGTCTGTGATAAATAGCACTATGTTTCATCTGAGTATTTGTTATTGTCAAAATAATCCACACATTAGGCTTTTTTAAAACTTAAAAACAAGTTGTTTGAGCTCAGGTCAATGAGGCCTACAGGCCACAAATAGCAAATATAAGTTCAAAACTTGTAATGTTCACAAGAACTTAAGTTGATAAAAAATATCCAACACAACATTAGGTGATAATATATGTATTATATGGATTTATAATCAGAATTAATTAACATGAAAATTAACACAACAGGATGGTTAACACGGCGTAGTTGGTTAAGGGCTAGTAAGTAAGCATTTCACTGTAAGGTTTGTTTTGATTTTCGCTCCAAACCTCCAATAGCAGCTGAACTGTATCTGTCACCCAAAGTGGAACTGGCCAAAGGTTACAGTGCGTTGATTCCTCCATGTCATCCCCATGATGGAAAATGGGAAACGTACTGTGAGCTCATTGTTAGGGTCATTTAAGGTCATTTGGCAGTGCACTGGTCAGTGGGTGTTAGAAATGATTTCATATTAGGCCAGTTGTATGCTAATGTCTCCATACAGGGTATTCGGAAAGTATGCAAACCACTTTACTTTTTCCACATTTTGTTACGTTAAAGCCTTATTCTACAATGCATATTTCCCATAAAGAAAAACAATAAACCGTTTTTTAGAATTTTTTTCAAATCTATTTAAAATAAAAAACAGAAATACCTTAAGTACTCAGACCCTTTGCTATGAGACCCGAAATTGAGCTCAGGTGCATCCTGTTTCCATTGATCGTCCTTGAGATGTTTCTACAACTTGATTCCACCTGTGGTAAATTCAGTTGATTGGACATGATTTGGAAAGGCTCACACCTTTCTATACAGTAGCTGACAGCTATACAATTTATAACTTTACTAGCGTAGCATGTATGCTAACGTAACGTTAAATAAATGAGCCTCCACACAGTCAGTCAGTGCGGGAATGTGATCATTGCACCCAAGACTGAGCTGCAACTGGCTAGGCAGTTGGTAGCCTAAATCCTGCCTGATGTTACTGCTGTTCCTAAAACTATTGACATATGTTAGCCTACTGTAACCACACAGATTGTGTGTGTTAAGGTTGGGTGATTGTGTACAAGCCTACATCGCCCGATTGCGCCCCATAGCGATCCTCGATAATCTATCACTATTGGGGGGGGGGGGGGGTCTTTCTCATGGCTACCCATGTATTTTCATGGAAATATAACGTTTATTTGGAAAGTAATAAACATATATATATTTTTAAAAGCATTCATGACTTGCGTAAATGTAATACACTAACTATTACTCTTGTTAAAAATATGAAATGGTTTTACATTTGGTGAAGAGCATATTATGACATGTTTAGGACTCGAAACTCAAAGTTTAGGAGTTAAGACTTGACTTGAGACTTGACTTGGACTTGCCTGTCTTGAATTGGGACTTGACTTGGGACTTGAGTGCTAAGACTTGAGACTTACTTGTGACTTGTAAAACAATGACTTGGTCCCATCTTTGTCCAGAGCACTCAGGGCCTCAGACTGGGGCAAAGGTTGACCTTCCAACAGGACAACGACCCTAAGCACACAGCCAAGAGAATGCAGGAATGGCTTCGAGACAAGTCTCTGAATGTCCTTGAGTGGCCCAGCCAGAGCCCGGACTTGAACATGATTGAACATCTCTGGAGAGACCTAAAAATAGCTGTGCAACGACGCTCCCCATCCAACCTGACAGAGCTTGAGAGGATCTGCAGAGAAGATTGGGGAAAACCTCTCCAAATACAGGTGTGCGAAGCTAGTAGCGTCATACCAAAAAGACTGTAATGCTGTAATCGCTTACAAACGTGCTTATACAAAGTAAGAGTAAGGGTCTGAATACTTATGTAAATGTGATATTTCAATTTCTGTAGTTTGAAGCTTGCCACTATTGAACTCTGGAGCAGTGGAAACGCGTTCTCTGGAGTGATGAATCACACTTCACCATCTGGCAGTCCGACGGACGAACCTGTGTTTGGCGTATGCCAGGAGAACGCTATCTGCCCGAATGCATAGTGCCAACTGTAAAGTTTGGTGGAGGAGGAATAATGTTCTGGGGCTGTTTTACATGGTCCAGAGAAGGGAAATATTAATGCTACAGCATACAATTACATTCTAGATGATTCTGTGCTTCCAACTTTGTGGCAACAGTTTGGGGAAGGCCCTTTCCTGTTCCAGCACAGCAGTGCACAGAGCCCTCACCTCAACCCCATCGAATACCTTTGGGATTAATTGCAACACCAACTGCCCAATCTCACTAATGTTCTTGTGGCTGAATGGAAGCAAGTTCCCGCAGAAATGCTCCAACATCTAGTGGAAAGACTTCCCAGAAGAGTGCAAGCTGTTATAGCAGCAAAGGGGGGACCAACTCAATATTAATGCCCATGATTTAGAAATGAGATGTTCGACAAGCATGTTTCCACCTACTTTTGGTCATGTAGTGTGTATATATATAAATCTTACAAAAGTACTTCACCGGGCTTTAACTAATCCTGTATTAGTGGACCGATATAGCCGTTTATAGCTCATCTCACCCATACCCCCAAATATTTTCCCGCGCCTATGATGGCAAACATAACAACTTTTATTCACCCTGTTAGCTCACTCTGGAAAAATACATTTGGTAACAACTATGCAGTACAATAACAATAACAGATCGAGAATAAAATGCCAAATACAAAAGTCCCAAAATAACACGAAGTAATTCAAATTTTTAAAAAAATACAACTAAAATGAGAAGTACATATATAATAGAATATACAGTATCAAGTTCATTCATGAGCAGTTAAGAACAAATTGCCGTAACGTTACAGCCAAAACACAAATGCCAAAGAAGGAATTCCAATAAGTCATGAAAATAAATAAAATGGACAAGAAAAACCTTCACAGGAGGGTAAGAGGCCTGTTTTAATGAAGCACTCAGGCCTTATTTCCCATAAAACATCTGACACGGCAAACTGGCTTTGGTCTGGTGCTACAAATTATGCTTGAAGTGTTAAGGGAGACCCAGGAAGTCCTGTGATTGGTCAACTGTCCTGTCACTTAGGTTGTTGTAACCAGCTGTAAATGTAACATATTTGTTATATTAACACAATCATTTGGCATGTGTTCGGCCATTGCAAAGTTCCGCATGCTTACATTACTTTACTTACTTTGGCATATGGCATAGGTATTGATAAACATTTTTGATCCCCAGACCAATCTTTGATTTTATCTTATCAAAATCTGACTCAAATCCAGGAATGCAAAGATCTCCAGGGTTCCAGAAATCAAAGTGAAATGAAAGAAAATAGTGCTTTAGCTCCAGAGACCTTGCCCCAGAGAAGTACCCTTCCATCTCTCTCTCACACTCTCTCTCTCTCTCTCTCTCTCTCTCTCTCTCTCTCTCTCTCTCTCTCTCTATCGATCTCTCTATTCAATTTCAATTGGCATAGGAAACATATGTTTACATTGCCAAAGCAAGTGAAATAGATAATAAACAAAAGTTAAATAAACAATAAAAAATTAACTGTAAACGTTACACTCACCAAAGTTTACAAAAAATATAGACATTTTAAATGTCATATTATGTCTATATACAGTTTTGTAACAATGCGTAAATAGTTTAAGTGCAAAAAGGAAAATAAATAAACATAAATATCGGTTGTATTCACTGGGTGCCCTTTTCTTTTGGCAACAGGTCACAATTCTTACTGCTGTGAATGCACAGTGTGGTATTTCACCCATTAGATATGGGATTTTATCAAAATTGGATTTGTTTTCAAATTCTTTGTGGGTCTGTGTAATCTGAAGGAAATATATGTCTCTTATTTGGTCAGACATTTGGCAGGAGGTTAGGAAGTGCAGCTCAGTTTCCACCTAATTTTGTGGGCAATTTGCACATAGTGTAATGCGTCTGTGTGTAGCTGGTGAGATGAGTCAGGCGCAGGACAGCAGATATGAGTAATGAAAGCAATTTTACTCAATAATATAACAATACATATATAAATTCATCGTATAAATTCAAGGCCACAAATACAGACCGCAAAACAATAAACAATTACTCACAAACAAACATGGGGGAGCAGAGGGTTAAATAATGAACAAGTAATTGGAGAATTGAAACCAGGTGTGTAAGACAAAACAAATGGAAAATGAAAAGTGGATCGGCGATGGCTAGAAGGCCGGTGACGTCGACCGCCAAACGCCGCCCAAACAAGGAGAGGGACCGAGTTCGGCGGAAGTCGTGACACATAGCCTGTCTTTTCTTGAGAGCCAGGTCTGCCTACAGCGGCATTTTCTCAATAGCAGCGGCATTTTCAGCGGCATTTTCTCAATAGCGGCATTTTCTCAATAGCAAGGCTATGCTTACTGAGTCTGTACATACATTTGTATTCTTTCCATTATGTCAAGTAATTATCTTCTTGTTATCTCATGATTTGGTTGGGTCTAATTGTGTCCTGGGGCTCTGTGGGGTCTTTTCGTGTTTGTGAACAGAGCCACAGGACCAGCTTGCTTAGGGGACCCTTCTCCTGGTTCATCTCTCTGTGGGTGATTGCTTTGTTATGGAAGGTTAAAGAATCACTTCCTTTTAGGTGGTTCTCGAATTTAACGTCTCTTTTCTGGATTTGAATAATTAGCGAGTGTCAGCCTATCAGAGTCTCAATTTGGTGTTTTTTTTCCATTTTCTGAATTCTTAGTTGGTGAGCGGACCCTAGACCTCACAACCATAGAGGGCAATGGGTTCTATAACTTATTCAAATACTTTTAGCAAGATCCTAATTGGTATGTCAAATTCTATGTTCCTTTTGATGGCATAGAAGGCCCTTCTTGCCTTGTCTCTCACAGCTTTGTTGAAGTTACCTGTGGCGCTGATGTTTAGGCCAAGGTCTGTATAGTTTTTTGTGTGCTCTAGGGCAACTGTGTCTCGATGGAATTTGTATTTATTTTAACCATTTAGTTTTGTGTACATGGATTTTATAATGTCGTATGCTTTTCCTCCATACCACTTTCCATCCATTTGTATAGCAGAACCTCATGCCAAATTGAGTCTAAAGCTTTTTTTGCAATCAACAAAGCATGAGAAGACTTTGTCTTTGTTTTGGTTTGTTTGTTTGTCAATTGGGGTGTGCAGGGTGAATACGTGGTCTGTCGAATGATCATTTGGAAAAAAGCCAATTTTCTCAGTACATTGTTTTCACAGAGGAAATGTACGACTCTGTTGTTAATGATAATGCAGAGGATTTTCCTAAGGTTACTGTTGACGCAAATCCCCCGGTAGTTGTTGGGGTCAAATTTGAATCCACTTTTGTGGATTGGGGAGATCATTCATTGGTTCCAAATATAGTGGAAGATGCCAAAGCCAAGGATGATGTTAAATAGTTTAAGTATAGCCATCTGAAATTGTGTGGCCTGCATATTTGATCATTAGTTTAGGATACCATTAACACCATAGGCCTTTTTGGGTTGGAGGGTTTGTATTTTGTCCTGTAGTTCATTCAATGTAATTGGAGAATCCAGTGGTTTCTGGAATCCAGTGGGTTCTAAGATTAATATTTGATATTGTACAGTACCAACCAAAGGTTTGGACACACCTACTCATTCCAGGGGTTTTCTTTATTTTTTCCACATTGTAGAATAATAGTGAAGACATCAAAACTACAAAATAACAAATATGGAATCAAATAAAAATAAAATTGTATACAACATGTGTAGACGTTACAGTGAAATGCTTACTTACAAGCCCCTAACCAACAATGTAGTTGAAAAAATACAAATAAGAAAAAAAAGTAACAAGTAGTTAAAGAGCAGCATTAAAATAACAATTGTGAGACTATATACAGGGGGTACAGGTACAGAGTCAATGTGCGGGGGCAATGGTAGGTCTAGGTAATTGAGGTAATATGTACATGTATGTAGAGTTATTAAAGTGACAATGCATAGATAATAACAGAGAGTAGCAGCGGCGTAAAAGGGAGGGGGAGCAATGAAAATAGTCTGGGTAGCCATTTGATTAGATGTTCAGGAGTCTTATGGCTTGGGGGTAGAAGCTGTTTAGAAGCCTCTTGACCTAGACTTGGCACTCCGGTACCGCTTGCAGAGAGAACAGTCTATGACTAGGGTGGCTGGAGTTATTGACAATTTTTAGGTCCTTCCTCTGACATGCCTGGTATGGAAATCCTGGATGGCAGGGAGCTTGGCCCCAGTGAGGTACTGGCCATTCGCACTATCCTCTGTATTGCTTTGCGGTCGGAGGCCGAGCAGTTGCCATGCTCCGCCACAACCTCGTCGTTGAGAATGCGGACGTGCTCGGTCCTCCTTTTCCTCTAGTCCACAATAATTTGTCTTGATCACGTTGAGGGAGTGGTTGTTGTCCTGGCACCGCATAGCCAGGTCTCTGACCTCCTCCCTATAAGGTGTCTCGTCATTGTGATCAGGCCTACCACTGTTGTGTTCATCGGCAAATTTAATGATGGTGTTGGAGTCGTGCCTGGCCTTCAGTCATGAGTGAACAGGGAGTACAAGAGGGGACTGAGCACGCACCACTGAGGGGCCCCTGGGTTGAGGATTAGTGTGGCGGATGTGTTGTTACCTACCCTTACCACCTAGGGGTGGCCTGTCAGGAAGAAGAGGATCCAGTTGCAGAGGGATGTGTTTAGTCCCAGGATCCTTAACTTATTGATGAGCTTTGAGGGCACTATGGTGTTGAATGCTGAGCTGTAGTCAATGAATAGCATTTTCACATAGGTTTTCCTTTTGTCCAGGTGGGAAGTGGCAATGTGGAGTGCAATAGAAATTGCACCATCTGTGGATCTGTTGGGGCAGTATGCAAATTGGAGTGGTTCTAGGGTTTCTGGGATAATGGTGTTGATGTGAGCCATGACCTGCCTTTCAAAGCACTTCATGGCTACAGATGTGAGTGCTATGGGTCGGTGGTCCTTTAGGCAAGTTACCTTAGTGTTCTTCGGCACAGGGACTATGGTGGTCTGCTTAAAACATGTTGGTATTACAGACTCAAACAAGGAGAGGTTGAAAATATCAGTGAAGACACTTGCCAGTTGGTCAGCGCATTTATTTTTATTTATTTTACCTTTATTTAACTAGGCAAGTTGGTCAAGAACAAATTCTTACTTTCAATGACGGCCTAGGAACAGTGGGTTAAACTGCCTGTTAAGGGATAGAACGACAGATTTGTACCTTGTCAGCTTGGGGGTTTGAACTTGCAACCTTCCGTTTACTAGTCCAACTAATGCCACAGTCCATGTCCTGGTAATCTGTCTGGCCCTGCAGCATTGTGAATTTTGACCTGTTTAAAGGTCTTACTCACATTGGCTGCGGAGAGCAGGATCACACAGTCGCCCGGAACAGCTGATGCTCTCATGCATGTTTCAGTGTATTTTGCCTCGAAGCGAGCATTGAAGTAGTTAAGCTCGTGAAAAAAATAAGTAGTTTAGCTCTTCTGGTAGGCTCATGTCACTGGGCAGCTCTCGGCTGTGCTTGCCTTTGTAGTCTGTAATTGTTTGTCCTATATTTTTATTTAATACATTTTTATTTTTAATCCCAGCCCCCCTTTTGGTAGGCCGTCATTGTAAATAAAAATTTGTTCTTAACTGACTTGCCTAGTTAAATAAAGGTTTAAATATATATATTTTTTTATATAAATACCTTGTCACAACACAACTGATTGGCTCAGTCGCATTAAGAAGAAAATACATTACACAAATGAACTTTTAACAAGGCACACCTGTTAATTGAAATGATTTCCAGGTGACCTCTTCATGAGCTGGTTGAGAGAATGCCAAGAGTGTGCAAAGTTGCCATCAAGGCAAAGTGTGGCTACTTTGAAGAATCTCAAATATAACATATATTTTGATTTGTTTAACTCTTTTTGGTTACTACATGATTATATATGTGTTATTTCATAGTTGTGATGTCTTCACTATTATTCTACAATGTAGAAAATAGTAAAACTTAAGAAAAACCCTTGAATGAGTAGGTGTGTCCACATTTTTGGACTGGTACTGTATATGTTTTTGCTGTTTGTTCTTTGTTACAGGGCCAAAAAGATTGGGTAAGTGGTTTATCCATAAATCTATGTTTTGGACAGATAACTCTTTGTGTTGTTGTTTGTGTTTTCCAATTTTCCCAGAAGTGGGAAAGATTCTACGGATTATGAATTTACATTGGGCTGATTTCTGACGTGCTGTTTCTTCTTTTTCTGTAGTGTATTTCTGTATTGTTTTAGTGATTCACCATAGTGAAGGTGTAGGCTCAGGTTTTCTGGGTCTCTATGTTTTTGGTTGGATAGGTTTTTTAATTTCTTAGGGTTTTTTTTGATAGGGAAGCTGAGATGTCAAATATACTGTTAGGTTTTCTACTGTCAATCTTGCACCATCCCTATTACAGTGAAACATTTTGTCTAGGAAGTTGTCTAAACGGAATTGAATTTGATGTTGGCTAATTGTTTTTTGGTAGGTTTCCACACTACTTTCCTTCAATTTATAGAATTTCTTAATGTTATTCAGTTAATTTGGCTTTGATGCCTCATGATTGAGTATTGCTCTGTTCAATAGGCTGTGATCTGATAGGGGTGTCAGTGGGCTGACTGTGAACGCTCTGAGAGACTGGGCTTTTAGGTCAGTGATAAAGTAGTCTACAGTACTACCCTCCAATTGTTATTATAACATTTTTAAATGTATCCTTTATTTAACTAGGCAAGTCAGTTAAGAACAAATAATTTTTTACAATGATGGCCTACTCCGGCCAAACCCGGACTACATTGGGCCAATTGTGCGCAGCCCTATGGGACTCCCAATCGCGGCCAGTTGTGATACAGCCTGAATTTGAACCAGGGACTGTAGTGACACCTCTTGAACTGAGATGCAATGCCTTAGACCGCTGCGCCACTCGGATCCCCAAGAGATGTGCTATAGGTGTACCTACTGTACGAATCCCCTCAAAGCCTACCATTGACTATGTACATACCCAACCCGACAGAGCTGCAGGAGTTGTGACCTGTTTTTGTTGTTTATGTGGACGTAGTTCTGCTTAAGGGGGCATATGGGGGAGAGAATGCTGTCACCTCCAGGTAGGTGTTAGTCCCCCTGTGTGCTGAGGGTGTCAGGTTCTTGTTCAATTCTAGCATTTAGGTCGCCACAGACTAGTGGCCTGGAAATGATTGATTTCCCCCTCCAGGATGGAGAAGCTGTCTTCATTAAAGTATGGGGATTCTAGTGGGGGGATATAGGTAGCACATAGGAGGACATTTGTCTCTGTTAAAACAATTTCCTTTGAATTTCTAGCCAAATGTCAAATGTTCCTGTTTTGATGAATTTAATAGATAGAGTAAGTTAGGGCTGCTCTTTACCAAATTAGCATACCCCCTGAGCCCCTTCCCTGTTTCACACCTGGTAGTTTTGTGGATGGAGTTACAATCTCTCTGCAACCAGTGGGTTCTTCTCCTCTGTACTATGTTTCTTGTAGCATGACAAAATGTATGTATTTCTGATTTCTTTGGTGAAGTCCAGGTTCCTGCTCTTTAGGCCAAAGGCAGATGACCTCAGGCCTGGGATATTCCAGGATGAGATAGTGAAGACTTTGTGTTCCATAAATTGTCCAACGTTGTTAGTCGTGTGGTTTGGCCTCAGACCAGTAAGTGTGAGCAGAGTCTGCTGAGTATCTGGTACATGCCATTGGCTTGAGCTAGTGTAAGAGTGGGGGTTGGGTGTGTTTGCCTGCTCACAGCCTAGGCGTACAGTTGAAGTCAGAAGCTTACATACACTTAGGTTGGAGGCATTAAAACGCGTTATTCAACCACTCCACAAAACTATAGTTTTGGCAAGTGGGTTAGGACATTTACTTTGTGCATGACACAATCATTTTTTCCAACAATTGTTTACATACAGATTATTTCACTTAGAATTCATTGTATCACACACAATTCCAGTGGGTCAGAAGTTTACATACACTAAGTTGACTGTGCCTTTAAACAGCTTGGAAAATTCCCCAAAATTATGTCATGGCTTTAGAAGCTTCTGATAGGGTAATTGACATCATTTGAATCAATTGGAGGTGTACCCGTGTATGTATTTCAAGGCCTACCTTCAAACTCAGTGCCTCTTTGCTTGACATCATGGGAAAATCAAAAGAAATAAGCCAAGACCTCCACAAGGTGGTTCATCCGGGGGTGGCAGCATCATGTTGTGGGGGTGCTTTGCTGCAAGAGGGACTGGTGCACTTCACAAAATAGATGGCAACATGAGGAGGAAAATTATGTAGATATATTGAAGCAACATCTCAAGACAAGTTAAAGCTTGGTCGCAAATGGGTCTTCCAAATGAACAATGACCCCAAGCATACTGCCAGAGTTGTGGAAAAATGGCTGAAGGACAACAAAGTCAAGGTATTGGAGTGGCCATCACAAAGCCCTGCCTCAGTCTTATAGAACATTTGTGGGCAGAACTGAAAAAGCGTGTGCGAGCAAGGAGGCCTACAAACCTGACTTAGTTACACCAGCTCTGTCAGAAGGAATGGGACAAAATTCACCCAACTTATTGTGGGAAGCTTGTGGAAGGCTACCCGAAACGTTTGCCTCAAGTTAAACAATTCTTTGCGGGAGTGGGGGACATGGGGTGGGCAAGGAGGGGCATAGGTCTGATCTGAGGGGGCCTATATGGGGTGTGAGCATGGTCTCTCTCTCTTCATCTCTCACTCTCTCTCTCTCCCTAATCTCTCTCTCTCTCTCTCTCTCTCTCTTACTCACACTCACTCTCTCTCTTTCTTTTTCTTTCTCTCTCTCTATCTATCTGTGTCCTGTTGCTAACCTTGTTTGAGAGGTTATTACAGACAGAGCTGAGCAGGCAGCTGTCAATTTAACATGTGTGTATGAGAGAATGTATGAGTGTGCAAAATTGTGTGGGTGTTTGAGATAACAAAAGGGGGAGAACGTTATTTATGTGTGTTGTGTGTGCGTGAATATAGTGTGTGTGTGTGTGTGTGTGATGTAGCTAGAGCTTGGTCAAGGTATATGTGTGTCATAAAGCCACAGCTGCAGACCAGATGATCAGGGCCACCTGCTTCCTTCATCATTTACACGTCTCGCAGACGTACAAACAATGGCAAATTAACAGAGCCCAGCAGCCTTGACTCAAGGCTTGGTGTGTGTGTGTGTGTGTGTGTGTGTGTGTGTGTGTGTGTGTGTTGGGTGGGGGGCGTTTGACTCAAGTTGAATCCATTTCCCAGTAGAATTATACAGCATAAAGGAAAGAAGCAATATTTTATTTGTAAATGTTTACTTTGCTCTTTAAATGACTCCATATTAGACAATCCTTGTGGTCTGCTTGGTCTCAATGTCCTCCCTCTCCTGTCACTGTGGGGGGTGCAGGACCACACCAGGTGGAAGCCAGTGATAATTTCAAAGGACCAAAGCAAATCTTGGAATAAATAATGGCAGAAGATTTGGCTAATTTCTCCCGACCTTAATGGGGACAGAAATCTAAACAAGAAAATGTGGATATGTTCTGAGAACGCTCCATTCAATTCATTTTGGACCAGGTAATTACCCAAAGTGCCACGCTACTTCCATTACCAAGAAGTTAATTCCAATTCCGGCTCTCTACATTCCTGGTAAATTGTATCTCCCACATGAGCCAATAATCAGCTCCTTCGCCTGCTCCTGAGGTTGGTAATAATATTCTAATAACTAGTCAATTGCTATTTGGGAGTTTGCTCTTACTCCTACAGCTCAAGTCACGATAATTAAACATCCTAACGATAGAGACCAGGGCCCACCAGTACCTCCCTCTTTCTGCTGAATAGAGAAGAGTGGGATAAAGAGCCCATTTTTTGCCCAAAGTCTAAAATTACCACACTGTCTATTTTGATGCGGGGAGCCACATCTTATTTCTGATCTACCTCCAGAGACCGCAGTCATGTCTTTTTTCTAGGCTGCGCTTAGCTCCTGTTCCACAATGTTCCATCAGTTCTGTTCCTGAGGGCCTGGAACGAAACAAAACAAACATACTCGAGATTCCATTGTGTGTGGTTTGGCTTGCTTTGTTTCTGTTGTGACTCGAACTTGATGTAATACCCCTTCCCTCCCCTCAATAAATACCCATATGAAATAACATGGTTTATGGTGGCTTGAGGTGTAAGAGGTATTACCATTGGCTATTTTCTGGGATTAGGAAAGGGCCAAGGGTATTTCTAGACACATTCAAATTTTACTACTCAGTATTAAATGCATTATGTTTTTTCTTGCCTCAGAAAATCTACAATTGGTATTATAGTGTGGTTGTTGAGATGGAAACTTAGCTACGTGTTTAAAACATCTTCCATTGCCTTTCATTGCCTTTCATTGCCTGGCCTTTTGTAAAAGCCCTTTGTGTGAATAATACTTTCCAGTTCACTTATTAGAAAGCTAGCATGTTTTTGCTGCTCATTCTTTGGAAGTCGATTGTGTTTTTTTTCTCTCTGTGTGAACATTATTTCAGCTTTCTCTCTGAGGAGATGTTGAACACCTTTGTGATTTTCCTCTTCTTAGCATGCCACCAATTTGTGGTGAAAAGTGATCCAGCCATGTGGGAGGGATTTTTTTAAATTTTAACAAAAAAATCCAATCCAACTCAAACAGGAGATGTGAGTTTATCAAATTTTAAGCTGAACACTTCAACATGATGATTGCATGTCTGACTGTTATATTTTGGTAATTTCTTACCACCAAGACCATATCTTTAACATTTGATATCAATGTTTTGTCCCGAGTCAACACAGTTATCATAAAGATGACTTAGAGCTTGACATAAAATGTTATAGCAGTTTTTGGCCACTCATGGTTCATCACTGGTGTGACTTGTTATGAAGTATGACACGTTGATGCCTCACACTTTGCCAAACAGAGTAGATGCTTGTGATGCAGGTTGTTGTCACTAACCATGTTTCCATCCACAGTTTTTATGGGAGTAAAGTCGTACCGTATATAAAAAAATCCCGACTGCTGTGGTGCAAACAGGAAGTTTCAGTACAATTTTATAAATGCAGACAGATAATTTGTTTGTTTGACATGGTGGGATCTTTTTGTGTCTGTATAATTAATTACGCGAGAAATAGCGGGTGGAAACATCTTTATGCGCAAATATTGATATAAAAACCATCATATCGAAGTAAACCTGGAGCCAAGCGATGATATGGTGTGTGGTCCTCCCACTACAACTCAGGAAACCATGCAGTTTATGAGGCCTCAGATGAAATAACTCATGACGAACTTCATATGGTGGTGAAAGTGCATGGTGAACATGATGCTCCTTTCCAATAAATACAGAGGGTCCTATTCTGGTGACATGATGATCGATGCCTGACTGCTGTTTGACAAATATAAATATCCACAATAATCTCATAATGTCGACTAGCCTAGACGCACAGCCTACCCCCAAGCTGTTGGCTAGTGCACACGTGTCAAGACCAGAGTATTTAATGCAGCAGAGTCAGTAGAGTTGAATGCAGCAGAGTCAGTAGAGTTGAATGCAGCAGAGTCAGTAGAGTTGAATGCAGCAGAGTCAGTAGAGTTGAAAATGCATGGAACTTTCGATTTTTATTCGGTACATGGAACTTAAGCGAAAAAGTACATTTTGTGTGCACTACGTCATCACGCGCAGATTCTTATCTGCAATAAATCCATTTGGTGGAAACACCACTGGTGGGAAAATGTGCATATTTTTGTTAATGCAAATTTTAGAATATTTGCATGACAATCTGTTTACAATTCGATGGAAAGCCTACTAGACAGCCAATCATTTCAAATTTTACACAAAATAATGTATCAGTTTAAGTCAGCTTTTATGAGATTTTATTTATTTATTTATTTTTATTTATTTAGGGTTACTTCCTACAAAAGCATTAATCTGACATGATTAATGCTCTTAATGGCAGTCAATGTGGTCTTTAATCTAGTAACATAAAATGATTAGCTTCCCAAGAAACAGATGGAAACTACTTAGCCAGAAGTCTTCTGTTGAGATATTCGGTCCTACTTTCTTTTGTAGGCTGGCTAAATGAAGAGACGGGTGGGTGAAGCCAGGGGCGGACTGGGACCAGAAATCGGTTCTGGCATTTCTAACACACCGGACAATTTTTTTTCTTGAGGCCTCCAAAACATGCATTTTTTTCCCCTAAAAGCACCCACTCAGGCCCCTTTTAAAACAAAAATGTTAGCCAAAAACAACACATTTGGAGAGGCCCACTAAGCTAAAAATGGACCAGCCCATCTGGCATTTGCCCGAAATGCCAGCTGGCCAGTCTACCCATGGGGGAGCTTTGAGGTTGGGGTGCTCTCTCTGCATAAACCTATTCTCTACTCAGGTCACAATTACTCTTCTAAAAGGTAGTTTTACAGAAATAAAGGTCAACTTGATTTATTGCAGAGATGAGCCATCAATTATTATTATTATGATTATGATGATGATTATTACAGTAATGATCATGACAAAGATTATTATTATTGTTAATTATTGATACATTTCTATAACTATTTTAACAATTTGTTTACGGCTTGACAGAACGTGAGTTCTGTGTTACATACAGCCCAACCCTGTCTTTTTTGTTTAGGGGTAAGGTGACTAGGCAAGGATTTAAGATAAACAGAGTAGCAGCAGCTTGTATGTGAGTCGGTGATTGTGTGTGTGTGTGTGTGTGGGGGGGGCTTTGAGTGCAGAGAGAATAGTCTATGGATTGGGTGGTTGTCTTTGACGATTTTCCGGGCCTTTCTACCACACCGCCTGATATAGATGTCGTGGATGGTTGGCAGCTCAGCTCTAGTGATGTACTGGTCTGTCCGCAACACCCTCTGTAGCGCCATGCGATCGAGGGCGGTGCTATTGCCATACCAGGCAGTGGTGCAGCCAACCGGGAAGAGGTGCTGTCGTGCCTTTTTCACAAATGTGTTTGGACCATTTTAAGTCTAGTGATTTGGACCTGCTCCACTGCAGCCTCCCCTCCCCCTGTTTTACACAGTCTGGGTTTTGTGAAACATAAACTAGCAAGGCTTTACACGCTTGGGTGTTGGTGCCAGCTATCCCAGGATTTCCATAACCCGCGGGTTCAGGTCTGCACTGCCAACACGTTAATCACACATGTTTTCACCTCTTTACTGCAGCAACCAGATAATAACAACATAGAGAAGACGCAAGACCACAACAAATGAAGACAATGTGTACTGTTAAGTTACATATAGGCCTATATACACTAATCTGCTATCCGTTACAACACAATTCAATAAAATGAAGCTAAAACAAATAAGAAATTATTTCAACATCAACAGCAATCTGTTTACCCTGCTGTATGCCCCTTTATATCAGGTGGTACAAAAATCGTGTACTTTAAGTAGTTACATATAGGGTCGGTGTCATAACATTGTACAGTACAAATGTGATACACTTGCATTTGAGCACTTACACATTGAACATTTTAGTTATTTATCTGTATTCCTAGATTGCACGTTGCGTCATAATATTGTAATGAAGATTCTCTTTAGGCAATGCACCTGACTGAATGTTCTGCTCAATGCATTCTCAATTGGCACTGATGAATATTTTGTCTAAAGTACACTACAGTGGCTTAGAAACACAAAGACATTTTCAAAAGGAGGCAAATAATTAGTAGGAAAATCTTTTGTCATTGTTGTGATGTCGCTAGATTGACTTTAGATGCAGTTTAACTTTAGCTAGCTAGCATTTTTTTAACAAACTTTTTTAGGTAATGCCATCGCTCTAAAGTCAATTTGACGACATTCATAATAATGCCAACGTTGTTTCCAATTAATTATTTGTCTACTTTAGCAATGTCATCGTACTACTAAGCTACAGTGCCTTCGGAAAGTATTCAGACCCCTTGAATTGTTACACGTTTTGTTACGTTACAGCCTTATTCTAAAATGGATTAAATAATAAAAAAAACAAAATCAGGTTTTAAGACATTTTTAAACATTTATTAAAAATTAAAACCAGAAATACCTTATTTACATAAGTATTCAGACTTTGTTATGAGACTCGAAATTGAGCTCAGGTGCATCCTGTTTCCATTGATCCTTCAGCTGTTTCTACAACTTCATTGAAGTCCACCTGTGATAAATGTGAAAGAAAATGTCTGCAGCATTGAAGGTCTCCAAGAGTACAGTTGCCTCCATCATTCTTAAATGGAAGAAGTTTGGAACCACCGACGCTTCCTAGAGTTGGACGCCCGGCCAAACTGAGCAATCAACGTATATGGGCCTTGGTTAGAGACGTGACCATGAACCTGATGGTCGCTCTGACAGAGCTCTAGAGTTCCTCTATGGAGATGGGAGAACTTCCAGAAGGACAACCATCTCTATAGCACTCCACCAATCAGGCCTTTATCTTAGAGTGACCAGACGGAAGCCACTCTTCAGTAAAAGGCATATGACAGCCCGCTTGGAGTTTGCCAAAAGGCACCTAAAGACTCCCAGACCATGAGAAACAAGATTCTCTGGTCTAAGGAAACCAAGATTGAACTCTTTGGCATGAATGCACACATCACATCTGGAGGAAACCTGGCACCATCCCTGCGGTGAAGCATGGTGGTGGCAGCATCATGCCGTGGGGATGTTTTTCAGTGGCAGGGACTTGGAGACTAGTCAGAATCGAGGGAAAGATGAACAGAGCAATGTACAGATAGATCTTTAATGAAAACCTGCAGGGTCGTTGTCCTGCTGGAAGGTGAACCTTCGCCCCAATCTGAGGTCCTGAGCTCAAATTGGGGTGAAGGTTCACCTTCCAACAGGACAACAACCCTAAGCACACAGCCAAGACAACGCAGGAGTGGCTTCGGGGCAGGTCTCTGAATGTCCTTGAGTGGCCCAGCCAGAGCCCGGACTTGAACCTGATCAAACATCTCTGGAGAGACTTGAAAATAGCTGTGCAGCAATGCCCCCCCCCCCCCCCCCCCATCCAACCTGACAAAGCTTGAGAGGATCTGCAGAGAAGAATTGGAGAAACTCCCCAAGTACAGATGTGCCAAGCTTGTAGCCACATACCCAAGAATATGTGATGCTGTAATCACTGCCAAAGGTGCTTCAACAAAGTACTGAGTAAAAGGTCTGAATACTTATGTAAATGTGATATTTCAGGTTTTTGACTCTACATGAATTAGCAAAAAAAAAAAAAAAAACTTTTTGCTGTGTCATTATGGGATATTGTGTGTAGATTGATGAAGGAAAAATAACAATTTAATGAATTTTATAATAAGACTGTAACCTAACAAAATGTGGAAAATGTCAAGGGGTCTGAATACTTTCCGAAGGCACTGTGGAATTGTTTTAAGATGGTCATACCGGGCCTCCCGAGTCGGGCAGCGGTCTAAGGCACTGCATCACAGTGCTTGAGCCATCACTATGGACCCGGGTTCGATCCCAGGCTATGTCACAACCAGCCGTGACCGGAAGTTCCATAGGGACGGCGCACAATTGGCCCAGCATTGTCCGGTTAGGGGAGGGTTTGACCCTTTTTTTCTACTTGGCTCATCGTGCTCTAGCGACTCCTTGTGGCGGGCTGGGTGCCTGCAGGCTGAATCAGTCGTCAGTTAAACAGTGTTTCCTCCGACACATTGGTGCGGCTAGCTTCCAGGTTAAGGTGTTAAGAAGCGTTGTTTGGCGTGTCATGTTTCAGGGGATGCATGACTTTACCTTCACCTCTCCCGAGCCCGTTGGGGAGTTGCAACGAAGATTGGATATCACGAAATTGTGGAGAAAAAGGGGGTCATTCCAAGGATCATTTCGCTATTTGATTTAGAATTTTAAGACCTGTTGAAGTAAAAAGAAAATCTATTTAAAAAAGTATTTGATGAAAAGTATTTTTGGCCATACTGCTGTTAGCCCATACAAACTAATTGAATAACAGATTCACTACATGGAAGAACAGATAGTCCCCCCCCAAAAAAAAAATATCAAAAGGAAGTTTGTTCTAAAGTGTCTGTACTATATCTGAGAGATATTGTATCTCTAGGTTAAACTGATGGATTTTTATGGATATTTGGTTACTATACTAATTAGATTTCCGTGGGGGCACAGACATCAACCTTAGGGGTTTAATGTCCATTCTAGAATTCCCTTCTAGCCAATCAGAAACAAGTATTCAGCAACACCGTGGTACAATTGACTTTATCCGATGAGAAGTTACCTCCCAGGACAACCAAAGCCTTTTGAGCTGTTTGATGGTTGATTGTGAAATATAAAAAAAATGTACAGTAGACTACCATCCTAATATAATTTGTAGTAAGATAACAGAACGGTGCCCCTGGTCAACTGTACCCTGGCCCAAATAACCTGTTCCAACAGGAAATACCCTTGCCCTTACCCACTCCCTCTCTTCTCTGTCTGAGTCCCCCTGGCCCAGCTCTAATCAGAACCATCTGTGCTAGGCTGCTCCTCGTCCTCTCCTTGCGTGACAGACCAAGACACCAAATAATTGGGAGGAGGAGGAGGACATGATGACCTACAAAACACAAAGCACAACAAACTCATGTAACTGCTAACAGGTTCTCCCCAGTTTACATTGTACTATGCCATGTCCTGTCTGCCCAGATAGAAAAGGCATGTGTCCCCTCTTCTTCCCTCTCATGTACTGACTTGGTCACTAAGCAAGTGATTTCCACATGTGAGTCATTAAGAGTAGGTGTTTTATAGGTGTTGTTGTTTTCCACTAGTCTGTCAGCACAAAGCTACTCTGTCAGCATCTGTAATTGCTGCCTACCTGTAAGATTCCTGATTCCTTCTGTTTAAAAAGATATTTTAACACACGTCTTTACCACCAAACATGTTTATAAGATCACATTTCAACCACACAAAATGACATCAACAGTATGCAGAAATTGGCAGTCATCGAGCAATATTTGCATGCGGACATGTAAGACTGCAAATGTGGAAAGCGTAGCCGGAACCTTTTTTAAGGGACAATGGATTTAGCATCATCCACTGACAGAGGTTTCTCTCTCTCTTTTCATGAGCACAATAGGAATTTCATCTTGGCTTGGACCCAGATAATGGTTGGAAATAATTGAGGACTTTACTAAACCACACAATTTTATGTGTTTTTAAAACAGAGGAATGTGCCGAATGCTTGCATGAATTCCTCAGCAGCACAGTCTACCCTGAGCTAGACTAGTGTGGTACAGTATATGTGTTGAATACCTGCTGGCATTCACCACCAACCTGGAAATGTGCAATGAAATGAACTAATAGAAACTAATTTTGTACATTTTCCATGTCCATCACTTAAAAGGGTAACAATAAACCACTCATTCTAGTTATAAAAATGCCATTAGAATATGGCCTTGAGTGAAATTTCAAAGAATGCTCATGGGATGCAGTGGAAAATGTGAAATGAAAAAGGTTGCATAATGCTGCAGAGATAGCAATTGCTGAGTATCGTGTGCGTGAAATAGACTGAGTGTACGTGAAATAGACTGAATACCAAGGACTATGCTTGCCCCATGGTATCTCGCTGGGAATACATTACATATTGGGACAGCATTTTCCAAACCTTTTATAAAAAAAAAAAAATTCTTAGATGTTTTTCTCTGTACTGATATTACTGAAGAAAACTTCAGACAAACTTGGGCTTAAATCATGACTAGTGTTTGGCTCACTGATACATACAATTTATCATTAACCATGACGTTAGCCAAGCCCTCTTATGCATCTATATATCTAAATTATATTCTGATATGCTGCCAGGCAATATCTTTCTGTTCTACTTATGATACAATGTTTTGCCATTTGCTGCCATAAAGTATTAGAGGAGACGTTGATCTTGACTGCTGGATCTCAAATGAGTCTTTTGGCCCTCTTTAGTGCTTTGGTGTAAAACCACAATTACTTAATACAGTAAATGTGAAACCTCGTTGGATGTGTTGAGGCTCATATTGGCCTATTGAGAAAACAACTGTTAATTTCCTGTTAAATGAACTGATAATGGCCTAGGCCTATCAATGTGTATTTATAAAAACATTTAGCGCTGGTTACTGCTGTACCATCTTGTTAAATATATTTGACAACTATGGGGTAATTCAATCAACTCCTGGAATCAGAGTGTTTAGACAGTAATGAATGAGGCTTAGGTCTACTCATGTGCTCGCCCAATCAGCAATCCCCTGCCTATGCAAACCCATATGACAAACTTGTGCATACTCACACCAGGTTACTGCCAGGGCACAGGGGACCACAGATAAACAAACTCGATTAAGCATATGCCAAGTTTCATACATCTAGAATGTCTGTGCCAGGATACATAATATACATTTTGATAGGATTTGCTCTGGGTAGAATTACAAACATTCTACCCTGGAATGAAAACCTTTACCTGTGATTTCAAAAGCAAATGATTGTGTATATCAAAGGCCTTGGCCTCAACCTCTGTCTCTCTCCGTTTTGACTCTATTCAGACGTCTTTTGCTTTTGATGTTAGACACTCCACCGTGAGTCATTTACTCTTTTTTAAAATCTTGGTCGAGGATAAGTCCTTTAAAGCCAGACTGGCGAAAGTAAGATAAACTTAATTTGTGTTGTTTACATCTGGCTGAGAGTGCTTTTGGTACAGGAGACGGACCTGGAGCGCTGAGACAGCATGATGAAGCATTGTCGTCCCAGCTTGAGAGATCTTATCAAACCACAAAATCATCAACTGTTAGAGAGGAGGACAGACCAACCTGCAGATCCACAAAAACATCAACTGTTAGAGAGGAGGACAGACCAACCTGCAGATCCACAAAAACATCAACTGTTAGAGAGGAGGACAGACCAACGTGTACATCCAAAAAAACATCAACTATTAGAGAGGAGGACAGACCAACCTGCAGATCCACAAAAACATCAACTATTAGAGAGGAGGACAGACCAACCTGCAGATCCACAAAAACATCAACTATTAGAGAGGAGGACAGACCAACGTGCACATCCAAAAAAACATCAACTATTAGAGAGGAGGACAGACCAACGTGCACATCCAAAAAAACATCAACTATTAGAGAGGAGGACAGACCAACGTGCAGATCCACAAAAACATCAACTGTTAGAGAGGACAGACCAACGTGCACATCCACAAAAACATCAACTGTTAGAGAGTAGGACAGACCAACCTGCAGATCCACAAAAACATCAACTGTTAGAGAGGAGGACAGACCAACGTGCACATCCACAAAAACATCAACTGTTAGTGAGGAGGACAGACCAACCTGCACATCCACAACAAAATCAACTGTTAGAGAGGAGGACAGACCAACGTGCACATCCACAAAACATCAACTGTTAGAGAGGAGGACAGACCAACATGCACATCCACAAAAACATCAACTGTTAGAGAGGAGGACAGACCAACCTGCACATCCACAACAAAATCAACTGTTAGAGAGGAGGACAGACCAACGTGCACATCCACAAAACATCAACTGTTAGAGAGGAGGACAGACCAACATGCACATCCACAAAAACATCAACTGTTAGAGAGGAGGACAGACCAACATGCACATCCACAACAAAATCAACTGTTAGAGAGGAGGACAGACCAACATGCACATCCACAACAAAATCAACTGTTAGAGAGGAGGACAGACCAACGTGCAGATCCACAAAAACATCAACTGTTAGAGAAGAGGATGGACGAAATTGCAGATCCACAAAAACAGCAACTGTTAGAGAGGAGGATGGACGAACCTGCAGATCCACAAAACATCAACTGTTGAGGGGCCCCTTTATTGAGGATGTATTGATCAGTGTGGCGGATGTGTTGTTACCTACCCTTACCACCTGGGGGCGGCCCGTCAGGAAGAACAGGATCCAGTTGCAGAGAGAGCTGTTTAGTCCCAGGGTCCTTAGCTTATTGATGAGCTTTGAGGGCACTATGGTGTTGAACGCTAAGCTGTAGTCAATGAATGGCATTCTCACATAGGTGTTCCTTTTGTCCAGGTGGGACAGGGCAATGTGGAGTGCAATAGAGATTGCATCATCTGTGGATCTGTTGGGGAGGTATGCAAATTGGAGTGAATCTAGGGTTTCTGGGATGATTGTCACGTTCTGACCTTTGTTCCTTTTTTTTCTGTGTTTTAGTATGGTCAGGGCATGAGTTGGGGTGGGCAGTCTATGTTTGTTTTTCTATGTTGGTTTTTGAGTTTGGCCTAGTATGGTTCTCAATCAGAGGCAGCTGTCAATTGTTGTCCCTGATTGAGAATCATACTTAGGTAGCCTGGGTTTCACTTTTGGTTTGTGGGTGTTTGTTTCCGTGTCAGTGTTTGTCGCCACACGGTACTGTTTCGTTCATTTCACGTTTATTGTTTTGTATTTCGTAGTGTTCAGTTTATGTTTTAAAATAAACATTATGGACACTTACCACGCTGCGTTTTGGTCCTCCGATCCTTCTCGCTTCTACTCCTCGGAAGAGGAGGGCGAGATCCCTTACAATGATGGTGTTGATGTGAGCCATGACCAGCTTTACAAAGCACTTCATGGCTACAGACATGAGTGCTATGGGTCGGTAGTCATTTAGGCAAGTTACCTTAGTGTTCTTGGGCACAGGAACTATGGTGGTCTGCTTAAAACATGTTGGATTATGATCTGTGCCAACAACAGGCGAACTCTACCTAAACTCTACCTGTATGCTTCACATAAAAACAATTGTCACGGATGCTTTTTAAATCACCAGACATTGACATACACACCTTGGCTGCATATGGCAAGGGAAAACTCCCTTGTATGAAAGAGCACATGAAGAAGAATTTAGAGTAACCTGACAAATGGCTCAAAGGTTGTGGTTGGACTGCTAAGGTCATCCCCATGGTGCCACTAGAGTATTTTAAAATGCTGATGATAAATGAGTTCACTGAGGTGTGCAATTGTTTGGATTAATTGATTTAATAACTTGCTTATGATGGCTATGATGTTGGTGTTGTTCTGGTGTAATGTACATGTTATTGTATCTTGTTATATTTTGTATCTTTTGCTTTGTGGTCTTATGGCACCATTGACAATGTAACCCTGCTCCCCTGAATAAATAAAAGTGAATAAAAAATATGAATAAATGTACTGTCGATTAGGATAGCTCTATAGCACACTAATTTGGAACTGATTCGTTTTCATAAATAATGTTTGATCGAGTGGAGTGACTGTCTGTTGACCTCTGCTGATGACAGCGATTCAAATGATTCAATTAGGATTTTGTTTCTACTTCAGTGGAGGTCAATTGCTGTTGAAAACTCCAGATGATACTGGTAGGCCTTGTGTAGACCAAAGTACTCTACACTGGAGATGTTGTGGGTGACAACAAGTGGTGTCAGATTCGGCTTGGAATGTGTGTTGCGAAGAACCAAAAATATCTGCTTTAACCGCTATTGTCGTCCTTGCCTTTGTATAATACAGACTTTGAGCGGTTTTCGGTCCCAGTCCAGTCTATGGAAAGATATGACTGACACTGTGGTCAGCTATCCTCGTTTCCATCTCTCTGAACCAGTGCTTTTCTCTAGTTGGGAAGTTGAGAGTTGCCAGGATCAGGCACTGCCAATGAATTTTCCAGCAATCTTTGGTTTCCATTAGAAGAACTTCACAATGGCAATCAAGTGCAACTCAAAGTCTACTGAAGCATTTCCATCTTTGTTTTTGTTTTAACACTTTAATTGTTGAAGTACTGTGCAGTAATACAGCAGACTGTGAAAACCACCATCTAAGGAGCCTGTCTAAGGCCTAAGGACACTGTCTGAAGCATGGGTAGCTGTTGTTCACATGGATTTAGCTTGAGATGTAGTGGAGCGCAAACACATGTAAATGTTGTTTAACACACCCGTTTATGTAGCATGCCTTTCACAAACCTATTGCGCTAAATTAGCATTGTTAGCGTTAGCGTTTATGTTGACGGTTGTTCTTGATCTCTATCAACATTTATCATTAACCTTTTTATTTAGCTGAAGATCCATGGCCTGTGGATTAACATGTGAAGTCCCTGGACAAAAACTGAATCAATTCAATGTGATGACGTTGAATCAACGTGGGAAAATGATTGGATTTGAAAAAAGTAATCAACATAAAGGAATTTCATATTTTTTTCACCCAACTTTTAACCTAAATCCAATGATATGGTGACATTTTTTGTTGATTTCAACTTGAATTCACATTAGTTGACAACTCAACCAAATGTAAATCTAACTAAACGTTGAATTGATGTCTGTGCCCAGTGGGAATGAGATGCTGATGACAGACTGAACTGTTGTCAGTTATTGTATTTTCTAATCTGATCTAATCTAATTCACTCTCACACATTTTAGTGTCCAAATGAAGTCATAGCACAGTCCACATTTTCAGATAGGAGTGACAACCAACCCGTTTGAAGAGCAACCCAACTTCTAATAGGGATCATGCAGTTGACTACATTGAATAAGGAGACCAGTAGTGTCAATGTCAATGCTGGTGTTTCCCTGATATGATAGGCTTCTTCTGGGATATCAGACTTGCTAGGGCATATCTAATTCTACTTTATTGTTATTATATGGCAATGTAACAATCTCTGCAACTTTTGACAGTTGGGTCATATAAAAATCTATTATTAAATATTACTAGTATTACATTGAAGGTTTGCATATGATTTGAATTAAGTATTCAATGTGTTTGAACCCACCTGACTCTTCTCACTCTTAGAACCTTGGGCTACAAAGCCCTGCTGAATAATTACATGCAATAAATGTGTTTTGGGCAGTCATCATTGCTATTATCTACGCTTGTGTTGTGTGACGGCTGTAATTGGGGACAGAGGGCCAGAATATGTTTATTACTTACATATGTGGCAAGCATGTGGTTTACATTTTCCAGTATGTACACTTTGGGTATATTTACCATTGAGGCATCTCACTACGACCAGATTAACTGATCAAATCAAATCAAATATTATTGGTCACACATATATTTAGCAGATGTTATTGCGGTGTAGCCGAAATGCTTGTGTTCCTAGCTGCAGTAATATCTAACAATTCACAACAATACACACATCTAAAATTTAAAAAATGGAATTAAGAAATATATAAATATTAGGACTAGCAATGTTGGAGTGGCATTGACTCAAATACAGTAGAATAGAATACGGTATGTACATATGAAATGAGTAAAGCAGTATGTAAACATTATTAAAGTGACCAGTGATTCCATGTCTATGTATATAGGGCAGCAGCCTCTAAGGTGCAGGGTTGGGTAACCGGGTGGTAGTCCGGTTACTCTGATGGCCTTGAGATAAAAGCTGTTTTTCAGCCTCTCGATCCTAGCTTTGATGCACCCGTACTGACCTCACCTTCTGGATGATAGTGGGGTGATAGGAACTAAAGCAAATGGAACTAAAGCGAAGAAAACAAATCTGGGGATGGGTACAAAACACTTCATAACAATGTTCTATATCACTGCAATGTAGTATGGCACGTGTGAGAGGTTTGACAGTTATTTATTGGATTAGTTTAATATCGTTATTCAGATGAGAAATTGGTCGATAAGATTAAACAACTCCATATTCCATTTTTCCATTCTCTCTAGACATACTATATGCTATAACTATCATTTTAAATGATCTAATTGTAATTATAATCACAAATGATCGATCATGTATAATTTGACATTTTGGTATTTATTTAAACACAAACAAATCTCTTGATGGACATCAAGAGCCAAAACATTCCTTCCAAATGATACACAATGGTTTTTACGTTCAGAAGACAATCCAAATAACATTATTCTTGCTCTTAGCATGTTGACCTATATTATTATGTTATTATGTGAATCAAGCCTATTCACATGAGGTAATAAGTGTACACCCATCCATAATGGCTACAATCATTGCTTTTGTTTCATCGATTTTGATGAAAGAAAAAGTGGCGAGTGTTGAAACAGTCATCAGTGTTGCTGAGGGAGGGATGGAGGCAGGGCTCCAGCTCAACTGCTCCAGACAGGGATCTCTCCCTTTTCTCTCTCTCTCTCTCTCTCTCTCTCTCTCTCTCTCTCTCTCTCTCTCTCTCTCTCTCTCTCTCTCTCTCTCTCTCTCTCTCTCTCTCTCTCTCTCTCCCATTACAGAGCTCATCGTCCTCCTCATAGTCAGTCAGTGATTAGCCAAAGAGGGCTGAACAGCCTACGTCTGTGTGAGAGGAACCAGACTTGTTTTTCTGTGCCGAGAGCAGGTGATAAAAGGGAACTATCATGTCAAGGCCAGATGTGTCCTCGCTGGTGTTTGGCTATGATGCAATGCGGCCCTGAAGACGAGAGCTCCCAGAACCCCACTCTGCTGCAGAGTGAACCTATGCATGCATATCATTAGGAACCTTCTGACCCATTTTATATACTCTCTCTCTCTCTCTCTCTCACACACACACGCACACACACAGTGCATGGTACTGACCACATCAATGGCCGATCAAGTGGTGTTACAGCTGTGGGTATTGCTGGGTCGTCAGTGTCATTGTAAAGTGTATGATAGTGCCCATATTTGAAGTTGCAGATACGTCTTAACCACTGACAGATGGATTATGATCTCAAGCATACAGTTTCAGAATATCAGAATGTAAACCATAAACATGGCATTTTACCAAAATCCTACATTTTGTGCAATACTGTGTATTTTATTCAGCTGTTTTCATCAGACAAAATAAAAGCAAAATAAAAACTGGCCAGCGACCATCTGTATTAAAATCAAGTCAATGTGATCTTTATTCAAGCTTAGAAGAGTGTAGCAACATATTAATTTTGAGCAAAGTAACAGCACAGGACTGGAAAAGCTTTCAGGTGCCAAAATTATTTTAATGACAGTTTGTTTGTGCTACGTGCCTAGCTATTACTCTATCACATAAGTAGCAATAATAATATTGAAGTACTACGTATAGTACAAAGTCCGGTATTATTTTTTGTTGAACTGGTGAGCTCTCTAAATATGATTCACATTCTTTTTTTTTCTAGTGAGGGGATGCAGAACTGTACTGGTGGACAAATTCCAGGGAGAAAACAGTGAAAAACACTGATTCAGACACAGAGGGGCAAGCAGAAAGTTGTTTTGCCAGGTTTACAAAATGTAGTGTTTGCCCTAGCACAAAGTTTGCACCTGTTGCTTTCCAGGATAAATAAATAATAACTTGTGAAACAAAAAGGTCTAGTTAGGTTTAGATATTATGGGGTTGTGCCTTCAACAAGGCTTCATTTCTTTAAACCAAATAAGTTTACTGAATTAGTGTAAATCACATTACAGTATTATAACTATTTCACAGAAGAGTGACATTGCAAAAGTCTCATAATTTTATACTTACATTAGAGACAAAGCTATATCGTGTGCTGTCCATGGTTCTGAAGCGACTATGTTCATCATCATCACTGAGATAAAACAGTTGTCAAATGAACCACCCAAAACATTGTACAGAAACATTGCAGCTCTATGTCAAACTAAGCAGGACATTTCATGGGGACTACATATTCTCCAAGGCAACAATGTCACCCCTATGTTTGATGTCTGCGCCCCCGAGAAAAACAAATTAGCATAATAAAAACATCTGCATAAAAATAATTTAAGCTAGATATATCTGGTTTTTTTTGCATAAAAAAATAATAATAATTGCATTTTTGCATGTGTCTCAATCCACCATATCCGCCTATGTCACACTTCCGCATCTGTGGTGAAAGGTGACAGAGCTGGAATGGTGTTTGTAAGACCATGAGACATCCCAAAAATCGGTCTTCTCACAAAATCGTCTGTAGTGTCCGAACGGTTTGGTCAACAAACTATGATGATGAGACTCTCACGAACATGAAGGTGGTTTCTCTACAACCTCCATGACCTCCACAATGCTGCCACCACAGTGCTTCACTGTAGGGATGGTGTAAGGTTTCCTCCAGACGTGACGCTTGTCATTCAGGGCAAAGAGTTCAATCTTGGTTCATTAGACCAGAAAAATATGTTTCTCATGGTCTGAGAGTCCTTTAGGTGCCTTTTGGCAATCCCCAAGCTGGCTGTCATGTGCCTTTGACTGAGGAGTGGCTTCCGTCTACCCACTATACCATAAAGAGATGGTTGGCCTTCTGGAAGGTTCACCCATCTCCACAGAGTTCCAAACGTCTTCCATTTAAGAATGATGGAGCCCACTGTGTTCTTGGAGACCTTCAATGCTGCAGAAATGTTTCGGTACCCTTCCCCAGATCTGTGCCTCGACACTATCCGGTCTTGGAGCAATAACGATAATTCCTTTGACCTCATGGCTTGGTTTTTGCTCTAACATGCACTGTAATCTACACACAATAACCCTTAATGGCAAAGTGAAAACAGGTTTTTCGAAATGTTTGCAAATGTATAAAAAATAAAAACAGAAATACCTTATTTACATACATATTCAGACCCTTTGCTATGAGACTCGAAATTGAGCTCAGGTGCATCCTGTTTCCATTGATCATCCTCGAGATGTTTTTACAACTTGATTGGAGTCCACCTTTGGTAAATTCAGAAAGGCACACACCTGGCAAACACAAATTTGGAAAGGCACACACCTGTCTATATAAGGTCCCACAGTTGACAGTGCATGTCAGGGCAAAAACCAAGCCATGAGGTCGAAGGAATTGTCTGTAGAGCACCGAGACAGGATTGTGTCAAGACACAGATCTGGGGAAGGGTACCCAAACATTTCTGCAGCGTTGAAGATCCCCAAGAACACAGTGGCCTCTATCATTCTTATATGGAAGAAGTTTGGAACCACTAAGATTCTTCCTAGAGCTGGCCGCCCGGGCCAAACTGACCAGTCAGGGGGGAAGGGCCTTAGTCAGGGAGGTGACCAATAGTCCAGTGGTCACTCTGACAGAGCTCCAGAGTTCCTCTGTAGAGATGGGAGAACCTTCCAGAAGGACAACCATCTCTGCAGCACTCCACCAATCAGGCCTTTATGGTAGAGTGGCCAGACAGAAGTCATTCCTCAGTAAAAGGCACATAACAGCCAGCTTGCAGTTTGCCAAAAGGCACCTAAATGACTCTCAGACAGTGAAAAACAAGATTATGTGGTATAATGAAACCAAGATTGAAATCTTTAGCCTGAATGCCAAGAGTCACGTCTGGAGGAAACCTGGCACCATCCCTACGGTGAAGCATGGTTGTGGCAGCATCATGCCGTGGGGATGTTTTTCAGCAGAAGGAACTGGAAGACTAGTCAGGATTGAGGGAAAAATGAATGGCGCAAAGTACAGAGAGATCCTTGATGAAAACCTGCTCCAGAGCACTCAGGACCTCGTGAAGGGTGAAGGTTCACCATCCAACAGGACAACAACCCTAAGCGCACAGCCTAGACAATGCAGGAGTCTCTGAATGCCCTTGAGTGACCCAGCCAGAGCCCGGACTTGAAGCCAATCAATCATCTCTGGAGAGACCTGAAAATAGCTGTGCAGCAATGCTCCCCGTCTAATCTGAGAGACAAGAGGATCTGCAGAGAAGAATGGGACAAAGTCCCCAAATAAAGGTGTGCCGAGCTTGTAGTGTCATACCTAAGAAGACTTGAGGCTGTAATCGTTGCCAAAGGTGCTTCAACAAAGTAATTGGAAAGGGTCTGAATACTTATGTAAATGTGTTAGTTCAGTTTCTGCGGTGAAAAAAACTGTTTTTGCTTTGTCATTATGGCGTACTGTGTGTAGATTGATGAGGGGAAGAATTTTTCAAATCAATTTTAGAATAAGGCTGTAACCTAACAAAATGTGGAAAAAGTCATGGGGGGGTCTGAATACTTTCCGATCGCACTGTACATAGGGCAGTAGCCTCTAAGGTGCAGGGTAGACTACCGGGTGGTAGCTGGCTAGTCACAGTGACTAGGCAGGCTGGCTAGTGCTGACTTTTTAACAGTCTGATGGCCTGGAGATAGAAGCTGTTTTTCAGTCTCTCGGTCCCAACTTTGACGCACCTGTACCGTCTCCGCTTTCTAGATGGTAGCGGGGTGAATAGGACGTGGCACGGGTGGCTGAGGTCCATGACGATCTTCTTGGCCTTCCTGTGACACCGGGTGCTGTAGGCTGACATCAGCACCCTCTGGAGAGACCTGCCGTTGCGGACGGTGCATTTGTCGTATCAGGCAATGATAGGACAGGATGCTCTCAATGGTGCATCTATAGAGGTTTGTTATGGTCGTGGTTTTGTTAGGGTCCTAGGGGCCAATTCTCTTTGCAAATACTCCTTCTGGGAAAATTATGTCGAACCTTTTGCATAACTTCAGTATCTTGCGATCAGTAGTTATATCACGTCTCCAGAAATTAAGCATCAAGGCAGGTCCATGTGTTTCCCTGCATGGTCTCTATTTACCTAGAGCTGCAGGACTAAACTGGGAGAAAGAGTCTGGTCATTCCAACAGCCAAGTTATTCTGCCATGTCACCAGCCATGTACAACGTCACATCATGAGGCACTGCTGAGAGTCAGTCAAATGACCTCGAGGCAGACCAATACTGACTTCTAATGAACACTGCACACACAGAGTAATTAACACATTATTATGGCCCAAGCCAAAGCAGCCTTTCCTAAAGCAATTACAGTTAGTCTTTGGCACTTTAATCAGTCTAATGCACTCTTTTTCAAAAAGATTGTTAGTAAAGAAAAGCTATTATGTGGTTTACTGACACAAGTACCAAATATATTAGTGTACATTTGATCCAATGTCAATGCTAATGTTTGCCATGGTCACTCTACTGTAATTGCCTGTGATCAAGGATAATAGTCGGCGTTTGTGCTTGTGCTTCCAGGGGGCGCAGGGTTTCTCTAAGAATCACGCCAGTGTCAGGGGTCCAAGAATAACAAATATATTTTCATTTAGACTTCAAGCACATTTCTCCTCCCTGTAGGATAGTGGACCAGGAAGGTCAGTGGGAGCCGGAGCTCGCTAGGGCCTCTGCTCCGCTGGTCACAACAGTCATTGTTACTTATTAGAAAAACCTATTGGTTGGATGGGCCAAATATGACATGTTTTCAGAAAGGCTTGACACAGATCATACTGTACATTATCTGAACCTGCAAAACTCTCTCTCTCTCTCTCTCTCTCTCTCTCTCTCTCTCTCTCTCTCTCTCTCTCTCTCTCTCTCTCTCTCTCTCTCTCTCTCTCTCTCTCTCTCCATCCCCTCTTTCCCTCTCCTCCTCTCTCTAAATTGATAAACACATGCTTCATCTTAGTCAAGGCCAAGGCAAATGTTTGACACACCTGCTGAACTGAAATTGGAGCCCTCCGGAGATCCCGAAGGGGTCCAAGCCTCAGCCTGAACTGGCCCAAGCTTTAATATATGCCGTTAAATGCAGTAAAACATTCTCTATACATAGCCATCTAGCCGTTGGATTCTGCTGACATCAAGCAAGGCAGGAGGCTCTTCGGAGACCCAGAGACCCAATGCTCCTCACGGATGTTCCAGACTCACCTCTGTTCTTAGAACTCCCGGGGTTCGGACCAACGTCACTGTGTCCGACCTCTGAAAATACACCAGAACTGTGGCTCTCTGAGTTATTATTAACATCTACTGCCTTGTCCACCAGAGCATCAGAAAGTGAGCTCTCCAGGATAAAATATTCACAGCTGGTACTGTGGTTTGGTCCTGAAGCCGCAAATTCCTCTGAGCAAACAGAGAAGCTGTGAATGTGTGAAGCCATCGGTGTGGATTTCATTTGAGGTCCACACAGGTTTGTTAGAAATTATGTAGTCAAAATAGCAACGTTATACCGCATGCCCTTAAATCAACAAAACACTGATCTGTACCTTTTCCTGAAGACATCAGAAAACACATTTCTGGAAGTATATAGAAGTTCAAGTTATGTGAAAGATGAACTATGTAAAGTATAGTTTGAACCTAGTATTCAGACATATAGTCCTACACTTTAAGTTCAACAAACAAACACTTTGTCAGAATCATTTTATTTTTGTTATGGAAAAACAATTCTACTGGTGCCTTGAATACATTTCAGTCTAACTGTACATTATATATTTACAGAACACCCAAGTAATCATATAAACAAAGCTTGAGTGTTCTGTTAAGATTAAAGCAAATTTGAAGCTTGTTCAAATGCATCATACTTACTCACATTTTGACATGACTATTACACATTTTGGATTATTGAGGCCAACAAAAGAAGTCTGTTTATATCAAAACAACAGGATCAACAGAGAGATTGTGATTCCACTCAGAAATATCCTCAGAGAGTAACAGATGTTGGAGTATTGACAGTGATTGAACACACCCTTGGGTGGGGATGGTGGTGGTAGTGTGTGTGTGTGTGTGTGTGTGTGTGTGTGTGTGTGTGTGTGTGTGTGTGTGTGTGTGTGTGTGTGTGTGTGTGTGTGTGTGTGTGTGTGTGTGTGTGTGTGTGTGTGTGTGTGTGTGCGTGCGTGCGTGCGTGCGCGCATGTGTGCTTGCTTGCGTGCGCGCATGTGTGTGTGTGTCCTGATGCCTGCCCTAGCTCTCTGTCTGAATCTGCTAATTGCTGGAACTGATCTGGAGGTTACGAGGAGAAAAAAGAAACCATTACATCATGCTTAATTAGAGTCAGCTCATGAACAACTTTCTAATATTTATGTTACACCATATGCCATCGCCTTGTATCTGACACTCACTGGACAGGCAGAGGGAAACATCCTGATTTAGATATCACAGGTCAAGGTGGAACATGCTCAGCTGCTATGCCACCTCCAGAAAGCTTATTTTCTGCCCAAGTAGAGAGAGACCACGTTCATAGTCATACCTCCAAAAACAGGTTTCCTTTTGTTGGTAAGAGATTAAAGAACACATGTATCCTTTATGGCTGATAGAGATGGCAGCTTCGCTTCAAGTCCTTAGAAAACTGCAGCATTTAGATTTTATGTATTATTTCTGACATTGTTAGCCCAGAACCTTAAGCGTTATTACATACAGAGATGTCAATTTACCAGCAAAACCAGCACTATGACCAGGAATACGACTTTCCCAAAGCATATCCTTTGTCTGCACCTCCCAGGGCATTTGAACTGATTCTAGAGGCCGACCGAAAACAACGCCGTCGGAGGAGAGGGTGCCGGAGTGGTCTCCTAGTGAAGCTTTGGATGCGCGGACACCACCCACCACTTCAGAGTATATTGCTCTCTAATGTCCAGTCCCTAGTTAACATTGTTGACGAAATTAGGGCAAGAGTTGCTTTCCAAAGAGATATCCGGGATTGTAATATACTCTGTTTCACGGAGACATGGCTAGCTGGGGACATGCTGTGGGAGTCTGTACAGCCAACGGGACTTTCAGTGAATCGCACTGACAGGAACAAACAAGTGGGACACAATCATGAAGTGGAATGACATTTATTGGATATTTCAAACTTTTTTAACAAATCAAAAACTGAAAAATTGGGCGTGCAAAATTATTCAGCCCCCTTAAGTTAATACTTTGTAGCGCCACCTTTTGCTTCGATTACAGCTGTAAGTCGCTTGGGGTATGTCTCTATCAGTTTTGCACATCGAGAGACTGACATTTTTTCCCATTCCTCCTTGCAAAACAGCTCGAGCTCAGTGAGGTTGGATGGAGAGCATTTGTGAACAGCAGTTTTCAGTTCTTTCCACAGATTCTCGATTGGATTCAGGTCTGGACTTTGACTTGGCCATTCTAACACCTGGATATGTTTATTTTTGAACCATTCCATTGTAGATTTTGCTTTATGTTTTGGATCATTGTCTTGTTGGAAGACAAATCTCCGTCCCAGTCTCAGGTCTTTTGCAGACTCCATCAGGTTTTCTTCCAGAATGGTCCTGTATTTGGCTCCATCCATCTTCCCATCAATTTTAACCATCTTCCCTGTCCCTGCTGAAGAAAAGCAGGCCCAAACCATGATGCTGCCACCACCATGTTTGACAGTGGGGATGGTGTGTTGAGGGTGATGAGCTGTGTTGCTTTTACGCCAAACATAACGTTTTGCATTGTTGTCAAAAAGTTCAATTTTGGTTTTATCTGACCAGAGCACCTTCTTCCACATGTTTGGTGTGTCTCCCAGGTGGCTTGTGGCAAACTTTAAACAACACTTTTTATGGATATCTTTAAGAAATGGCTTTCTTCTTGCCACTCTTCCATAAAGGCCAGATTTGTGCAATATACGACTGATTGTTGTCCTATGGACAGAGTCTCCCACCTCAGCTGTAGATCTCTGCAGTTCATCCAGAGTGATCATGGGCCTCTTGGCTGCATCTCTGATCAGTCTTCTCTTTGTATGAGCTGAAAGTTTAGAGGGACGGCCAGGTCTTGGTAGATTTGCAGTGGTCTGATACTCCTTCCATTTCAATATTATCGCTTGCACAGTGCTCCTTGGGATGTTTAAAGTTTGGGAAATCTTTTTGTATCCAAATCCGGCTTTAAACTTCTTCACAACAGTATCTCGGACCTGCCTGGTGTGTTCCTTGTTCTTCATGATGCTCTCTGCGCTTTTAACGGACCTCTGAGACTATCACAGGTGCATTTATACGGAGACTTGATTACACACAGGTGGATTGTATTTATCATCATTAGTCATTTAGGTCAACATTGAATCATTCAGAGATCCTCACTGAACTTCTGGAGAGAGTTTGCTGCACTGAAAGTAAAGGGGCTGAATAATTTTGCACTCCCAATTTTTCAGTTTTTGATTTGTTAAAAAAGTTTGAAATATCCAATAAATGTCGTTCCACTTCATGATTGTGTCCCACTTGTTGTTGATTCTTCACAAAAAAATAAAGTTTTATATCTTTATGTTTGAAGCCTGAAATGTGGCAAAAGGTCGCAAAGTTCAAGGGGGCCGAATACTTTCGCAAGGCACTGTAAGAAGAACGGCGGGGTGTATGTTTCATGATTAACGATACAAGAACTCAAGTCAAGTCCTTTTGTTCACCTGACCAAGAATTCCTCACAATCAAATGCCGACCGTATTATCACCCAAGAGAACTCTCCCCAGTTATAGTCACAGCCGTGTATATACTCCCGCAAGGGGACACCAAGACGGCCATCAAAGAACTTCACAGGTCTATATGTAACTGGAAACCATACAGTTGAAGCCGGAAGGTTGCATACACCTTAGTCAAATACATTTATACTCAGTTTTTCACAATTACTGACATTTAATCATAGTAAAAATTCCCTGTTTTAGGTCAATTAGGATCACCACTTTATTTTAAGAATGTGAAATGTCAGAATAATAGTAGAGAGAATGATTTATTTCAGCTTTTATTTCTTTCATCACATTCCCAGTGGGTCAGAAGTTTACATACACTCAATTCATATTTGGTAGCACTGCCTTTACATTATTTAACTTGAGTCAAATGCTTTGGGTAGCCTTCCACAAGCTTACCACAGTAAGTTGTGTGAATTTCGGCCCATTCCTCCTGACAGAGCTGGTGCAACTGAGTCAGGTTTGTAGGTATCCTTGCTTGCACACACTTTTTCACTTCTGCCCACAAATTTTCTATAAGATTGAGGTAAGGGCTTTGTGATGCCACAACTTTAGAAGTATGCTTGGGGTCATTGTCCATTTGGAAGACACATTTACAACCATGCTTTAACTTCCTGACTGATGTCTTGAAATGTTGCTTCAATATATCCACATAATTTTCCTACCTCATGACGCCATCTATTTTGTGAAGTGCACCATATTTTCCTGAAGTCCCTCCTGCACCACTGCTACTCTACAGGAGGTTAGTCCCAACACTGCTACTTTAACTTTCACAATGCATACAAGGCCAACCCCCCCGCCCTCAGCGATGCATACAAGGCCCTCCCCCGCCCTTCTTTTGGCAAATCTGACCATTACTCCATCTTGTTGCTCCCCTCCTATATGCAGAAACTAAATCAGGAAACACCTGTGCTTAGGTATATCCAACACTGGTCTGACCAAATGGATTCCACACTTCAAGATTGCTTCGATCACGTGGACTGGGATATGTTCCAGGTAGCCTCAGACAATAACGTTGACGTATATGTATACTAAGTGAGCGAGTTTATAAGGAAGTGTATATGAGATGTTGTACCCACTATGACTATTAAAACCTTCCCTATCCAGAAACCATGGATTGATGGCAGCATTCGTGCAAATCTGAAAGCACGTACAAGCGCATTTAATCATGGCAAGGCGACTGGAAACATGACCGAATACAAACAGTGTAGTTATTCCCTCCGTAAGGCAATCAAACAAGCAAAGCATCAGTACAGAGACAAAGTGGAGTCGCAATTTAATAGCTCAAACACGAGACATATGTGGCAGGGTCTACAGACAATCACAGATTACAAAAAGAAAACCAGCCCTGTCGTGGACATTGACGTCTTACTCTCAGACGACAGCGCCACCGACATGGGACTGTGGGCTTTCCTTCTCCGTGGCCGACGTGAGTAAAACATTTAAACGCGTTAACCGTCGCATGGCTCCCGGCCCAGACGGCATCCTAGCCGCGTCCTCAGAGCATGTGCAGACCAGCTGGCTGGTGTGTTTACGGACATATTCAATCAATCCCTATCCCAGTCTGCTGTCCCCACATGCTTCAAGATGGCCACCATTGTTCATGTTCCCAAGAAACCTAAGTTATCATAACCGCCATCGATAAAAGACAGTACTGTGCAGCCATCTTCATTGACTCAGTCAATCACCGTATTCTTATCGGCAGACTCAGTAGCCTCGGTTTTTCTAATGACTGCCTTGCCTGGTTCACCAACTACTTTGCAGACAGAGTTCAGTGTATCAAATCGGAGGGCATGTTGTCCGGTCCTCTGGCAGTCTCTATGGGGTGCCACAGGGTTCAATTCTCGGGCCGACTCTTTTCTCTGCATATATCAATGATATTGCTCTTGCTGCGGGCGATTCCCTGATCCACCTCTACGCAGACGACACCATTCTGTATACTTCTGGCCCTTCCTTGGACACTGTGCTATCTAACCTCCAAACGAGCTTCAATGCCATTCAACACTCCTTCCGTGGCCTCCAACTGCTCTTAAACGCTAGTAAAACCAAATGCATGCTTTTCAACCGTTCGCTGCCTGCACCCGCACGCCCGACTAGCATTACCACCCTGGATGGTTCCGACCTAGAATATGTGGACATCTATAAGTACCTAGGTGTCTGGCTAGACTGTAAACTCTCCTTCCAGACTCATATCAAACATCTCCAATCTAAAATCAAATCTAGAGTCGGCTTTCTACTCCGCAACAAAGCCTCCTTCACTCACGCCGCCAAACTTACCCTAGTAAAACTGACTATCCTACCGATCCTTGACTTTGGCGATGTCATCTACAAAATAGCTTCCAATACTCTACTCAGCAAACTGGATGCAGTTTATCACAGTGCCATCCGTTTTGTTACTAAAGCACCTTATACCACCCACCACTGCGACCTGTATGCTCTAGTCGGCTGGCCCTCGCTACATATTCGTTGCCAGACCCACTGGCTCCAGGTCATCTACAAGTCCATGCTAGGTAAAGCTCTGCCTTATCTCAGTTCAGCCTCAGTTCACTGGTCACGATGGCAACACCCACCCGTAGCACAGGCTCCAGCAGGTGTATCTCACTGATCATCCCTAAAGCCAACACCTCATTTGGCCTTTCCTTCCAGTTCTCTGCTGCCTGTGACTGGAACGAATTGCAAAAATCGCTGAAGTTGGAGACTTTTATCTCCCTCACCAACTTCAAACATCTGCTATCTGAGCAGCTAACCGATCGCTGCAGCTGTACATAGTCCATCGGTAAATAGCCAAACCAATTTACCTACCTCATCCCCATACTGTTTATATTTATTTACTTTTCTGCTCTTTTGCACACGAGTATCTCTACCTGCACATGACCATCTGATCATTCATCACTCCAGTGTTAATCTGCAAAATTGTAATTATCCGCCTACCTCCTCATGCCTTTTGCACACAATGAATATAGACTCTTTTTTTCTTTCTACTGTGTTATTGACTTGTTTATTGTTTACTCCTTGTGTAACTCTGTGTTGTCTGTTCACACTGCTATGCTTTATCTTGGCCAGGTCGCAGTTGTAAATGAGAACTTGTTCTCAACTAGCCTACCTGGTTAAATAAAACCTCCACCCTACCTGTTATCCTAAACCCACTCCAATTTGCTTCCCGACCCAATAGGTCCACAGATGATGCAATCACCATCACACTGCACACTGCCCTATCCCACCTGGACAAGAGGAATACCTATGTAAGAATGCTGTTCATTGACTACAGCTCAGCATTCAACACCATAGTAACCACCAAACTTATCATTAAGCTTGGGACCCTGGGTCTCGACACTGCCCTATGAAACTGGGTCCTGGGCTTACTGACGGGCCGCCCCCAGATGGTGAAGGCAGGAAACAACATCTCCACTCCGCTGATCCTCAACACTGGGGCCCCACAAGGGTGCATTCTCAGCCCTCTCCTATACTCCCTGTTCACCCACAACTGCGTGGCCATGCACGCCTCCAAAGAGAGCACCCCCCTATCCACATCGACGGGACAGCATTGGAGATGGTGGAAGGTTTTAAGTTGCTTGGTGTACATATCATCGACAAACTGAAATGGTCCTTGCACACAGACAGTGTGGTGAAGAAGGCACAACAGCACATCTTCACCCTCAGGAGGTTGAAAGAATTTGGCTTGTCACCGAAAACCCTCACTAACTTTTACAGGTGCACAATTGAGAGCATCCTGTCAGGCTGTATCACCCCCTGGTACAGCAACTGCACCACCCAGAACCGCAGGGCTCTACCAAGGGTGGTACGGTCTGCACAACGCATCACGCGATTTGCGTGAAGAAGAGGCAGAGAAAAAGGGGCAAAAGGGCGGTCTAATAAACTAAACCAGACGTCCCTCCATTCTGCTAGCAAAATTGACGAGTTACGCGGAAGATTAACCTACCAACAGGACATTAATAACTGTAACATCTTATGCTTCACGGAGTCGTGGCTGAACGATGACACAATCAACATACAGCTGGCTGGTTACATGCTATACCGGGTGGATAGAACAGCGGCTTCTGGCAAGACAAGGGGCGGTTATTTGTAAATAACAGCTGGTGCACGATATCGAAAGAAGTCTCGAGCTATTGCTCGCCTAAGGTAGAGTATCTCATGATAAGCTGTAGACTACATGATCTACCTAGAGAGTTTTCATCTGTATTTTTCGGAGCTGTTTACATACCACCACAGTCAAAGGCTGGCACTAAGATAGCATTGAATGAGCTGTATTCTGCCGTAAGCAAACAAGAAAATGCTCACCCAGGGGACTTTCATGCAGGGAAATTTAAATCTGTTTGACCAAATTTCTATCAGCATGTTAAATGTGCAACCTGAGGAAAAAACCTCTGGACCACATATATTCCACACACAGAGACGCATACACAGCTCCTCCTCACCCTCTATTTGGCAAATCTGACCATAATTCTATCCTCCTGATTCCTGCTTACAAGCAAAATTTAAAGCAGGAAGCAACAGTGACTAGATTAATACAAAAGTGCTCAGATGAAGCAGATGCTAAGCACAGGACTGTTTTGCTAGCACAGACTGGAATATGTTCCAGGATTCCTCCGATGGTATTGAGGAGTACACAACATCAGTCATTGGCTTCATCAATAAGTGCATCGATGACGTCGTCCCCACAGTGACCGTATGTACATACCACAACCAGAAGCCATGGATTACAGGCAGCATCCACACTGAGCTAAAGGCAGATGCTGCCGCTTTCAAGGAGTGGGACTCTAACCCGGAAGTTTATAAGAAATCCTGCTATGCCCTCCAACGAACGATCAAACAGGCAAAGTGTCAATACAGGACTAAGATCGAATCATACTACACCGGCTCTGACGCTTATCAGATGTAGCAGGGCTTGCAAACCATTACAGACTACATAGAGCAGCACAGCCAAGAGCTGCCCAGTGATACGAGCCTACCAGATGAGATAAACTACTTCTATGCTTGCTTTGAGGCAAATAACACTGAAACATGCATGAGAGCTCCAGCTGCTCCGGATGACTGTGTGATCACGCTCTCCGTAGCCGATGTGAGTAAGACCTTTAACTTGTTATGGCTGGGGGCAGTATTGAGTAGCTTGGATGAGTAGCTTGAATGAGTAGCTTGTTTCATACTTCTATTGTGAAGTGGGGGAGAATGAGAGAGGTTTGAGTCAGAGGTCTGCCAGAGAGGCATGAGCTAGTCACGCGCGTTCACGTGAGAGTTAGCTTGAGTTCCATTACATTTCTGAAGACAAAGGAATTCTCTGGTTGGAACATTATTGAAGATTTATGATAAAAACACCCTAAAGATTGATTCGATACATTGTTTGACATGTTTCTACGAACTGTAATATAACTTTTTTGACTTTTCGTCTGAACTAAGCGATCGCGCATTGAGCATTTGGATTACTGGGCTAAACACGCGAACAAAAAGGAGGTATTTGGACATAAATTATGGATTTTATCGAACAAATCAAACATTTTTTGTGGAACTGTGATTCCTGGGAGTGCATTCTGATGAAGATCATCAAAGGTAAGTGAATATTTATAATGTTATTTCTGACTTCTGTTGACTCCACAACATGGCGGATATCTGTATGGCTTGATTTGTTGTCTGAGCGCTGTACTCAGATTACTGCATGGTGTGCTTTTTCGGTAAAGCTTTTTTGAAATTTGACACAGCGGTTGCATTAAGGAGAAGTGTATCTATAATTCCATGCATAATAGTTGTATCTTTTATCAATGTTTATTATGAGTGTTTCTGTAAATTGATGTGGCTCTCCTCAAAATCACCGGAACTACTAAACATAACGCGGCAATGTAAACTCAGATTTTTGTATATAAATATGAACTTTATCGAACAAAACATACATGTATTGTGTAACATGAAGTCCTGTGAGTGTCATCTGTTGAAGATCATTAAAGGTTAGTGATTCATTTTATCTCTATTTGTGCTTTTTGTGACTTTTTTTTGTCTTTTTGTTTTTCTGTGACTAGGTGCAGACCTAACATAATCGTTTGGTATGATTTTGTCGTAAAGCCTTTTTGAAATCGGAAACTGTGGTGGGATTTACAACAAGTTTATCTTTAAAATGGTGTAAAATAGTTCTATGTTTGAGGAATTTTAATTATGAGATTTCTGTTGTTTTGAATTTGGCGCCCTGCACTTTCACTGGCTGTTGTCATAAAGATCCCGTTAGTGGGATTCAAGCCATAAGAAGTTTTAAACAGGTCAACATTCACAAGGTAGTAGGGCCAGACGGATTACCAGGACATGTACTGCGAGCATGCTTTGACCAACTGGCAAGTGTTTTCACTGACATTTTCAACCTCTCCCTTTCCGAGTCTGTATTACCAACATGTTTTAAGCAGACCACCATAGTGCCTGTGCCCAAGAACTCTAAGGTAACCTGCCTAAATGACTACCGACCTGTCGCACTCAACACCATTATCCCAGAAACCCTAGACCCACTCCAATTTGCATACCACCCCAACAGGTCCACAGATGATGCAATCTCTATTGCACGCCACTCTGCCCTTTACCACCTGGACAAAAGGAACACCTATGTGAGAATGCTATTCATTGATTACAGCTCAGCGTTCGACACCATAGTGCCCTCAAAGCTCATCAAGAAGTTAAGGACCCTGGGTCTAAACACCATCCTCTGCACCTGGATCCTAGACTTCCTGATGGGCCGCACCCAGGTGGTAAGGGTAGGTAACAACACATCCGCCACACTAATCCTCAACACAGGGGCCCCTCAGGGGTGCGTGCTCAGTCCCCTCCTGTACTTCCTGTTCACTCGTGACTGCACGGCCAGGCACGACTCCAACACCATCATTCATTTTGCCAATGACACAACAGTGGTAGGCCTGATCACCGACAACGGTGAGACAGACTATAGGGAGGAGGTCAGAGACCTAGCCATCTGGTGCCAGGACAACAATCTCTCCCTCAACATGATCAAGACAAAGGAGATGATTGTGGACTACAGGAAAAAGAGGACCGAGCACACCCCCATTCTCATCAACGGGGCTGCAGTGGAGCCGGTTGAGAGCTTCAAGTTCATTGGTGTCCGCATCGCCAACAAATTAACATGGTCCAAGCACACCAAGACAGTTGTGAGGAGGGCACAACAAAACCTATTCCCCCTTAGGAGACTGAAAAGATTTGGCATGGGTCCTCTGATCCTGAAAAGGTTCTACAGCTGCACCATCGAGAGCATCCTGACTGTTTGTATCACTGCCTGGTATGGAAACTGCTCAGCCTTCGACCGCAAGGCCCTACAGAGGGTAGTACGTACAGCCCAGTACACCACTGGGGCCAAGCTTCCTGCCATCCAGGACCTCTATACCAGGCGGTGTCAGAGGAAGGCCCTAAAAATTGTCAAAGACTCCAGCCACTCTAGTCATAGACTGTTCTCTATGCTAATGCACGTCAAGCGGTACTGGAGCGCCAAGTCTAGCCCCAAGCCATAAGCCTCCTGAACAAAAAATCAAATGGCTACCCAGACTATTTGCATTGCTCCCACCCCTTCTTTACACCTCTGCTACTCTTTGTTGATGTCATCTATGCATAGTAACGTCAATAACTTTACCTACATGTACATACTACCTCAACTAACCGGTGACCCCGCACATTGACTCTGAACCGATACCACCCTGTACATAGTCTTGTTTATGTGTTTTTACTGCTGCTCTTTAATTACTTGTTACTTTTATCTCTTATTCTTGTCCGTATTTTTTTAAACTGCAGTGTTGGTTGGGGGCTCGTAAGTAAGCATTTCACTGTAAGGTCTGTTGTAAGGTCTTGTTGTATTTGGCGCATGTGACTAATAGAATTTGATTTGATTTGAAACTACCTGCCCTCCAGGACACCTACAACACCCGATGTCACAGGAAGGAAAAAAAGATAATCAAGGATAATAACCACCCGAGCCACTACCTGTTCATCTCAAATCCATCCAGAAGGCAAGGTCAGTACAAGCGTGTCAGAGCTGGGAGAGAGAGATTGAAAAACAGCTTCTATTTCAAAGCCATCAGATTGTTAAACAGGCCCCACTAGCACAGAGAGGGGGCTGCCTACCTACAGACTTTAATAAATGGAACACAAGTCACTTTAATAATGCCACTTTAAGAATGTTTACATACAGTTGAAGTCGGAAGTTTACATACACACAGGCTGGAGTCATTAAAACTCGTTTTTCAACCACTCCACAAATTTTTTGTTAACAAACTTTTGGCAAGTTGGTTAGGACTTCTATCTACTAAGAAATGTTTCCAACAATTGTTTACAGACAGATTATTTCACTGATAATTCACTGTATCATAATTCCAGTGGGTCAGAAGTTTACATACACAAAGTTGACTGTGCCTTTAAACAGCTTGGAAAATTCCAGAAAATGTAATGGCTTTAGAAGCTCCTGATAGGCTAATTGACCTAATTTGAGTCAATTGGAGGTGTACCTGTGGATGTATTTCAAGGCCTACCTTTAAACTCAGTGCCAAACTCAGTGCCTCTTAGCTTGACATCATGGGAAAATCAAAACAAATCAGCCAAGACCTCCACATTTTTTTCTAAACGCCTGAAGGTGCCACGTTCATCTGTAGAAACAATAGTACGCAAGTATAAACATCATGGAACCAGGCAGCCATCATACCGCTCAGGAATGAGACGCGTTCTGTCTTCTAGAGATGAACGTACGTCGGTGCGAAAAGTGCAAATCAATCCCAGAACAACAGCAAAGAACCTTGTAAAGATGCTAGAGGAAACAGGTACAAAAGTATCTATATTCACAGTAAAACGAGGCCTAAATCGACATAACCTGAAAGGCCGCTCAGCAAGGAAGAAGCCACTGCTCCAAAACCGCCCCAAAAAATCCAGACGTCGGTTTCCATCTGCACATGGGGACAAAGATCGTACTTTTTTGGAGAAATGTCTTCTGGTCTGATGAAACAAAAATAGAAGTGTTTGGCAGTAATGACCATCGTTATGTTTGGAGAAAAAAGGTCTTGCAAGTTGAAGAACACCATCCCAACCGTGAAGCACAGGGGTGGCAGCATCATGTTGTGGGGGTGCTTTGCTGCAGGAGGGACTGGTGCTTTTCACAAAATAGATGGCATCATGAGGCAGGGAAATTACGTGGATATATTGAAGCAGCATCTCAAGACATCAGTCAGGGAGTTCAAGCTTGGTCGCAAATGGGTCTTCCAAATGGACAATGACCCCAAGCATACTTCCAAAGTTGTGGCAAAATGGCTTAAGGACAACAAAGTCAAGGTATTGGAGTGGCCATCACAAAGCACTGACCTCAATCCTATAGAAAATGTGTGGGCAGAACTGAAAAAGCGTGGGCGGGCAAGGAGGCCTACAAACCTGATTCATTTACACCAGCTCAGTCAGGAGGAAACAATTCAATCAACTTATTGTGGGAAGCTTGTGGAAGGCTACCTGAAACATTTGACTCAAGTTAAGTAATTTAAAGGCAATGCTACCAAATACTAATTGAGTGTATGTAAACTTCTGACCCACTGGGAATGTGATGAAATAAATAAAAGCTGAAATAAATCATTCCCTCTACTATTATTCTGACATTTCACATTCTAAAAAATAAAGTGGTGATCCTAACTGACCTAAGACAGGGAATTTATTCTAGGATTAAATGTCAGTAATTGTGAAAAACTGAGTTTAAATGTATTTGGCTAGGGTGTATGTAAACTTCCGACTTCAACTGTATCTCGCATTACTCATCTATTGCATCTTAGCCACTCTGTCACTGCTCATCAATTTATTTTCTACTTATATATTCTCATCCCATTCCTTTACTAGATTGTGTATTCGGTTTTGTTGTAGAATTTGTTAGATATTAGGTTTTGTTGTGGAATTGTTAGATATTACCTGTTAGATACTGCTGCACTGTCGGATCTAAACTCTGCACAAAAAGAAATGTCCCTTTTTCAGGGCCCTGTCTTTCAAAGATAATTTGTAAAAATCCAAATAACTGCACAGATCTTCATTGTAAAGGGTTTAAATACTATTTCCCATACTTGTTCAATGAACCATAAGCAATTAATGAACATGCACCCGTGGAACGGTCGTTAAGACAGTAACAGCTTACAGACGGTATGCAATGAAGGTCACAGTTATAAAAACTTAGGACACTAGGCCTTTCTACTGACTTTGAAAAACACCAAAAGAAAGATGCCCAGGGTCCCTGCTCATCTGTGTGAACGTGCCTTAGACATGCTGCAAGGAGGCATGAGGACTGCAGATGTGGCCAGGGCAGTCAATGTCCGGACTGTGAGACACCTAAGACAGCGCTACAGGGAGACAGGACGGACAGCTGATCATCCTCGTGGCAGACCAAGTGTAATAACACCTACACAGGATCGGTACATCCGAACATCACACCTCCTGGATAGGTACAGGATGGCAACAACAACAGCCCGAGTTACACCAGGAACGCACAGTCCCTCCATCAGTGCTGAGACTGTCCACAATAGGCTGAGAGAGGCTGGACTGAGGGTTTGTAGGCCTGTTGTAAGGCAGGTCCTCACCAGACTTCACCGGCAACAACGTCGCCTATGGGCACAAATCCACCGTTGCTGGACCAGACAGGACTGGCAAAAGGTGCTCTTCACTGACGAGTGGCGGATTTGTCTCACTAGGGGTGATGGTTGGATTTGCGTTTATCGTTGGAGGAATGAGCATTACACCGAGGCCTGTACTATGGAGCGGGATCGATTTGGAGGTGGACTTCACCGGCAACAAAGTCGCCTATGGGCACAAATCCACCGTTGCTGGACCAGACAGGACTGGCAAAAAGTGCTCTTCACTGACGAGTGGCGGTTTTGTCTCACTAGGGGTGATGGTTGGATTTGCGTTTATCGTCGGAGGAGTGAGCATTACACCGAGGCCTGTACTATGGAGCGGGATCGATTTGGAGGTGTACCAATCCTGTGTAGGTGTTATTACACTTGGTCTGCCACTGCGAGGATGATCAGCTGCCCGTCATGGTCTGGGGCGGTGTGTCACAGCATCATTGTACTGAGCTTGTTGTCATTGCAGGCAATCTCATCGCTGTGCGTTACAGGTAAGACATCCTCCTCCCTCATGTAGTACCCTTCCTGCATGCTCATCCTGACATGACCCTCCAGCATGACAATGCCACCAGCCATACTGCTCGTTCTGTGTGTGATTTCCTGCAAGACAGGAATGTCAGTGTTCTGCCATGGCCAGCGAAGAGCAGTATCTCAATCCCATTGAGCACGTCTGGGACCTTTTGGATTGGCGGGTGAGGGTTAGGGCCATTCCCCCCAGAAATGTCCGGAAACTTGCAGGTGCCTTGGTGGAAGAGGGGGGTAACATCTCACAGCAAGAACTGGCAAGTCTGGTGCAGTCCATGAGGAGGAGATGCACTGCAGAACTTAATGCAGCTGGTGTCCACACCAGATACTGATTGTTACCTTTGATTTTTACCCCCTCTTTGTTCAGGGACACATTATTCCATTTCTGTTAGTCACATGTCTGTGGAACTTGTTCAGTTTATGTCTCAGTTGTTGAATCTTATGTCCATACAAATATTTACACATGTTAATGTTTGCTGAAAATAAACGCAGTTGACAGTGAGAGGACCTTTCTTTTTTTGCTGAGTTTAGAAGCATAAGAATTTTGCTACACTCGCAATAACACCTGCTAAGCATTTGTATGTGACCAATAACATTTGATTTGATTTGAAACAATGAAGAATTACATACTACCACTTTATGCCATCTGCTTAACAGTGCTGAAATTTGAAAACAACTGACATACTCACAAAAAAAACTCTCTTTTTATGACGTCAGTATATCAGATCCTTTATATGCAAATCTAAAGTGCTTATACTATGCTCATGCTCATCAAAGTCCGCTCCATGTTTTCTTTAGAACACTGGCTGACACATGACTCTTGGACAGAATATACCCCAGTTTGAGGTTTGTTTGTCAACATTTTCCACCGTGGAACCTCAAAGTCAATCCCCGAGTTATGAAAGAATTTAGGAACAAGCTTTTAAATACTGATTTGATGTTTTGGCATCGTGACCAGCTTCTAAACAACTCCTTCCTTCTGGTCAAGCTGCTAGGAAATCTGACATGTACGTTTTTCCTTCCTGTTGTACCTACAGTACCCAACTAATTAATTAAGGGGTTGGTAGTTGTAAATTGATACAAAAAGCATACCACTATTTCCATTAATTTGTTAATCTGACCACTTACAGCTACTGTTGATACAGGCATGTTAGTTTGGATTACAAACTGGGTGGTTCGAGCCCTAAATGCTGATTGGCTGAAAGCCGTGGTATACCATGGGTATGACAAAACATTTATTTTTTACTAATCTAGTTATGTTGGTAACCAGTTTATAGTAGCAATAAGGCACCTCGGATGTTTGTGATATATTTCAATATACCATGGCTAAGGGCTGTATCCAGGCACTCCGCGTTGCATAGTGGATAAGAACAGCCATTAGCTGTGGTATATTGGTCATATACCACACTCCCTCGGGCCTTATTGCTTAAGTATAGACCTACAGTGCATAACATGTGCTGTGTAAAGCTGTGATATTGTGATATAAATAGGTGCAAACATAGAAAGAGACAATTCAACATGGTAAAGAGAAATATATTTATTTGATTCATGTTTAAACGATAGATTAGTATTTAAAAAGAAGAGCATATATGATTAAAAAAAGAATTTGTTCATCCATTTTTTTTTGTCTTTTTGGTTTCTTTAAATATTACATAAAATAAATAATTTATTTTAAAGCAGTCAGGTAAAGGAAAAGAGATATCCAATACAGTGAACTTGCATGTTAATAATGTTTGTAAGGGTTGTTTATGCTATGGTGCTTGCATGACTAAATTCTCTGCATTTGACTCACTCCATGGCCCAGCTTCTCTTTCATCACATCTTAGTCACCCAAGTGCTTCCAGTAATGTGTCTGTCTGTTTGTACATCTAGCCCTTCACTGGGTCACAAAGCTTGAGTGTCAATTTCAGTTTCTCGTATCAGTTACTACAGAATAAATAACTGCATCGATAGATCATCACAACGACAAATACACACGATACACTCTGCCCTTTGACCCTGTCTTCAGTGACGCTGTTGGAATCAGTGTCTCTTTTTTGTCCTCTTATTCAGTATTGAGATTTGTCTCCAACAGTTCATTAATTGAAAATTATTTGGCACAGAAAACATGTAATATTTTCTCTTGTGCCGACTCATAACTTTAAAAAAAAATATGTGGCATCATCAGTCAGACTTCATGATAATGAGTTCAAACGTTGACTCCATATGACTCCATTATGTCTTTGAAGGTTTCCGGTCTTTCTCCTCAGTGCAGTGAAACATTCACAGGGGAAGGAACTGTCCAATGAGTTGGCTACACCACTATGGGCAGGAAGTGGGTGGCAGTGTTTTTCCTTCGTGTTTTCTTGCCCCTCATGGGCTTGCCGTTGGCGCTCAGCCCCACGAACATGGCCTTCTTCTTGTTCCGCCACTCTGCTGAGGCATAGGTGTTGTACCTGTTCTCCTCAATCCGCTCGGTCAACCGACAGTCAACACCAAAGTCCCTCTGGAGAACAAACAATAAAAACAAATTGTAAGTGAGTGATTCAACAACTTTGGCAGCACAGGCAATGGAACTGGGGTCACATTTGCATAATTTATAAAATGAAGCAGAAGTTCCCATCCAGATATATCCACGTTGTTTGGCTCCAATAAGGCAAGCTAAACAACAGTGTAAATGCAGACTTGCAGAGTCATGACAGCAGTGGGTTCCATCAGGCTTCTAACAGACTGCTCTTGTCATTCAGTGTTCTGACTAACTAGACACGAAAATGAATACAGTTGTGATCCGGTAAAGAATGTTCCTTTCCCAAAATGCTCTTTGGCCACAGCTAATTAGTTCCAGAAGTAAAGTGAATGTTCCCAAAGCATATAAGAATATTTTTTTTGCCTAGTGTTTAACTCACGTCGGCTACCTCTTTCTCATGGAAACGTGTGTGAAAATGTTCTCCCACCAAATGGCATTTATGAACTTAGAACGAGCTTATCAGAATGTAATGCTTGTTTAATGAGGGACAGACAAGCCACCAAAGCTTTACTGAATGAATGACAGTACTTTAGTGTGACACAGTAGAATATATTGGGAATTATTTTCCTAGCTAGAATTCTTTTTGTGTCTCATTTAATCTGATTTCACTATTGAGAGAGCCGTAGTAACAGCCTTTCACCGTTATGTTTCAGATAAGCCCTTGAGGGATTTTAGTAGAATGGAGAGGCTGTTGCATTGTGTTTCTCTGGTCTGAATAAAGCGGAGCACAAACATGGTGTGGTATATGGGAGGATCTGTGTGTTTGGGAGAGAGGGGTGATAGGGGCGCCTCGCCTTACTTTCTTCTAGACGACATCTCTTTTGGCCCGGCCGACTTGTGCTTGGGGATTATTTATGGGCGGTGGAGTTGAACTGTCCTTTAAAACAACCCTAGGCTTCTCTAAGGGCCTGAAGACAGGGGAGAGAAGAGCTCTCACACAACATCAAAGGAGACTTGATTTCAGCAGTAGAGTGGCAGTGTGAAAACACTAGCTGGCATCTAACTAGTGAGTGTTCTGAACACTGAATCAGTCTAATGGGAAGTTTGTATAGTCAACCAAATAATTAGCTCCAGTTTTTGTTAGGGATATTGTTATTCTGTGTGTGAATTTCATGACAGGCTAAACTTACCGCGCCGTACAGCTCTCCTTTCTTGCTGATTGCCAGGTAAAAGTTACTGCTGAGCCCCTTGATGGCCACGATCCCAACATCCACTGACTTGATCTCCAGCACACCTGACAGACACACAGAGACATTCTAAGTTAGTTATTCCAGGCCAATAAACTGACGTGATAGAAGTCATTGAGTCATTGAAATGCTTGAAAAAGCTAGCAGTGTCTCTGTTTTGACTGCATAGAGTTGTTAGGCTCCCATGTTTATTTTCTGTTGTCGCATGCTGGCAGGCCAGTTAATGTATACTGTAGATGTAGTATCTTTATTTGATCACTATTTTGTTGCAGAAAATGTTCCTGCAAAGCATGAAATGCAAACTTGTAGTGTATTTAAGTTTTTAAAAGGCTTCTAAAGTTTGTGATTCCACCTGATTCCACTTAGAAATTTCAGACTAGATTTGCCCAACCTCAACCCCAACAAAAATATCCATGAATTATAATTAACATAATAATTCACATTTCCTGTTGCTGCAGGATTGTTTTCCTCCTGTAGCAAACTGGCTCGACTTAAGATTGGGCTCCCGAGTGGCACAGCGGTCTAAGGCACTGCATCTCAGTGCAAGAGGCGTCACTACAGTCCCTGGTTTGAATCTAGCTGCATCACATCTGGCCTTGATTGGGAGTCCCATAGGGTGGCGAAACAATGGCCCAGCGTCGTCCGGGGTAGGCCGTCATTGTAAATAAGAATTTATTCTTAACTGATTTGCCTAGTTAAATAAAGGTTAAATACAGATCCTACATCTGTAATCGGATACAGTACGTTGTTGTCCATGATGTTGTAAGTTACTGAAGGTAGTTCTTTCCAGTATGTTTACTGAACCTATTGAGTCATCTACACTACAGAATCCCATCTAAGCCACACCGGGGGTCGACTAACACTGTTATCGCTGCCTGTTATCCCTACCCATGTTTTAAATAATCACTGTCATCTTTGCTTGATCCCTCTCAGAAAACCACAGACCACCTAATTGGCTGCCTGGCTGTGTGTCTCTGTGCCAGTCATGGAAAACAGACAGGCTGAGCCTGAGCCGACATTTCATACCTATGCTAACGGGCCATAAATCCTGAGTGGAAGGTGTTGGCCAGGGCTAAGCCTTGGAAAAAAATTAGCCACTTTTGTTTGTTTTCGGAGCGGAGCGGCACGTTGGGGAAAGCTGAAATGTAAGTATCAGTTTGCAGTCTAAATGTTTCTTGAACCAATTACTGATTAAAGCTGTGGTAACCAGTCTCCTTTTCCCCACGTCTTCATCCTGAAATCAGTTGCATAAACCCATAAAGCTATCATGGGTTAGAGGGGATTAGCTCAGAACCAATTTTGGTGGAAATGGGTCTTCGTATCAAGCAAGGAGGCAGGGCCTTGGTGGCTGGTCTGGCCCAGTGTGGAACCTCCTAGCCTGGGTCAGGTGAGAGGAGATATTGTCTCATAAGGTGGCCTTTGACATGCTCGTCAGGGTAGTTAATGGGACCAGTTGGTACTGATTCACCTTCACTCTTCCTCCCCTGTAACATCTTTCATTTGAGCCATCCCTCTTCTCACTCCTTGGACACACATTTCTAACATCCTGCCGTTCTGGGGTGATTTAATGGGCGGCCTGAGACATGGTGGGACCCACTTTTAGGGGGTGAGGGCTCTGGGAGTGTGGTGCCTGGAAAACAACCTCTCACTCAATGTCAAGAAAACAAAGGAGATGATCATGGACTTCATGAAACAGCAGAGTGCACCTTCCTATCTACATTGATGGGACCATAGTGAAGGTGGAAAGCTTCAAGTTCCTTGGCGTACACATCACCGATAAACTGAAATGGACCACCCACGCTGACAGTGTGATGAAGAAGGCGCAAAACAGAGCCTCTTCAACCTCAGGAGGCTAAAGAAATTTGGCTTGTCACCTAAAACCCTCACAAACCTTTACAGATGCACAATTGAAAGCATCCTGTCGGCCTGTATCACCATCTGGTACGGCAACTGCACCACCCGCAACCACAAGGCTCTCCAGAAGGTGGTGCGGTCTGCCCAACACATTAACGGGGGCAAACCACCCGACCTCCAGGACACCTACTTTACAGCACAGGAAGGAAATCAACCACCCGAGCCACTGCCTGTTCACCCCTCTATCATCCAGAAGGTGAGGTCAGTACAGGAGTATCAATGCTGGTACCGAGAGACTGAAAAGCAGCTTCTATCTCAAGGCCATCAGACTGTTAAACAGCCATCACTAACACATTAGAGGCTGCTGCCTGTAGGCATCTCATATGTATATACTGCATTCTATACTATTTTACGGTATCTTCGTCACTTTATGAAGTTTATATATGGGCTGATGGCAGCCCATTACTCATCTCATATGTATATACTGTATTCTATATTATTCTACGGTATCTTAGTCACTTAATGTTTACATATCTGGCATTACTCATCTCATATGTATATACTGTTTTGTATAATATCCTACTGTATCTCATTCACTTAATAATGTTTACATATATTCCATTACTCATCTCATATGTATATACTGTATTCTATGGTATTCTACTGTATCTTAGTCCGTTCTGCTCTGACATCGCTCGTCCAGTCTTGGCCAAAAGAGGCCAAAAGTACAGTAGTGGCCAAAGGTTTTGATAGTGACACAAATATTCATTTTCACAAGGTTTGCTGCTTCAGTGTCTTTAGATATTTTGTCAGATGTTACTATGGAATACTGAAGTATAATTACAAGCATTTCATAAGTGTCAAAGGCTTTTATTGACAAATACATGAAGTTGATCCAAAGAGTCAATATTTGCAGTGTTGACCCTTCTTTTTCAAGACCTCTGCAATCTGACCCTGGCATGCTGTCAATTAACTTCTGGGCCACATCCTGGCTGATGGCAGCCCATTCTTGCATAATCAATGCTTGGAGTTTGTCAGAATTTGTGGGTTTTTGTTTGTCCACCCGCCTCTTGAGGATTGACCACAAGTTTTCAATGGGATTAAGGTCTGGGGAGTTTCCTGGCCATGGACCCAAAATATAGATGTTTTGTTCCCCGAGCCACTTAGTTATCACTTTTGCCTTATGGCAAGGTGCTCCATCATGCTGGAAAAGGCATTGTTCAACACCAAACTGTTCCTGGAAGGTTGGAAGAAGTTGCTCTCTGAGGATGTGTTGGTACCATTCTTTATTCATGGCTGTGTTCTTAGGAAAGATAGTGAGTGAGTCCACTCCCTTGGCTGAGAAGCAACCCCACACATGAATGGTCTAAGGATGCTTTACTGTTGGCATGACACAGGGCTGATGTTAGCGCTCACCTTGTCTTTTCCGGACAAGCTTTTTTCCGGATGCCCCAAACAATCAGAAAGGGGATTCATCAGAGAATCCCTGTACCTTTTGCAGAATTCTGTCCCTGACGTTTTTCCTGGAGAGAAGTGTCTTCTTTGCTGCCCTTCTTGTCACCAGGCCATCCTCCAAAAGTCTTCGCCTCACTGTGAATGCAGATGCACTCACACCTGCCTGCTGCCATTCCTGAGCAAGCTCTGTACTGGTGGTGCCCCGATCCCGCAGCTGAATCAACTTTAGGGGAAGATCCTGGCACTTGCTGGACTTTCTTGGGTGACCTGAAGCCTTCTTCACAACAATTGAACCACTCTCCTTGAAGTTCTAGATCCTATAAATGGTTGATTTAGGTGCAATCTTACTGGAAGCAATATCCTTGCCTGTGATGCCCTTTTTGTGTAAATTAATGATGACGGCACGTGTTTCCGTGCAGGTAACCATGGTTGACAGAGGAAGAACAATGATTCCAAGCACCACCCTCCTTTTGAAGCTTCCAGTCTGTTATTTGAACTCAATCAGCATGACAGAGTAATCTCCAGCCTTGTCCTCGTCAACACTCACACCTGTGTTAACGAGAGAATCACTGACATGATGTCAGCTGGTCCTTTTGTGGCAGAGCTGAAATGCAGTGGACATGTTTTTTGGGGATTCAGTTCATTTGCATGGCAAAGGAGGACTTTGCAATTAATTGCAATTCATCTGATCACTCTTCATAACATTCTGGAGTATATGCAAATTGTCATCATACAAACTGAGGCAGCAGACTTTGTGAAAATGTTTATTTGCGTCATTCTCAAAACTTTTGGCCACAACTGTATATAGTCTTAATTCATTCCTACTTATATTTGTGTGTATTGGGTATTTGTTGTGTAATTTGTTATATATTACTTGTTAGATATTACTGCACTGTCGGAGCTAGCAACACAAGCATTTCGCTACACCCATAATAACATCTGCTAATTACGTGTATGTGACCAATACAATTTGATTTGATTTGCTTTGAGGAGGGCTGTTGCAGGGTTCTTTGATCAGTGGTATCTTCCTCTTTGGACTATGTGTTCTGTCCCTGTACTGTACTGGGTTATATGTTATGGTTAACAGTTTTTAGGAAGAGTATCTCACTTGGGGACTCTAGTCTACCCCTGCCAGGGACTTCCGTGTAAACTAACTTCACCTTTGAACCAATACAGTCTCCAGCTGTTGATTCTACTCAAAGGTCATGACTTCTAGTCAGACTCCCATCCCCTAGTTTTCCTTCTACAGTAAAATACAAAAACTTCCAAAGGAGGAGTGTGAAAACATACAGATGTAGGATCTTAATTTGGTCACACTGTTGCAGGAGAACTTTCCTGCAATGCAGGAAATGTTAAACTTGTGGTGTATTTGAAGTTTTAAAAGTCTCCTGAAGTTTGTGATTTCCACTTTGACATTTCAGACTTGATTTTCACTTATGTTGCTGCAGGATTATTTTCCTGCTGTAGGGAACTGGCTCAAATTAAGATCCTGCATATGTATAGACATATTTCAAAAGGCCGAGAGGTTTCATCTGCACCTGTGAACCGGCAAAACAAGCAGTGTGGCCACCATTCAACAGACAGATTAGACAGGCTTCTCTATACATGGCGGGCGTGAGAGAGCCCCTTCCATATGGGCTCTGGTTGCACACAGCTATTGAGTGGTGTTAAGGCTATCGGCCTGCTATCTGCTCCTCTGCCTTCCTCAGCTTCATGAACAGGGGATGGGAAGGAGGGATAATTGGATGACAGTCTATGTCTGTTCCTCTTCCTTCTGCCCTCTGTTCCTGCCTCCTCAATCTGTTATCTTTTTATGTTTGGGGGGTTGTTTTTTTCTCCCTGTTGTTGGCACGTTGACCAAAACTGACATTTTTGTTTTGTGAGGGTGGACTTTTAAGTTTTGTGACCAATATTGATAGTGTAATAACCATAGTTTTCTTAATGAACAAGAAAATAAGGTGCTGACATTCTGCAATCAACATTTTTCTGAAACTACTAAGAAAAACACCTGTGTATATAGCAGGACTGTGTTAGTTTTATATTGCAGATTCAGTAAAACCAGGCTCCAAGGTCCTGTAACAGTCGACTGCGTTCTTCATTGCTAATGAAGGGTTAGTTCCAGAGATGGAAAAGACTTTAACAGAGTCCAAAATCAGTTTTCCACCTCATTTCACTGTATGAAACTGTATTTATGCTACCTAGATTTGTGGTCCAATGTTTGCTTGCCTCAATAAAGGAATTTACCACTGCACACAAGAAGGGGGAGTGTGTGTATGATGTATCAGGATATTGTATGAGCTCAGGTAAAACATTTCTGAAATATCTTGGTTTGGATAAGGTAAGTTGTGACTTCTATCTCTTTCAACCTCAATTGATTGATGTGTTCACAGTATTTGAGTAATGTGTGTGTCTGGGGTTTCTCCTACAGTACCATTAGCAGAGGCCAGGTCTGCTAATTACAGGGTTACTGAAGAGCAGACAGCTGGTGCTCAGTTCAGTTCTGTTCACTGACTGTCCATTGGGTGGTCGAGTCATCTGCCTGGTGTGACTCCCATTGGCAGCAGCCTTGCCTTATACCCTAGGCTTTGTAGGTGGCCTCTCTCCTCCCGTCCCTGCCCACGGACCTTCTATCTCCACAGAGGGACGTGGTTTCTTGGCATGGTGACAGAACTCACATTAACACATCTTGTCATAATTACCTCAACATTTGTAGCTTCATCCAGATGACTTTACTGCTAAGCCTCCCCATTTCTATCCCTAGACTCTACTACAGCACATACACTGCATGCCCTATTCTGAGAGAAACCTTACATTTTCTCATCAACACCAGACACCAATTCTATACTAAAGTTCAAGCAGCTTAGATGCCACAAGACCACCAATGTTGTCACCCCAGACTGTGTGCATAGTTGTCCTGGGAACTCCAACTTGTTGCCCCCATGACAGGCATGTCTTTCCAATTAACCTTCCAGATCCTGGGGTGTAGAGACAGCTCAGGCCCTATTAAAGAGGCACCGTTTGGGGTTGGGGTTTGGGATTGGGGGTTGGGGTTTGGGGTTGGTTCTGAAACTTGTTGGCGAAGCATATTATCAGTGGGCTGGTTCACGACTCTACAGGAGTAGGTAGGAGGGGCTAGGGCTGGGCTGGGCTAGTGGTAGGAGGTATAGTGGCAAGGGCAGGGGAGGGGGCTATGTCTGGTGTAGTGGCAAGGGAGGTGACTGGGGCTGGTGTAGTGGCATGGATGGAGCTGGGGCTGGTGTAGTGGGAGGGCAGGGATTTTGGGGGACTGGGGTAGTGGCAGGGCAGGGAGGCTGAGGCTGGTGTAGTGGCAGTGAAGGGTACTGGGGTAGTGGCAGGCCAGGGATGGGGAGGCAGGGGGGGGCTGGGCAGGGGGACTGGGGTAGTGGCAGGGGAGGGGTCTGGGGTAGTTGCCAGGAAGGAGGGGCTGAGGAGGTGGGACTGGGGTAGTGGCAGGGCAGGGAGTGGGGCTGGGGGTCAGGTGTTGACCCTGAGCTGGCTCCTGACAGCAGTGCTTCACACCTTTGATCTGGCCTCCACAGGATTTGGCTCTCTTTAGGACCGGCTTCATTACACTGCAGAGCAGCACAGCTCTCCTCTGCCGACCACCTCTACACCCCTCACCACCTTTACACCCCTCACCACCTTTACACCCCTCACCACCTCTATACCCCTCAACTCATGTACACACCCATCTCCTCTACACCCCTCACCTCCTTTTACACCCCTCAACACCTCTACACCCTTCACCTCCCCTACACACTCCCCCCTGCCTCCTAAACATGGTTAGTGGTGACTCCAGTTTTTTCCTTTTCCTTTTGAAAAACAAGATCCCATGTATAAATACAGTTATGTACACACACTTCATGGTAAAAAAAAAAATGTTTAGAACAAAATAGTGTGTTTTTGTGCAGACTTCAAGGAGTTGGCCTGATGGTGCCCTCTGATGTCACTGGCATCCCCCCGTGCTTGAGGAACAATAGAGGAAAGACCCCTCCCCCATTTGTGCCATGTAATGGCTTACCTTGACCACCTATTGAGATGTGCCTGTTGTTAACTAACTCAGGTGATAAATTAACTGAAAAGGAGACTGGAGCAGGACTTTAAGGTTAAGGAGGGCTGTGAAAGTGTTTCCGCAGTTTATCTTCTAGGCCCTTCCTAAGATTATATTGCTGCTCTGCTCCCATTGGATGGCCTACAACTGGGTGTGAGAAGGTAAGGTACTTGTCTGCGTTTTAATTGTAAAACCGTTAGATTTCAGTATAAAAACACTCCAGGTTTTGTTTTCACTTTTCAACAATCCCAAGTTTGATATGCATTCCTTGAGGTTAAAGTGACTAACATCTGAGAGATCTTCCCTCTGACAACTGGTGACAGCCTGATTGATGCTCTGTCAAATTCACCATGGCACAGGGGTTCATGTCCATGGAACAGCTTCAGCATTAGGGGCAGAGAGAGCACTAGATCCATTGGGAAACAAAAACGACATTGTGGTGTTGAGGGAATTTTATACTTCATAAGTAATGAAGTATTGGGGTTGATAAAGCCGGAAAATATCCCACTCTAACCAGACAAGCACAAGGCGTTCAAAGGCTTGTGTCAAAGAAAACTGTCTGATGTTTTCACCATTCACTGTCATTGTAATTTATGACTATTGACTACTCAATACATTTTTATTCATTAGTGACTTGTGACAGATATTTTACACAACGATGGGGATTAAAAATTGGTAGTAACTCATTGGTGACTGGCTAAATCTGTATGACGGTAACTGATCCAGGGCGGTAGATTGGCATGACAGTGTGTTATGGATCTGGTGTGAATGTATTGGTGCTAAATAGAATGAAAACTTCACCTGTTCACTGTCTGCTTCTTCACCTAGCGACAGTTAAGTTAGCTTAGTAACATTAGAGATGCCTTTCAAATCAAGTCAACTTGTGTTATAGATCCATCTCCACACAGAAATTATACATCTAATACTTCTCTAATACAATCCGTCCTGCTGTCAATATTGTTTTCTTTGCCTGAAACGTGCATTCACTGCAGTCTTACACGGGGGACTAATATTGACACCACACTGTCAACCTGGCACCAAAGTATGATTAAAAGACAATCCAGATATTTGGAAGAAAATATTAACCTGTACTGAGTATAAATGTGATGTTTCAAATACCAGAGCTCTGTTTTCCAGCCAACAGATAGCATTAGATTTCTCTGAGACAGAACATTCACATTAGCATGGTTTGAGATCAGTTTACCATGCCGGGTAATAGTACTTGTGTATTATGTCATGGTGGTTTTAAGCACATTGAAGACCAAATGAAATGCATGTTGATATTCACGCTGGTTTTAGAAAAAAAGGCAGTCTTCTCAGATAATGTGATTTACCCAATGCTATTGGTTCTGCAGCATGGTATAGCACCAAATCTTTGCTGGTAAATGTCAAAACATGTCATTGGACACATGTGTGTTTATGGGTTTGATCTGGAAAGGTAATTAAGAACCTTTCTTGAATTTTCTAAACGGTATGCATGCGTAAACATAATGTTGTGATTCCAATTGTTCTGGACATTTTATAGACTCTTTATGTTATGCTATGTAGTGAACCTGGGGTCATTGGGATTTAAGGTGCCATGTTTTTGAAGTCCAGATGCCTTTTAACTGCTGGGAAAAGTCCCATACACTGCAGCACTCAAGCAGTAGGCCTAACAAACTAATCCGCTCCAGACCTATCACCACAACTTTCAACATTTCCTCCTGAAAGTGCATCAACAGCTTTTCCTATGTCTGTTGTGTTACAGTTTTCTGTTTGTTGTTTTAGATCCCTCCAGATTGAGGGCATGTATTGAGTATGTGACACATTCACAAAAACGCACGCACGCACGCACGCACGCACGCTCGCACACACACACACACACACACACACACACACACACACACACACACACACACACACACACACACACACACACACACACACACACACACACACACACACACTCTCTCTCTGTTCCCCCTCTGTCCCCCCCCCCATAAATGTGAGAGCAGTCATCCATGTGGATGGGGATAGTGTTGGACCAGTGTTGGCCTAGTGTGGGAACGTGTTGCATTAGTAGCTAGTAAAGCAGTGGGTATCGGGATATAGGATCTGTGACGGATAAGATCCAGGGCTCCTGCTCCAGCCACGAGTTGCCCAGGGACAGCCCCCCTCTCACGCATGCAATGGGTAATTAGCTGGCATTCCTGCCTGTTCCTTTAAAATGGGACGACCGTCCAGATGCGTCTCTGGTCGGAGCACTGGTCTCCTTGCGCTACCTTTGATGATTCCATTAAGACTCTCTCTCCTCTCTCGCTCACCAACTTCCATCTGTCCCACCACACTCTGTGTGTGTGTGTGTGTGCGTGTGTACACATCTCTGAATGTGTTGTGATGTCTGTGGTTCTCGATGATTTGCAACTTTGACCTGACCTAGTGAATGTTTGTAACATTGCAGCACCCAGACACATGAAACATGCTCACTTTTCCCTCCCTGGACAGCTTACTATTCAACTACATTGGCCTATCCAAGTTAGACTTAGCAGTGCATCTTCCAAAAAAGAGAAATTGCCAAGTAGCTTTACCAATCCTGGGCTCTGGGCAACAACATACTGTTGCAGAGCTGACAGTATGTTCAAAGGTTGCTCTTCTGTTGAAGCATTCTGATGAATTGTGAGCCTTTGACATTCTGGTTTGGTTTAAGGAACAAGTAAATTCCTGCACGTCTGTAAGCGTTTTGAATCTGCACTATTTCAGCAAATAAGGTAGACATTGAAAATTCAAAACCATTTCATCAATTCATAAAGATTGCCAACTTCAAATTCCATGGTAAATAATCCATAATTTACAAAGGGCTGAGAGGTTGCTGGAAGACACAGAATAAAGAGGTGGCTGGATGGTTTAGTGGCAGGACTATGCGATTCACGTAATCTGTGTCTTATTTCAAACATGTTCAGATGAGTCAATGATTGACACAAGAGTAAATTGATGGGTGAATATCAGGAAAGTGCTGAAACAATATACTTAAATAATGATTTTTAAAGAATAGGGGAAAACTGTGACCCCTAGAGCCATGCCTCAGTTTCCCCTTATCCCCAGCGAATTTGGTCAGAGTTACCACATAGACTGCTAGCTTTCCTTATTTGAATTTTGAGTAGAAACAGTACTTAAAGGCCCAATGCAGCCGATTTTACATCAATATCAAATACTTTCTGGGTAACAATTAAGTACCTTACTGTAATAGATTTCCATTCAAATGGGCAAAAATGGCATTTTAGCAAAAAACTATTTCTCAAGCAAGTATTTTGCTAGGACTGTCTGGGAGTGGAGTGTGGAGGGGAAAACGGAAAACGAGCTGTTAATGGCAGAGAGGTTTTAAACTCTATTTATTGTTGGTGCATTAATAAATGTACTGCATGGAAGGTCCTGTGTAGATTGTATTTTCAACCAGCAACTATCAGGAAATAACACATATCCATTTTTTTTCACACTTTTACAGTGTTAGTTGTATCTGCTGTTGTACTATATAATATAAAACACAGGAAAAACAGAGATTTGACTGCACTGGGCCTTTAAACAGCCTTGCTTGAAGTCAAACCATGTATTGGGGTTCATGTGTGGCGATATCAATAAGAGGTTCAGCTGAGTTTAGCTGTCACAAGTTGTCAAGGCCCCTGTGTGAACTAACATTTATTCACTGCAAAACAACGCGAACACAAGTATTAACTCCTACACTTAACTCCTACACTTTTTGGGGGTATCTGTACTCTACTTTTTATATTTTTGACAACTTTTACTTTTTCATAAAGCAAATATTGTAAAAGTACTCATTACATTTTGAATGCTTAGCAGGACAGGAATATTGTCAAATTCACGCACTTATCAAGATAACACGTGGTCATCCCTACTTCCTCTGGTCTGGTGGACTCACTAAACATAAATTCATCTTTTGTCAATATTGTCTGAGAGTTGCAGTGTGCCCCTGGCTATCCGTACATTTTTAAAACAAGAAAATTGTGCCGTCTGCTTTGCTTAATATAAGGAATTTTAAATGATTTACACTTTTACTTTTGATACTTAACTATATTTTAGCAATTCTTTTTACATGTACTTTTACTTGAGTAACTTTCTATTGAGGTATCTTTTACTTTACTCAAGTATGACAATTTGGTATCATAATTTTCATAATTTTCTACCACTCCACCGCATCTCTCTCTCTCTCTCTCTCTGTTTTTCTCTGACTGCAGCTTGTTAGAGACAGACAGGACACAATGATAGTGAGGAGACAGTTGTGTTCCCCCTTAGACTAAGCCTGGCACAAATGACCCTCTCTTTAAGTAATGGGGTTAAAGGTTAGGCATACATCTGGACCGCCATACCTCCATGTTGAACTCTAAATTGGGCAAATGAGGGGGCAGAAACTAGAAGAAGATGTTTTGAAGACAAAGCTAAGCTACCCTGATCAACCTTTTTTTCCTGAGAAGGGTTCAAGAGGGGTTAGTTGAAGATGAGCAAAATTATGAAGTTTGAACTTTGTAAAGTACTGGCTTGCTTTCAATCATTGAGTTTCAATGTCGCTATGAATCATAACTCTTACACTATAAACAGATTTCTGTAATAGGCCTTTACAAATCTAAGTGAATGCACAACCTCTTTAAACAGTTCCAACTTCCTCTGTGATAAGGGAGATACTGGCTGAAAGGTTTACAGTCAGAAATTGTCAACACAAGTCTGTCGACCTGGGTGTGTAGGGGGTGTAGGGTGTGGAGGAGGTGGAGGGGGTGGAGAGGGTGTAGGAGGCAGTGGTGTAAAGTACTTTAAAGTACTACTTCAGTAGTTTTTTTTGGTATCTATACTTAACTATTTATATTTTTCACAACTTTTACATTTACTTCACTACATTCCTAAAGAAAATAATGTACTTTTTAATCCGTACATTTTCACTGACACCCAAAAGTACTCGTACTTATCAAAAGTACTTATCAAAAGAACATTCCTGGTCATCCTTGCTGCCTCTGATCTGGCGGACTCACTAAACACAACATTTCAATGCTTAGTTTGTAAATGATGTCTGAGTGTTGGAGTGTGCCCTTGCTATCCGTCAATAAAAAAATGAGAAGATTGTTCCGTCTGGTTTGCTTAATATAAGGAAATGAAAATTATTTATACTTTTACTTTTGATATTTAAGTACATTTTAGCAATTCCATTTCTTTTTGATACTTAAGTATATTTAAAAACAAATACTTTTAGACTTTTACTCAAGTAGTATTTTACTGGATATCTGTGCTTTTAAGGTATCTGTATTTTTACTCAAGTATGACAAATGGGTACCTTTTCACCACTAACTTACACACGCAAGCACGCACACAAGCACGCACGCACGCACGCACGCATACACGCACACACACACACACACACACACACACACACACACACACACACACACACACACACACACACACACACACATACACAGAGAGAGAGAGAGAAATCAGTACCATGGACAGCCACCTGATATTTAGCTTACATTGATTGGACTAAATTGTTTTTGTTTTTTATTTGTCACTGTAGACTAATCATAGGTGATTTTGAAATTATTTTGAAATGTTGAAGTTGAAATGGTGCTAGAAGCACCTCTGGTTTTCTTTGTGACTTAAGGTAACTCTCCGGTATTCTATATCAATAGTTGTTTATTAGTCCGAAAATGTGGGAACATTAACTTGATTGACCATGCTGTAGGTTTCTTTCTTTTTTAATTTCATCTTTATTTAAGTAGGAAAGTCAGTGAAGAACAAATTCTTATTTACAATGATGGCCTAGTCCAGCCAAACCTGGACAACGCTGGGCAACTGTGCCCAATGAGACTCCTAATAAAGGCCGGATGGGATACAGCCTGGATTCAAACCAGGGACTGTAGTGACTCCTCTTGCACTGAAATGCAGTGCCTTAGACCGCTGCGCTACTTGGGAGCACAAATGTTTGTTACATGCAATATGCTTTGTGGACCTGACAGATGTTGCTCTCTGGTTTTGTGATGAAACAAAGGAGTGGTTGAATTTATTCTGCCTTCTTATTGTCTCGGCTTTAGGCCTATATATCACGGTGGCAAGGCATATGAACTAATAGGTTATAGAACAAACAACACAAATATCACAACAAATAGTTGTTTGCTGATGACACAACGGTGGTAGGACTGATAACCGACACGATGAGACAGCCTATAGGGAGAAGGTCAGAGACTTGGCAGTGTGGTGCCAGGACAACAACCTCTCCCTCAATGTGAGCAAGACAAAGGAGATGATTGTGGACTACAGGGAAATGAGGGCCGAACAAGTTCCCGTTCAAATCGACGGGGCTGTAGAGGAGCAGGTTTAAAGTTTTAAGTTCCTTGGTGTCCACATCACCAACAAACTATCATGGTCCAAACACACCAAGAAAGTCTTGAAGAGGGCATGACAACACCATTTCCCCCTCAGGAGACATGGCATGGGTCCCCAGATCCTCAAAAAGTTCAACAGCTGCACCATCGAGAGCATCCTGACCGGTTGCATCACTGCCTGCTATGTCAACTGCTCGGCATCCGACCGCAAGGTGCTACAGAGGGTAATGCATACAGCCCAGTACATAACTGGGGTCAAGCTTCCTGCCATCCAGAACCTACAGTCCCAGTCAAATGTAATTTAAGGGTTTTCTTTATTTTTTTACTATTTTCAACATTGTAGAATAAAAGTGAAGACATCAAAACTATGAAATAACACATATGGAAACACTCAGAATGTTTGTACAACAGTTTTCATAAGCAACGCAAAAAAATTACTCCCGTGTAATAATTTATCCTGAATCCTGAACCGGAGGGTCAAACTAATTTTTCCCTGGGAGCGGCATTTGATCTTCAACGAGGTCCATAGGGCATCACTGAAAATTGGTAATATTTCCTCGACCTCAAAAGGAAACAAAAATTGTCCTCTATCTATCGTTTTTGCAATGTTTGATGCTCCCTGAATTTCTAGCTTTCATGTAGGTGATAATTAGCGAGATGGACACAGTCAAGAAACTGTATGAATGTAGGTCCATTATCATTCTACACAGTTTAGATTTGGTTTTAGTCATTTTAAAGTAGATTGAGTTTGTTTCCCACGGGCCATATGTTTGACACCCCTGGTCTAGAATAAAATAATCCCTAAACATGTTGCTTCTAATACTAAATATTAAAGGACAGGACGTAACAGTAAATTAGACATCATTCAGAACTGCTGGAATTCACATTCTCCAAACCCCTGGTCAAACAGTCGGTCATTATTCATGAATCAGAAAAGAGAAAGTCTACAAAGGTCAAATATAATAAAAATAAATGCTGGCACTAACCTTTTGTACATCCACACACTCCTCATAACTCACTTTTATTGCCTGTGTGGTTAAGATTTCCCAGGAGAACCATAAATGTGCACTATAACCACAGACAGAAGGAGAACACTCAAGAGAAAGTGCCATCCGTGTGGTGCAGACGGGTGCTGTTACAACATACATTTACTTACACATTTCACATCATGGTGTCTTTCTATCCTCGCATAAACACATTATCAAGAGACACACAACCACACTTCCACTTGCTAAGAGAATGCAAACCAGTGAGGGAACACACAGCTTTGTGTTTCAGCACCACCACGAAGCTCATGAAGAAGCACGTAAGAGCCAATAACTGTAATTATCGGCTGAGAAAATGAGAACATAAACACATAACTATTAGGAAAACAAATATTTCTACAACTTCCACTCACCCCTTTTGATTGATCATCACCAACCAATCATATTAGTCCATTGCCAAAGGTACCACTAGTCTATAGCCTATTCCATTGCCCTTTTCCTAAGACATGGTTCTAATGCTGAGCCATGGAACATCAGAGCCCCCGTCCTCCATCATCCAGGATCTGGTGGAACCATAAAAGTTATAGATTTACCTAGTCCCCCCATCCTCTGTGCCAGAGGTATTCAACTCTGACCCTATGAGGTCCGGAGCCTGCTGTTCTACCTGGTAATTAATTGCACCCACCTGGTGTCCCAGGTCTCAATCAGTCTCTGATGTTGGATCTCGAAGCCTAAGATTTTCACTGCACCCTGCAATCACATCTGCAACCCTGTACATGTGATTATTAAACAATCTGAATCTGATAAGAGGGGAACCATGAAAAAATGCAGTGGAACTGGCTTCAAGGTCCAGAGTTTAATTTGAGGGCTGTACACTGAGACCTCATTTGCAACACTTAAGATGATACCTCTTGTCAGAACCATTTCCTTTCACAAATCTTCTCAGAAAGAGATGCATTCTGCGATAGATCCAGCCAGCCAGGCCAGCAGAGGATAACACCCACTATTAAAGGTTGGATAGTTATAGGGTCACTTTGGGTCAGTCAGAGGAGCTTTAGATTCAGTCAAGTCTCACTTCCTTGGCTATACAGTACAATATAATACAACTTTATTATTCCCAGAAGGGCAATTCTTTCATGGATGACAGGGTGCATCAGACAGGACAAACACACACAGACAGTATAAAAATAGCAATAATGAAAATAAAATACAAATATATACACTACTGGACAAAAGTTTTAGAACAACAGTTCATTCAAGGGTTGTATTTTTTTAAACTATTTTCTACATTGTAGGATAATAGTGAAGACATCAAAACTATGAAATAACACATATGGAATCATGTAGTAACCAAAAAAGTGTTAATAAAAATCAAAATACATTTTATATTTGAGATTCTTAACACTTTTTTGGTTACTACATGTCTCCATATGTGTTATTTCATAGTTTTGATGTCTTCACTATTATCCTACAATGTAGAAAATGGTAAAAATAAAGAAAAACCCTTGAATGAGTAGTTGTTCTATAACTTTGGACCGGTAGTGTACCTATAATGATCTATTCATACCCATTTAACATTTAATAACAATTTGGTTTTCTAATGGAGGACAGGAAGCTGAATGTATATATAATAACTTCATCATCATGGCAGAACATGTCTTTTTTTAACTACCCCCCTGTTTACTGTTTCTTAAAGGAGGTAAAGTTCTATAAACAATCTTTGAAATTGGTTGAATCGAAACAAGCCCTTGAATTTTATAATATTTTCTGTATTATCAATATTTTTATAATAGTTTTGATGTTTTCACTATTATTCTACAATGTAGAAAATAGTACAAATAAAGAAAAACCCTTGAATGGGTAGGTGTTCTTAAACTTTTGACCAGTAGTGTATATTAAGGCATCAGTTAAAAGTGCATGGTTCAAGTTGAATATCAGATCTAGAGGTACAGTATCTGTAACAAATGATGCAATATAAAATGAAAAAACACAATGTCCAGGGTCCTTATATAAGGAAAGGAGTGAACCATGACATGACAGATGAAGTGCTGCTACTACAAATAAACTGTGTTTGCTATGCACCAGCATCTCATCCGGGAGCACAACACATCAATGTTCTCTTAATGCCCTAGAACTTGACACGAACAAATGAGTTTGGCTTCGGAACAGCCCGTTTTGGCAGGGATCCTCTGTAATACTAATTAAGCAGCATCAGATTTGAGCAAGGGCTGAATGGGGTGAGAGGGGGATGGATGGCTACTTGCCTGTCCCCTCCGTGAAGTACACCCCACAAAGTTGACAACATGATTGGAAAGAGACTGACTGGGGAGCTCACAATCCAACCTGCAGTTGAACCCTAAACTGCTAAGTCCCCTCAATCAAAACTGTCAGGGTCTAATGATGCTCATTAGCAGGCCCCCTTCCTCCCCAGCATCCCCCAGTATATAACTTCAGACCATAGTCCACTGTGGGTGAGTTAAGTATATTAGAGGGTGTTTATTCAATTCCAGTTTGTTTCATTGATAAGCAACGGAGAGGAGAGGAAAGGGGTCCAGATGTCAAATCCGAGAGAATGACTAAGGAAAAAGACGCCCATCTGTTAAAAACAGTTTCTTATTGCTTGGTGACATTCGAAAAACACAAAAAATAATGGACATATTGGAGGATTCAGTAGGAAAATAAGCTTGTTTGTTTGGTTCACACATGCAGTGCTATACTATTCTAATACTGGAGAGTAATATCTGCTAACACAGTGTGACAAAGTGATACTGAGCAGATGGATTCTGAAAGGGAATCACACAATATGGGCTGGATTGGGTTTCAAACAGCGCATAGATGGGTCTTTTGTGGAGGGCCCGGCTGAGAGAGAGAGAAAGGGGCTGGGTAACAGACTGGCCAGGCTGCAGCACAGACCTGACCAACACAGCACACAAAGAGGCTCTAAGAAACCAGGTTTGTGCCCAAGTAGTGTGTCCTACCTAGGTATTTCTACCAAGAATATTTAACTAAGGACCAACTCTCACCCTGCACCTAAAGAAATGTGCCATGATTCTCGAAAGGTCTGGCTTAAACTGACCTACGCTTATACAAATAAACAAAAGCACTAATTATCATATCATTCTCCAGAAAGATATGTTATCAGACTTTTAATTTCATTTAATTAGAAGATCTTTCATTCATTTGGCTTTTGATTCTACCGTACGTAAACATTTAGCCTCCGTACATGGGCACATCAAAGCTGCTGAGGCTAAAGACCCTAACAGGCTACAATTCTGTGGGCAGTGGAGGCCTGGCCAGGCAATGTCTACTGGTCCCACACTGTGTAATTAGAACCAATTTCACCATATTCTGCCACGCATCAGTCTACCATGACATCTAAGTTTACAGACAGACACACCTACTCAATATCTGCTTTTCCTCACAAAGTATGACACAGTTTCACACATTTTTCTGGAGACACTCCAAGTGAACCTATTTCAGCACAGAACATCACATCTCAGTCCTGATGAGGAAAGTCTTCTGATATTTGGTTAATTTGAACAAGAAAACGAATTCCATGATGCTGCAGGCTACAAATAGACTAAGAGAAGGTGACAGGCTAGATGAACATGTACTCAGAACAATCTAGCTTCCACTGCTCAATAAAGACTTAGGATCCTTTTTCAGCTGTCCCACTGTCAGGGTTTATGACTGGACAAACTGCAGAGCAAGGAGAAAATAATCGCTCCCTCAGGATCTTTATCATCACCACCAACATATGGCAATATTACCCTGCAGCTCTATCTTCCTGCTACCTTGAGACATTTCAACTAGTCAACAAGACCCCCTTTCTAGGACCAAACCAGGAGACCTGGTTTTTAAACTGTAGTTTCTACAGTTTCTGAATAAATAAACCAAAACGTGCTTATCACCACGTCTTGTGCCACATCTTTGACTTTTGACCACAAACTGATGGGTTTCAAGTCAGCGGGACACAGGACATTGCTGCAACCTGGTGGGCATTTTACTTTTAGATTCATATAAGATGTTTGTGTGTATAAATCTCCTTAGAGGCTAAAAAAGTGGCGAGTAACCCCCCTCCCAAACATTCCTGGCCCAGTCTAGCTACACTTCAGATGGGGCAGTATTAGGTCTGCATGGGATGTGAATTCCCCAAGAAGTGCTCTGTGCATCTGGTTTCAGCATTATTACCAGCCAGACTTGTGCCTAAGGTCATTCTGGGAGCTAATGACAAGCGCATTATATTCACATGTGGTTGGCTATTGGTGGGAACAACTCACATGCAGCATGCATTGGACACTTAATATTCTCTTTAGTTTTTTCTTTACCGCTATCTTTCAATAAACAAGAAAGACGCCCCTATAGAATATTGTAAAGTGGCTTTCAAACTATCTAAGTATTCAACGCCTGGGTGTTAATGTCGTGACCTGATTTCAAAGCTTGAACTTTTGGTGTTTTTTGACACGTCTGATTCTAATGGTTGAACTGTGAGCACTGTGAGCGCTGAAGGCGAGAGGAAGCTCTGCTAATTGACATTCCTTCAGCCATGTCTTGCACAGCCTCAGCGTTTGAGTGGGCCTGTCAGTGAGGAGAAGCCTCACACCACATGGGCTCCATATGGCAAAGCCTTCTTTTATTAGGGCCACAGTGTGTTCAGAGTTCGCTGGCAGAAAGTGCACAGCCAGTTTGGACAGAGAGACTGTGGCGGTCAGGTGCTGCGAGTGTTGTCCTGGGTGTCTGGTGTATTGCTCACTGCATAGTAAACTTTACGGCACCCAGGCAGGCAATTGTAGCGTTTTGAGCAGCATGACAAGGAGCTGAGGTGTCATTCTCAGCAGGGGCGTGTGAATGGATACAAGCACTTAGAGAGATCCATGTCAGCCATGCCCATAAAGGGTAAAGGATACGGCTACGGCAACTGGGAAGGGATGAGGTTGATGAAAACAATGATAACATATATGCCACTAGTATCACTAGTATTATGACCTATAATAAAGTGATATAATAAGTCACAAAAGAAAACATACAGGGATGTGATCCCTGAGCCCCAGGGATGATGTTGATTTTTTAGATATTTGCTCAGAGACAAAAAGGGTTCTTCAGGCTATTTCTAATTGGTTCCAGTTAACGTGCTCTAAAGGAAAGTACACTGAGTAACTGAGGCAACCAACATGCTGCTTCCAGAACCTTATGCTGCCCAGGCAGAGAGAGAGACACGAAACACAGGCTACACATGATCTATGCTGCCCACCACTGCTGCCCACCACTGCTGCCCACCAGAATACCAGGTAAGGTTCCTATTATGTGTAAATGTGCAGTGGAGAAAAATCTGAGAGCAATGCCATAACAATGGGGGAAAACCACCACCCCACAAACTCTATGAGACCCACATGTGAGAGGGGAGAGAAAAGAAGCCAAACTCACAGAACATAAGCTGAGGGAGTGCATATTTTATGGGGTTACTTACTGTAAAGATCATCTTTGTTTTTGGTGCCATTGACTTTGCCATTTTTATCAATCCTGAGAAAGAACTTCTGATAGGAGTAGAGTTTCCTCTTGCGCACGTCTCCTTGGAGATGGTTATAGCTGCGCACATGCCTCCCCACAACAGTAGCTGAAGAGGTGTTGGCCACCCTGGGCAAGCGCAGCATGGAGTGAGTGGCGACCCCAGGTGCATTGTGATGACACGTGGAGGGCAACGGGTAGAGCAGGAGGACGAGCATTGTGGAGATGAGGGACAGACGAATGCAGGACCAGGCGGCGGCACCCTTAGTCACTGTCCATCTGGACATTGTACTGGAGCTGGGAGGACTGGAGAGAGGCTCACAGAAAGGACCATGCTGGAGAGGGGAGAGGGAGAAGGGCTGAGAGCGGGAGATGAAACCCCCGGCGGCTGACGACGACAACACTGCTGCTGCTTATTCCTCTCGTGTTCCAAAGGAATGTGTCAACGGCCATAACTCAAAACACCTCTCGCCCTCCACCGCTCACTCTCCTCATTAAATACAAATGAGAAACTACCTCTACCACCTCTGGAGAGGATGAGATAAGGGGAGGGTTAGAAGAGGGGACGGGGAGACAGCAAAAATGTTTAAAAAATGAATAAAATAAACAATTTCTAAACAGAAAAACTAAAGCTTTTTCTCATCAAAATGAAGAATCCAAGGAGGGGAGAAAAAGGGACCCATGTAATCCTTGGTTTTCTTCTGTTCTCTTTGGCTGTTTCTCTGAAGTCACTTGTCTGTGCAATGGAGACTCTTCGCTGGAGTGTATCTCTCTCTCTCTCTCTGCTGTGCTGTGCTCCTCTATGTGAGGGAGTGAGAGCGGTAGCGCTGGCTTTCTGTGTCCTTGGTCCCTCTGAGAGAGTTAGAGTAGAGTGTGAGCTGGAGCTCTCCTTCTCTTCTCTCCGTTTCTCTGAGCCGAGTCCCTTTGAGTGGAGTGGTGGAGTGCTGCTTCTTTTCTCTTCTCTGAGCTGCTATCCCTGTCTGTCTGTCTGTCTGTCTGTCTGTCTGTCTGTCTGTCTGTCTGTCTGTCTGTCTGTCTGTCTGTCTGTCTGTCTGTCTGTCTGTCTGTCTGTCTGTCTGTCTGTCTGTCTTGCTGCGCTGAGGTGACTGAGTCTTGCCCCTCTTCTCACCTTATTTATCTGACGCAATCCCCCAGATGTAATCTCTTAGGATAATTGTCAGTCTATGAAACTTGTGGCTTTGAAGATCTATGTGTGTGAGTTTTTCTTCCTCTGTTGCTTAGTTGCCTGTGTGTGTCTGTGTGCGTGTGTGTGTGTGTGCGTGTGTGTGTGTGTGTGTGTGTGTGTGTGTGTGTGTGTGTGTGTGTGTGTGAGAGGCCATTTTTTCTACCCTCCTATCACCCCCCCCCGCTCTCGCTCTCTCTCTCTCTCTTTCTCTATCTCTCTCCTCTACCCCCTCCCTCTCACCCTGTTCCCTCCCCTTCCAAGCACTACCAGTTCCTCAGAACAGGTTAGGAGTGAATTGTAGAAACTCTCTCTTCCTATTCCCTTAACACCATCTCTACCGCTCTATCTTATGTACATGTCATCTTTCCTCTTTTACATTTCTCTATTTTCCTGTCTTTCGCTGTCTTCCTTTTTCAGTGGTGGAAATGTTGCCAGACAGGTCAGGTCTCTCTCAACATCAGTCTTATCTGGCCGTTTCTGGTATTTTCCATAAAGGGTGAAGCTAGGAGTGTTGTCTTCATGTCTTTTAAGAAATATATATTTGTTGAGGAGTTTGCTCTTTATCCTTTCATCATGAGTGATGAACAACAGGAAACAGAAAGACCTATAAAATAAATACATATATTAATACAGATCAAAGAAAAAACACTCTCAAAAATATCCATTATTAATGCTGTAGTATCTAATAGTATCTAATACTTGACCATGGCTAGACTGAATGGAACCTCCTCATAAATTACAACAAAACAGTCTAACCAAGTAAGGAAAAGATGTTGCTGAGTATCTTAACTCCATAAATGTCTAAATCTCTACTGAGTTGAGTTGCTATGAGTGTCGGCGGAGTGTACCACTGAACAGTACCAGTCAAAAGTTTGGACACACCTACTCATTCAAGGGTTTTTCTTTCTACATTGTAGAATAATATGAAATAACACATATGTAGTAGTAACCAAAAAAGTGTTTAACAAATCAAAATAGATTTTAGATTTTAGATTCTTCAAAGAATCTAACATTTCCACCCTTTGCCTTGATGATAGCGTTGCACACCATTGGCATTCTCTCAACCAGCTTCATGAGGAATCCTTTTCCAACAATCTGTTCAGCTCTCTGCGTCTCGCAAAGAGACACATCGGTTTGAACCAAAAATAAAAAAATTGGATTCATCAGACTAATGGACAGATTTCAATTGGTCAAATGTTCCTTGCTCGTGTTTCTTGGCTCAAGCAAGTCTCTTCTTATTATTGGTGTCCTTCAGTAGTTGTTTCTTTGCAGCAATTCGACCATGAAGGCCTGATTCACGCAGTCTCCTCTGAATGTATATATATTTTTAAAAAATAATGTTTTTGTCAGATGCTCCGACTACAACAAGTGTAGACCTTACCGTGAAATGCTTTCTTTACAAGCCCTTAAAGAACAATGCAGTTCAAGAAATAGAGTTAAGAAAATATTTACTAAATAAACTAAAGTTTTAAAAAGGCAACACAAGAAAATAACAATGTAAATAGTCCGGGTGGCCATTTGATTAATTGTTCAACAGTTTTATGGCTTCGGTGTAGAAGCTGTTAAGGAGCCTTTTGGTCCTAGACCTGACGATCCGGTACCGCTTGCCGTGCAGTAGCAGAGAGAACAGTCTATGACTTGGGTGACTGGAGTCTTTGGTAATTTTTTGGGCCTTCCTCTGACACCACCTAGTATGCAGGTCATGGATGTCAGGAAGCTTGGCCCCAGTGATGTACTGGGCCGTACGCACTACCCTCTGTAGCGCCTTACAGTCAGATGCCAAGCAGTTGCCATACCAGATGGTGATGCAACCGGTCAGGATGCTCTCGATGGTGCAGCTATATAACTTCTTGAGGATCTGGGGATCCATGTCAAATCCTTTCAGTATCCTGAGGGGAAAAGGTGTTGTCGTGCCCTCTTCACAACCGTCTTGGTGTGTTTGGACCATGAAAGTTCACTGGTGATGTGGACACCAAGGAACTTGAAACACTCGACCCGCTCCACTTCAGCCCCGTCAATGTCTCTCCCTCACTGTTAATGGGGGGGATGTTCGGCCCTTCTTTTCCATGATCAGCTCCTTTGTCTTGCTCACAATGAGGGAGAGGTTGCTGTCCTGGCACCCCACTGCCAGGTCTCTGACCTCCTCCCTATAATCCGTCTCATCAATGTTGGTGATCAGGCCTACCACTGTTGTGTCGTCAGCAAACTTAATGATGGTGTTGGAGTCGTGCTTGGCCGCGCAGTCATGGAAGAACAGGGGGTACAGGACTAAGCACGCATCACTGAGGGGCCCCCGTGTTAAGGATCAGCATGGCAGATGTGTTGTTGCCTACTCTTACCACTTGGGGCGGCTCGTCAGGAAGTCCGGGATCCAGTTGCAGAAAGAGGTGTTTAGTCCCAGGGTCCTTAGCTTAGTGATGAGCTTTGTGGGCAATATGGTGTTAAATGCTGCACTGTAGCCAATGAACAGCATTCTCACATATGTGTTCCTTTTGTCCCGGTGTGAAAAGGCAGTGTGGAGTGAGATTGAGATTGCATCATCTGGAGATCTGTTGTGCGGTATGCGAATTGAAGTGGATCTAAGGTTTCCATGATGGAGTTGCTGTGAGCCATGACCAGCCTTTCAAATCACTTCAGGGCTACTGATGTGAGTGCTACGGTGCGCTAGTCATTTAGGCAGGTTACCTTCGCTTTCTTGGGCACAGGGACTATGGTGGTCTATTTGAAACATGTAGGTATTACAGACCCAGTCAGGGAGAGGTTGAAAATATCAGTGAAGACACTTGCCAATTGGTCTGCGCATGCTTTGAGCACACGTCATTATAATCTGTCTGGCCCCGCAGCTTTGTGAATGTTGACCTGTTTGAAGTTCTTGCTCACATGGTCTATGGATCACACAGTCGCCCGGAACAGCTGTTGCTCTCAAGCTTGCTTCAATGTTGCTTGCCTCGAAGCGAGCATAAATGGCATTTAGGTCGTCTGGGTTTCCATTTGTAGTCTTTAATATTTTTCAATCCCTGCCACATCCGCCGAGAGTCAGAGCCGGTATAGTAGGATTCAATCTTAGTCCTGTATTGACACATTGCCTGTTTGATACTTCTTCTGATGGCATAGCGCAATTTCTTATAAGCGTCCGAATTAGGTTCCCGCTCCTTGAAAGCGGCAGCTCTAGCCTTTAGCTCGGTGCAGATGTTGCCAGATCCATGGCTTTTGGTTGGAAAATGTATGTACTGTGGGGACGACGTTGTCAATGCACTTATTGATGACTGTGACTGTGGAGGTGTACTCCTCAATGCCCTTGGATGATTCCCGGAACATATTCCAGTCTGTGCTAGCAAAACAGTCCTGTAGCGTAGCATGCGCGTCATCTGACCACTTCCATATTGAGTGAGTCACAGATACTTCCTGCTTTGGTTTTTGCTTGTAAGCAAGAATCAGGAGGATATAATTATGGTCAGATTTACCAAATGGAGGGCGAGGGAGAGCTTTGTATGCGTCTCTGTGTGTGGAGTAAAGGTGGTCCAGATTTTTTTTTCCCATCTGGTTGCACATGTGACATGATGGTGGAAATTTGGGATGAGCATCTTCTGGATGAGCATTTTCTTGTTTACTTATGGCCTTATACAGCTCGTTGATTGCGGTCTTAGTGCCAGCATCGGTTTGTGGTGGTAAATAGATGGCTATGAGTAATATAGATGAGAACTTTTGGTAGATAGTGTTGTCTACAGCTTATCATGAGTTATTCATCCTCAGGGGAGCAATACCTCGAGACTTCTTCATATTAGACAATGCGCACCAGCAGTTATTGACAAATAGACACACACCCCCGCCCCTCGTCTTACCAGACATAGCTGCTTTGTCCTGTTGATGCACGGAGAAGCCAGGCAACTCTTTATTTTCCTTGTCGTCATTCAGCCACGAATCATAAGATATTACAGTTTTTAATGTCCCGTTGGTAGTATAATCTTAATCGTAGATCGTCCAGTTTGATTTCCAATGTTTGCACGTTGGCCAATAGTACGGAGGGAACTTTTCTTCACGCTGATGACAGGGATTTTGGCCTTGTCTTGACAAAGCGGTATATCCCTCATGTCAAACTCATTAAATACATTTTTTTTGTCCAGTTCGAGGTGAGTAATCGCTGTTCTAATGGCCAGAAGCTCTTTTCGGTCATAAGAGATGGTAGTCGCAACATTATGTACAAAATGAGTTCCAAACAACGTGAGAAAAAACAACAAAATAGCACAGTTGGTTAGGAGCCTTTGAAACAGTTGATGTTGAGATGTGTCTGTTACTTGAACTCTGTGAAACATTTATTTGGGCTGCAATTTCTGAGGCTGGTAACTCTAATGAACTTGTCCTCTGCAGCAGAGGTAACTCTGGGTCTTCCTTTCCTGTGGCGGTCCTCATGAGAGCCAATTTCATCATATAGTGGTTTTTGATGGTTTTTGTGACTGCACTTGAAGAAACTTTCAAAGTTCTTAAAGTAAAGATGGACTTTAGTTTCTCTTTGCTTATTTGAGCTGTTCTTGACATAATATGGACTTGGTCTTAGCCTCAACAGCACTCTGTAGGTAGCACCATGGTGTAGCCGGAGGACAGCTATTTGCTGTCCTCCTCTGAGTACATTGACTTCAATACAAATCCTAGGAGCCTTATGGTTCTCTGACACACAATCATCATTTCTTATCCCACCAGACATGCCACCAGGGGCCTTTTCATAGTCCCCAACAAATTCAAGAAAACATACAGTATTATGTAGAGCCCTTATTGCATGGAACTTCCTTCCATCTCATGTTGCTCAAATATACAGCAAACCTGGTTTCAAAAAACAGATAAAGCAACACCTCACAGCACAACATCTCTCCCCTATTTGACCTAGATAGTTTGTGTGTATGCATTGATATGTAAGCTATGTGTGCCTTTTAAAAAATATATGTAGTTCTGTTCTTGAGCTGTTCTTGTCTAATGATGTTCTGTATTATGTCATTCTGTATCATGTTTCATGTTTTGTGTGGACCCCAGGAAGAGTAGCTGCTGCTTATGCAACAGCTAATGGGGATCCTAATAAAATACCAAATACCAAAAATATCCCCTTCCATAAACTTACACAGTAATTATGACAACTTCCGTAGGACGTCCTCCAACCTATCAGAGCATTTACAGAATGAACTGATTTGTTGTCCACCCAATCAAAGGATCAGATAATAAATATAGTACTGAAAGCATAAGCTACAGTTAGCTAGCACTGCAGCAAAAATGTGGTGAATTGATGACTCAAAGAGAAAGACAATAGCTGAACAGTTTTGAACAAATTATTATTTTACAAAATGAAGGAGAAGCACTAGCGAATGCAGCTAGCTAGTTTAGCCTACACAAAAACCTGGCTCAAACACAGAGGGATGCTATGTTAGCTAGCCGGTTATGGCTATCCAACACTGGAACTCTTCCAAATTAAGCTTTTGGTTTTATTAATCTATTGCCACTGGGGCCCACCAGTGTAACTGCTAAACTGCTTTCTGACTGTACACTGTACTGCATGATTGTAGCGGGTTTACTAACACATTATTTTTAGTAGCTGTGTTGACTATGACATAAGCTAATATGGCGACAACGATGTAGGCTGTGTGTAGAGGTTAGTGGTTATAACATGAAGGTTTGTCCAATATACATTTTATTTTGTAACTGTTGGACTAATGATTACACCCTAGATATGCTAGATGCAGGCAAGCATGTGCAAGGCAGTCTTGAATGGGTCACTGTCTATCACCTTGATTACAAAAAAAATGATATTGACTCATTGGTTAGGTTGTAGCATGATGGGTGTAGGAAACATTTGAGCATCATGTAGTAGCCTAAACCTAACAACGTGGCATTGAACTGGGTGAATGGAATATGAATGACAGTCATCCAATATGTTGTAATAGAAATAAGGCCATGCGCATAAAAAAATAAAATCTTCCTCCCTCATCTTAAATGTCACCGACCGCCACTGTTTTATACATATCCATTCTTTAATGTTTACTGTGTACCTGTGCTTGTCCTAGTTGTTATAGAGAGAATCCATAGTTTTTGATAAAAATGATCAGCCGTGCAAAGACGGGCTACTCCTTCACTGTTAAAACTTCTTAGGGCTGCAATCCCGTTAACGGGATTGATATGACAACAGCCAGTGAAAGTGCAGAGCGCCAAATTCAAACAACAGAAATCTCATAATAAACATTCCTCAAACATACATGTATCTTATACCATTTTAAAGGTAATCTTGTTGTTAATCCCACCAAAGTGTTTGATTTCAAATAGGCTTTACAGTGAAAGCACCACAAACGATTATGTTAGGTCAGAGCCAAGCCACAGAAAAACACAGCCATTTTTCCAGACAGAGAGGAGTCACAAAAAGCATACATAGAGATAAAATTAATCACTAACCTTTGATGATCTTCATCAGATGACACTCATAGGACTTCATGTGACACAATACATGTATGTTTTGTTTGATAAAGTGCATATTAATATCAAAAGATCTCAGTATACATTGACGCGTTATGTTCACTAGTTCCAAAAACATCCGGTGATATTGCAGAGAGCCACATCATTTTACAGAAACACTCATTATAAATGTTGATGAAAATACAATTGTTAGAAAAGGAAATATAGATACACTTCTCCTTAATGCAAAAGCTGTGTCAGATTTTAAAAAAGCCTTACGGAAAAAGCAAACCATGCAATTATCTGAGAAAGGCGCTCAGAAAACAAATAGAGATATCCGCCATGTTGGAGTCAACAGAAATCCGATATAACATTATAAATATTCACTTACCTTTGATAATCTTTATCAGAATGCACTCCCAGGAATCCCAGTTCCACATTAAATGTTTGATTTGTTCGATAATGTACATAATTTTTGTACGTTTAAGCACGTTTGGTAAACAAATCCAAAGTCATGAAGCGCGTTCCCTAGTTGCAGGCGAAATTTCAATAAGTTCCGTTACTGTCCGTAGAAACATGTCAAACGATGTACGGAATCAATCTTTAGGATGTTTTTCACATAAAACTTCAATAATATTCCAACCAGAGAATTCCTTTTTCTTCAGAAAAGCAAAGGAACGCAGCTACCTCTCATGTGAAATGCACGGTACACTCCGCCGACACTCATCGCAACTCAACTCAGTACAGATGTATGGACGGAGTTGAGATACTCAGCAACAAAGATGTGGACAGACAGACACTCCACTCCACATATATTACTTTATAAACAAGTCAATTACTACGCTTTTAAAACCTGAAGTAGACCTTCCGTGTGTGAGTCGATTTCACCCTTCAAAGAATCTAGGTCTCATGTCTGGTTCGTTTGTTGTTTAATTTCCTTTTCACATTGCCAGACAAAAGCCTGATCTCCGGTCCTTTCCCTACCTATCAAACAGCTTGTGTTTAGGTGGTCATGCTAAAGCCATTTCCACTGCTGCCAAAGAAATGTCATGCATGTCTCTCAAGACCCTGACACTGCTCAGTGACGGGTGGAGCCTTTAAGGATGGAGCTCTATCGTAAGAGTCCAACTTTTGTTATCAATACATTTGACACTTTATTTAATCAACACTGCTGGTTTTTGTTGTGGTGTTTTTGGACTTCAGCCTTTTGACCTTATTCATCCACGGGAATATGGCTCAAATCTTGCGTAACTTCTATACCTGCATTACAGACACGTCAGAGTGTCGCTAACATCCCCAAGACGGCTGGGAGAGAGAGGCCAAACAAACCATGGGATACATTGCAGGCACTCTGGGGGAGGGGATGGAGGGAGGGGCAGGACAGGGGGGATACCAGAGAGAGAGAGGACATCTGTTCTGTACCACACTGTGCTAAATTCATTGGTGTAGAATGACAACACATGGCAGTACATCGCTTTCACAAGCGCATTTACACAATTGTTTGGAGTAGAAGTAGCACTTCTAGGAATACACACATGCATAGGTTCTAGAAGTCATTAAGTTATGGTCAGTTCTGATTCTAGTTTATGGCTGCGTCTCCAGAACCACTCATGTTACTCAATGTTGTGAGCTAGCAGTATTATCCATCACAGTAAAAAAGAAAGTGATATAGAGTGATAAAGAATAACATAAAACTTCACAGAGTCCCTCTAGTGAAATAAATCCTATCGACAGGGTTAAAAACTAACAAAACAGAACTTAAGTCATAATCGAAAAATTCCTTTGAATCCCATTTCCTACATGGTTGTTTCTACAATCCGATTATCATCTCACTTAATAAAATGCCCTTCCCCCTCCTTTCCCCCTGGCGGTCAGGTTTTCAACTACCTCTCTGGTAGTCTGCTGTCTGATTATCCTTGATGAAAACACTTTTTGTCACACAAGAGAACAATTTGTTGGATATTTTGAAACACCAGATATGTGATTTCCCCTCCAAGCTGCTTAGGGAAACCGTGGAAACAATCACAGAGGTAGATACAGTGTAACATCATTAATACACATTGTCAGTCAACCCTTACTGCGGTCATACTGTATGACGTTAGCCAATGTTTTCATCTGGACACAAAGTGTATTTATGAAGCACATAATTCACAACAAATCTTCTGTAATACTCTCACACTATGTGAGTGTAATTCATTTGAACCCTCTGTCCATATCATGTCTGCTAGATTGGTCCTAAAGACCCACCACGTCATAGTGAATGATGGAAACATCGACCCCAAAAACGATCTGTCAAAAAGGGATATCTTTTTCCCAGCCAGTCTTTGCTACTGAATGTTCAGCTCTGTTCCTCATTGTTAGCGGCGCCCGTTTGAGAAAGTCAGGAGAGCCTGAGAAAACTATAAAATGGCACTATTTAACGCAATCCAATCTGTCCCCATAGATTTGAATCGCTAACTTACATGTCTAAGTGTAGATGGTATCAGGATAATAAGGGGTCTGAATCCGTCTCTGTTACTTCAAAGAGGAGGGGGTGAAATTCTACCTGGTTTCCAGCCTGGATCAGGTCTTCCTGTGGGTCCTCTGTCAGGTGTTCCACTCTGGCTATAGAGAGAGAATCTGTTTCAGGCAGTGCCATTTCATAAAACTGACCACTTCTCATGGATTTTTGTACCAGTTGAAAGGCATACCAATATAGCTGATAAAATATCATATTAATTACACACCCGTCTTTTTGATTCATATTTAATCTCAGACCCTAATATGTAAGAGTTGACTGACTGTTGAAATAGTCTCTTTACTGGAGGCTATGTCGTTTAAGGCTAGGTCATGTCTTGAATGACACAATTGGGTCTAATTATTTCATAGCAGTTCAGCCAAGCAGTTAAATGAAGTTGAAGCCTACAGTCTGCTATTGTAATGGCATATAGATTCAAGCTTAAATGTAGTACATCAACAGTACAGTAACAAGGGGCAGTCAACGGGATTTAGGTTAAGTTACTGTGAAAGGGTCCCTGACTAAGTGGTTAAGGATGGTCTAATTGACCTTCAAGTCCATCAGAGACAATATCTCCCACAGTTTATCTTGTTGATTTAATTTGTTTTCCTTATCAACCCCAGACTTGTTGTAGCAATATACTTATATTGCATGCTTTTTCTAGCGATCAAGTACTTGGAACGGAACAACGTTTCCTGAGATTCACTTAGCTAAAGAATTCTGACAAACCAATCAAACCAGGCCGCATCGCATCCCACTTGGAAAGCCAGCAAACATCTACCCACTTTAAACCCAATCCATATGAGTCTCTGAATTGGAAACATAGTAAATTAGATTTTGAAATAGCTTCAGAAGATAAGGAAGGATGTGCAAGGATGTGGTGTCAGTCTTCAGAATAACAATGTGCTCCAAATGAGATAAACAAATCTTTCCTTTGAGGCAGGCTACATAATTACATATTTTTTATTTATTCTTCGATTTTTTGGGGGGGGGGACATTTTCAAAAATCAAACAGGCATAATTCACATCAAATCAAAATCAAATCAAATTGTATTTGTCACATGCACCGAATACAACAGGTTCACCTTACAGTGAAATGCTTACTTTCAAGCCCTTAACCAACAATGCAGTGTTAAGAAAAATACCTAAAAAATAATAATAATAAAAAAAAGAAAGTAGAAATAGAAACATAAATTTAGAAGCAGTTTAGAAGCATCTTGGACTTAGACTTGGTGCTCCGGTACCGCTTGCCGTGCGGTAGCAGAGAGAACAGTCTGTGACTAGGGTGGCTGGAGTCTTTGACAATTTTTAGGGCCTTCCTCTGACACCAACTGGTATAGAGGTCCTGGATGGCAGGAAGCTTGGCCCCAGTGATGTACTGGGCCGTACGCACTACTCTCTGTAGTGCCTTGCGATCAGAGCAGTTGTCATACCAGACAGTGATGCAACCAGTCAAGATGCTCTCGATTAGGCAGCTGTAGAACCTTTTGAAGATCTGAGGACCCATGCCAAGTGCATTTGGAAAGTATTCAGATCCCTTCCCTTTTTCCACATTTTGTTACATTACAGCTTTATTCTAAAATGTCTAAAATTGATTAAAAACATTTCCTCATCAATCTACACACAATACCCCATTATGATAAAAGCGAAACAGGTTCTAAGAAATGTTGGCACATTTATAAAAAATAAAAAACACAAATACCTTATTTGCATAAGTATTCAAACACTTAGCTATGAGATTCGAAATTGAGCTCAGGTACATCCTGTTTCCATTGATCATCCTTGAGCTGTTTCTACAACTTGATTGGAGTCCACCAGTGTTAAATTAAATTGATTGGACATGATTTGGAAAGGCACACACCTGTCTACATAAAGGCTGTGATGTAACAAAATGTGGAAAATGTCAAGGGGTCTGACCACTTTCTGAACGCAGACACAGACTGAGCAACCTTGTACAAATAAAAACTAAATAAATAATAAGTAAAAAAAACACAAATACATAGGGTGGTCTATTCAGGAATCAAATTACAGAAATTATTATGAAAATCAAGGGGTTGTTTGGATTCAACCAATTTCAAAGATTGTTTATATAACTTTACCTCCTTTAAGAAACAGTAAACAGGGGGGTAGTTAAAAAAAGACGTGTTCTGCCGTGATGATGAAGTTATTATATATACATTCAGCTTCCTGTCCTCCATTAGAAAACCAAACATGATGTTATTAAATGTTAAATGGGAATGAATAGAGCATTATAGGTATGTGATCCAGTACTGAAATCCCAAAAGGTTTTAGTACGTTAACGTGAAGAAAATATGTTCTGCCATTTCCATATGTGAGTTACAAATCACAGAATGGTTCAAGTGAAAGTTAAATCTGAGTCTTAAGAAAACATTACATCGGTAAATGTCATTCAATGTTATGAGCTGAACTTTAGGTGATAAAGTATAAGGAAGGAATCTGGTTCTTATTCTGACTATAGAACATCTAGTGAAGTCTTGTAACATATATTTCATTTTCTAAGGTGAAGGGAAACACTGCAGTAAGATTATTTCTTAAGAATTTGTTATTACATATTTTTATCTAATTGAGACAAGCTACTTAACATTGGCTATTTTGGACATTTCCACTTATCACACTGCATGCCCTTTGGTCTTCTATGATTACTCTGCCTGTCTTTCCATCTAATCTCTCCTATCATTCGAAATGGGTGATGGACATCCACAAGTTAATACATAACATACGAAACGTAACATATCATACTAAATGGAGTGTCTCGGAATTACCTCAAGAATAATACGAAATGTTCTGAGATGAGGTTGACATTTTTGTTATTTAGCAGATGCATTTATCCAGAGCGACTTACATTAGTGCAGTCATCTTAACATAGCGCTCTCTCCCTAACTCTCTCGCTCTGTCTAACCCCCCACCCCCTCGCAATCTCTCTCTCTTTCTCTCTCTCTCCCATGTTCCCTCCCTCCCCCTCTCTTCCTCCTCTCCTGGGGACCTGTGAATGGTGAATTACTGCTCTCTGTCTTCAGAGACTCTCCCATCATCTGATCCTGATACGCTTAATGCTGCTAAATGTTTCCGATCATCTCCTCATTTGCTGCGGCCAGTGAGCAGTGAGATTGATGTCAACCAACTGCAGTGTGTGTTCCCATAACTTTGGACTGTCTCAGCAATTCCCTCATGAGTACATACACTATGTTGGCAATAGCTACTGACAATTATTCATAGGATGACAAAGCATGTACTATTGTCCTACACCAGCTCAAAACAGATGACTGTTAGTTATGACTGGTCCCCCAAGGCCTAGACTGGTATAAGACCTGTATAACTAAACCACAAGAATGGTAAGAGTAGCGTCCAACCCAGTTCTATTATCAACAAGGCTACTTAGTGCTCAATTGAGTTTTATGATGACAGGAATATGTATTCCTTATATCTGGTAAAGTGAGTTAATTATATAAGTTATATTGAGAATTATGACTCAAAATGAGGTTATAATGCTCTTAATTATATATGTGATGCAAAGACATCTGTTACAAAGACATGATTCAATGACATCTGTCTTGGTATCCATATACTAACAGAGTTATTACACTAATCCATACAGTCAAACAATAGCAAGCTTAAAAACATAAACACCAGAGAAAGAGGAAGAATATACATGAGGTATATGTAAACTGTCCTGAAATAGATGTAATGATTAGGGTTGAATGGCGGGGACCTAGTTACCGAGATTCACCAGGATTTACCGCCCAAAACTACTCCCTTTTCCCGAGAAAAGTAACTTTGAGAAACCAGTAAATTATAATAAATTATTTATATGAACAGCATGGCGTGAAACGGAACTGTTCAATTATATGCAATGTTTAAATCTGGCTTCTCTACGGCCTCTCCATGATGAATCAACGCTCAGGGTGGGAACAGACAGTCCATCTCAGTATGGAGTCAATTCATCTCATCATGGCAACTTTTTATCTTGTAACAGGTAGGCCTACATTTGCTGCAGCATAGCCTATGCTACAGTAATATAAATACTGAATGTGAGTCTAATTTACTCATCTCCAGCCAGCTTTCAGGGGTCACCTTGTTTTTTAAGATTATAATTGTTTTAATTGCAGCTCCAGAGTTTTAAAACATCTTATCTCTTGAATATCATTGCTTTAATCAGTGCACGTGCGAGCACTCTCTAGCAGTCTTTCTCTCTCTCTATCAACTCCATTGAAATTGGATCCCATTTTAGATTGATATATAGCCTTATATATGTCCTAGCCTACCTCGTTCAGGTTATACATCCAATGCTGTATTAGCCTTATATTTAGCTAATTGATGATGGGTTATGCATCTTTTAGCCTCTATCTCATGCACGATATGTAAGCACCTGTGCTCTCCTGGCCTCTCCTTAAAAATAGCTCCTTAGCTCTTGGAGTCCCATGCAGGAAAAGTTAGACTAGAAAAGTTTGTTGGACATACTTTTTTTTAGCATTTCTTATACCAATAGACTATTTAAAGACACAAGCTCTTTTTTGCTGAATATTAATTACAGCAGTGAATAGAACTCCCGGGTAGATTGAAAGAAGAGCGAACACGCAATGGTGGTAGGCTATAGCAGTTATTCTTTCAGACCCATAACCATTCAATCTTCATGAAGAGAAGTGAAAGCCTTCTGCATCTAATTCTACTCCTATATTATTCAAGGATGAAATTGGAATGATGAAGATAAGGACAACAAAACTTATTTCATTTAACTGTCAAAAGTGAGGGAGGAATGAAGCAATAATAGAGAGAGAAATACGAGGTATAGGTTAATAACATTAGGGGAAATATAATGAAAGGTAGAATAAATATGTCTCAGCCTACTAATTATACAAATAGGACCTATTATATTTCAAAATTCAAATCAAATTTGCTAGCTCATGCTTGTAACTTTAAGGGACACATGTGCTGCACCAGAATCACATGTTCTCTTCTGCGTTATCATGGTTTGGACACAATGTATATAGATTATTTTTTTTCTACTATGTTATAGACTTGTTTATTGTTTATTGTTTCCTTCATGTGTAACTCTGTGTTGTTGTCTGTTCACACTGCTATGCTTTATCTTGGCCAGGTCGAAGTTGGAAATGAGAACTTGTTCTCAACTAGCCTACCTGGTTAAATAAAGGTGAAATAAAATTGAAAGTTAAAAAATGACGATGTGCGTAATTCCATAATACAGCATAATACAATACAGTACAGTAATACAGTTCACGCTCAAAAAGATTGGCCTACTGGAGCGAGTTGAATTTATTTACCCAGGAGAGCATATAGCTAGCTGCATCTATGGGCTTTCATGTTTTTCTCTCGTGTGTAATGTGCAGTAGCCTATATCATATATCTATTGGATAATGGCACAATCATTTGGGCTTTTTGGGGCTTGGGCTCATTCAATGTGGCTAATGTAGGGCTCATTCAATGTGGTTAATGTAGGGCTCACAAAATGTATTTAATATATGGCTCATCAGGTTCAGGTAACATTAGATTTGAATTTTCATGCTGATAAAAGCTCTAATCAAATCCAGACATTTGTATGCTTTATAATTCTTTTGAATGACACTTACGGTTTTGGCGGGAAATACCGGGTTACCTGGGAGAACAGTGTTTATTCTCGAGATGGAACATTTGTAAACACCGGGAAAATATTCAAGGATGAGTGGTCACTTTTCTACTTGCTGGGATTAAAATAACACACAGATTCTATGAACCTTCCATCTCTATCTCATACCAATAAGTGATCTAAAACCTCATGAGAAAAACATTAGATGGGCAGTGCTGAAATATTCATGGTGGAAGTGTTGGTTATTGGTGAATAATCCGCGGTCGTCATCCCCGGCCTACTAGCTGCCACCGATCCAATTTTCCTTTTTGTTTGTGTCTGTCTGTTTTGTTTACACCTGTGTCCTAGTAGTTGATTTCGGTGGGTTAATTAACCTCCGCTGCCTGCTAGTCTTTGTGCGGGATTGTTTGCTGTGGTTACTTTGTTAGGGGTGCGTGTCTGCACCACAGGGTTTTCTTTCTCACAGCAGTTGCACCGTTTTGGTATATGTTTTGGAGTAGAGGTTTCTCCTCCGTGTGTAGCGTTTATTTCCCTGTGTGTGGCGACCTCGTTTGGGCGTATTCCCCCCCATGTTGTTGTTGAGTTGGGACTTCTAAATAAACTATTGTGCCACTAAGACTTCTTTGCTCTCCTGCTCCTGATTCCTGCACCTCCCTCCTTCTTGGCATGATTAGTTCTAGTTTCAGGGAAAGCGAGTGAGCAGATTAATTAATCATTGTACAAAGCCATTCCTCAATTTCAGGGAATCGGGAGAGGCGATGGACAGACCTTGTGGTTTAATCAGCAGATATACTTTCCAGGACTTTTACAGGACCATAAAAGTCACGTAGGCAAGGGGTTGTGATATCTATTTTATTATTTTTTTTAACTATGAAAATAAAACATGTGTTGATTGTTTTTATTCTTGATACCATTGTTTATTTCACTAAGTGGAACGTTCAAAGCAAAAGGCTGTAACCAATCATCGGTGATATCATTAAAAAGTGAGCAGAGTGAGACCTTTCAAATAATTTTCATATAATTTCATGTGACTCATAAAGGTCTGACTGACTGTTGCCTTCAAAGTCACAGGGAATGTCTGAAGTGATGCTGATAGGATGATAAAGAGCTTTAGAGATGTCAATATACACTCACACCCCTATCCCCTAGAAGGCTGTTGCTACAGAGAACTGTTTTTCTGTTTCAAGTTCTGCTTCCTGTCTGAACATTACGTTTAAAAAAAAGTAATGTCTACTTACCTATGATAACATTTTAATTAGCTTGTTTGTAAGATGTTTTAGATATATTTTCAAAGTGATCGGAACTCGTGCAATGACTATATAGTACGGGATCTCAGGAAGATAGCTAAATATCCCAAAACTGTCTCTAGGCATCGCCTACAGCCGAGATAAGTGAAACATCATGTACATTTGTATTTTGAGGACTCCATCCCTTTAACATTGGTCCAGAGGTTGGGTACAGTTCAAGAAAATGTACTTTAATTGTGGGAGGTGGTGGAGTGTTTAAGCTGTGGGAGGCAGACATGGCATTCCCATCGGACTCTAGGTTCTGTGATTAATCATTGCGTCAGCCGTCATGTGCAAGCTTCACCTCCCCTACGTGGATTTAACCGATGTCCAGCTCTTCTATGGCATATATGGAGTCCTAGGAACGGAAGCTCTTAAATGAGCGCCAGGTGTGCGTAAGTGGGAAGAGGCTAGGGGCAATTAGGCCAAAACACTCCCAGGCCCTCTGGAATAAGGAGACCTCCTATAGTTCAGATTCAATAGGAGATGGGAGCCATGAGTTCACTTCATAGATAACAAGTCATATGTCAGGCACAGATATCTAGTATTCAACATCTTAATAATACAGTACATTTCCTCCAGCAGCCGATCCTATTGGACACCTTTACACAGTGGACTGTGGGTTATTTCTGTCAGAACAAAGCCCTCCTGAGTCAACGGAAATCTGAGGCACGTGGTAATGGAATCATTGTCTCGGGAGGTCTTGGCTCTTTGTCACCCTGGTGTTGGTGGCCCTGTTGAGGGCCAGGGAGGAGGAGGGGGGATGGATGGATGGGGACACACAGGAAGCTCTATCAGTGCCTGCCTAGGGTTACTGACGCACATGGCTGCTGTGTCCTCACTCCAATTATTTATCAGCATTCAAGGTTGAAGGGTTCAACTGCAGTACAGTCAACTCTTAACCTCTCTGGGTCCCATTTCAAACATGTAGACCAGCGGTGTCAAACATATGGATCATGGGTTGGATCCGGCCGAGGGTCCAATCTGGCCCACGGGTGATTTGAGTCAAGTAACAAAATAATAAAAAATAAAATATTTTTCTAAAATAACTATTCGGGATGGGGAAATAAACTCAATATACTTTAAAATGCTTAAAACCAAATCTAAACTGTGTAGAAATAATAATGGACCTACTTCCATACAATTTGTTGACAGTTTCCAGCTCGTCAAAAATATCCTAAAAGAAAGCTAGACAGATCATTGAAAACTCCCAAAACAATGAATAGAGGACTATTTTTTGCTCATTTTGACAGTGAGGAAAATACATATATTTTTAAATCACTGCAGTTGTAACGGTTTTCTTTATGAGAAGGAGAGTCGGACCAAAATGCAGCGTGTAGATGGCGATCCATGTTTTAATGAACAAACGTAAAACACGAATCAATGCAAACACTACAAAATAAAGAACGTGATCAACGTAACGAAAACCTAAAACAGCCTATCTGGTGAAAAAACACATAGACAGGAACAATCACCCACAAACACACAGTGAACCCCAGGCTACCTAAATATGGTTCCCAATCAGAGACAATGACGAACACCTGCCTCTGACTGAGAACCATATCAGGCTGAACATAGAAATAGACAAACAAGACATGAAACATAGAATGCCCACTCAGATCACACCCTGACCAATCAAAACATAGAAAATACAAAGTAAACTATGGTCAGGGCGTGACAGTACCCCCCCCCCCAAGGTGCGGACTCCGGCCGCAAAACCTGAACCTATAGGGGAGGGTCTGGGTGGGCATCTCTCCGCGGTGGCGGCTCTGGCGCTGGACGTGGACCCCACTCCATGACAGTTTTAATCCCCCTCCTAAACGTCCCTAAATAGGTTACCCACCACAATGATAACATAGGACAGAGGGACAGCTCGGGACAGAGGTAACTCGGGACAGATGGGTAGCTCAGCCCTGAGAGGAAGCTCAGCACTGAGAAGAAGCTCAGCACTGAGAAGAAGCTCAGGCAGGTGGTTAGATCCGGCAGATCCTGGCTGGCTGGCGGTTCTGGAAGATCCTGGCTGACTGGCGGATCCGGAAGATCCTGGCTGACTGGCGGATCTGGGAGAATCTGGACGACTGGCAGATCTGGGAGAATCTGGACGACTGGCAGATCTGGGAGAATCTGGCCGACTGGCAGATCTGGGAGAATCTGGCCGACTGGCAGATCTGGGAGAGTCTGGCCGACTGGCAGATCTGGAAGAGTCTGGTCGACTGGCAGATCTGGAAGAGTCTGGTCGACTGGCAGATCTGGAAGAGTCTGGACGACTGGCAGATCTGGAAGAGTCTGGACAACTGGCAGATCTGGAAGAGTCTGGACGACTGGCAGATCTGGAAGAGTCTGGACGACTGGCAGATCTGGAAGAGTCTGGACGACTGGCAGATCTGGAAGAGTCTGGACGACTGGCAGATCTGGAAGAGTCTGGACGACTGGCAGATCTGGAAGAGTCTGGACGACTGGCAGATCTGGAAGAGTCTGGACGACGGGCAGATCTGGAAGAGTCTGGTCGACTGGCAGATCTGGAAGAGTCTGGTCGACTGGCAGATCTGGAAGAGTCTGGACGACTGGCAGATCTGGAAGAGTCTGGACGACTGGCAGATCTGGAAGAGACTGGTCGACACAGACTGGCTGCTCTGGCTGCTCAATGCTGACTGGCAGCTCTGGCTGCTCCATGCTGACTGGCTGCTCCATGCTGACTGGCAGCTCTGGCTGCTCCATGCTGACTGGCTGCTCTGGCTGCTCCATGCTGACTGGCTGCTCTGGCTGCTCCATGCTGACTGGCTGCTCTGGCTGCTCCATGCTGACTGGCTGCTCCATGCTGACTGGCGGCCCTGGCTGCTCCATGCTGACTGGCGGCCCTGGCTGCTCCATGCTGACTGGCGGCCCTGGCTGCTCCATGCTGACTGGCGGCCCTGGCTGCTCCATGCTGACTGGCGGCCCTGGCTGCTCCATGCTGACTGGCGGCTCTGGCGGCTCCTTGCAGACTGGCAGCTCTGGCGGCTCCTTGCAGACTGGCAGCTTTGGCGGCATCCTGCAGACAGGCAGCTCTGGCGGCTCCTTGCAGACTGGCAGCTCCTTGCAGACTGGCAGCTCCTTGCAGACTGGCAGCTCCTTGCAGACTGGCAGCTCCTTGCAGACTGGCAGCTCTATGCTAACTGGCAGCTCTATGCTAACTGGCAGCTCTATGCTAACTGGCAGCTCTATGCTAACTGGCAGCTCTATGCTAACTGGCAGCTCTATGCTAACTGGCAGCTCTATGCTAACTGGCAGTTCTGAACAGGCGGGAGACTCCGGCAGCGCTGTAGAGAAGGAAGGCTCTAACAGCGCTAAACAGGCGGGAGACTCCGACAGCGCTGAAGAGAAGGGAGGCTCTGGCAGCGCTGGACAGGCGAGGCGCACTGTAGGCCTGATGCGTGGTGCTGGCACTGGTGGTACTGGGCCGAGGACACGCACAGGAAGCCTGGTGCGGGGAGCTGCTACCGGAGGGCTGGGGTGTGGAGGTGGTACTGGAAAAACCGGACCGTGCAGGCGCACTGGAGCTCTTGAGCACCGAGCCTGCCCAACCTTACCTGGTTGAATGCTCACGGTCGCCCTGCCAGTGCGGCGAGGTGGAATAGCCCGCACTGGGCTATGCAGGCGAACCGGAGACACCGAGCGCAAGGCTGGTGCCATGTAAGCCGGCCCAAGGAGACGCACTGGGGACCAGCTGCGTAGAGCCGGCTTCATGGCATTAGGCTCGACGCTCAATCTAGCCCGGCAGACACGCGGAGCTGGAATATACCGCACCGGGCTATGCACCCGCACTGGAGACACCGTGCGCACCACTGCATAACACGGTGTCTGTCCGGTCTCTCTAGCCCCCCGGTAAGCACAGGGAGTCTGCCCAGGTCTCCTACCTGGCGTAGCCATACTCCCTGTTAGCCCCCCCCCAAGAAATTTTTGGGGCTGCCTCTCGGGCTTCCTTGCCAGCCGTGTTCCCTCATATCGCCGGCTCCTCTCTCCGGCTGCCTCTGCTCTCCTAAGTGCCTCCACCTGTTCCCATGGGAGGCGATCTCTTCCAGCCAGTATCTCCTCCCAAGTGTAACAGCCCTTGCCATCCAAAACGTCCTCCCATGTCCATTCCTCTTTACGCTGCTGCTGCTGCCTGTTGACACGCTGCTTGGTCCGTTGGTGGTGGGTGATTCTGTAACGGTTTTCTTTATGAGAAGGAGAGTCGGACCAAAATGCAGCGTGTAGATGGCGATCCATGTTTTAATGAACAAACGTAAAACACGAATCAATGCAAACACTACAAAATAAAGAACGTGATCAACGTAACGAAAACCTAAAACAGCCTATCTGGTGAAAAAACACATAGACAGGAACAATCACCCACAAACACACAGTGAACCCCAGGCTACCTAAATATGGTTCCCAATCAGAGACAATGACGAACACCTGCCTCTGACTGAGAACCATATCAGGCTGAACATAGAAATAGACAAACAAGACATGAAACATAGAATGCCCACTCAGATCACACCCTGACCAATCAAAACATAGAAAATACAAAGTAAACTATGGTCAGGGCGTGACAGCAGTCCTCCAAACCATGTTGAAGACCGAATGCAGCCCCGGGGGGAAATGAGTTTGACACCCCTGGTGTAGACTCTTCAACTATTACAATATTATTGTTATGTATTTCAAGTTGCACCATATTCTGACGTTAATCTCGAGTTAATCAGTTACAAATAAAACTATTCTATCTGCTCAGTGCTCAGTCATTTGAAGTTGCTGATACCGCTCCAGATGTCTCTTTCATAGAACCTGAACAGTTTACCTCATTGTGCTTAGCCCCTGTCTCTTCTAATGAGTGTGTAGATAGACCGTTTTTAGGGTTAACTGCTCTGCTATACTAAGGTGGAGAAGTATCCATCTCTATCTCTCTCACTGTCTCTCTCTCTCTTTCTCAGAGCGTATTGCTCTTGGAGCGCACACTGGATGCTCGGGTTTATTTGAGCGTTCTGACCTTACAACGGCAGTCAAGCACCCAAGCTAACGTTGGCTAGCTTACTAGCTACTTCCAGTCACAAATGAGACCACTCTGACCATTTACTCCCCCTTGCAGAGCTAGTTAGTCAGTTTTCATGTTATCCAGAATGTAGGTGACTGTAACAGTGATGCTGACAACAATTTAATTCCGCTCTTTTACCGACGTTTACTGACACCGACCATATTCAATGGATATTGAGCACTAGTAAATAAATTATTCTGAGCTCTGGTACACTCGGAGTAGATAGCCAGAGCGAATTTATGAAAGCACCTGAATGTCCATTGAGAATGCACAACAACTATACCATTTAGCTAAGCTAAGAATGACGGGAATAATCAAGTCTATTAACATTGGCTAGTTAGTTGGATAGCTTATAGTTAATATACTGGCAAGTTTGATGTATAAGTAGCTAACTAGCGTTAGGTAGCTAGCTAACAACATACCGGTTCATACAGCTGTAATGATACACTATGTGGTTTGTAAGCACAGCATAGCTAACAAATTATCAGCCGATATTATGTGTGAGTTAATTTATTTGAAACGTCATTATTTTATTACATTTCTCAGCATTTTCTTAACATTTGTCATAATTAGTTAAAGCAATGAATTTGTATCCGCTCTTGTTTTACTTTAACTGCAGATTTTCCAGCATTTTTTTAAAATCTGGAAATGATGTGAAGCCACACCCATTTCCTGAAGAATTGCATTATGGGCCATAAAGTATGGAAATAGTGTCCTCTGTGTGTATACTTCATATTTTGGCGAATTTAGTACAACATCCGGGAACGTTTGGCATACTAACTATGACCAATAAGCATACTATATACTCAATTCACGTCACAAATAGTACGGTTAGTGCGGTTAGTATGAGTATTCGAACACAGCTTCTCTCTCAAACACACACAGAGCTGAGCTAAATTGTGCAAGTGTTCCAGTGTTCCACGACCCAACCCCTCACATCCTTATCATCTCTCAGGTGAAACCAGACACCCTTCTTTCCTCCATAGAGTAGTTAGGCTCTGTTTCAGGGATCAGGTTAAACTGGGCCAGACTCCTTTAGGTCAGCTGACAGACCACACTACATTTTGTTCAGCACATCACATAGCTGTATACCAAATGGCAAAAACTTTGCACTTCATGAAATCGTTTCATGCTTTCAATATCATAAGTTACCAGTGGTGGAAAAGTACTCAATTGTCATACCTGAGTAAAAAATAAGATACCTTAATAGAAAATGACTCAGTAAAAGAGTAAAAAGTCCAAAAGTCTAAAAGTATTTGGTTTTAAATGTACTTAAGTATCAATAGTTAAAGTAAAAGTATAAATAATTTCCAATTCCTTATATTAAGCTTTTTTTCAATAATTGATATCCAGGGCCACACTCCAACAGTCAGACGCCATTTACAAATAAAGTGTTTGTTGAGTCCACCAGATCAGAGGCAATACGGATGACCAGGGATGTTCTCTTGATAAGTGTGTGAGTTGGACCATTTTCCTGTCCTGCTAAGCATTCAACATTTTACAAGTACTTTTGGCTGTCAGGGAAAATTAATGGAGTAAAAAGCACATCATTTTCTTTAGGAATGTAGTGAAGTAAAAGTAAAAGTTGTCAAACATAAAAATAGTAAAGTAAAGTACAGATACTCAAAAAAACTACTTACTGTAAGTAGTACTTTAAAGTATTTTTACGTATGTACTTTACACAACTGCAAGTTACAGTAACATTTCAAACCTGACTCTGGAATTTAGGGACTTATTATTACAGTATAATAAAGCTGATTTGTACATTTTAGCACAATTAAGCTGTTAATTGTGACAGGGCAAATATGTTGCTAATATTAATAGCCTTGTCAGGATTATACCCAAGCCTCTATAACATGATGGAAACCAGCTGGGCCTCTCAGTACAAAGGTTTATCCAATGTAACCTTTCTCAGAAAGACATTGAATAAATACATGACACTGCACTATACACATTCCAAGTCAGTTCATACAATTATTTATTCTGTTATTCTTATTATATACTGTATGTTCAAGTACATTATGTTTAATACCAAATACTGAATATGTGTGTGTTTTTTAAACTATGTATTCAATTGAGGGTTTACTGGGGTTGTAAAGACACATTTAAAGACAAAACCCTACTTTTCTGAACTGATTTTGATTCTCAGAAAAGTGGAATATATGCATGAAGTTAATCCTCAGCTGTTTTCATTGAAATCAACATTGCTGTGTGTAGTACTGTAAACACTATTGATAGAACAATTGAAGTACTCTATACAGACCTTTTATTGAAAGGGAGTGGCAATTTAATAAGATAGAACAGAACATCTCCCTTGTAAACACAGTCTCTCAAATTTGGCAACTAAACCGGCTATGATGACTGTTGTTATAAACACAGACAACTTGTGTAAAAACAGAACAGAAAAAGAGGCAGGACACCCGTGTAAAAGAGAAAATAAAAAAATGGAATTGTGAACTGAATCGTGTACCACTCAGTACAACCTAGGTATTCATTGATATACAGCAGTATCCGATATCACACTTGCGACTCTACAAGGTACCATTTTCCTACAGTAGAGTCTGTTTGAGGGACATTTTGGCTAATGGGTTGATTATAAGGGGATGAAGTGTAGTATGGGATTATTTATGATGCCTCCCATATTCTTCTTAAGAAGTATTCCCCATTGCTGCATTGTATCCACTATCTACTCTACATGTTAGACAGTATGATTACCCAGATTCGATCAGCTGTCCCTGGCATTTTTTCAAACTAAATATACCCTATGGAATTGCCCTAATCCACTCCTTCCATTACCAAGTTCATCACAGACAATAACATGTAGCTCACCTTTTCACTGACATCAGCACGGCGCTTTGTCTACAATCTTCCTTTTGTTTTCTCAGCTACAAGCAGCATTGTGAATAGGGCAGGCCATTGAAGAGAAGCCATTTGAGTTAGCGTGGGACACCATGTCAAACCCTCAAACCCCCAGGTCTAGAGAGGATCGCATCACACACATCTTTGATTGCAACTTCTGCCCTGTTGCTGTGCTGCAAACCGACGTGAGCTGGTAACAGAGGAGGTGTCCAGTTTCCATTCATCCACCAATATCAAATCCTCTAGAACACAGGACAGAGGCTAGAAAAAGCCTTTGTTATCCCAGGCTCTGAGACTCGTCACTATACGACTCAGTTTCAGATCTGTGCTCCTCTTAAATGCGTCCTTCAGCACAGTACATTTCTCTTTTCATGTTGGTGGTAAACTGGAATCACACAGACAGTCTCTCCCTGCGCAAGTGGGGTGGAACACTAAGAAAAAACAACCCAGAGGCTCTTTTCATCATCTTTTCTTACAGTCGTTTCTCTTATAACTATCTTTATCATGCAGGTAGAAAAGACAAAGAAGTTGAATGGTATGGACATGAGAATTACTGAAATGAACAGAAGAGCCTGAGGCCTGTGATGTGGTTTGTAACATCTCTGAGGTAGGCCTACAAACAATGGCCCATGGACTCAAGGCCCAGCTGTACAGTACAGTAGTCTACTCTGTCTGCACAGTATGGATTCAAACAAGGAAGATAATCAAGATTAATACAAAATCTTTGTGTAATATCATTCTTTCATTCAGTTTATACACACAATTCCATCAATGCCTGCTCCAGTTAACAACAAATGTTTTCTCATTAAAGACATGCTCTGGTACTTTGGCGACTAGTAAGTCTTTTTTTTAAACCTATTTATTTGGGATGAATGTGTTAAAGTGTTGTTAATTTTCCCAACATTTACCCCCACATGGGCCAGCCCCCTAGCATTTCGAGTTTCAGCCAATGAGCTTCAACTGCTCACCATTTGAGTGACAGCTAACAAGACACACACACAGCAGAGAGAAAGCAATGATGTAGTGCACATATCTGCACATTTGTGACATAGTACGCAATTTCCGGGGACCACCTTTGACTCATGAGCGCTACTTTCAGATCTACTGGCTAAAAAGTGTAAAAAAGTACCGGAGAATATGTTTAACTGTAGTTGTAAACGATAAACCACTACTCTCAGATAGCAAAAATTCTTCATGAAAGCAACCAATTGCCACAACAAACCCAAAACAAAGCATATGGACACAACATCTATTAAGTCGTAACTATAACGACACCACATTAGGATACACTCAGATGAAAGAGTTAGTTCACCAACTAAATAGTTTGCTGATAATGGGGTGGTGCCAGGCCATGCAATGTTGTTACTCCTAGACCATGTGCCTGTGGTTGGATGGTTTATGTCATTATTTTCCCCTTATGGAATCAAATGCAAGCTCACTTGCTGCTCTCTGGCACTTTCCCTCTTGTCTTGGCTATAGCCCTTGGTGTCAGTGAGCCTCTGTTGTCTCGGGGTAAGGGTTTACTGTCTGTCAGACTTTCCCCTCATCACATCCCACCACCATCAAGTCATCAGGAGCTCCAAAGACAATCCCCACCTCCCATCTCTCAACCCCATCACCAGAGAAGTCCAATCAAACAACTCACCACCTCCCCATGTAATTTTTCTTTGTAGTTTCAAGGGTTTTATGTCAACAGCACAATAGGGCCAAACATTCCTAGACAGACAGACAGACAGACAGAACCCCAACCCTAGCTCTGTGTCCACACCCCCAGATAGATAGATAGATAGATAGATAGATAGATAGATAGATAGATAGATAGATAGATAGATAGATAGATAGATAGATAGATAGATAGATAGATAGATAGATATACAGTACCAGTCAAAAGTTTGGACACACCTACTCATTCAAGGGTTTTTCTTAATTTGACCTATTTTCTACATTATAGTGATGGCAAATAGTGATGGCATCAAAACTATGAAAAACACATATGGAATCATGTAGTAACCCAAAAAGTGTTAATCAAATCAAAATATATTTTATATATGAGTAGCCACCCTTGATGACAGCTTTGCACACTCTTCTCTCAACCCGTTTCACCTGGAATGCTTTTCCAACAGTCTAGAAGGAGTTCCCACATATGCTGAGCGCTTGTTGGCTAATTTTCCTTCACTCTGAGGTCCAACTCATCCCAAACCATCTCAATTGGGTTGAGGTCAGGTGATTGTGGAGGCCAGGTCATCTGATGCAGCACTCCATCACTCTCCTTCTTGGTCAAATAGCCCTTACACAGCCTGGAGGTGTGTTGGGTCATTGTCCTGTTCAAAAACAAATTATAGTCCCTCTAAGCGCAAAGCAGATGGGATGGCGTATCGCTGCAGAATAATAATTCAAGGCACACTTAACCAGTATGGCTGTGGTATCCTTGCTGGTATAGTGTGCCTTGAATTCTAAATAAACCACAGACAGTGTCACCAGAAAAGCACCATCACACCTCCTCCTCCATGCTTCATGGTGGGAACCACATATACAGAGATCATCCGTTCACCTACTCTGTGTCTCACAAAGACACAGACGGTGGAACCAAAAATCTCAAATTTGGACTCATCAGACCAAAGGACAGATGTCCACCTTCTTATTGGTGTCCTTTAGTTGTGTTTTTTTTGCAGAAATTCGACCATGAAGGCCTGATTCACGTAGTCTCCTCTGAACAGTTGCTGTTGAGCTGTGTCTTTTACTTGAACTATGTGAAGCATTTATTTGGGCTGCAATCTGTGGCTGGTATCTCTAATGAACCTATCCTCTGCAGCAGAGGTAACTCTGGGTTTTCCTTTCCTGTGGCGGTCCTCATGAGAGCCAGTTTCATCATTGATAGTTTTTGCCACTGCACTTGAAGAAACTTTAAACGGACTTGACATTTTCCAGATTGACTTTCATGTCTTAAAGCAATGATGGACTGTCGTTTCTCTTTGCTTGCTTATTTGAGCTGTTTTTGTAATAATATGTACTTGGTCTTCTTCTTCTGTATACCACCACTACCTTGTCACAACACAACTGATTGGATCAAATGCTTTAGAAGGAAAGAAATTCCACAAATGAACTGTTAAACCTCACACCTGTTTATTGAAATGCATTCCAGTTGACTACCCATGAAGCTGGTTGAGAATACCAAAAGTATGCAAAGCTGTCATCAAGGAACAGGGTGGCTACTTTGAAGAATCTCAAATATAAAATATATTTAGATTTGTTTAACACTTATCTGATTACTACATGGTTCCATGTGTGTTATTTCATAGTTTTGATGTCTTCCCTATTATTGTAGAATATTTTTTTGTGTGTTTTTTTTAAAGAAAGCAAAACCCTTGAATGAGTAGGTGTGTCCAAACTTTTAGCTGGTACTGTATATATATATATATACTCCGGGCTCAGACATTGCTCATCCTAATATTTCTATATTTCTTAAATCCGATTATTTTACTTTTAGATTGGTGTGTATTGTTGTGTACTGTAGATATTACTGCACTGTTGGAGCTAGGAACACAAGCATTTTGCTACACCCGCAACAACATCTGCTAAACATGTGTTGGGGACCAATAACATTTGATTTGATTTGATTTAGACAGACAGACAACAGACTTTTGGTAATTCCTTGAAAGGGTCCTGTTGCTACAATGGTATTAATAAAGGGGTAAAAGCCACCACTCACATATTTGCGTGAATTTCAAAGACGGGTCATATCGGGGACATTTTCACTGCAACTGTGATGTCCTTTAGCAAGAATGTATTGACGGTGGCCAAATTCCCCACATGGAGGGAAACACATTGCACTTTGATGTTCATATGCAAACCACATGACAGACATTATGGATAGCAAATAATTTTGATAAAGAAACATGGAACTTAATAACACAGGCATGACTTATAACATACAAACACATGTTACATGCATGTTTGTACAGGCAAAAGTGGTTTATTGTTTGTTTGTTTGTCTGTGATGTGGGCATTGGTGCAGGCTGCACAGAAGCCACTAGCTAGAGAGCAAGAGACTTTGGTGAAATGAGGTAAACAGTAGTAGCCAGTGGAAAGGTTTTCTCGCTAACCAAATGAAAGACACTTGGGTTGTGCGAGTATACAAAACCTGTGCTGCATGACCTGTAAGTTAATTCTCGCTCACTCTGACATTGATCCTTGCTTCAGCACCTTGTGGTAATGTAAGCTTCTGTGACTTGAGGAAAGTCACAAACATATCAAACCCAATGGAACATGACAAGGCCCAATAGCCTCATCAAGAGAATCGGACACCTTGAAATAAGCAGAGCACAGACATCAAACATTCATACCCCAATGATTAGCAATGACAGAGCAGAGAGAAAGACATTGAGGCAGCATGTTTCCTTTGGTGATCAATCCAAGATTCTTCACAACAGAGACGTTGACCCTTCTCCTGGTCTCAGTTTCTGTTCTGTGTGTATCGATGTTCTCTGCCTCCCCCAACGTGACTGGTGCTGCAGTACAAATGGCAGTTCCCTCAGTAATGACTCAGGGCTGATGTTCTGAGGAGTGGATTTGCACAACTCCTTGGTTAATTAGTTGTATCATGTTCCTAACATAATTTTTTTTATTGAAAATGACTGTGCACTACAAAACATAAAAACAATTATTATGAGTCACAAGTCCATGCCTGGTTGCTGTCCAAGCTACAGATGTAGGATCAGAAAAATAATCCTGCAGCAACAGGAAATGTGGATTATTATGTGGATTATAATTAATTGACATTTTTGCAGTGGTTGATACATTTTCCGTTCAAAGTGGAAATTACAAACTTCAGAAGCCTTTTTAAACGTCAAATACACTTCACGTCTAAAATGTCCTGTTCTCCTGCAACAGGGTGATCAAATTAAGATCCTACATCTGCAAAGGCATCAGAGGGTGACTAAGCAATGAGCAGAACTCAGATGCTGAGTCATAGTATTGCATTAGCAAACCTGTTACCACTTTAAAGTAGCCTTTATAAAGGATTTGTAAAGGGTTCATATGTAGGTTATAGACTGTTTATTATTAATTTGCAAATGGTTTATAAATCAGAAAAACATAATTTATTATTGTAAACATTTTATTCCATTTGCTATGAAGAAACAAAGCCTTTTGATTATAGACACCACTTAAAGAATTCGTTAGGGTCAATACCAGTGGAAAGTGTCCTGTCAGTGAATGTTGTAGTTAACCCAACACGGGGCTTCCGGGTAAACAAGTCTGGATCCTCCAACATAATCTACTGGGGTTATCTGGACACCAATGAAAGGCTTGTAAAATGTCTCACACATTCTCTATGAGCCATATGCAGATACCTATCACTCCAGAAATATTTTTTTGTTTGTTTTTATTTTACCTTTATTTAACTAGGCAAGTCAGTTAAGAAAACATTCTTATTTTCAATGACGGCATAGGAACAGGTTAACTGCCTTGTTCAGGGGCAGAACAACAGATTTGTACTTTGTCAGCTCGGGGATCAGATCTTGCAACCTTTCGGTTACTAGTCCAACGCTCTAACCACTAAGCTACGTTGCCACCCAATGGGCCCCCGCCATATGTCAAAGGAGATATATCCATCTGATATCTGTTTCTTGGCATACCACCTTGAAATGGTCATGGATTACTGACTAACACTGTAACAGTAGGATTTAGCAGCCGGTTTATATTGAGACAAGTAGGTCTTCTCCCAAGATAAATATTGCCTGATGACTAAAACTGCTCTATTGTCTGAAACTGCTCTATGCGCTGTTCTGTCGTCTGAAACTGCCATGATTGAAGTTGTTTGTTGTGATGTCAAAATGAGGGGTGTTGTACTAAACAAAGTAAACAGTGATTTGAACATTTCTAACCTATCAGAGTATAAAAGCCAATGACACATTTTCAAACCACTGCTTTAGGATTACTATTGCAACAACACATCATCAGTAGGGTAAAACTAACCTGTCTCACGACGGTCTGGTGTGTTCTGGCTCTGGCCTAACCCATCGGTTTCTAGGAACAATCAGAACGATTAGAATGTTTTTGCCATTCTTGAAATCGTCCGGGAGGTACTCAGATCCAGACTCATTGTGGAGAAGAAACTAACGTCCGTAGGAGTGGCTAAGTGTTTGGCCGGAGCAAGGAGTTTGGGTAGCCAGGCAAAGAGAAATAACCCTTTATGCAGAATGATGAGCTCAAGTCAGGTCAACATGTCTCCCCCTTCCCATGATGTCACTCTAACCCAGTCCTCCTAGTCCCCTATGGGACCCCTTTTTGTAGTCTGAACAATCAATCGGCTCTAGTTGCTGCATGTGATCTGGGTTGATGAGGGAAAGAGAATCCTGTCTGGTGATAGCGGGAGCGCTGGCAAGTCTCATGAAGACTGGACTGTTGCTCATTCTGACAGGCGCTAGCCTCCTCCTCTACCACAGAGCTCATTACTCCAGGAACCATCCTTCAGCTACACGGCTTCCCCGTGCTGACACCCTCTGCCTGGTACCATCAGGGAGGCCCTGAGCCTACCTCCTTGCCAACTCCCTCACATCCATACCCCCGCCCCTCTCCCAACCCACCCCTCTCCCAACCCCTCCATCAGCCCACAGCCCAGCCCCGCCTCTCAAAACCACATTTTCAGAAAAACGTTTCTGGTCTGCTTGTATTGATGTAATGCAGTAGCTAGTTTGATAAATCTGACCTTTCCTAAGCCATGGTTGGAGATGGGGATTTGGACTTGTGGTATAGAATTAATTCTCTGTGCAGGCCAATGATTATGACAGTGATTCTGATCTAACCAAAAATTAATATGTTGTGCCAATGGCCTGAGACGATTGAAGTTCAATATGTAGACTAGATGTGGCCTAGTAGGCTAACTTTAACTATTATACTTGTGTGCGCACTCACAGAAATCTGTCCCACGGACAGCCACATTATATTTAGCAACATTGATCGGACAAAATAGTTTTTGGCATCTTTAAGTTTGTTTTCAGTCTATTAAACTAAGCATATATGGTCTTGTTGATTTGATGATGTTTAAATGTTTGTTGAAATGGAGCTGGAATAGCAGAGGCAGTGCTCCTGTTGTCTTTGTGCTGATTTGTGGTAACTCCGTGGTTCTAAATCAGTTGTTCTTTAGTAAACTGTCAAAAACATTAACTTGCTTGACTATGCTGCAGGTGATGCATCTGTTTTTTACAGTGCAATGGGAAAGTATTCAGACCCCTTGACATTTTCCACATTTTGTTACGTTACAACCTTTTTCTAAAATGTATTAAATTGTTTTTATTTCTCATCAATCTACACACAATACCTCATTATAACTAAATAAAAATCTATTTATCTACTGAAATATAAAATGTAAATACAGTTGAAGTCGGAAGTTTACATACACTTAGGTTGGAGTCCTTAAAACTAGTTTTTCAACCACTCAACAAATTTCTTGTAACAAACTATAGTTTTGGCAAGTCGGTTAGGACATCGAATTTGTGCTTGACACAAGTAATTTTTCCAACAAATGTTTACAGACAGATTATTTCACTTATATTTCACTGTATCACAATTCCAGTGGGTCAGAAGTTTACACTAAGTTGACTGTAACTTTAAACAGCTTGGAACATTCCAGAAAATTATGTCATGGCTTTAGAAGCTGCTGATAGGCTAAATGACATAATTTGAGTCAATTGGAGGTATACCTGTGAATGAATTTCAAGGGCTACCTTCAAACGCAGTGCCTATTTGCTTGGCAACATGGGAAATCAAAAGAAATCAGCCAAATCCTCAGAAACAAAATTGTGGACCTCCACAAGTCTGGTTCATCCTCGGGAGCAATTTCCAAAAGCCTGAAGGTACCATATTCATCTGTACAAACAATAGTACGCAAGTATAAACACCATAGGACCACACAGCCGTCATGCCGCTCAAGAAGGAGATGCGTTCTGTCTCCTAGAGATGAACGTCCTTTGGTGTGTAAAGTTCAATCAATCCCAGAACAACAGCAAAGGACCTTGTGAAGATGCTGGAGGAAACAGCTACAAAAGTATCTATTTCCACAGTAAAACAAGTCCTATATCGACTGCAGGAGGGACTGGTGCCCTTCACAATATAGATGGCATCTTGAGGGATGAAAATGATGTGGGTATATTGAAGCAACATTTCAAGACATCAGTCAGGAAGTTAAAGCTTGGTCGCAAATGGGTCTTCCAAATGGACAATGACCCCAAGCATACTTCCAAAGTTGTGGCAAAATGGTTTAAGGACAACAAAGTCAAGGTATTGGAGTGGCCATCACAAAGCCCTGACCTCAATCCTATAGAAAATTTGTGGGCAAAATTGAAAAAGCATGTGCGAGCAAGGAGGCCTACAAACCTGACTCAGATACACCAGCTCTGTGAGGAGGAATGGGCCTAAATGTACCCAACTTATTGTGGGAAGCTTGTGGAAGGCTACCCGAAACGTTTAACCCAAGTTAAACAATTTAAAGGCAATGCTACCAAATACTAATTGAGTGTATGTAAACTTCTTACCCACTGGGAATGTGATGAAAGAAATAAAAGCTGAAACTGTTATGCACGTGAGTGAGGACCCAAAAGCGGTTGAACAAAAACAGAGTCCTTTAATGTCAAAACACAGGGAAGACATAGATCCTCTTCAGATGTATATAATGGCAAAATAGACAACCCGCAGAGAGGGCGACAAATGAATCATAAAGTCCTTCTGATATTTACAGAAGAGTCCCCCTTCTTAGCAGCAGAGGAGAATAGCTGGGTTAGAGTCCCCTTCTTAGCAGCAGAGGAGAATAGCTGGGTTAGCGGCGACAGACTGCTGGTCTCTCTGGGTAGGCGCGGGTCGTAGAGGACAGAGGTACCTGATCACACGTAGCATCAGATGAACAGGCAGATTCCGACAGGACGGGACAAGGGTGAAGCAAACAAGACGATAGTTTGGTTCTGGCATGAGAAACTCAAACGAGAATCTGACAAAGACAGAAGCAGGAACAGAGAGAGAAATAGAGACCTAATCAGAGGGAAAAAAGGAACAGGTGGGAAAAGGGTGAACGAGGTAGTTAGAGAAGATGAGGAACAGCTGGGGGAAGGAGAGGAAGAGAAGGTAACCTAATACGACCAGCAGAGGGAGACGGAGTGAAGAGAAAGAACAGGAACAAGACATAATATGACAATACATGACAGAAACAAATCATTCTCTCTACTATTATTCGGACATTTCACATTGTTAAAATAAAGTGTTGATCCTAACTGACCTAAGACAGGGAATGTTTACTCGGATTAAATGTCAGGAATTGTGAAAACTGAGTTTAAATGTATTTGGCTAACGTGTATGTAAGCTTCCGACTTCAACTGTATATAGACATGTATATGCCATTCAAAATCATGTCCAATCAATTGAATTTAACACAGGTGGACTCCATTCAAGTTGTTGAAACATCTAACGGATGTTCAATGGAAACAGCATGAACCTGAGCTCAATTTTCGAGTCTCATACGGTCTGAGTACTTATGTAAATAATGTATTTCGGTTTTTTATTTGTCATAAATTTGCAAAAATGTCTAAAAAACGTTTTTCACTATGTCATTAAGGTCTATTGTGTCTAGATTGATGAGGAACATTCTTTTTTAAATTAATTTTAGAATAAGGCTGTAACATAACAAAATGTTGAAAAGGTCAAGGGGTCTTGAATACTTTCCAAATGCACTCTACATGCAATATTTGCTTTGTCGAGTTCACTGGACAGATGTTGCTCTCCAGTTTTGTGATGAAACAAAAATTATGTGTAGTTGAATTTATTACGCCACTTGACTGTAAACTTTTGTTGTCATGGCCTTTTTGTATATCACAGTGGCGTATGAACGAATGGGTTATAGAGCTAACAATGCAATTATCACAACACAGGTTGTAATATGGCTTTTTAACTGGCTTGGCTTCCTCTGTGATTTTATCCATGCACAGCTACTGGGTATAACAAGACTAATATACTATGAGGGTTCACCATACAATTTCTGTTTAATCTGTAGTTTGTATCAATACTTGTAAGTACATTGAAATGTCCTCTCTATTTTTATTGAGAGATTGTGAGGACTAATATTTTTCCATCAGTATTTCTCCAATACATAATTTACAAAAACATATTTGATATAGCAACTGATTTAATACAATTAGTGTTTGCATGCTAGATTGGAGCCCCATCAGCTAAGACCCACTGTGAGTAAAATAAACAATGAGGTTCTGATGATCTCCCAACAGAGCTGGATTATGGTCATATTTCAGTGGGCTATCAATTAAAAACCTGATCAAATCATGTCTCATTAGGATTTTAATCCCTAGCTGAAGACAGTGTAATGGGATAAATAACTATTGTTGGATGCTCGGGATGGTGATTGCACTGTGTACAGGCCCAGAGACAGGCATACAGTAAGATGATAGTCATTCACTCATAACTTTTTTTTGTATTAATTTAAATGTTTCCATCTTAAGCACAAAACAAACAAATTAAACAGAACATAGCAAAAACACAAATACATAGGGAGATTGTTTTCCTGATATTATTATGGCCATGATATTATAATTATTTTATGTGCCCTTAAGGAATCTTTTTGGAATCTGTATTATTTTTCTCCAGCTAACATGATTTCATATGTTGTTTTTATCAAATCATTCATCTACTCCATCATATCTTCTCCGACTGACCATCTCCGGGCTTGAGGGAAATGAAACAACATTAATCAATCAAATTTATTTTATATAGCCCTTCGTACATCAGCTGATATCTCAAAGTGCTGTACAGAAACCCAGCCTAAAACCCCAAACAGCAAGCAATGCAGGTGAAGAAGCACGGTGGCTAGGAAAAACTCCCTAGAAAGGCCAAAACCTAGGAAGAAACCTAGAGAGGAACCAGGCTATGTGGGGTGGCCAGTCCTCTTCTGGCTGTGCCGGGTGGAGATTATAACAAAACATGGTCAAGATGTTCAAATGTTCATAAATGACCAGCATGGTCGAATAATAATAAGGCAGAATAGTTGAAACTGGAGCAGCAGCACAGTCAGGTGGACTGGGGACAGCAAGGAGTCATCATGTCAGGTATTCCTGGGGCATGGTCCTAGGGCTCAGGTCCTCCGAGAGAGGGAAAGAAAGAGAGAATTAGAGAGAGCATATGTGGGATGGCCAGTCCTCTTCTGGCTGTGCCGGGTGGAGATTATAACAGAACATGGCCAAGATGTTCAAATGTTCATAAATGATCAGCATGGTCGAATAATAATAAGGCAGAACAGTTGAAACTGGAGCAGCAGCACAGCCAGGTGGACTGGGGACAGCAAGGAGTCATCATGTCAGGTAGTCCTGGGGCATGGTCCTAGGGCTCAGGTCCTCCGAGAGAGAGAAAGAGAGAAGGAGAGAATTAGAGAACGCACACTTAGATTCACACAGGACACCGAATAGGACAGGAGAAGTACTCCAGATATAACAAACTGACCCTAGCCCCCCGACACATAAACTACTGCAGCATAAATACTGGAGGCTGAGACAGGAGGGGTCAGGAGACACTGTGGCCCACTCCGAGGACACCCCCGGACAGGGCCAAACAGGAAGGATATAACCCCACCCACTTTGCCAAAGCACAGCCCCCACACCACTAGAGGGATATCTTCAACCACCAACTTACCATCCTGAGACAAGGCTGAGTATAGCCCACAAAGACCTCCGCCACGGCACAACTTAAGGGGGGGGGGGGGGGGGGCGCCAACCCAGACAGGATGACCACATCAGTGACTCAACCCACTCAGGTGACGCACCTCCTCCAGGGACGGCATGAGAGAGCCCCAGTAAAGCCAGTGACTCAGCCCCTGTAATAGGGTTAGAGGCAGAGAATCCCAGTGGAAAGTGGATTAACAGGCCATGGCAAACTGTCAGTGTGGAAAGACATCCAGCTGGAGTGTTGATATTTCACAGCCACGCAGTTTGAGTTTCACCCAGTCTGAAAACATGGTCAGTGAAGAAAACAATGTTAACTCCAAATGGCAGAACCAATGATCTGGTCACCAGCCGGCGAATTTCAGAAATGTGTGAATTTGCACAGTCATCAGTGAACCGCAATTAGGAACAGATTCATTTCAGAGAAATGCAATTGATTAACAAAAAGGTCAGCAAGGGAGCCATAAATAGCTGCATCTGTTTAACTTCACTTTTACCTCATATACAGTAGCTGATTAGTAACAGATTTTTCTGATTAGTACTTGATTAATAGCTGCTCCGCTATGGCCTAAATTCAATTATTTATAACACTGCAATGCAATTTCTCATGTTATTTATGTAGTTGGGCCGAGACATGATGAATGCATATGGAGAGTTTATTTCCAAAATGCGATATCCATCAACTTCTCAAATTTCTGTTTTATCATCAGAAATGATTTCTTATGGGTCTCTTCATGTGTGTTTAAAATATTACTTTAGTGTTTGGTTAGACTTAGACCCTATTCCCTACATACTGCACTACTTTTGACCAGAGCTCAAATCTCATATTACTCTATTGATTAATTTGTAAATAAATAAACTTTGTAAATAATGACAATACAAATGTATGATATGTACAGTTCTTTATTAAACAATCTATTTTTTGTCAAATTTAACTGTGTATAACCTTGCAGAGGTGGATATATTTTGTTTAGCAACACAATTATTTGTCTCTCTGAAATGAAACCATCAAGTGATAGATTTTAAACAAATACGTGTCTGTAACTGAACAACCCCATGCCATAATTAGAAAGTGAAAATACACACCAATCTATTTAAAACAAAAAAAGTGTTTCAATATTCTGAAAATGTATATATATGGGATTATAATGACGACAGAACTACGTGAGTTGTATTTAGAATTTCGTGGTTGCACATTGAGATTCGTGGTTGCAAGTACTATTCGCAAATGTCATTTAACTTTGCGAGCTTGTATCATGACGTGTGAATGATTTAACAACGGTCACAAACTTGTAACTTGACATTTGAATACATTCAATAAAATGTGCAGGTATAATCTATTTTCTCAATTATTACAAGTCCATTTACGAGTATAAATATTCTGCTGTGAATCGAAAATACCCTTTCAGATTTTGAATCTGCATACATTTGGAGTTCTTTCACTCTTGTCACGTTAACAAAATATTTGTAAACTCACAAAAAGAGTGTTGAACGTTTGCAGAAAGAAATTTGTAAGTAAAAATGTGATTTGCGCTCTAGGGAAGGACCTTTTACCCTTGACCAATCAGTTCCCCATGCCAAAACCACAGCCATTGGCTCGATTATACCAAAACTATCTCCTTGAAAGTATTCGTTACATTTATCTGTGTTCATCTATATTTTTTTCCGGAAAATGCATTAAAGTAGTTTGATTATGATGTGAAATATAATGGTACATTTCAGACGAACTTTAGACCAGCCATTGCATTGACAGCCTCTATTGCATTAGCTAGCGGGCTTCAGACATTCATCATAGGAGTAGCACACAGCGTTGTACCAGATCTTCAGTTTCTTCAGAACTAGCTTTGACTGGCTAGCTAGCTATCATCTGGCTAGCTTTATCAGGCAGATTTAGATGCGAGGGGAAAACTAATATTTTTGCTAGTTAACCATCTGATTGATTATAAATGCCATTAGCTAGCTAGATACCTAGCTACATTTAAACTGTTGGGGGAAAGCTAGCTAGGTAAATCCCACCATCATCACTGCAGTGTAATGTTAGCTAGATTTCTAGAAAATAATATACACTACCATACAAAAGTTTGGGGTCACTTATAAATGTCCTTATTTTTGAAAGAAAATAACTTTTTTGTGCAATTATGTTAGCACAGCTGAAAACTGTCGTGCTGATTAAAGAAACAATAAAATTGTCCTTCTTTAGACTTGTTGAGTATCTGGAGCATCAGCACTCGTGGGTTTGATTACAGGCTCAAAATGGCCAGAAACAAATAATTTTCTTATGAAACTCGCCAGTCTATTCTTGTTCTGAGAAATGAAGGCTATTCCATGCGAGAAATTGTGAAGAAACTGAAGATCTGGTACAACGCTGTGTGCTACTCCCTTCACAGAACAGCGCAAACTGTCTCCAACCAGACTAGAAAGAGGAGTGGGAGGCCCTGTTGCACAACTGAGCAAGAGAACAAGTACATTAGAGTGTCTAGTTTGAGGAGCAGATGCCTCGCAAGTCCTCAACTGGCAGCTTCATTAAATTGTACCTGCAAAACACCACTTCTCATCTTCAATAAATGAAGATGTGACTCCGGGATGCTGTCCTTCTAGGCAGAGTTCCTCTGTCCAGTGTCTGTGTTCTTTTATTTTTATTGGCCAGTCTGACATATTGCTTTTTCTTTGCAACAATGCCTAGAAGGCCAGCATCCCAAACTTTTGAACATTAGTCTATATACAGTGGGGCAAAAAAGTATTTAGTCAGCCACCAATTGTGCAAGTTCTCCCACTTAAAAGGATGAGAGAGGCCTGTAAATTTCTATTTTCCTGTAATAATTTTGTTATTGCATTTCACGTGGAGGGGGAGTAAGATCACTACAAAGCAGTATGCTGCCAGACCACTACAAGACCCTAGAGGTATTACAGTCCATACTTATGAACTGGATGTTGTATGTGAAATGCCCATTGAAATGTACATAATGTAGTTATTGTCATCTCCCTATCAGACCATTGCATGCTGTGACAAGGGCCTGGATGGTGACACACATCTACTTCAAGCTGCCTGCCTGAATACTAAGGGCCTTCAGTGGTACCTTCACTTATCTGTCTCCTTATCTGTCTCGCAGCCATTTGACATGTACTGTATGTAGCAACTCAAATTCACTTAAACTGCTACAAACACAAGAACTGGCTTATATTCACTTGTCCCTGGCTGCGTTTAGACAGGCAATGCAATTCTGATAACTTTTGACAAATCACAGCAATCTTTTCACATCAGCTCTTTTTCAGAGCTGATCTGATTAGTCAACAGACCAATTAGTAAAAAAAATATTTGACTTGGGCTGCCTATCTATTTATTTGTTGTTTTTTTTACCCCATTTTCTCCCCAACTTCGTTATATCCAATTGGTAGTTAGTCTTGTCCCATCACTACAACTCCCATACAGACTCGGGAGAGGCGAAGGTCGAGAGCCATGCGTCCTCTGGAACAAGACCCCGCCAAGCCGCACTGCTTCTTCCCTCTGCTCGCTTAACCCGGAAGCCAGCCTCACCAATGTGTTGGAGGTAACACTGTACAGTACAGCTGGCAACCGAAGTCAGCATGCATGCACCCGGTCACCACAAGGAGTCGCTAGAGTGCAATGGGACAAGGACATCCCAGTCGGCCAAACCCTCCCCTAACCCGGACGATGCTGGGCCAATTGTGCTCTGCCTAATGGGTCTCCCAGCTGCTACACAGCCCGGGATCGAACCCGTCCTCGGATGGGGCCACAGTGTCTCCTGACCCCTCCTGTCTCAGCCTCCAGTATTTATGCTGCAGTAGTTTATGTGTCGGGGGGCTAGGGTCAGTTTGTTATATCTGGAGTACTTCTCCTGTCCTATTCGGTGTCCTGTGTGAATCTAAGTGTGCATTCTCTAATTCTCTCCTTCTCTCTTTCTTTCTCTCTGTCGGAGGACCTGAGCCCTAGGACCATGCCCCAGGACTACCTGACATGATGACTCCTTGCAGTCCCCAGTCCACCTGGCCGTGCTGCTGCTCCAGTTTCAACTGACCTGAGCCCTAGGACCATGCCCCAGGACTACCTGACATGATGACTCCTTGCTGTCCCCAGTCCACCTGACCGTGCTGCTGCTCCAGTTTCAACTGTTCTGCCTTATTATTATTCGACCATGCTGGTCATTTATGAACATTTGAACATCTTGGCCTTGTTCTGTTATAATCTCCACCCGGCACAGCCAGAAGAGGACTGGCCACCCCACATAGCCTGGTTCCTCTCTAGGTTTCTTCCTAGGTTTTGGCCTTTCTAGGGAGTTTTTCCTAGCCACCGTGCTTCTACACCTGCATTGCTTGCTGTTTGGGGTTTTAGGCTGGGTTTCTGTACAGCACTTTGAGATATCAGCTGATGTACGAAGGGCTATATGAATAAATTTGATTTGATTTGATTTGATTTTGATTTAGTGACGCCTCTAGCACTGCGATGCAGTGCCTTAGACCGCTGCGACACTCGGGAGGCCCAGGGCTGCCTATCTGCCTATCTGCCTATTTGTCCTATTCTTCAGTCTTAGGGTTAGTAGTTTTTACAAAACTTTATTGCATTTGGTGGTCATCCCCCAAATTTGACCATTTAAAGCCTTGATAGTTGTATCCTTCCTCAATGAACTGTCTGATAGATGACAACAGGGTGGCACGCTTTTTTGATGTGCTGCTCTAGAGTTCCATGGCCCAGCATAATGACCTGGGAATAGAGGGACGGACACAATAGTTTTTATAAAAGTCTGGGAGACTTTAAGTGTGAGAAGAGCGCATAAGTTCTGGAGTGAGTACATTAAATCAAATCCAACCAGTGGCCCTTGACAATATGTTAGCATCATACAAGCAGACTGCCATAGTGAAGGAGGTTTACATAGTGCATCAGGTATACTAGTAAGAGTTTACTGGAGTTTACTTCTCTGGGCTCTGGAGAGATCACAGGTAGTTGGTCAGAAGGCTCTGGGGGTCCTTGGACCAGTCTGTCTCTAGCACCTGTAGATAGATGGATAGAGGTACTGAATGCTCTTGAAAGAGAGAGAGCAAGAGAGTTAACGTTTACATTGTTGATTATTGAGGACTATAAGGGTGCTTTCCATTCAGGCAAATGGATGTGTAAAAGATGCAGCAACTCAATGGTTTTCAATGTCTATGCATCAATAGAAAAGAGTGAAACAAATGCATTGGACATGCATTTAATACATTTTGTTTTGAAGGTAGCCTTACTCTGTGGTTCAAGTTGTATCTTCCTGTTTGTAACTTTCTTCTCACTCCCTCTGACCCTTAAGCCCTCACCCCTGATCTCCCATTGTCCCAGGGCCTCCGGCAAAACCCTCTAATCAATCTCTCTGACAAGGAGTTACTCCAGGAATAGACAGGTTTATGGTGCATAGGTTTCTCCACTCTGCATATGAGTGGAGTATTAGACACAGTATATACAGTTAAGCCATTTTGCCACAACTTTGGAAGTATGCTTGGGGTCATTGTCCATTTGGAAGACCCATGTGTGACCAAGCTTTAACTTCCTGACTGATGTCTTGAGATGCTGCTTCAATATATCCACATTATTTTAATTCCTCATGACGCCATCTATTATGTGAAGTGCACCAGCCCCTATTGCAGCAAAGCACCCCCACAACATAATGCTGCCACCCCCGTGCTTTACAGTTGGGATGGTGTTCTTCGGCTTGCAAGTCTCCCCCTTTTTCCTCCAAACATAACGATGGTCATTATGGCCAAACAGTTCTATTTTTGTTTCATCAGACCAGAGGACATTTCTCCAACATGTACGATCTTTGTCCCCATGTGCAGATGCAAACTGTAGTCTGTCTTTTTTATGGCAGTTTTGGAGCAGCGGTTTCTTCCTTGCTGAGCGGCCTTTCAGGTTATGTCAATATAGGAATCATTTTACTGTGGAAATAGATACTTTTGTACCTGTTTCCTCCAGCATCTTCACAAGGTCCTTTGCTTTAGTTCTTGGAAACTGCAAAACAACATATCCTGAGGCTGCATTCATTGTAGCTGGGAATTTTAACAAGGTTAATCTGAAAACAAGACTCCCTAAATTATATCAGCATATCGATTGTGCTACCAGGGCTGGTAAAACCCTGGATCATTGTTATTCTAACTTCCACGACGCATATAAGGCCCTCCCCCGCCCTCCTTGCTTCCAGCCTATAGACAGAAACTAAAACAGGAAGCTCCCGCTCTCAGGTCTGTTCAACGTTGGTCCGACCAATCTGATTCCCCACTTCAAGATTGCTTTGACCATGTGGATTGGGATATGTTCCGCATTGCGTCAAACAACAACATTGAAGAATACGCTGATTCGGTGAGAGAGTTCATTAGCAAGTGCATTGGCGATGATGTACCCACAGCAACTATTAAAACATTCCTCAACCAGAAGCCGTGGATTGATGGCAGCATTCGCGCGAAACACTGCTTTTAATCCACAGATAAAACGGCCAACTGAATCTCGCCAACTGACCTCGCCTTCTGGATGGTAACGGGGTGAACAGGCAGTGGCTCGGGTAGTTGTTATCCTTGATGATCTTTTTGGCCTTCCTGTAGGTGCTGTAGGAGTCCTGGAGGGCAGGTAGCTTGCCCCCAGTGATGCGTTTGTGCAGACCGCACCACCCTCTGGAGAGCCTTGCGGTTGTGGGCGGTGCAGTTGCCGTACCAGGACGCTCTCAATTGTGTATCTGTAAAGGTTTGTGAGGGTTTTAGGTGACAAGCCAAAATTCTTCAGCCTCCTGAAGTTGAAGAGGCACCGTTGCGCCATCTTCACCACACTGTCTGTGTGGGTGGACCATTTCAGTTTGTCCGTGCTGTGTACGCAGAGGAATGTAAAACTTTCCACCTTTTCCACTGGTGTCCCTTCAAGATGGATAGGGGGGTGCTCCCTCTGTTGTTTCCTGAAGTCCACAATCATCTCCTTTGTTTTGTTGATGTTGAGTGTGAGGTTATTTTCCTGACACCACACTCCGAGGGCCCTCACCTCCTTCCTGTAGGCCGTCTCGTCGTTGTTAGCAATCATGCCTACTATCTGCAAACTTGATGATTGAGTTGGAGGCGTGCATGGCCACGCAGTCGTGGGTGAACAGGGAGTACAGGAGAGGGCTCAGAACGCACCCTTGTGGGGCCTCAGTGTTGAGGATCAGCGGGGTGTAGATGTTGTTACCTACCCTCACCACCTGGGGGCTGCCCATCAGGAAGTCCAGTACCCAGTTGCACAGGGCGGGGTCGAGACCCAGGGTCTCGAGCTTGATGACGAGTTTGGAGGGTACTATGGTGTTAAATGCTCAGCTGTAGTCAATGAACAGTATTCTCACATAGGTAGTCCTCTTGTCCAGATGGGGTTAGGGCAGTGTGCAGTGTGGTTGCGATTGCGTCGTCTGTGGACCTATTGGGGCGGAAAGCAAATTGGAGTGGGTCTAGGGTTTCAGGTAGGGTGGAGGTGAAATGGTCCTTGACAAGCAAATAAGTTGTTTAGTCTGTCTGGGAGCAAGACATCCTGGTCCGCGACGGGGCTGGTTTTCGTTTTGTAATCCGTAATTGACTGTAGACCCTGCCACATACCTCTTGTGTCTGAGCCGTTGAATTGCAACTCTACTTTGTCTATATATTGACACTTAGCTTGTTTGATTGCCTTGCGGAGGGAATAGCTACACTGTTTGTATTCGGTCATGTTTCCGGTCACCTTGCCTTGGTTAACTTGTTCGAGATAGGGGGCGCTCTTTTAATTTTTGGATAAAAAACGTTCCCGTTTTAAACAAGATATTTTGTCATGAAAAGATGCTCGACTATGCATGTAATTGACAGCTTTGGAAAGAAGAGACTCGGACGTATCCAAAACTGCAAAGATATTATCTGTGAGTGCCACAGAACTGATGCTACAGGTGAAACCAAGATGAAACTTCAAACAGGAAGTGAGCAAAATTTTTGAGGCGCTGTTTTCCATTGTCTCCTTATATGGCTGTGAATGCGCAAGGAATGAGCCTACACTTTCTGTCGTTTCCCCAAGGTGTTTGCAGCATTGTGACGTATTTGTAGGCATATCATTGGAAGATTGACCATAAGAGACTACATTTACCAGGTGTCCGCCTGGTGTCCTGTGTCGAAATTGGTGCGTAATCTCCAGCTGCAAGTATTCTTCCATGTGATTCAGAGGGGAAACCAGACTTCCACGAACGATATATCATCGAAGAGATATGTGAAAAACACCTTGAGGATTGATTCTAAACAACGTTTGCCATGTTTCAGTCGATATTATGGAGTTAATTTGGAAAAAAGTTTGGCGTTTTGATGACTGAATTTTCGGGGTTTTTTGGTAGCCAAACGTGATGAACAAAGCGGAGCGATTTCTCCTACACAAATAATATTTTTGGAAAAACTGAACATTTGCTATCTAACTGAGAGTCTCCTCATTGAAAACATCTGAAGTTCTTCAAAGGTAAATTATTTTATTTGAATGCTTTTCTTGTTTTTGTGAAAATGTTGCATGCTGAATGCCAGGCTTAATGCTATGCTAGGCTATCAATACTCTTACACAAATGCTTGTTTAGCTATGGTTCAAAAGCATATTTTGAAAATCTGAGATGACAGTGTTGTTAACAAAAGGCTAAGCTTGAAAGCAAATATATTTATTTAATTTCATTTGCGATTTTCATGAATAGTTAACGTTGCGTTATGGTAATGAGCTTGAGGCTATAAATAGGATCCCGGATACGGGATTGCTCGTTGCAACAGGTTAATTTAATTGACGGAGTAGAGGAGCTTGTGCATTTCAGGTAAAATAACAACTCAATGTTTATATCCCAGGACAAATTAGCTAGCAACAGCAAGCTAGCTAAATTGGACAAATTAGCTAGCAAGTGCAAGCTAACTAGCTAAATTGCCATACATGTTTAACCTCTCTAGGGTACATGAGACGGTAACGTCCCACCTCTTGAACAGCCAGTGAAACTGCAGTGCGCCAAATTCAAAACAACAGAAATCCCATAATTAAAGTTCCTCAAACATACATGTATTTTACACAATTTTAAAGATACACTTGTTGTAAATCCAGCCACAGTGTCCGATTTCAAAAAGGCTTTACGGCGAAAGCAAACCAAACGATTATGTTAGGTGAGTGCCTATTCACAGAATAACACAGCCATTTTTCCAGCCAAAGAGAGGATTCACAAAAAGCAGAAATATAGATCAAATTAATCACTAACCTTTGATGATCTTCATCAGATGACACTCATAGGACTTCATGTTACACAATACAATAGTTTTGTTTGGTAAAGTTCATATTTATATCCAAAAATCAGAGTTTACATTGGCGCCTTACGTTCTTCTCCCTGATTTGCTTTGGGGTCTGTGTTATTGACGAATAACATCAACTGCTAACAACAGGGACACGGCATGTTGGCTTGTTTCAGCATTTATATATGTCCATGCGTTCAGTCACAACCATGAAATCAGTCTTTGGGTCTTTGGGATGTTTAATGGTGGGAGAGGGTACGTATGGGTGGGAGAGGGTAAGTATGTAGAAGGTGTTAGACATGTTAATGGTGATCTGTGAAGTGTGCAGAGGGAGTTACACATGTTTTTGCAGATCTGTGAAGTGTGCAAGAGGGGGTTAGACATGTTAATGGTTTTTGTGAAGTATGCAAAGGGGGTTAGACATGTTAATAGGGATTTGTGAAGGAGGCAGAGGATGTTTATCATGTTAATCAGGATCAGTTTTATGTGTGATGGAGGACAGAGGAGAGGAAGGATGTGCAGTGCAGCCTGTGTGTCCAGCCAGGAAAACACTTAATAATAATGGAGAGTCAATTGAGTAAATACAAAGGGATTCTTGTTTTCAACACTTTTGTTTCTTGCCAATGAGAAAAACGGTTTACTTTTGAATTTGCAAACAATGTGTCCCATTTAAATTGTATTAGTGAGTGCAATCTATGACTACAATAAATTAGCGCAGTAGGAATAAGAGCATAACAGATGCCATTATGCTATAGTAATATATAGGAATGATTTGTAATACATAGGAATATCAGGTCTCGGGAGTGTGAGAACTAAATATGATTTAATGGCTTTTGAGATGGATCATAGTTGTATGAAGCAATGCAGTGTTATCCCAGGATAGACCTTGTAAAAATCCAGCTGTGTAAATGGAGCACAGAGTTTCCAGGAAATCACTGCGGACGGCATTAGCCAAATAACTAAGTTGATTAATCATTGACTAACTAAGTCTGATTTTGCTTAATCAAATTGTCTCTGTATGAGAAACATCCAAAGGCTGTGTAGCATATTACTCATAGTGTCTGGAACACGCCTCCATTCCACCTCCACAGAGGGCACCAGGAGTTCTCCCTGCCTGCCATTGGCTTATTCATATGCTTGTGCTTGGCAAGTGTCCTTACGGCATAATTACTACAGAAAGTTACATAAATACTGTTCTGAAGAGAGTTATTATTTTATTATTGCAGAAGGGTTAATTAGTATGGTTTGGGAGGGTTGCAAGCAATGTTCCCACTAAGCTGCGCACGGGCGCTACCTGGGACTGCGTTGCAGAAGAAATATCAGTGTGCTAATAGAAGCATGAGATTGAACGTCACTCAACTTTCTAGAGTTTTCTGCATTAGTTAACACTATCAAAGTTTCCCTTTACTGTGGGAATTGTGATCGAATCAACGAAATATTAGCCACTTTCAATGCAACATACCGAAACAAAACTAAATATGCAAGACTCAGTTTGCGAGACTAACTATGCAAAAGATTTTGTTGTATGGAGAACTCATCAGAGTAGGATGTTAATGCACTGACAGGCAGTACTCAGGTCCATACAATAACCTGTTTGGGATAGGGGGTAGCATTTTCACTTTTGGATGAATAGCGTGCCCAGAGTGAACTGCCTCCTACTCATTCCCAGATGCTAATATATGCATAGTATTACTAGTATTGGATAGAAAACACTCTGAAGTTTCTAAAACTGTTTGAATGATGTCTGTGAGTATAACAGAACTCATATGGCAGGCAAAAACCTGAGAAAAATCCAACCAGGAAGTGGGAAATCTGAGGTTTATAGTTTTTCAAAGCTTGGCCTACTGAATACACAGTGTCTATGGGGTCAAGTTGCACTTCCTAAGGCTTCCACTAGATGTCAACCGTCTTTAGAAACTTGTTTCAGACTTCTGCTGTAAAGGAGGGGGGAATGGGAGCTGAACATGGCGGATATTTCTTTGGCTGGATTGGGCTCTGAGCGCCGTACTCAGATTATGCTTTTTCCGTAAAGTTTTTTTGAAATCTGACACAGCGGTTGCATTAAGGAGAAGTCTATCTTTAATTCTGTGAATAACACTTGTATCTTTTGTCAGTGTTTATTATGAGTATTTCTGGGATTTGATGTGGCTATCTGCAAAATCACTGGATGTTTTGGAATCAAAACATTACTGCATGTGACGTGCCAATGTAAACTGAGATTTTTGGATATAAATATGCACATTATGAAACAAAACATACATGTATTGTGTAACATGATGTCCTATGAGTGTCATCTGATGAAGATCATCAAAGGTTAGTGATTAATTATATCTATAGTTCTGCTTTTTGTGACTCCTATCTTTGCCTGGAAAAATGTCTGTGTGTTTTTTTGATCATATGTTATGCTTTCGCTGTAAAGCCTTTTTGAAATCGGACATGATAGGTAGATTAACATGAAGTTTATCTTTCATTTGCCGCATTTATTGTAGCTGGGGATTTTAAGAAAGCAAATTTGAGGAAAACACTACCGAAGTTCTATCAACATATTGACTGTAGTACTCGCGTTGCTAAAACACTCGACCACTGCTACTCCAACTTCCAGAATGCCTACAAGGCCCTCCACTGTCCTCCCTTCGGCAAATCTGATCACGACTCCATTTTGCTCCTCCCTTCCTATAGGCAGAAACTCAAACAGGAAGTACCCGTGCTAAGAACTATTCAATGCTGGTCTGACCAATCGGAATCCACGCTTCAAGATTGTTTTGATCACGCGGACTGGGATATGTTCCGGATAGCCTCTGAGAATAACATAGACGAAAACACAGATACGGTGACTGAGTAAATCAGGAAGTGTATAAATCAAATCAAAGAAAATGTTATTGGTCACATACACATGGTTAGCAGATGTTATTGCGAGTGTAGTGAAATGCTTATACCCACTGTGACTATTAAAACCTACCCTAACCAGAAACTTTGGATAGATGACAGCATTCGCGCAAAACTCAAAGAGCGAACCATTGCATTTAATCATGGCAAGGTGACTGGGAATATGGCTAGGTTCTAAAGACTGTTGACATCTAGTGGAAGCCTTAGGAAGTGCAATCGGACCAAATGTACACTGTATCTTGGATAGGCAAAGACTTAACCTTCAAACCTCAGATTTCCCACTTCCTGGTTGGATTTTTTTCTCAGGTTTTTGCCTGCCATATGAGTTCTGTTATACTCACAGGCATCATTCAAACAGTTGTAGAAACGTCATGGTGTTTTCTGTCCAAATATACATATCTTAGCTTCTGTTTACTCTGGGCACCTTATTCATACACGATACTCAATACTGCCCCCCATCCATAAGACGTTAACAACACTATCAACAAGGCAGGTCCTACAGGCCCTTGTTTTGTCGCACCTAGACTACTGTTCAGTAGTGTGGTCAGGTGCCACAAAGAGGGACTTGGGAAAATGTAAGTTGGCTCAGAACAGGGCAGCACGGCTGGCCCTTAAAAGTACACGGATAACTAACATTAATGACATGCATGTCAATCTCTCATGGCTCAAAGTGGAGGAGAGATTGACTTCATCATTGCTTGTTTTTGTAGCAAGCTGAATATACAGAGTTGTCTGTTTAAAATAGTATCACACAGCTCGGACACCTATACATAACACAAGACATGCCACCAGAGGTCTCTTCACAGTCCCCCAGTCCAGAACAGACTATGGGAGGTGCACAGTACTACATAGAGCCATGACTACATTGAACTCTATTCCACATCAGGTAACTGTTGCAAGCAGTAGAATCAGATTTAAAAAGCAGGTAAAAATACACCTTATGGAACAATGGGGACTGTGAAGAGACCCACACAAAGGTAGAGCCACATGCATACTCACACATTAGGATATTGTTGTATGGTGGTATTGAGCATTTTGTGTTGTGGATATGTGGTGGTCTAGGGATGTTATATGATGTACTGTTATATCTTTAGCTCATTCAGTACAAACATAGTTCACTGTTTTATCTGTTGTTTTATATGTAATGTGGATGCTTTGGTGTGTTTGGACCCCAGGAAGAGTAGTTGCCGCCTTGGCAGCAGGTAATGGAGATATAAATACAAATACAAATAAAGGTATAAAGGTACAAAAATGAAACATTTTACTGTCCAGTCATTTAAAAAAAAAGAGCCCACTATTTTTCATTTGTACCTTTCCACAAATGGTCTGTTATGTGTTGCTTGTTATAAGCAAGTTAATACAAATGTAATAAAGAATAAGTAATGTGTCCACAATTAGTTAGTGGCCTGGCCAGTGATCTAGCTAGCTACATTTCAGTAAATAGCTATTCTCCTAAATGCGGTGGTCAGTGGATAAACTAGCTAAGTGTTTAACATATTTGGCTAAAAGCAAACTAGTAGTCAGTTGTTGTTGCCTAATATGGAATTAAATCTAACCTGCTAGCTCCTGAAGCCTATGTCCCTATTAGCTCCCGAGTCTTGCTAAACGTTGGATAGCTAGCATCACAAATAAGCATTTTGCTAGCTAGCTGCACTGTTTTATAAGAAAACAGCTGATATGAATCAAACACTGTAGCTAGCTATTACGCCCTCCTCTGCGACAGTGTTTTTTGGGCCGCGGGAATGTCAGATTTGTATTTTTATTTTATGTTAACTGTCATTGAAGTTGATTGTTATTACTGGTTTCAGATCTGAGGAGAGAGAAATTGTCCTCCATGTTTTGTGTTTTAGTAAAAACTAAGAGTGACGTCACGCACTCAAAAAGGCTTAAGGTCAGTACAGGTTCATCAAAGCTGGGACCGAGAGACTGAAAAACAGCTTCTATCTCAAGGCCATCAGACTGTTAAACAGGCATCACTAACACAGAGAGGCTGCTGCCTACATACAGACTTGAAATCATTGGCCACTTTAATAAATGGATCACTAGTCACTTTAATAATGTTTACATATCTTACATTACTCATCTCATATGTATATACTCATATGTATATATCACTTTAATAATGCCACTTTAATAATGTTTACATTTCTTACAATCTTATCTCATATGTAAACAGTGCCTTGCGAAAGTATTCGGCCCCCTTGAACTTTGCGACCTTTTGCCACATTTCAGGCTTCAAACATAAAGATATAAAACTGTATTTTTTTGTGAAGAATCAACAACAAGTGGGACACAATCATGAAGTGGAACGACATTTATTGGATATTTCAAACTTTTTTAACAAATCAAAATCTGAAAAATTGGGCGTGCAAAATGGTTCAGCCCCTTTACTTTCAGTGCAGCAAACTCTCTCCAGAAGTTCAGTGAGGATCTCTGAATGATCCAATGTTGACCTAAATGACTAATGATGATAAATACAATCCACCTGTGTGTAATCAAGTCTCCGTATAAATGCACCTGCACTGTGATAGTCTCAGAGGTCCGTTAAAAGCGCAGAGAGCATCATGAAGAACATGGAACACACCAGGCAGGTCCGAGATATTGTTGTGAAGAAGTTTAAAGCCGGATTTGGATACAAAAATATTTCCCAAGCTTTAAACATCCCAAGGAGCACTGTGCAAGCGATAATATTGAAATGGAAGGAGTATCAGACCACTGCAAATCTACCAAGACCTGGCCGTCCCTCTAAACTTTCAGCTCATACAAGGAGAAGACTGATCAGAGATGCAGCCAAGAGGCCCATGATCACTCTGGATGAACTGCAGAGATCTACAGCTGAGGTGGGAGACTCTGTCCATAGGACAACAATCAGTCGTATATTGCACAAATCTGGCCTTTATGGAAGAGTGGCAAGAAGAAAGCCATTTCTTAAAGATATCCATAAAAAGTGTTGTTTAAAGTTTGCCACAAGCCACCTGGGAGACACACCAAACATGTGGAAGAAGGTGCTCTGGTCAGATGAAACCAAAATTGAACTTTTTGGCAACAATGCAAAACGTTATGTTTGGCGTAAAAGCAACACAGCTCATCACCCTGAACACACCATCCCCACTGTCAAACATGGTGGTGGCAGCATCATGGTTTGGGCCTGCTTTTCTTCAGCAGGGACAGGGAAGATGGTTAAAATTAATGGGAAGATGGATGGAGCCAAATACAGGACCATTCTGGAAGAAAACCTGATGGAGTCTGCAAAAGACCTGAGACTGGGACGGAGATTTGTCTTCCAACAAGACAATGATCCAAAACATAAAGCAAAATCTACAATGGAATGGTTTAAAAATAAACATATCCAGGTGTTAGAATGGCCAAGTCAAATCGAGAATCTGTGGAAAGAACTGAAAACTGCTGTTCACAAATGCTCTCCATCCAACCTCACTGAGTTCGAGCTGTTTTGCAAGGAGGAATGGGAAAAAAATTCAGTCTCTCGATGTGCAAAACTGATAGAGACATACCCCAAGCGACTTACAGCTGTAATCGCAGCAAAAGGTGGCGCTACAAAGTATTAACTTAAGGGGGCTGAATAATTTTGCACGCCCAATTTTTCAGTTTTTGATTTGTTAAAAAAGTTTGAAATATCCAATAAATGTCGTTCCACTTCATGATTGTGTCCCACTTGTTGTTGATTCTTCACAAAAAAATACAGTTTTATATCTTTATGTTTGAAGCCTGAAATGTGGCAAAAGGTCGCAAAATTCAAGGGCGCCGAATACTTTCGCAAGGCACTGTATATTATATTTTATACCATCTATTGCATCTTGCATGTGCCACTCGGTCATCCATATATTTATATGTACATATTCTTATTCAATCCCTTTAGATTTGTGTGTATTAGGTAGTTGTGGAATTGTTAGATTTCTTGTTAGATATTACTGCACTGTCGGAACTAGAAGCACAAGCATTTCAATACACTCGCATTAACGTCTGCTAACCATGTGACCAATAAAATTAGATTTGATTTTAATGTCGAGACTGTCACGTTCTGACCATAGTTCTTTTGTGTTTTCTTTGTTTTAGTGTTGGTCAGGACGTGAGCTGAGTGGGCATTCTATGTTCTGTGTCTAGTTTTCCCATTTCTATGTTTGGCCTGATATGGCCAATGGCTCAATCAGAGGCAGGTGTTAGTTATTGTCTCTGATTGGGAACCATATTTAGGTAGCCTGTTTTGTGTTGGGTTTTTGTGGGTGGTTGTCTTCTGTCTTCGTGTGTCTGCACCAGACAGAACTGTTTTGTTTTTTTCCACATTTGTTGTTTTGAATTTTGTAGTGTTCACGTTTATCGTCTATATTAAACATGATGAACACTAACCACGCTGTGCTTTGGTCCTCTCCTTTGTCCACAGAAGAAAGCCGTTACAGAGACGCATTAATAATATTCATGAAATTTCCCCCCCACCTTCCTACGAAATAGAATTTCGTCCACCGTATTTGTCATCTGCCCTCTTGGTGCTGGCATCGACTGTAGATGAGCTTCTAGCTAAAATCCAAATCTTTGTTTCGAATCACTATATTCCGGTTAAAACATGTATGGTTGAATGCTACCATATAGCTAATAGAACATAAAAAAATGAATTTGTGTTGATGAGAGATGACAATCTAGTCAGTTTTTTCAATTTTGCAGAAAGGATTTTGTGTCATTTCATATGTACAGTTGAAGTCGGAAGGTTACATATGCCTTAGCCAAATATATTTAAACTCAGTTTTTCACAAATCCTGACATTTAATCCTGGTAAAAATTCCCTGTTTTAGGTCAGTTAGGATCACCACTTTATTTTAAGAATGTGAAATGTCAGAATAGTAGTGAAAATAATGATTTATTTCAGCTTTTATTTCTTTCATCACATTCCCAGTGGGTCAGAAGTTTACATACACTCAATTAGTATTTGGTAGCATTGCCTTTAAATTGTTTAACTTGGGTCAATCTTTTTGGGTGGCCTTCCACAAGCTTCCCACAGTAAGTTGGGTGTAACTGAATCAGGTTTGTAGGCCTCCTTGCTTTTTCAGGTCTGCGCACAAATTTTCTATGGGATTGAGGTCAGGACTTAGTGATGGCAACGCCAATACCTTGACTTTGTTGTCCTTAAGCCATTTTGCCACAACTTTGGAAGTATGCTTTGGGTCATTGTCCTTTTGGAAGACCCATGTGCCAACAAGCTTTAACTTCCTGACTGATGTCTTGAGATGTTGCTTCAATATATCCACATAATTTTCATCCATGATGCCATCTATTTTGTGAAGGGCACCAGTCCCTCCTGCAGCAAAGCACCCCCACAACATGATGTTGCCACCCCGTGCTTCATGGTAGGGATGGTGTTCTTCAGCTTGCAAGCTTCAACCTATTTCCTCCAAACATAACAATGGTCATTATGGCCAAACAGTTCTATTTTAGTTTCATCAGACCAGAGGACATTTCTCCATAATGTACCATCTTTGTCCCCATGTGCAGTTGAAAACCGTAGTCTGTTTTTTTATTTCGGTTTTGAAGCAGTGGCTTCATCCTTTCTAAGCGGCCTTTCAGGTTATGTCAACATAGGGCTCATTTTACTGTGTCTTTAGATACTCTGTACATGTTTCCTTCAGCATCTTTACAGGGTCCTTTGCTGTTGTTCTGGGATTGATTTGCACTTTTCGCACCAAAGTACGTTAATCTCTTGGAGACAGAACACTTCTCCTTCCTGAGAGGTATGACAGCTGTGTGGTCCCATGGTGTTTATACTTGGGTACTATTGTTTGTACAGATGAATGTGGTACCTTCAGGCGTTTGGAAACTGCTCCCAAGGATGAACAAGACTTGTGGAGGTCTACAATGTTTTTTCTGAGGTTTTGGCTGATTTCTTTTGATTTTCCCATGATGTCAAGCAAAGAGGCACAGAGTTTGAAGGTAGCCCTTGAAATACATCCACAGTACACCTCCAATTGACCCAAATGATGTCAATTAGCCTATCAGAAGTTTCTAAAGCCATGACATCATTTGCTGGAATTTTCCAAGCTGTTTAAAGGCACAGTCATCTTAGTGTATGTAAACTTCTGACCCACTGGAATTGTGATACAGTGAATTATAAGTGAAATATTCTGTCGGTTAACAATTGTTGAAAAATTACTTGTGTCATGCACAAAGTAGATGTCCTAACCGACTTGCCAAAGCTATAGTTTGTTAACAAGAAATTTGTGGAGTGGATGAAAAACTAGTTTTAATGACTCCAACCTAAGTGTATGTAAACTTCCGACTTCAACTGTATATGCTGTGTTCTATTCCACAGTATTTTAGTCAATGCCACTCTGACATTGCTCGTCCTAATATTTATATATTTCTTAATTCCAATTATTTTACTTTTAGATTTCTGTGTACTGTTGTGAATTGTTAGATACTACTGCACTGTTGGAGCTAGGAACAAAATCATTTCTCTACACCTGCAATAACATCTGCTAAATACAGTGGGGCAAAAAAGTATTTAGTCAGCCACCAATTGTGCAAGTTCTCCCACTTAAAAAGATGAGAGAGGCCTGTAATTTTCATCATAGGTACACTTCAACTATGACAGACAAAACGAGAGAAGAAAATCCAGAAAATCACATTGTAGGATTTTTTATGAATTTATTTGCAAATTATGGTGGAAAATAAGCATTTGGTCACCTACAAACAAGCAAGATTTCTGGCTCTCACAGACCTGTAACTTCTTCTTTAAGAGGCTCCTCTGTCCTCCACTCGTTACCTGTATTAATGGCACCTGTCCACAACCTCAAACAGTCACACTCCAAACTCCACTATGGCCAAGACCAAAGAGCTGTCAAAGGACACCAGAAACAAAATTGTAGACCTGCACCAGGCTGGGAAGACTGAATCTGCAATAGGTAAGCAGCTTGGTTTGAAGAAATCAACTGTGGGAGCAATTATTAGGAAATGGAAGACATACAAGACCACTGATAATCTCCCTCGATCTGGGGCTCCACGCTAGATCTCACCCCGTGGGGTCAAAATGATCACAAGAACGGTGAGCAAAAATCCCAGAACCACACGGGGGGACCTAGTGAATGACCTGCAGAGAGCTGGGACCAAAGTAACAAAGCCTACCATCAGTAACACACTACGCCGCCAGGGACTCAAATCCTGAAGTGACAGACGTGTCCCCCTGCTTAAGCCAGTACATGTCCAGGCCTGTCTGAAGTTTGCTAGATAGCATTTGGATGATCAAGAAGAAGATTGGGAGAATGTCATATGGTCAGATGAAACCAAAATATAACTTTTTGGTAAAAACTCAACTCGTCGTGTTTGGAGGACGAAGAATGCTGAGTTGCATCCAAAGAACACCATACCTACTGTGAAGCATGGGGGTGGAAACATAATGCTTTGTGGCTGTTTTTCTGCAAAGGGACCAGGATGACTGATCCGTGTAAAGGAAAGAATGAATGGGGCCATGTATCGTGAGATTTTGGGTGAAAACCTCCTTCCATCAGCAAGAGCATTGAAGATGAAACGTGGCTGGGTCTTTCGGCATGACAAGGATCCCAAACACACCGCCCGAACAACGAAGGAGTGGCTTCTAAGAAGCATTTCAAGGTCCTGAAGTGGCCTAGCCAGTCTCCAGATCTCAACCTCATAGAAAATCTTAGGAGGAAGTTGAAAGTCCGTGTTGCCCAGCAACAGCCCCAAAACATCACTGCTCTAGAGGAAATCTGCATGGAGGAATGGGCCAAAATACCAGCAACAGCGTGTGAAAACCTTGTGAAGACTTACAGAAAACGTTTGACCTCTGTCATTGCCAACAAAGGGTATATAACAAAGTATTGAGAAACTTTTGTTATTGACCAAATACTTATTTTCCACCATAATTTGCAAATAAATTCATTAAAAATCCTACAATGTGATTTTCTGGATTATTTTTCCCTAATTTTGTCTGTCATAGTTGAAGTGTACCTATGATGAAAATCACAGGCCTCTCTCATCTTTTTAAGTGGGAGAACTTGCACAATTGGTGGCTGACTAAATACTTTTTTGCCCCACTGTATGTGTATGACCAATGACTTTTGATTTGATTTGATTTAGTGTCCACCTTCCTTTCAAAAAAGCCCGCCTTGGTGGAGGGACAGGGCCAGAGCACGGAGCACCGCCCACACAAGTTGTAGTCTTTCAGAGACTGGAAAAAACATGTTACCTTGTATTTTTAGTTATTAATCCGTTGATGAAAGACGTCCAGTGGATCTATCGAACAAGGACAATCTTATCTACCCACAAAAAAACAGTGCGATCGGTATATCCTAGAGGCCACAAAGCAGGACTACATTTTGTTTTCAGATCTCGCACACCAGAAGTCATCATTGGGTATATTGTTCGGTGCGTGAAGACCATCATTGGGTGTATCGTTCAGCGTGTGAAGCCCAGTGTCGCCCTCTTCATGGCCAATTATGTGTGAAACACATCTCACTGACTCTAGAAATCCCTCAGACATGATCAAAACAAACCCAGGGGTCCCCCAGGGGGAATTTCCCATATAATGGAAATACCCAGTCTTTGAGGTGACATTCATCTTTATACTGCTCTCATTGTTTTTCTGTGTAACTACTTTCAACCGGGTTACGTCCCACTAAGGGAAGGTTGGATTTGAGTTTAAAGTGTCCAATAGAGAGTGAGTATTTCAAACCATGTGTTACCCATTCCTCAACCTGGGTTCACAGCATGTATTCTCTTATCTTTGCTTTACTTAAAAAGTAAAGGTACAGAACTCTGTGCTGAAAACACCAACTAAAATATGGACTGTGGTCCTATGATGTTAGAATTTTTATTAGATTTTTCTTTCTCTAACCAACATGTTTGGTTTCAAATCAAACACATTCATGCTGGTGATCTGAGATAAAGTGATTCAGTACTGGGAGACAGTAACACAGCACTGCACATGAAGTTGCGGAATAGCAAGTTGCAGTTTTTTTTTGTGAGAGACATGTATGTTGGCCAGATATTTTTATTTGTATTTATTTCACTTTTATTTAACCAGGGAGGCTAGTTGAGAACAAGTTCTCATTTACAACTGCGACCTGGCAGATAGACTATAACTCTTCCAAATAATTAAAAACATATGGTGCAGATGGCATGATTCATTTGGTGGAAGTTGCACTGTTGACCATAAAAGCCTAGAACCGTCCTTCTAAGTAACTACATGTTGATGCATTGCCTCCGCAGCTAAAATTTATCAAAGCAGGTAACGTGTATTACTTTACCTACATCAAATGATGATTACTAATACAGGTGTAGGATCTTAAGTTGATCACCCTGTTGCCGGAGAACTTCCCCGCAATGCAGAAATGTTTTAACTTGTAATGTATTTGAGGTTTTAAAGGGCTTCTGAAGTTTTTAATTTCCACTTAGAAATTTCAGACTTGATTTTCCATTGGGAAAAATATATCAACCACTACAAAAATGTCCATTAATTACAATCTACCTAATAATTCACATTTCCTATTGCTGCAGGACTCTTTTCCTGCTGTAGCAAACTGGCTCGAATTAAGATCCCAAATCTGTAGCTTGGACAGTACATGACATCATTATAGCAAGAGAGTAGGAATATGTCTCTATTTGTATCAGAATTTTTCTTTGTCATGCTAAAATAATTTCTCATGTTGATATTTTGCCACCATTACAGTACGGTACAAACATAACACGTACTTAATATGTTTGTTTTTGTTTGTAATTAAGGCATATTGCTTAAAGCCAAGTTCTCCAGAGGCAGACAGAAAGAGAGAAACATAATGTCCCATAAAACATAATTAATCACTCTTTAATTATTTTCAGATTTTCTTAAGGAAGCCTTTTCAAAGGCTCAAAGCTCAACATTAATAACATTAAAGGCGAAAGACCCTCAGCTGAGGAATTAGACTGATAATAAAACATAAATATAATGGACTGTGAGTGAGTCGTAGGGAAAAAGCCAGCAGAGTAATGGGGTTCAGATGTGACAAAGCGATAATTGAGCATTTGTATTGGAATGGATCCACAGGCATTAGCCAGGATTGTGTGGACAGTTCAAAAGTATCTCATGGTTACATTTCAGAGATTATTAGGGACAGTATTTCACTCCTTGGCCTCCACTCACACCACAGAGCCTATGGGACAATTTTGTACATTTGTTTGTAAATGGAATGTAAGCGTTATTTACTAAGATGAGATAGCCAAACACATTTTTTACAATTCTATACATTTTCACTTCTTATTAATGATATTAAATCTTTAGAGAAATCACTAAAACTCGTTATTCAACCACTCTACAAATGTCTTGCTAACAAACTATAGTTTTGGCAAGTCGGTCAGGACATCTACTTTGTGATTGACACAAGTCATTTTTCCAACAATTGTTTACAGACAGATTATTTCACTTACAATTCACTGTATCACAATTTCAGTGGGTCAGACGTTTACATACACTAAGTTGACTGTGCCTTTAAACAGCTTGGAAAATTCCAGCAAATGATGTCATGGCTTCGGAAGCTTCTGATAGGCTAATTGACATAATTTCAGTCAATTGGAGGTGTACCTGTGAATATATTTCAAGACCTACCTTCAAACTCTGTGCCTCTTTGCTTGGCATCATGGGAAAATCAAAAGAAATCAGCCAAGACCTCAGAAAAAAAAATGTAGACCTCCACAAGTCTGGTTCATCCTTGGGAGCAATTTCTAAATGCCTGAACGTTCATCGGTACAAAAAATAGTATGCAAGTATAAACACCATGGAACCACACAGCCGCCATACCGCTCAAGGAGACGTGCTCTGTCTCCAAGAGATGCATGGACTTTGGTGCGAAAAGTACAAATCAATCCCAGAACAACAGCAAAGGACCTTGTGAAGATGGTGGAGGACACAGCTACACAAGTATCTATATCCACAGTAAAACGAGTCCTATATCGGCATAACCTGAAAGGCCGCTCAGCAAGGAAGAAGCCACTGCTTCAAAGCCGCCATAAAAAGGACAGACTACGGTTTGCAACTGCACATGGGGACAAAGATCGTACTTTTTGGAGAAATGTCCTATGGTCTGATGAAACAAAAATAGAACTGTTTGGCCATGAAGACCATCGTTATGTTTGGAGGAAAAAGGGGGAGTTTTGCAAGCTGAAGAACACCATCCCAACCGTGAAGCACAGAGGTGGCAGCATCATGTTGTGGGGGTGCTTTGCTGCAGGAGGGACTGGTGCCCTTCACAAAATAGATGGCATCCTGAGGGATGAAAATGATGTGGGTATATTGAAGCAACATCTCAAGACATCAGTCAGAATGTTAAAGCTTGGTCGTAAATGGGTCTTCCAAATGGACAATGACCCCAAGCATACTTCCAAAGTTGTGGCAAAATGGCTTAAGGACAACAAAGTCAAGGTATTGGAGTGGCCATCACAAAGCCCAGACCTCAATCCTATAGACAAATTGTGGGCAGAACTGAAAAAGCGTGTGCTTGCAAGGAGGCCTGCAAACCTGACTCAGTTACACCAGCTCTGTCAGGAGGAATGGGCCAAAATTCACCAAACTTATTGTGGGAAGCTTGTGGAAGGCTACCCGAAATGTTTGACCCAATTTAAACAATTTAAAGGCAATGCTACCAAATACTAATTGAGTGTATGTAAACTTCTGACCCACTGGGAATGTGACGAAAGCTGAAATAAATCATTCTCTCTACTGTTATTCTAACACTTCACATTCTTAAAAGAATGTGTTGATCCTAACTGACCTAAGACAGGGAATGTTAACTCAGATTAAATGTCAGGAATTGTGAAAACTGAGTTTAAATGTATTTGGCTAAGGTGTATGTAAACTTCTGACTTCAACTGTACAGTACAGGTCAAAAGTTTGGACACACCTACTCATTCAAGAGTTATCTTTTTTTTCTTCTAAATTGTACAATAATCAAAAGTATGAAATAACACATATGGAATCATGTAGTACAGTATGTAGTAAAATACATTGGGGAGAACAAGTATTTGACACACTGCCGATTTTGCAGGTTTTCCTACTTACAAAGCATGTAGAGGTCTGTAATTTTTATCATAGGTACACTTCAACTGTGAGAGACGGAATCTAAAACAAAAATCCAGAAAATCACATTGTATGATTTTAAAGAAATTCATTTGCATTTTATTGCATGACTTAAGTATTTGATCACCTACAAACCAGTAAGAATTCCGGCTTTCACAGACATGTTAGTTTTTCTTTAACCTCTAGTGACTCCCCATCCCGCATGCGTAATCGACTGACACTAATTAGCATAACGCAACGGATATAAATATTCCTAGAAAATATTCCTATTCATGAAAATCACAAGTGAAATATACTGAGACACAGCTTAGCCTTTTGTTAATCACCCTGTCATCTCAGATTTTCCAAAGATGCTTTACAGCCAAAGCTAGACAAGCATTTGTGTAAGTTATTGATAGCCTAGCATAGCATTTTGTCCAGCTAGCAGCAGGTAACTTGGTCACGGAAATCAGAAAAGCAATCAAATTCAATCGTTTACCTTTGATGAGCTTCAGATGTTTTCACTCACGAGACTCCCAGTTAGATAGCCAATGTTCATTTTTTCCAAAAATATTATTTTTGTAGGCGAAATAGCTCTGTTTGTTCTTCACGTTTGGCTGAGAAATCGACCGGAAACTACGGTCACGAAAACGGCGAAAAATATTCCAAATTAGCTCCATAATATCAACAGAAACATGGCAAACATTGTTTATATCAATCAATCTTCAAGGTGTTTTTCAAATATCTATTCGATAATATATCCACCGGGACAATTGGTTTTTCAGTAGGACCGATTGGAATAATGGCTACCTCTGTATTTTACGCGAGAGTCACTCTGAGAGTCATCAGGTGACCACTTACACAATGTAGCCGCTTACGGGTATTCTTCAACATAAATGCGTAAAACGTCACAATGCTGTAGACACCTTGGGGAATACGTAGAAAAAGTAATCTGGTTGATAGCCCATTCACTGCTCAATAGGGACGCATTGGAACGCAGAGCTTTCAAAACACGAGGCACTTCCGGATTGGATTTTTCTCAGGCTTTCGCCTGCAATATCAGTTCTGTTATACTCACAGACAATATTTTTACAGTTTTGGAAACTTTAGAGTGTTTTCTATCCTAAGCTGTCAATTATATGCATATTCTAGCATCTTGTCCTAACAAAATATCCTGTTTACTTTGGGTACGTTATTTTTCTAAAAATTAAAATACTGCCCCCTAGTCACAACAGGAAGTCCTCCTGTTCTCCACTCATGACCTGTATTAACTGCACCTGTTTGAACTCATTACATTTTATTGCATGCAATAAGTATTTGATCACCTTCCAACCAGTAAGAATTCCGGCTCTCACAGACCTTTTAGTTTTTCTTTAAGAATCCCTCCTGTTCTCCACCCATTACCTCTATTAACTGCACCTGTTTGAACTTGTTACCTGTATAAAAGACACCTGTCCACACACTCAATCAAACAGACTCCAACCTCTCCACAATGGCCAAGACCAGAGAGCTGTGTAAGGACATCGGGAATAAAATTGTAGACATGCACAAGGCTGGGATGAGCTACAGGACAATAGGCAAGCAGCTTGGTGAGAAGGCAACAACTGTTGGTGCAATTATTAGAAAATGGAAGAAGTTAGAGATGACGGTCAATCACCCTCGGTCTGGGGCTCCATGCAAGATCTCACCTCGCGGGGCATCAATGATCATGAGGAAGGTGAGGGATCAGCCCAGAACTACACGGCAGGACCTGGTCAATGACCTGAAGAGAGCTGGGACCACAGTCTCAAAGAAAACCATTAGTAACACACTACGTCTTCATGGATTAAAATCCTACAGCGCACGCCAGGTCCCCCTGCTCAAGCCAGCGCATGTCCAGGCCCGTCTGAAGTTTGCCAATGACCATCTGGATGATCCAGAGGAGGAATGGGAGAAGGTCATGTGGTCTGATGAGACAAAAATATAGTTTTTTGGTCTAAACTCCACTCGCCGTGTTTGGAGGAAGAAGAAGGATGAGTACAACCCCAAGAACTCCATCCCAACCGTGAAGCATAGAGGTGGAAACATCATTCTTTGGGGATGCTTTTCTGCAAAGGGGAAAAGGCACCGTATTGAGGGGAGGATGGATGGGGCCATGTATTGGGAGATCTTGGCCAACAACTTCCTTCCCTCAGTAAGAGCATTGAAGATGGGTCGTGGCTGGGTCTTCCAGCATGACAACGACCAGAAACACACAGCCAGGGCAACTAAGGAGTGGCTCCGTAAGAAGCATCTCAAGGTCCTGGAGTGGCCTAGCCAGTCTCCAGACCTGAACCCAATAGAAAATCTTTGGAGGGAGCTGAAAGTCCGTATTCCCCAGCGACAGCCCCGAAACCTGAAGGATCTGGAGAAGGTCTGTATGGAGGAGTGGGCCAAAATCCCTGCTGCAGTGTGTGCAAACTTGGTCAAGAACTATAGGAAACGTATGATCTCTGTAATTGCAAACAAAGGTTTCTGTACCAAATATTAAGTTCTGCTATTCTGATGTATCAAATACTTATCTACACTGGCTGACCTTGGCTCTAGGCGAGGTGGGAAGGCTTGAACTATAGCGCCTTTCCACCAGTGTCAAGAGGAGACGGAACATTTAGAAAACGCTGACGTCATTTTCAGTTTATAACCTGTGGTAAAATGTGTAAGGAGCAGTACTCTCGTGAATAAAAGCTGCTGTTTGACTTTAAGACTGGGCTCTGTCCATTTCTATAAAATGAGGGTCATACAAATCCTTATGAATTGACAGAGTGTTTAATTTGAATTGGGTGTTAAAACATAGAGGAATTTAAATCCTGCAACACATACAATGTGATTTTCTGGATTTTTGTTTTAGATTCTGTCTCTCACAGTTGAAGTGTACCTATGATAAAAATGACAGACCTCTACATGCTTTGTAAGTAGGAAAACCTGCAAAATCGGCAAAATCACTGTACATAAGGAATGTGGGGACAAGACAGGGAATCAACAGGCAGAAGGGCTAGACACAGCTAGGGTGTGGCTAGCTGAAGCTAGAAAAAGAACAGGGGGAGCAAAGAAAGAGGAACTTACTAAGAAATAAGAAGTAAGTAGCCAAGAGTATCTTATGGCCACTCTAGGAGAGATAGCCAAGAAGGGTGGAGGTGAGAAAAGACAAAGGACCCGTAAGAGAGAAGACAGAGGGACCTAAATGTTACAACTGTAGCAAGCCAGGACATTTTACCAAGGAGTGTGAAGAACCATGCATGTACTGCAATAAGGTGGGCCACAATCACTGAGACTGTAGAAAGAATAAGGACAGAAAGGATAGGAGGGGGGGCAAAGGCAAGAACAGAGAGAAAAAGGTCAGGCGCCTACAGCCAGACTCAGAGGAGGAATAGAGAAGAAAGAACAGAAAGGAACAGAGTATGTAATAGTGACTCTCGGGGTAATTGTAGACCAGCATAGGGGAGGATTCAAGGGTAGGAAACCTGGGAAGGACAGTGGTAAATGGACCAGGAGCGATTGGAAATGTTTTAATTGTGATAAAACTGGACATTTTGCTAGAAACTGCAAGGTACCTGTTCCAACTGTCATAAACTATGGCATATTTCCCGAAACTGTAAGACCAAAGGGAAAGGAAGGAGAGAGGATAAGGGGACATACAGAAAGATAGTGAGAGACAGAGACAACCAGAGCGAGAGCAAAGAGTGAGTGAGTTCATTGGAATTTTAGAGTTTTAATTAAACATGTGAATTATTTTGATAAAGGAATGTCCCGGGAACCTGGGATAAAACATGTAGGAAATGTTTGACTATTTTTATTTAATTTGTCTAATATAGTAAGAAACACTTCTTTGAAGGGTTTGTATGACCTATGACCTCTATCATGACTTTCCATTGTGATTTGATCACCTCATTGGAAAGCTATTTGGATGGAGAATTTAAGGTAATTTGCAATACTGATTTCAAGGTAATTCCTGAAATTGATTATTATGATAAAGTTTGAAGTTCTTAGACATATTTGGAATTTGGACCAATGTGAAGAAAGAAAGGGCATTGCCTTTGACTAAGGGTAGGCTTCCTTAAGTCAACATCCTAATGATTGATTCTGTACTAAGTTTGAAATGTTTCTTCGACCGGTAATATCACTTTTTGAAGTTTTTGTCCGATATAACGCTGACCAGAATTAGCGTTTGGATATGAATACCAAACCTGCTAACAAAAGAAGGTATTTGGTCATAAATAACGGACATTTTCGAACAAAACAAACATTTATTATGGACCTGGGATTCCTGGAGTGCTTTCTGATGTAGATCATCAAAGGTAAGGGAATATTTATCATGTAATTTCTTATTTATGTTGACGCCATCTTTGCGGCTGTGGTGTTTTTACTTTTGAGCACAGTCTCAGATTATTGCATGCGTTTCTTTTTCCGTAAAGTTTTTTTGAAATCTGACACAGCGGTTGCATTAAGGAGAGGTATATCTATAATTCCATGTGTATAACTTGTATTATCATCTACATTTATGATGAGTATTTCTGTTGAATGATGTGGCTATGCAAAATCACTGGATGTTTTTGGAACTAGTGAATCGAATATGCCAATGTAAACTCAGATTTTCTGATAAATATGAACTTTATCAAACAAAACATGCATGTATTGTGTAACATGAAGTCCTATGAGTGTCATCTGATGAAGATTATCAACGGTTAGTGATTCATTTTATCCCTATATGTGCTTTTTCTCTCTCTCTCTTTGGCTGGTAAAATTGGCTGTGTATTTTAGTGAGTTGTTGGTGACCTAACATAATTGTTTGTGGTGCTTTCCCCGAGAATCCTATTTGAAATCAGACACTATGGTGGGATTAACAACAAGACTACCTTGAAAACGATGTTTGAGGAATTTTAATGATAAGATTTCTGTTCTTTTGAATATGGCGCCCTGTACTATCACTGGTTGTTGTTATATCGCTCCCGGTAACGGGATCTCAGCCATAAGAAGTTAATAACCTCTTTGGGAAAGGGGTTCCGCTAGCGGGGCCTTGTTCCACCAGCGGAACAGCCAATGTAATTGCAGGGTGCCAAATACGAAACAACATACATCTCAAAAATTTAATTTCTGAAACATACAAGTATTAGGCACCATTTTAAAGATAAAATTCATGTTAATCCAGCCACAGTGTCTGATTTAAAAAATGCTTTACTGTGAAAGCTCCACAAACGATTATGTTAGATCACCACCAAGCCACAGAATAAACACAGCCATTTTTCCAGCCAAAGAGAGGAGTCACAAAAAGCACAAAAAGAGATAAAATGAATCACTAACCTTTGATGATCTTCATCAGATGACACTCATAGGACTTCATGTTACACAATACAGGTATGTTTTGTTCGGTAAAGGGGATATTTATATTTAAAAATCTCATTTTACATTGGCGCGTTACGTTCAGTAGTTCTGAAACATGAGAAGATTTAGCTTAGAGCCCCATCAAATTACATAAATACTCATAATAAACATTGATAAAGATACAACTATTATACATGGAATTAGAGATATACTTCTCCTTAATGCAACCGCTGTGTCAGATTTCAAAAAAACTTTACGGAAATAGCAAACCATGCCAGAATCTGAGAACAGCGTTCAGACAACAAAGAAGCCAAAGCGATATCCGCCATATTGGGTAGTCAACATTAGTCAAAAATAGCATTAGAAATATTCACTTACATTTGATGATCTTCATCAGAATGCACTCCCATGAATCCCAGGTCCACAATAAATGCTTGATTTGTTCGATAATGTCCATCATTTATGCCCAAATAGATCCTTTTGTTAGGGCGTTTGGTAAGCAAATCCAAACGCGCGTGCAGGTCCAGCAGAACGTCGGACGAAAAGTTCAAAAAGTTATATAACAGTCCGTAGAAACCTGTCAAACTAATTATAGAATCAATCTTTAGGATGTTTTTAACATAAATGTTCAATAATGTTCCAACCGGAGAATTCCTATGTCTGTAGAAAAGCAATGGAATGAGAGCTAACTCTCTCGTGACCGCGCATCATGAGACCAAGGCACTCTGCCAGACCACTGACTCAAACAGGTCTCATGAGCCCCTCCTTTATAGTAGAATCCTCAAAGAAGTTTCTAAAGATGGTTGACATCTAGTGGAAGCCTTAGGAAGTGAAAATGACCGCATAGACACTGTCCTGCTACCCAGCCGACAGAAATTAGGGGAGTCCGTGAGAATAACTTCTTCCCGCCCCCCCTCAAGATAGGGAGAGACCCTGGGAAGTTCTCAGTGCCCCCAGCCAAGGTCGGCACCGAATCTTATCTTATCAAGATACTATACATATTGTCACCAAAACATTCATTCTGACTAAGAACTACACTCCCGGATATATAATTCTACTGACTAAACCCACACACAGCATTAAAATAATCTAATGATTCTAATCAATTTCATACAATCATATGGTTTCAGAGTTATGGTTTCAGAGAGTAATATTCAAATAATTTATTAAAACATATCCCATTAACAATCCACCCTTAATGACTTAATAATACACACTGATAACTAATATACTATATGGAAACGTAAATAGTATCCAAGATTAATCCAAACCGATACATGTATGTACATTCGATATTCATCAATGACTATCATATGCCTATATCCAATTGTGACACTTCCTGTTCGGATTTTTATTACAATCTTCATAAAAAAACAGTCTTAACCCTCAAAAACAGTCTCATGCAACATGGGCTCCTCGTAGTTAAAAGAAACGGAGCCATCTCCTAGGCCTGTATTCGTCATCACACTGGCTGGAGCTCACCATCTGTTGCGTCATTGACCTCTCCAGAGTCCTGATAAGCAAGCCATTCACACAGGGGACCAAACAACATCCACACAGAACCAAAACCCTCATACAGGTGATAGTTGCCCACAACACAGTGATTGTGACATTTTTCCATTTCCCAAACACACTATCAAACCAATTTGTTAGAGCATTATCTACCCCAGAGTTCTCTGCCAATTGGTGAGCTAATGTGGTTAAACCAGCCAGGGCCTTGGCCACTGATCCGTCTGGAGCTGTGTTATCGGGGATGAAAGTACAACATTCGGCTCCGAATATCACACACACACCACCCTTCCAAGCCAGGCCATATCTGATTCCTAGCTTTGAACTCATCAGGCACCCCCCTTGGAACTCCAATGCTATCAATGTAAACTCTATGGTCAAAAGATCCTGACAGAGCACTCCTTCTTTCTCTTCTACCTGGCCCTAGGTCTTTGTGTTTGATAAGGGTGAAGGGCCTGCCTAACTGCACTAGTGCACAAATATCGGTCCAATTTGTTGGCAGGGTAGGCCACAGTTTCATACCTCCACACAACCACCAAACATACGCTCAATGCCTTTTTATCTTACTAAAGTCCTCGGAACTCAACCATGGGCACATGGGGATACAGATAATGCAGATCAATGCAACTGTCATTGTCTGGTTTCCCTGCCTTCATGAACAGCTTTACCATACCGGCCATTCCCCTGGGTGAATCAATTCCATCAAATGGAAAGGGAATGGTTGTCAACTGAGGTTTTTCTGTGGCGCAGGCATAACATTCTTCTTTCGCTATTGATCTGGCTGTATATTGAATCCATTCTAACCATAGGTTAGAATCCCCATAACCAGTTTCCACCTCGATCACTTCCTTAAGATCTGTCATCTGCACTATCCGCACCGGCCCTTGGCTCTGGACGACTCCACTGTCAGTTTCTGTTTTGTCAGGGGCTCTGCTTGTATTCTGGCTGACTATAGAGCTATCACTTGCCCTAACCTCTTCTACCCGGAATGGTACTAGAATATCAAACAAAACATGATCAAATCCAACATACCATAACCCTAGATCCTCTTTCTTTACGTTTTTAATAGTAATACGTACCTTTATGCAATACTTCTCTCGCTCCGGATTGCAGCCAAAAACTCTCACCTTCACTGTACTCCACCTCCTTCCATACTGGGTAAGTGGATCTATATAGCCCTCGCTCTCCCTGTGTGGGCTATGACCTGTTTCCATGAACTACACGGTGACCTGCACAGATATCTTCAATAATGGCTCATAGTCCTAGACTCTCACTTCCTGTTCATCCAGATCAAGTGATCTCTTATGCTTAGTTAATACAAAATCCTCATTGTCTAAACTATGGGTCAAGTTACCACCTTCTACATTCTCGGATGGGTCATGGTATATTAGGATTATGGCTCCCACGATAAGACAGCTCAGACCAATCAGCACTCCTGTAAAGCCCCACCCTTTCCCGGAGAACATATCATTAGCTGAAGGCCAGCCCATACTTTCACTTCTATGAACGCACACAGGGAGGATAGGGCGGGGTCAGGGAATCTTCGTTAGAGAGGTAACCCCCGAATCCTTTTGGGATAGGTTCTTCTCCTAACTCTGTGATTGTTCGACAGTGTCAGGGTGTCTTACCCTCTTGCAATGTGTGATATGAACCCAGGAAGCTCTTTCAGCTATTCTCACCGCGAAGGCTGTCATCAGGAGTACTTGGTATGGCCCTTCCCAATGTGGCTGCTTCCCGTCTTTTCTCCTCAGGGACTGGATTGAGTGAATCACCTTCTCCTGTAATTCACCTGTAGAGCATAATATCTTGGACATACGGGTTTGGTTAACAAACAGTCTTCTCATGTGTTCTGCTAGTATATCTTCAACTTCTATGCCTACTTGTTCTGGTCCCCAACTCTGGCCTTCTATTTGTGCTACCTGATTAGCTAAACTGTCATCCATTATTTAAAGAAATAGATCCTAGTAAACCAACTCTAGGGATAATATCTGGACCTAATATTTCAGTTACCATAATCGTGTCTGCCAAGTAAGTTGGGAACGCTATAAAAAAAAATGTTTTTTGATTATTATCCAATAGGCCACAAAGTGTCCTATCCTATCCCCCCTTTGATACATGGCTCCGGCCATCTATCAATATTGCCGCATATCTAAACAATGACTTAAGATAAGATTAGTAAATTATCCTTATGTCTGACATTATCATGTAGGAGCGCCCCTTTCATTCTCTACATGTCCAATTCTCCCTGGAGCGTTCGTTCAAGCCTCCTCCCTAAGTTTGTCTTACTCACTGCTCTAGCACACTCTGCTAACCCTGATGTCCTTGCCATGTCTGAATCCTGGCTCAGGAAGGCCACCAAAAATTCTGAGATTTCCATACCCAACTATAACATCTTCCGTCAAGATAGAACTGCCAAAGGGGGAGGAGTTGCAGTCTACTGCAGAGATAGCCTGCAAAGTAATGTCATACTTTCCAGGTCCATACCCAAACAGTTCGAACTACTAATTTTGAAAATGACTCTCTCCAGAAATAAGTCTCTCACTGTTGCCGCCTGCTACCGACCCCCCTCAGCTCCCAGCTGTGCCCTGGACACCATTTGTGAATTGATCGCCCCCCATCTAGCTTCAGAGTTTGTTCTGTTAGGTGACCTAAACTGGGATATGCTTAACACCCCGGCAGTCCTACAATCTAAGCTAGATGCCCTCAATCTCACTCAAATCATCAAGGAACCCACCAGGTACAACCCTAACTCTGTAAACAAGGGCACCCTCATAGACGTCATCCTGACCAACTGGCCCTCCAAATACACCTCCGCTGTCTTCAACCAGGATCTCAGCGATCACTGCCTCATTGCCTGTATCCGCTACGGAGCCGCAGTCAAACGACCACCCCTCATCACTGTCAAACGCTCCCTAAAACACTTCTTTGAGCAGGCCTTTCTAATCGACCTGGCCCGGGTATCCTGGAAGGACATTGACCTCATCCCGTCAGTTGAGGATGCCTGTTCTTTCTTTAAAAGTAACTTCCTCACCATTTTAGATAAGCATGCTCCGTTCAAAAAATGCAGAACTAAGAACAGATATAGCCCCTGGTTCACTCCAGACCTGACTGCCCTCAACCAGCACAAAAACATCCTGTGGCGGACTGCAATAACATCGAATAGTCCCTGCGATATGCAACTGTTCAGGGAAGTCAGGAACCAATACACACAGTCAGTCAGGAAAGCTAAAGCCAACTTCTTCAGGCAGAAGTTTGCATCCTGTAGCTCCAACTCCAAAAACTTCTGGGACACTGTGAAGTCCATGGAGAACAAGAGCACCTCCTCCAACAGCTCCCCCCCCCCCCCCCCCCCCGCAGCTACTCGCCCAAGCCTCTCCAGGTTCTCCTTTACCCAAATCCAGATAGCAGATGTTCTGAAAGAGCTGCAAAACCTGGACCCGTACAAATCAGCTGGGCTTGACAATCTGGACCCTCTATTCCTGAAACTATCCGCCGCCATTGTCGCAACCCCTATTACCAGCCTGTTCAACCTCTCTTTCATATCGTCTGAGATCCCCAAGGATTGGAAAGCTGCCGCAGGCATCCCCCTCTTCAAAGGGGGCGACACCCTGGACCCAAACTGTTACAGACCTATATCCATCCTGCCCTGCCTATCTAAGGTCTTCGAAAGCCAAGTCAACAAACAGGTCACTGACCATCTCGAATCCCACCGCTGTGCAATCTGGTTTCCGAGCCGGTCACGGGTGTACCTCAGCCACGCTCAAGGTACTAAACGAAATCATAACCGCCATCGATAAAAGACAGTACTGTGCAGCCGTCTTCATAGACCTTGCCAAGGCTTTCGACTCTGTCAATCACCGTATTCTTATCGGCAGACTCAGTAGCCTCGGTTTTTCGGATGACTGCCTTGCCTGGTTCACCAATTACTTTGCAGACAGAGTTCAGTGTGTCAAAACGGAGGGCATGCTGTCCGGTCCTCTGGCAGTCTCTATGGGGGTGCCACAGGGTTAAATTCTCGGGCCGACTCTTTTCTCTGTATATATCAATGATGTTTCTCATGCTGCGGGCGATTCCCTGATCCACCTCTACGCAGACGACACCATTCTATATACTTCCGGCCCGTCCTTGGACACTGTGCTATCTAACCTCCAAACGAGCTTCAATGCCATACAGCACTCCTTCCGTGGCCTCCAACTGCTCTTAAACGCTAGTAAAACCAAATGCATGCTTTTCAACCGTTCGCTGCCTGCACCCGCACGCCTGACCAGCATCACCACCCTGGATGGTTCCGACCTTGAATATGTGCTCATCTATAAGTACCTAGGTGTCTGGCTAGACTCTAAACTCTCCTTCCAGACCCATATCAAACATCTCCAATCGAAAATCAAATCAAGAGTCGGCTTTCTATTCCGCAACAAAGCCTCCTTCACTCACGCCGCCAAACTTACCCTAGTAAAACTGACTATCCTACCGATCCTCGACTTCGGCGATGTCATCTACAAAATTGCTTCCAACACTCTACTCAGCAAACTGGATGCAGTTTATCACAGTGCCATCCGTTTTGTCACTAAAGCACCTTATATCACCCACCACTGCGACTTGTATGCTCTAGTCGGCTGGCCCTCGCTACATATTCGTTGCCAGACCCACTGGCTCCAGGTCATCTACAAGTCCATGCTAGGTAAATCTCCGCCTTATTTCAGTTCACTGGTTACGATGGCAACACCCATCCGTAGCACGCGCTCCAGCAGGTATATCTCACTGATCATCCCTAAAGCCAACACCTCATTTGGCCGCCTTTCGTTCCAGTTCTCTGCTGCCTGTGACTGGAACGAATTGCAAAAATCGCTGAAGTTGGAGACTTTTATCTCCTTCACCAACTTCAAAAATCTGCTATCTGAGCAGCTAACCGATCGCTGCAGCTGTACATAGTCTATTGGTAAATAGCCCACCCATTTTCACCTACCTCATCCCCATACTGTTTTTATTTATTTTTCTGCTCTTTTGCACACCAATACCTATACATAACCATCTGATCATTTATCACTCCAGTGTTAATCTGCATAATTGTAATTATTCGCCTACCTTCTCATGCCTTTTGCACACAATGTATATAGACTCCCCTTTTTTCTACTGTGTTATTGACTTGTTAATTGTTTACTCCATGTGTAACTCTGTGTTGTCTGTTCACAATGCTATGCCTTATCTTGGCCAGGTCGCAGTTGCAAATGAGAACTTGTTCTCAACTAGCCTACCTGGTTAAATAAAGGTGAAATAAAAATGTCTATCCTGTAACAATTCTCTGTCAAGTGTCTAGTTTATTTACTTTAGGATTTATCTGTGCTGCTTTCACAGGCACTAGTCGATGCTACTATTTCGGCCTGTTTTGCCGAATGATTTCTAGGCAATGGTTCAGTGTCAGGCCCCTTTTGTCTCCACTCCGTAACAGCCCCCCTCCTTCTCCTCTCTGCTCCCCAACCATCAAGGTCTCAGCAGTGCGGGGAGAGCTTCTCTGTCTACCCTTTCTCCTATCTGTCTGTCGCTCTTTCTCATAACAGTCAGTATCAAATATGGGTTGTTTCCAAATCTCAACTAAGTGTCTCACTGTTTGGCATTATCTGAACTCATGGATTTTAGAAAAAAACATGTCTATGGTGGCAATCGCTAAAGTAATTACAAAGAGTGATTAAAGTTATCACGATCCTATCAATAATCCTGAATCACCACAGATGTCATATAACCCTGTCCTGTTGGCCTGGATTAGGTTCTAAATACTTAACCTCTTGAAGCTAGGGGGCACTATTTTTATGTTTGGAAAAATAACGTTCCCAAAGTAAACGGCCTATTTCTCAGGACCAGATGCTAGAATATGACTATAATTGACAGATTAGGATAGAAAACACTCGAAAGTTTCCAAAACTGTCAAAATATTGTCTGTGAGTATAACAGAACAGATATTGCAGGCGAAACCCTGAGAAAAATAAAACCAGGAAGTGACCTCTATTTTGAAAATTCCATGTTCCATAGCCTCCCATTGCTCCATTTAAAGGGATATCAACCAGATTCCTTTTCCCATCGCATCCTCAAGGTGTCAACAGTCTTCAAACATAGTTTCAGGCTTTTATTTTGAAAATGAGCCAGAAAGATAACATCGCGTCAGGTGGTCACATGAGTTTCGCTCACGCAACAGAGCTTGGACAGCTATTGTTTTTCCCTCTCCTACTGTGAAAGACATTTGCGGTTGATATATTAGCGATTATATATTTTAAAAACAACCTGAGGATTGATTAGAAAAAACGTTTGACATGTTTCTGTTGACATTACGGATATTATTTAGAATTTGTCTGCGTTGTCGTGACCGCTCTTTCCTGTGGATTTCTGAACATAATGCGCCAAACAAACTGAGGTATTTTGGATATAAAAATTATGAATATGAATGAAACAAAAGGAACATTTGTTGTGTAACTGGGAGTCCTCTGAGTGAAAACATCCGAAGATCATCAAAGGTAAACTATTAATTTGATTGCTTTTCTGATTTTCGTGACCAAGCTACCTGATGCTAAGTGTACTTAATGTTTTGTCATGCGATCGATAAACTTACACAAACGCTTGGATTGCTTTCGCTGTAAAGCAAGACGACAGGTGGATTAACAAAAGGCTAAGCTGTGTTTTGCAATATTGCACTTGTGATTTCATGAATATTAATATTTTTAGTAATATTATTTGACTGTGGCGCTATGCTATTCAACGGTTGCTGATGATAATTATCCTCTTTAAGGGATTGGTAGCGTCAAGAAGTTAACATAAGTCTACCATCAGTCCAAGGCTATGCCCTTTCTTTCTTCTCATTGGTTCAAATTACTACTATTTCAAAGAGCTATGAACTCGTTCATAATTATCATTTACCTTAAAATCAGTATCACAAATTACCTCAAATTCATTATCCAAATGGCCCTCGCATGAGGCTGATCAGACCACAACGGAAAGCCATGATAGAGAGCAAAGGTCATACCACCCTTTTACAGTTGTGTTCCATACTATATTAGACAAATTAAAGAACCCTTTATCTAAAGAATTCACGTTTAATTAAAACTCAGAAAACAAAACTTATAATATTCCATATGTGATTGTACCCCTTTAACCTTTTGTGACTAGGGGGCAGTATTTTCATTTTTGGAAAAAAACGTTCCCGTAGTAAACAGGATATTTTGTCAGATGCTAGAATATGCATATAATTGACAGCTTAGGATAGAAAACACTCTAAAGTTTCCAAAACTGAACAGAATTGATGTTGCAGGCATCAGCCTGAGAAAAATCCAATCCGGAAGTGCCTCATGTTTTGAAAGCGCTGCGTTCCAATGCGTCCCTATTGAGCAGTGAATGGGCTATCAACCAGATTACTCTTTCTCCGTATTCCAGAAGGTGTCTACAGCATTGTGACGTAGTTTTACGCATTTATGTTGAAGAATACCTGTAGGCGGCTACATTGCGCAAGTGGTCACCTGATGCTCCCAGAGAGATTCTCGCGTAAAATACAGAGATAACCATTACTCCAATCGGTCCTACTGAAAAACGAATTGTCCCGATGGATATATTATCGAATAGATATTTGAAAAACACCTTGAGGATTGATTATAAACAACGTTTGCCATGTTTCTGTCGATATTATGGAGCTAATTTGGAATATTTTTCGCCGTTTTCGTGACTGCAATTTCCGGGAGATTTCTCAGCCAAACGTGAAGAACAAACGGAGCTATTTCGCCTACAAAAATAATATTTTTGGAAAAAATGAACATTTGCTATCTAACTGGGAGTCTCGTGAGTGAAAACATCCGAAGCTCATCAAAGGTAAACGATTGAATTTGATTGCTTTTCTGATTTCCGTGACCAAGTTACCTGCTGCTAGCTGGACAAAATGCTATGCTAGGCTATCGATAAACTTACACAAATGCTTGTCTAGCTTTGGCTGTAAAGCATATTTTGAAAATCTGAGATGACAGGGTGATTAACAAAAGGCTAAGCTGTGGTGTCTCAATATATTTCATTTGTGATTTTCATGAATAGGAATATTTTCTAGGAATATTTATGTCCGTTGCATTATGCTAATTAGTGTCAGATGATGACAACGGTCCCGTTCACGGGATGGGGTGTCACTAGAGGTTAAGATATCGTGTCGCTGGGAAACATGGAAATCTCCTCAAACCTGAATGTTTACTACAAACAAAACCTAATAATAATGATAATTCCACTGTACTCCCTCAAATCATTAGTTTTACATTTCCTCAATGGTTATATGTAAAACCCATTCAGTCTGTCTGCAAACAGTCTCCCAAAATGCTTGATAGGAATACCCTGCCATTAGACACACACAACTGTGATTATGTGCACTGTCCCTTTAAAATAAAATTACCTCAACCTGCAATCCACTTTGCGGACCTGTTATGGTTCCACGTAATGGAAACAGATTATAATGTTAGTATACCTAAACTTCCTGTTCAATTGCACTGGTGTTACCTAAACAATCAAACCAAAAATCAGTAACCGGAAACTATCACAAAACTTTTACGATTCAACTATTCAGACCTGAATCCCTTACAGCCAAATATAGCCCAGCGCGCACAACCAACCAGTGATGCCCACCTAGCAATTGTGTTGCTAGATTTAGCATATTTTCAGACTACCCTGACAAATTTAGCTACTTTTAAAAATGTATTTGGAACTTTTAGCAACTTTTGACTCAAAGCTATAATGCACACATTTTCCATCTAAATGACACAAACAATGTTCTGTGTCCCACCCTCAGTCACCCTTTTGCCTGGCTGCAAAAGTGCATTGTGAGTGACATCAGCAGCAGGCACTCAGTCTGTGCCCAGGCAGCAGCAATTTCAGCGAATTGCAAATCATTCTAGGCTGACTGCAGCAGCAGTAGTACGTATGTACGGGTTCGACAAGCAAAACCCAATGAATATAGTCGGTCACATATGTTTGATCTTGAACAGAACTTACAACATCAATCAACATCTCTCAATCAAAATTGTACTGGCAGAAGTACAGAAAAGAGTGAGAGTCTGTACCTGAACAACTGTAAACAATTTGAGTAACGTTATTGTGTATTCTACGTAATGACGCAGTTTTACGTTGTCACGCAATGATATCACAACGTCATTTAGCAACAAATCAACCTGCCTCCAGCAACTTACCCTGAAAATTAGTTGGCAACACTGCAACCAACTCTCTTATTCCTGCCTCTGGGCAAAAATATACCCCCTACTCAAACTGAGTTCTGCTTTAATTCTATCGTAAGAGTAAAACCAAACTTTACAACTTTCTCTACTCAAATGTAAAAGTACCATGTACTTCGCTAAATTTATAACGTGTCAGTCAATCCATAAGAATAAAAATATTTAGATGGGCACAACTCTATCGTAATTATCTCTCCATTATTATTTAGAATTCATTAGATTTAGGTAACAGTCTCTTCTATGATTCAGCAATTTAAATATGACTCCATTCGCAATACGTTATTCCAGCAGACCATTTAGGCAAGAAAACGTATTACATCGAAATCGCCTCGCTATTTAGAATGAATTAGTCCCTCAATTTAACCTAAACATGCTATTAAAACGTTCAGTTTATATGTTTTAACTTCTTGGTGACGGGGCAGTATTTTCATGTCCGGATGAAATGCATGCCCAAATTCAACTGCCTGCTACTCATCCCCAGAAGATAAGATATGCATATTATTAGTAGATTTGACTCTCACCTTTCTGCTAATATACTCCAGATCGATTACTGTTAGATCTTAGTATGTTAGACCGGCTAATGTTTTTTAATTTTTTAAAAAATTTCATGTACAGTATGTTGACCAATTTAGTGGTTAGGTCTCAACATTAGATAGTTTATTGGTAGTGGCCACAGATACCTTGGGTCATTACGGACCCCCTTCTGCTGCTGCCTAGGTGGCTCTACACCCAATTCCTATTTTCCAATTGTCTAGAATACTACCTATATCAGGGTTCTCTACACAAAATTCTAAAAATAGGTCACCAGGTAAGAATGCCCTGTGGGATTTTTAAAATCAACACCTAAACTACACAAAAACAATCAAATATATTTCTGAATGTAGCCCGAGCGTCAATTCCCCATAAATCGTGAATAAAGATTTACTGACCTTCTCGTAGACTGGGAAAATAAATGTAGTTTAGATCTCGTCACCACCTCTGTCGTGTACCAGTTCACCACTAGCCTGAAATAAACCCTCAATTCAGAGGTCAGGTCTCTGTCTTACGGATCCTGGATCCACCCGTGCACGGTTTTCAGCAGTTCACTTGGACGACATAGGCAGTTTTGAGATCCGGCTCGAAGGACCAATTGTCATGAGTATTGTTCTCAATGTTCATAAACCAATTTAATTAAACTACTCAGTCTGCTAAATCAGGATTGGTAAAATACTGATTGAAATGAAAACAGACAGAGGCCAGTCTACAATAGTCAAATGTTTATTCACGGGAACGTTCTGGCGTGCACAGTACAAAGACCTTCATTTTATAGCGACACACATACTTCCACACAAAACATTAGGTATCCTACGCCCACACTGTCCTGCTACCCAGCCGACAGGGATTAGGGGAGTCCGTGAGAATAACTTCTTCCCACCCTCCCTCAAGATAGGGGGAGACCCTGGGAAGTTCTCAGTGCCCCCAGCCAAGGTCGGCACCGAATCTTGCTCAGACAGTCTGTTATCAAAATACTAGACATATTGTCACCAAAACATTCATTCTGATTAAGAACTACACTCCCGGATATATCATTCTACTGACTAAACCCACACAGCATTAAAATAATCTAATGATTCTAATCAATTTCATAGAATCATATGGTTTCAGAGTGTAATATTCTAATCATTTATTAAAACATATCCCATTAGCAGTGTGCAAAGCTGTCATCAAGGCAAAGTGTGGCTACTTTGAAGAATCTCAAATATAAAATATATTCAGCTTTGTTTAACACTTTTTTTTATTACTAAATTATTCCAAATGTGTTATTTTGTAGTTTTGTTGTCTGCACTATTATTCTACAATATAGGAAGTAGTAAAAAATTAAGAAAATCCCTGGAATGAGTTGTTGTGTCTATACTTTTGGCTGGTACTGTACAATATATATATATATTTTACATGTATTTAACCACTTATTTTAGGCACTGAACTATCTCCTATCTCTATATATACTGTACTTCCATACATTTTTTAACTGGTGTCCAGCTACCTTCAGACTAGTGTTGTGAGGCTTGTGTGCGTCCTAGAGCAAAACAATTGACGTTCGTTTTTGTGAGAATCTCACCTTTCCATATATGGGTCATATTATTGTGCTACAGACAGAAGTTGGAAGATCGGCTGTATCGACTTCAGACAAGTCCCATGATGCTTGTGGGGGCCGTAGAGCAAAACGGAGAACACCATAGTTTTCATGAGAGTCCCATCTTTCCATCTTTCCATAGTTTCTAGGCCTAACCGTTCAGACGCTACAGACTGATTTTCGTAATGTATCATGGTCTGACAAACATCGCTCTAGCTCTGCCACCTTTCACTGCAGATGCAGAGGGGCGAAATCAGTGGATGCAGTGGATTGCAAAAAAAAACATATCTCCAGCTTAAATAGCTGGATTTTGATGGGGATGTTGCTATTATGCTAATTAATTTCTGCTTGGGCGGGGCCATTGACTCTAGGGGGTTAATCAATGCTGGGAGATGCTGGGAAATGTTGACGCATAATTTATTTTCTTTATTGTGTATAAAATATACACAGAGTCCACAAAACATTAAGAACACCTGGTTAGTCTATGTCATGGAAAGAGCAGGTGTCCTTAATGCTTTGTACACTCAGTGTATATATATATCATAGTTGAAGTGTACCTATGATGAAAATTACAGGCCTCTCTCATCTTTTTAAGTGGGAGAACTTGCACAATTGGTGGCTGACTAAATACTTTTTTGCCCCACTGTATATATATATTTTTAAATAGAAACAATTACAGAGGTCCGAACCTCGTTTTCCTCATATGTAGTTACGGCCATGGCTACCTGGACAGATGTCTGTGCCTCTTTCCACCTTCCCTCTCCAACCAGGCAGTGTCTCCCTCCACCTCCCCTCTCCAACCAGGCAGTGTGTCTCCCTCCACCTCCCCTCTCCAACCAGGCGGAGTATCTCCCTCCACCTCCAACCAGGCAGTGTGTCTCCCTCCACCTCCCCTCCAACCAAGTGGTGCATCTCCCTCCACCTCCCCTCTCCAACCAGGCGGAGTGGCTCCCTCCACCATCCCCCTCCAACCAGGCGGTGTGTCTCCCTCCACCTCCCCTCTCCAATCAGGCGTTGTGTCTCCCTCCACCTCCCCAACCAGGCGGTATGTCTCCCTCCACCTTCCCCTGTCCAACCAGGCAGTTTCTCCCTCCACGCTAAAGAAGCAAACCCTTGCTCCCTGGGTTCCCTTCACACGTTTGCTAACACTGCACCGACACCGCTGGCCTTTTTAAAAGCACAATTATTCCCCTCTCCAGACACTCACTTCTCACCTTTTTAGTAAGCCACTCATAGACAATTTGGCAAAGTTGTCAGACTCTTAGACCTTTAGTGTGCCCATAAATTCTGTCACTTGGTTGCAAACATTTTAACCTCTTCCCCCAAGGTGTCTGTTTGCTTGTTTTTTGACTCGGTGCAACTGCAGCTTCCACACCTTTTTGGTGAATCAGGTGTGACTGGATGTTAAAGAAGCCATTTCTTAGGGAGTTGGGTGCGCTAATTGCTTTATATGTGCCACCCTGGGTTCAAACAAAGCACATTGGGCTGGTGTGGTTAGGGTTAGAGTGGCACCTCGGCGGGTGGTTAAGGTCAAAGGTGGACCAGGGTTTTAGTTCAAGGCGGTAGCACCTCTGTTAACAGCATGTGTCTAACAGAGTGTGTGTGGGGTCGGCTTAGGATTGGGGTAAACTCTGTATGTTGAGCAGTTACTGCTGAGACAATCAGAGGCATTCTCTGGTTCTCCCTGCTCAGAGAAACTTCCTTAGTAGAAACCGTGTTGAGCTATTTAAGCCCAGCCTTTGAGAAGTCCCCCCCCCCCCCAGGTTGAAGCTCTCTTTGTCATTAATAATAAAATTTAACTTGTTTTGAAAACCAGTTGTGGCACGTTTAGATTTAGGCGCATGAGAACTTGATGTGGATGCTGTGTGCAGATTTAAGGATCCAGAGGGCAATGGTAGGTTTCCTGGTTTAGCAGCACAGCGTGCTGACACTACCTGTGATGAGTGAGTCTCTGCCCTGTGTACTCTCAAAGCCTGCGTCCCAGGGAAAAGGCATGTCTGCAGACCATTGTGGATATCCTAAATAATACATAAAGTTAGGCTATATGAGTGAATACTCACACATGAATACAGTCGTTACACACAGAAATAAGAGATAAAGAGAGAAAGCTATTTGCCCGTATATGATTAGATTTGCCATTCGCTGTGGGATAGATCATTTCAAACCCACATTATAACTCACATACCTACCTGTGTGTAAATGTACCAGAGCAGGCTCTAGGATTCCACAAATTCTGATTGCAAATTGGCAGTGGAACTCAACCTCCCTGACCTGGGTTCATGAGCGAGCACCACCACACTATGTGTGATCTATGGGTAAGAAGTTGGCCATCCATCTTGCAGCAATTTAGCAGCATGCGTCTTGTACAGTGAATACATTAATCAGTTCTGATTCTGGGCCAGTCTATTAGGCACAACTTTAACTTTTTCAGAGACAAGCAATCATCTTTCTACAAGCATAGTTTTTATTTGTACCTATAATTTTTATTTAACTAGGCAAGTCAGTTAAGAACAAATTCTTATTTTCAATGACGGCCTAGGAACAGTGGATTAACTGCCTTGTTCAGGGGCAGAACAACAGATGTTTACCTTGTACAGCTCGGGATTCAATCTTGCAACCTTTCGGTTACTAGTCCAATGCTCTAACCACTAGACTACCTGACTTTATTGCCAACTTCATCTACACATCTTTCATAATTTGTATTTGCCCCAAACTTCCTCTATGTCCCTATAAAGTCCAGATGCAAAGAGTAGAGACAGGGTATTGATTAGTATGACTTACTTTTACTGCAGTTGAGTTTGATGACTTCACAAAGCAATAACTCACACAAAGTTGAACTTCTGTCTATAATTTAGCCAATATTGTGTGTGACCATAATGTTGGTAAGTCCATACTGCCACCTACCAGGGGCTGAGAGAATTGCTATGAAGATGTTTCCACATTTCCATAAGAGATGTTTAATACAGTATATGGTAAATAGTAGACTTCTTCACTGGTGAAGTAAAGATATATGGTCAATGACACCATTAACATAGTGCATGCGAACCATAATTCTAAAACCATTTTCCTGAACTTCGTCAAACTAATTTGAATGATTTGAGTTGGACCTCACAATCTTGCACTGGCTTCAATGCACTGGAAGGCCTAGTGCAGGGTTCCCCAACTGGTGGGGAATATGGCCCGCAGGTGGTTTTATTTGTCTCCCCAAGTTTTCTGAGCACAATTCTTTTGAATTATTATAATTTTTTAATTGTTGGACATAAAAGACTGTAAAAACACAGGAAATCAACCAAGTAATTTTCATTGAAGAAATCTGTTCCAAAGTATTCCCATGCAAAATAGAGAGACACGTGATCATATACAAATGTAAGCAAGGTTTGAAATTATTATGTTTTAGTCAAACATATCTCTTTGGGCTTCTTGCGGTCAATTTGAGGTCTACAAATGATTTGTAAATATGTTCCGGCTCCCCGACCATCCACTCAAGAGAAAAAATGGCCCGCAGCTGAGTCTAGCTGATGATCCCTGGCCTAGTGCCTGCACGAAACTGCCTGATTTGAGGAAATATGGCAGTAGGATTGCAAAATCACTTTCCCACATTTCCAAGGTTTTCCAGAAAACCTGTTTTGGAAGCTGGGAATTCTGGAAAAGTTACCAGAGTTTTGCAACCCTACATGGGAGTGTGGTTGACTTAAATCCTTGAAGTTCTACAGGTTTTATCATTGCCTCTCGTAGCAACAATTCAGCCATTAGCCCACCAGAAAAAAACTTTTATTGAGAGGTTATAAAGATCTATTGTTATGAGTCATGAGATTTGTACTAGGAGCTAGGATAATTCAGTCAGTATATGGCAGAGGTTTATAGTGGTGGCTCTCTGTTCTAGCCCTAGGGGGATGATAGTGAGCCAGGGGAGGAAACTCTAAAGGGTCGTGCCACTGGGAAGAGGAAAATGGAGCGGATAAATTACCCGAAATTCAGCTGGCAGCACATCTGAGACCACTGCACAGCAAGGAAAATCGGTTGACGTGAGTGTGTCGGGTGCATACCAAAAGGAGCTGTCAATGTCCTAAGGTCAGCACAGGCCTGTGGGGAAGTAGAGTGCCCTCCACCCTTGTCAGCCCATCTCCTAACTTCCCTGAATCTTTTAAAAGAACAGCTTTCCTGTACCAAGGTATAGCAGTGATGTTAATATGAGTTTCAGGAGAAATTAGAATGCTATTAGAAAACCACTTTCAGGGTAGATTACAATCATAAAGAACCGCAGGTACCAGTCATGCTCGTCTGAAGGCACAATAATATGGACATAAAATGAGTGTGTGTCAGCAGGAGCATGACTGTGCATAAGTTACAGTAGATGTCCGCAGGGTACAATATCCTTATTTCCACTTCTCTGAAGCACATTATCAATTTCAATTATCAATAGAATGTCTTCAGGATAAATCAGATTCTCATCACAGCCTCAATATCTTCCTATGCCACATGATGACTCGCTAGCAGCTAGCTGGAGGGTGATTGATAACAGGAAACAATTGAGAATGACTTCCAAGAAGTCAAAGCAAAGACAAAAAAACATCTTATTTGTGCTTCCTGTCTGTACCACAGACTAAAGGACTTCCGTCAGAGAGGCAACAGCAGCAGGAGGTGAGGCTACAATAGCAGTCAGAGGCTACAGCAGCAGTCAGTGAGCCACAGCAGCAGTCAGTGAGGCTACAGCAGCAGTAAGTGAGCCTACAGCAGCAGTCAGTGAGGCTACAGCAGCAGTTATTTAGAGTACAGCAGCAGTCAGTGAGGCTACAATAGCAGTCAGTGAGGCTACAGCAGCAGTCAGTGAGGCTACAGCAGCAGTCAGTGAGGCTACAGCAGCAGTCATTTAGAGTACAGCAGCAGTCAGTGAGCCTACAGCAGCAGTCAGTGGGCCTACAGCAGCAGTCAGTGGGCCTACAGCAGCAGTCATTTAGAGTACAGCAGCAGTCAGTGAGGCTACAGCAGCAGTCAGTGAGGCTACAGCAGCAGTCAGTGAGCCTACAGCAGCAGTCGGTGAGCCTACAGCAGCAGTCAGTGAGGCTACAGCAGCAGTCAGTGAGGCTACAGCAGCAGTCAGTGAGCCTACAGCAGCAGTCAGTGAGCCTACAGCAGCAGTCATTTAGAGTACAGCAGCAGTCTGAGCCTACAGCAGCAGTCAGTGAGCCTACAGCAGCAGTCATTTAGAGTACAGCAGCAGTGTGAGGCTACAGCAGCAGTCATTTAGAGTACAGCAGCAGTCAGTGAGGCTACAGCAGCAGTCAGTGAGGCTACAGCAGCAGTCAGTGAGGCTACAGCAGCAGTCAGTGAGCCTACAGCAGCAGTCAGTGAGCCTACAGCAGCAGTCATTTAGAGTACAGCAGCAGTCAGTGAGCCTACAGCAGCAGTCAGTGAGCCTACAGCAGCAGTCATTTAGAGTACAGCAGCAGTGTGAGGCTACAGCAGCAGTCAGTGAGGCTACAGCAGCAGTCATTTAGAGTACAGCAGCAGTAAGTGATGCTGCAGCAGCAGTAAGTGAGGCTACAGCAGCAGTAAGTGAGGCTACAGCAGCAGTAAGTGAGGCTACAGCAGCAGTAAGTGATGCTGCAGCAGCAGTAAGTGAGGCTACAGCAGCAGTCAGTGAGGCTACAGCAGCAGTCATTTAGAGTACAGCAGCAGTCAGTGAGGCTACAGCAGCAGTCATTTAGAGTACAGCAGCAGTAAATGAGGCTACAGCAGCAGTCAGTGAGGCTACAGCAGCAGTCAGTGAGGCTACAGCAGCAGTCATTTAGAGTACAGCAGCAGTAAGTGAGGCTACAGCAGCAGTCAGTGATGCTGCAGCAGCAGTAAGTGATGCTGCAGCAGCAGTAAGTGAGGCTACAGCAGCAGTCATTTAGAGTACAGCAGCAGTCAGTGAGGCTACAGCAGCAGTAAGTGATGCTGCAGCAGCAGTAAGTGATGCTGCAGCAGCAGTAAGTGATGCTGCAGCAGCAGTAAGTGATGCTGCAGCAGCAGTAAGTGAGGCTACAGCAGCAGTCATTTAGAGTACAGCAGCAGTCAGTGAGGCTACAGCAGCAGTCATTTAGAGTACAGCAGCAGTAAATGAGGCTACAGCAGCAGTCAGTGAGGCTACAGCAGCAGTCAGTGAGGCTACAGCAGCAGTCATTTAGAGTACAGCAGCAGTAAGTGAGGCTACAGCAGCAGTCAGTGAGGCTACAGCAGTCGTCAGTGAGGCTACAGCAGCAGTCAGTGAGGCTACAGCAGCAGTCAGTGAGGCTACAGCAGCAGTCAGTGAGGCTACAGCAGCAGTCAGTGAGGCTACAGCAGCAGTCAGTGAGGCTACAGCAGCAGTCATTTAGAGTACAGCAGCAGTCAGTGAGCCTACAGCAGCAGTCAGTGAGGCTACAGCAGCAGTCATTTAGAGTACAGCAGCAGTCAGTGAGGCTACAGCAGCAGTCAGTGAGGCTACAGCAGCAGTCATTTAGAGTACAGCAGCAGTCAGTGAGGCTACAGCAGCAGTCAGTGAGGCTACAGCAGCAGTCAGTGAGGCTACAGCAGCAGTCAGTGAGCCTACAGCAGCAGTCAGTGAGGCTACAGCAGCAGTCATTTAGAGTACAGCAGCAGTCAGTGAGGCTACAGCAGCAGTCATTTAGAGTACAGCAGCAGTCAGTGAGGCTACAGCAGCAGTCATTTAGAGTACAGCAGCAGTCAGTGAGGCTACAGCAGCAGTCATTTAGAGTACAGCAGCAGTAAGTGAGGCTACAGCAGCAGTAAGTGAGGCTACAGCAGCAGTCAGTGAGGCTACAGCAGCAGTCAGTGAGGCTACAGCAGCAGTCAGTGAGGCTACAGCAGCAGTCATTTAGAGTACAGCAGCAGTCAGTGAGGCTACAGCAGCAGTCAGTGAGGCTACAGCAGCAGTCAGTGAGCCTACAGCAGCAGTCAGTGAGGCTACAGCAGCAGTCATTTAGAGTACAGCAGCAGTCAGTGAGGCTACAGCAGCAGTCATTTAGAGTACAGCAGCAGTCAGTGAGGCTACAGCAGCAGTCATTTAGAGTACAGCAGCAGTCAGTGAGGCTACAGCAGCAGTCATTTAGAGTACAGCAGCAGTAAGTGAGGCTACAGCAGCAGTCATTTAGAGTACAGCAGCAGTCAGTGAGGCTACAGCAGCAGTCAGTGAGGCTACAGCAGCAGTCAGTGAGCCTACAGCAGCAGTCAGTGAGGCTACAGCAGCAGTCATTTAGAGTACAGCAGCAGTCAGTGAGGCTACAGCAGCAGTCATTTAGAGTACAGCAGCAGTCAGTGAGGCTACAGCAGCAGTCAGTGAGGCTACAGCAGCAGTCAGTGAGCCTACAGCAGCAGTCATTTAGAGTACAGCAGCAGTAAGTGAGGCTACAGCAGCAGTCAGTGAGCCTACAGCAGCAGTCATTTAGAGTACAGCAGCAGTAAGTGAGGCTACAGCAGCAGTCATTTAGAGTACAGCAGCAGTCAGTGAGGCTACAGCAGCAGTCATTTAGAGTACAGCAACAGTCAGTGAGGCTACAGCAGCAGTCATTTAGAGTACAGCAGCAGTCAGTGAGGCTACAGCAGCAGTGCTTTATAGTCGTGCAGTTTTTATTGTTATTCTTTAGTTTTTTATCTTCTGTTTGTTGTGTAGTAAATATTTCAGAGTTTTTTGCATTCCATGTCTGAAATGTGCTGTATAAATAAAGCTTGATTTTGAATTATAATAAAGAAATAGCTAAAGCAACACAATATGGAGAAAAGTATTAACTAGATAGAATACTTTGAGCTTTTCCCACTGTCAGAAGGGTTTGATCGGAACCTCCAGGGTGGGTTTACATACTAATAAGAGTGTTGGACACAGAGCTATAATCAACCCGTTGTACGAAAGATCTGTGTTATACCGCAATTGTAAGGTCATTTCTGATTGAGTGGACATATGCAGAGTTTACCGTGAATGCGGTCTCAGCGAATACGGGAACAATGCCTATAAATTAAAATTGCGCTATAGCGCAGATCTTCCACAGTACTGATTGAATCTAGGCCTGAGAGGAACAGACGTTAATAATACCTGAGATGGAGCATTGTGACAGTCCAGACTTTTATACAAAAGGAGGATGGCATCAGGGCTGTAAATGTAGTCTACTGTCAGGCTAGTAGAGATAAATTCTTATCTAGTAGCCATTATCTAACACAACTATCCATGCCTGGGGTAACCTAAGCAGCTACCCATATCAACATCCATCTAATGCTCTACAACTTCTATAAATAACAAGCTAGTTTTGCAGAGAACAAATTATTTCCACCTGCTTTACATCACCAAAAGTGGTGTGTGTGTGTGCGTGTGTTGAAATCAGAGCCTAGACATTCTTTATTGTTTGGCAGAAGCCCCTCTGTCATCATAATTGATTATTGATCAATTGATCAAGGGCCCTTGTGCTCTCTGGTGGGTTGAAATGAAAAGTAATCACCACAGCCATTCAATGCCATATTTATGGATAAGGGAACAGGCGAGGCATTCACAATTTATTGAAGTGGGTGAAAAGCAATTGGCAAACAAACACAAAAATCTGTTTGAATTAGAAAAACAAGTTGGAAAACAGGAAGCACAAAGGACATGTATCATTCCTTATCCCTTTCTAAATGTAAAACATTCAGGCAACGCTTATTAACTTCTCTGTCATTGAGGGAGGAGACTTCTTTTTACCTTATTAACAAGAGTTATTTGAGAAACTCTTAGGCTGCGTTTACATAGGCATCCCAATTCTGATATTGTTTTCACTAATTGGTCTAAGGACCAATCAGATCAGCTCTGAAAATAGTTTGACGTGAAAAGATCTGATGTCATTGGTCCAAAGACCAATTAGTGGAAAAAATATCAGAATTGGGCTGCCTGTCTAAACACAGCCTTTAGTGACCTGCGATAAAAGGGAAACTTCACTCCTGTCTGTACCGTGTACTTAGTCTGAAAGATCAAGTACTCATAGATATTGTAAAGGTAATCATTTCGAAATGTATTCCAATGAGTAGTATGAAGATGTAGTGCATAATCCTAAATCATTTAGGCTGCGTTTACACAGGCATCTCAATACTGATATTTTGCCACTAATTGGTCTTTCTTTTTTTCTCCATTGGAGAAAATAACAGAATTGGGATGCATGAGTAAACAAAAGCTGTAAAAAAAATAAATAAAAAAAATCCTGTTGTTTTTACAGTAACTTACTGACAGTTTACTGACACCTGTATGTTACTGTAAACCTAAAAAAGTACAGTATGTACTGTTAAACCAAAGTTTATTTGGAATTTATGGTAACATATTGTACTTTTATTTTTACAGTAACTTACTGCCAGGTAAAAAAAAAAAAAAAACATGTTTACAGTGCAGCATCAGAGGAGCCTTAAGTGCAGAAATGTATGATAAGAACATCAAGTACAGCACTTTGGTGGGTTTGGGTTATGTACAGTATGTCATCCATATCTGGAGCTATCCTGCATATCACAGCTCTGATGTAATTGTACATCAACCACAGTAATCATTCTATGGGAGTACACGATGTGTAAGATATGTCACATTCCATGTAATTGTGACAATCCTGTGTGTTCAACCCACTAACATACCCAGTTATTTATCATTGGATGCATCTGCTGCATTATTCCTTGTAACATTGCAGTTGTACAACCGTAAAGTTGCTTGTACTGAAAAGAGTTCAGATTTCCTAGGCTGTTGAAAAGACATGATTTGTAGAGGACAACAGTGGAAGTGAAGGGCTGAAATAGTGCAGTTGTTACACTCAGGCTACAATGAGATCATACAGCACTTGATTTAAACGTAATACAGTACAACAAACAGCACCACAGACACATTGGAGCCATACTTATCTAGGACACACTGTACTAAAATCTTGAGTGATTGTATCAGATGCTTGTTTAAATTTTTTGGGGAGATGTGTTAGAAAAGGTACTAACGGGGCTAGCGAAGTCTTTGCCCCTCTATACATAAACTCAGCCAGTTTCGGGCAAGTCTAGGGGCCAAATATCCCCTCCCCTTCTGAAATTTTAAAGATGTGGGCACCTGCGAAATCGTGATTTGTCCAAATGATCAGTGACATAAAATCTGCATACCGGTACAAAGTTTCTCGTTAGTCGTCAGATCCCACAGTCTGTGGACAGATGCTACTACCATTTACTGTATGTTACGAGCATCTGTCATCGAGAGATTAGAGTTCTTACTTATGCGTAATGAATTTCCACAACGCAATACAATACATACTGTACTGCTCAGGTATAGTAAGTAGGTGGATGAAGTGGATTGAATGAGGCTGAGCAACTTGCTCAACATCCCAAGAGCCTCACATGCTGCCATACCAACACTGAAATGGTTGGATGTTTCATCCCCCCAAAAATCAAGAAACAATACCTTATACAGCTTACACTATAATGATATTACAAAAGCACGGAAGAAGAACACTGCAATATAACTTTTAAACCCTTCAAGAATCAAGACAAATCTGTCAGGCTTCAACACAAAAAGAGCTGGCACAAAACAAAGGTGTAACAGGTAATCTGCAGAGACCATATATTCTTGCAGACTATAGAGTTTGAACAGGAGGACAGCATGAGGAAAGTGCATTAGTCACATGGGTATGTTCTGTCATCAGAGAGACTACCCAGAGCTCTGATACCACATCACCCTTCAAGTACTGGATTATTGCTCAATGAGTATAATTGTTGAAGCAACGAAAGGTGGCTTTCATTATTTTAAAAGTCAATTTGGTTCATAAAGTCATTGAGTTAAAAAGACTCCCAAGGGAATATGGTGTAAATGAGGACAAAAACCCACAATTGGGTAAAATTGGCATTCACAGATAGCAGACACTAAAAAGTGCCTAGGTTATCACACACAATATTGAATTCATACAAAAACCACCAAATAGGGTTGTTAAAAAATACAACCGCCAAACTTTGTTTTAATTTATAAATGTATCTTGAAAAATCTTGCATATATTTGAAAATATTACTTTTATAATTTGAAGTGTCACTAAAGCGTTTAGCAGTGTTCTTCTTTGGTTGATTTTGGAAGTTGCATGCAGAGATCCAAAAAATTATTTTGATTATATCATGAACACCATTAGCCTGGCTGACGCGACTCACATGGTACACAGCCGAAAGAGAGCTGTGACACAATGGTCTGGAGAGGAGTCTGTTCGTAAATGCAGTATTTGCGCTGAAATAGGTTGAGCTTTGTTTGATTGGTTCCCTCAAAAATGGCTTCTTTCCTGGGGGGTTTGAGACCTCACGTTGTTTGGATTTGAAAATACAACAGTTGTATTGGAAGGGACGGCGCTCAGGGGCTGTGAGTGGTCGTGCCGACAACATCAAAATAGCCTTTTCACACTGTGAAGTCAGGAGGACTTCGAGTTAGGTGTTAGCCAGACTAGAAAACTAAAAAACATTACAAAACAAACACTGCTAGTTCAAAGGTAGGATGGCAGTCGAATCTATTGACTGCCATCCTACCTTTGTCTTCATAGCTCCCTGCTGACAACATTTGTAGACAGATGAAGAATGTATTTTATTTGTATCATTATCTTTGCTTTTGATGGGCACACGTGCACTGTAGTGTGATAGAGCAGATAGGTTAGGAGACCAAGGATCTAGTTTCCATGCGTCTCCTCTCCAGCATGGTCAGTAAACAGATAGGCTGTTCCATTTCAGACACTTAATTTGGCTTCTGTTGGCATCTTGCACATCATCAGAATCTGCTTCAAGGCTTTCTGAACATCCTCATCCATCTGACCCTGTAAGGAATAAAGTAATGGTGACATAACATTAAAACCACACCTGCAACGTTTAATATGAGATCATATACAGAGTACACAGTATGCATAAGAACATACCTGGACGGCGTATAGGAGATGCATCCTGTAGACGGACACTATCTCATGGTGCTGCCTCTTTGACTCCTATAGTAAAGAGATGCAGAAACAGGTTAGTGTGTTATTTTTACACATAGCAGACGCTCTTATCCAGAGTGCCTTACAGGAGCGATTAGGGTTAGGTGCCTTGCTCAAGGGCACATTGGCAGATTTATCGCCTAGCCGACTCGAACGAGCGACCTTTAGATTACTAGCCCAACTCTCCTAACCACTAGGCTACCTGCCACCCAATTAGCTAGTGAAATATCCATCAGCTATAAAACCATGCTGAAATTGCTCAGAATTATGAAAGATAACCATCAAAAATGAAGACTGCATATTCAGGCAAACCCCCAGCAGTGACATAAAAAAAACGCATAATCTTCAGTAGACTTTCTAGATCAGCATCTACATTGTCTTTAGTCATAGCTATCTAAGTACTTCCAAAGAAACAGGGTGGTCAATAACTAAGAAGCCGTGTGTACTGCAGCCTGTGAGAAGCAGCCACAGATGGGGAGATACAGCCCGCTGGGCACAGACATCAGTTCAACATCTATTTTAAATGTACATTTAGTTGAGTTGTCAACTAATGTAAATTCAATGTGAAATCAACATAACATGTCACCATGTAATTGGATTTAGGTTAAAAGATGAAATTCCCTTATGTTGATGACTTTTTGGAAATCCAATCAGTTTTCCCCGTTGATTCAATGTCATCACATATGTTTTTGTTGAAATGACGTGGAAACAACGTTGATTCAACCAGTTTTTTGCCAGTGGGAGTTTGGTCGCCCAGTCCACACATGCCTGTGACTCATTATGTCTTGGACCAGAGGAGGCTGCCCTGTATCCGGCCATTAGATGTCTTGGCTCTAAAAAACTAAAGGTATTGGCTAATCATGACAGTACAGAGATTCACAGTAACTCACCCAACTGTTAGCTTCCAACTGTCTGACAGATGTTCCAGGAAAGTATTTAGTCTTAGGAATTTGTGTGAAATGGTATATCCTGTCTTCTGTCTCTGATGCTATCTGAGTGAGGTTGAATGCAGTACACTGATTGTTGGTTGAATAAGCCATATTATATATAGTTTGAATGAGTATGACTTACCCCTAGCTGGTACTGCAGCTGCTTGACTTGCTGCTGTAGGTTGTCCAGCTGCTGCTGCTGCAGGGTCTGCTGTCTCTTGGCTGAGCCTGCACTGTAAGACAGCTGGGATAGGCTGTTTAAGGCATCCTTTAACTTCCCCACCTCTCTCGACAGGTCATCAATCTGAGACACAAACATGGGGATCAATAAAAGTGCTTTGACAAAAGTGCTTTTCTATCATAACCAAAGACGAAACAAAATGTCATAAGAAAGCAAAATAGAGGGATACCTCTAAACTCTTTAAAGGTCCAATGCAGAGGTTCTCTATCTCAATATGAAATCATTTCTGAGTAGCAATTAAGTACCTTACTGTTAAAGTACCTGATTGCTCTCAATTAAAATTAATTTATTAGCAAAGAGCAATTTCTCAAGCAAGAATTGTCTGAGTGGGGACGGGAAAATTGAAAACGGTCTATTATTGGTCTATTAACTAATTTAACACCTGGTGATGTCACCAGGCAGGCCAAAACTCCATCCCACAAACATAGACTGAAATTTCAGGTGGTCTTTTCAAACAGCTCTTGCACTAAAAGGGCATAATCATCATTTTAAGAATTTCAAAGTATCATTCCAATCATAGTGTGGAAATATATATACACACACAACACAGGAAATTCACGTGTTTGACTGCACTGGGCCTTTAAGTGTTTCCTTTGCCAAACCAGGGAATTTGCTAGCTATTCATTACCATTGAACATTGTATAAAGCACTCTACCAACAGAAAGCAGTAAATAACAAACCTTCTTATTCTTGTCTCTCTCTGAGCTGACATGTTCCTCCACCAGTTTCTTCAGCTGAACAATTGCATCCTGGGCTTCTCTGAGCTTGGTGCTCAGAGTGTGGTTCTCCTTCTCCCTGCTGATGGCCAGCTCCTGCAGGGCCTCCCTCTCACTCCTCCCCTCCCTCAGTTCTTGCCACGCTGCAGCCGCCTCCAGAGCCATCTCATCCTGCTTCCTCAGGGCCCCCTGGAGGAGCTGCGTCAGGTTGCCCTCCTCCTTCTCCAGGCCCTCTCTCATCTGCTCGTGCTCCAGCCGTGATATAGAGTCCTCCGGTGTGTGGTCCTTCTCCATGGTCAGTCTGTTCTGTAGGGTGTCCACCTGCAAGGTCCTCTGGGACAGCTGTTGTCTTAGAGCATCTGCCTGGGCCTCCAAGTCCTTGATGGCGCTGCCTAGAGAGGACACCATCTGGGTGTGGTCAGATAACGCCACTGACTCCTGAGCCTCAGCCTCCTGCTTCAGGAGGGCAATCTCCTCCAGAGAGGCTGAGTACTTGCTCTGTGTGTCGGCTAGCGATGCCTGCAGCTCCTCTACTCTGCTTCTCAGCATGGCCTGCTCCTTGTCTGGGGAGGCTACAGGGCTGCCAGGCTTAGACTTGACAGCCCGGATCTCCTCTAGATGGTTCCTGGTGGAGCTCAGTTCACTCTTGGCCTCACTGTAGGACTTGGATAGTTCCAGCAGGCGGCGCTGCAGCCCATCGATCACGCTCCCCAGCTCGCCTTTCATCTCCTCAAAGTCTTTAGCTGCAGCCTCCACGGGGACCGTCCCCCTCAGAGCCTCCTGCAGCATCCTGATCTCCTCCTGCGCCTCCTGGTACCGGTCCACCAGCAGGCTCTTCTCCCGATCACCGCTGTCGTCTGCTGCCTTCAGCCTGGCCTCCTGCTCTCTGATCCGGCCTACATCACTCTCCCTCTGCTGCTCTGACTGGGCCAGCTGGGACCTCAGCTCTTTCACTTCCTGCTCCAGAGAGCTTCTCAGTCTCTGGAGCGCTTGCTCTGTCGTTTCACTTCCTCCACCATCTCCTCTTTCAATATGTGCCATGAGGGCCAGCACCTCCTCTCTGGCCTGCTGGTGTTTCTCCTGTGTCTCTGTCAGCTTGGCCTGGAGCTCTGCTAGACTCTCCAGCAGCACCTCCCCCTCCCTCCCCATCACCTCCCCCTGCTCAAGTTTGAGCCTGGCATGGAGCGTGCAGTTCTCCTTCTGCGTCTCCTGCAGTTTGGAGTGGACTCTCCCTAGGGTCTCCCTCAGCAGTCGGATCTCCTCCTCGCCTCCCTCCTTCCCTCGCTCCCCACTCTCTTCCTCCTCTTGTCTCACGGAGGAGCTACTGAGCTCCACGGCAGACCCCTCAGACATGTCCTCCTCCTCCGTCCCCTGGGGCTGGAGCAGGGACTCGCTGGGGGACTTGTGGGTGATGTGGTAGGAGGCATTAGAGTTCATACTGTTGGGGCGGGACGAGTCCTCTTGGCTAACCTCACCTCCCTGGGGAGACGGACGCTTCTACAGAGAGATGTAGATAGAAGGAAATATGACATGGGGAAAGATAAGTAAACGAGATTTAGTTGATTATTTAGGATCTTATTAAGTGGATCTTTCTTAGGTAGAAGGTGTAATTACAGTAAACACCACACAGGGATATCACCATATTGGGATATCTTCGTCCCTGGAATGACAAGTTATATTGAGTATCTGGCTTACCTTGAGTATTTGGGCTAACTGCTGGTTCTCCAGAGACAGAGCTGTAATCTTGGCATGTAGGGCCACTACCAGAGCTGAGTCTGCCTTCCCACAGTCCTCTGCCTGTATCAACATAAATTATACAGTTAACATACAATGGTTTGGACCACCAGGGAATATTATGTAAGGAGTTTGGGACATCTCATGAAACTTACATCACACTTCCATTAGTAATATCTGAGGTACATGTAGTAATATTAGTCAACATTTCAGACTCTGTTAAGTAAAGTAGTGCAGCGGGTGGTTAACTTGTACTATAACTGACTAGATTACAGTGTGGGTTTTTGAGCTGCTGTGCTGTGTAAATGGATTCCAGAGAGAGAGAAATGGGACCGAGAAAGCTAGTGGACTGAGATCAAAGCAGCGCAGGCCAGTGATATTAAAGGCCTGCGCTGTAGATGTAACTCGCCTTGGGCTCCTGCCCCGGCTCCGTCTGGCTTATAGTCACAGTCTGGTCCACAATCTGCTTCAGATTCTCAATGGTCTCCAGCAGCATGCACTTCTCCTCATGTAGCTTCTCCACCTCCTCCCTCTGAGACACGCCATGCAACTCCCCTTCCTGACAGAAAGAGATAGGAGAGAGAAAGAGGGGAAGAGGGAGATAGAGAGCGAGAAAGAAAGTTATGCAGGGAGGGAGGGAGAGCGAGCGAGAAAGTTATTCAGGGAGGGAGGGAGAGCGAGCGAGAAAGATATTCAGGGAGGGAGGGAGAGCGAGCGAGAAAGATATGCAGAGAGCGAGCGAGAGAGAGAGCAAAACCAACAAACAAAAGTTGGTGACACAGAAAATAAAACATGATGGAAAACAACCAAATGAGAGGCCTAATGACTGATAAGAAATGTTCTTGATTGTAAGTGCATGTACCTTATAATTAAATGTTTCAAATCCACAACTTTTACTGGAGACTGGAGTTTCATTTGGGGTCATGTACGCGGGAGAGTTGGGACTAGACATCTAGAAAGTTTGGAAACATGAATTACATTTCTTATTGTTTACTCCTGCATTCTGCACCATAGACACAGTAATTACTATCTATACATACAAATACACACACAGACAGAAAAACAACACTAATGCAGCACTGAATTCAAGAGTCCTTGAATAAAAGCAGCAGGGTGAGGCTCCGAAAAAAACAAACACGGGAATTCAAACAGAACCTAACAACGTAAACACATATTATAACATTTAAGAACTTCATTAAGAGTAAAATGGTACCTGACACAAGCAGGGCTGAGGACCATTCAAAAGGGACCCAAAAAGGAAGACACCAGACAGAAGGGAGACAGACAGACCAAAAACAGACAGGCAGACCAACAGACAGACAGACAGACTGACCGACCAACATGATGACAAACAGACAGAGACATGCCTTTACCTGCACAGGGCTAATGGGAGGTGGAGGTGCTTTTCGTTTTTTGGGAGTTGTGCTTCGATCGCCACCTAACCTAGCCACTTGATCATGCTGAGGTGTGAGTAAAGGAGTGGGAATAAAGAGAAGAACAAAAACAGAAGAACGATCCAGCAGTTTTTAGTTAGGTTAGTTAGTGAAAGAGAAGAATCATCAAACATTTGGAGAATTTGTGATCAAAGAGAAGGTATTTATCGAGGAGTAACAAGGCCCTGGAGATGTATCTGTTTAGCTAAGGGGTTATATTCGTGCTCATACACGCTGCTTGAGGTGCATTTCAAATGGAGTCATTACGTAAAAGAAACATAAGGTTTAAACAAAGCTATCCTCTCATTCAAGATAAGGTTGTCAATGATGACACTACAGTGGAAAGAGATTGGTTTGACTGTGTAATGTGTACGATTCGTTCTGATTAGACTAATAGGTGTAATTTATCACGTTGATATCAAGTTAAATGTGTGTAGGTTCAATGATTAGGAAAAACTGGATGCAGTTGTGAAGCTTGGAAGAAGATAGAAAGATTGCACAAGCTGACCTAACTTACCTGAGGAGATTTGGGGGACTTTGGGGTGTCTGTGTATAGGGAGGAGAGAGGGGAAGAACAACATTCAAGACACAGCCTGAAGATGGCAGTGTTGGATAAATTCTGCATGATAGGCCAACTGAAAAGTTGCATTTCAAAGTTTGACCACAAGGAGGTCAATGATGTATCTGGGTCGATTATGGAGGAAAGGAAAGAAAAGCCTGAAGTTCTTCTAGTCAAAGCATCTCTCTTTTTATAACTTTACAGTGTGAACAATAGAACAATGCTTCATGTTACAACCATTTACATGCATCCGAGAGCTTGAATTTCATAACTTTCAGTCACCTCAAATGGATTTGAAGGGAAATTAAGTCTGAAGGTCCTGCTAGTGTCTGGTTAATTGCCTCATAGTAAGCTCGATCAGTACTAAAGACAGTTCCTATCTCACCGCTGTCTGAATGTGCACTGTGCAACTCGGCAGTGAGGACGGCCCTGATCTCACTGCTGCCAGACAGCTTGGCGTAGTGCAGAACGTCATGACCCAAAGAGTCCACAGCCTGAAGAACAGCTCCTCTCTGGACCAGAACCTCTACTACAGACATACTGCTGCTCTCACTGGCCAGCATCACTGCTGTCCTGTATCAAACAGTCAGAAATAGTATAATCATCATCATACTCATCATTAACATATTCTTCATCATCATCATCCTCATCACCATCATTACCATCAACCACAACATCACCATCAGGGTATTTTGATGTAATGTGCTTGAAGACGACCCTGTAATGATTCAATTAAGTTATGAAGTAGAATGCACGTGAGATCTGACAAATTACTCCTTCCCTACCTGCCGTTCTTATCACACGCGTTGACGTCAGCTCCCCAGTCCAGGAGGCTGCTACAAACATCAGCATGGGCGTGTCTGGCAGACAGCAGCAGGGGGCTGAGGCCATCCTGCAAGACACACACACATCATAGTTCACTACCAGTATATTGCATACAGTGTGTACAGATGCCTTGATCATAGTAACACGGAACAGAAGTTTGCATACTGTACTGACATACTGAAGTTCACATAATGTACTGTAAAAGGCTCCATGACCTTGTTTCTCGGGAAGTGAAAGGAAGAAGAGGAAGAAGTGGTTGGAATGTAAGCTTTACAGTATATTCAGCTGGTGTATACTAGAAGATAGTACATTGTTTGGTCTGCTGCAATGAAAGCATACCATACTAGAAACAAGCTGTTTCAGTCATGTAGTCCATGACCACAATTCAATTCCAAAGACAACACTATGAGCAGTAACAGGCTGGGCTACATCCTTCAGCATCCTGCTAAAGTAGAAGAATGACTTTATAGCTCCAACCTCCACTGAAACACATGAAAGCAAAGCAGCCAAGTCCTTTTATTGTATCCTTTTGGCACACTGAGTTGGCCATTCTCCCCCACAGCTCAGCGAGAGGGAAAAAGAGAGAAATAAAAACTTTACTCTACCCCCCTCTATCTCTCTACCAGGCAGCCACACACACCCACATACACAAACCCCTCATTACACCTCCACAAACATCCGCCCCTTCTCCTCTGACGCACAGACAGTCCTCACTATCAACTAATGCACACAACACAGCCAGCCAGCCAGCCAGCCAGCCAGCCAGCCAGCCAGCCATGTGTTTATTTGTTTTATTTTTATTTCTCTGTCTATCCTTTCATTTCTACCTTTCTTTCCCAGGGTTTGGCTTGCCTTATTAACAAGGTTCAGGAAACTGACACCTCATCAAAAGCAGAGTCAGGCAATATCTACAGGCCCAGTCTTCGCTTCATGGAACATTACACACTGCACTGGGCGTTGACTCGTTACTTAACAGGATCATATGGATCTACTGTCTCACTGGTAGATGGAAAAGGTTTCAAAATTACATAACACAAAAGGACAACCATAAACGTGAAATACTAATGGCTGACGCTAGACTTCATACTCAACTTCAAATTAACTTCATAACTTCGACCATAGATTAAAACCAGGAGCCAATGGAAAACTAATTTCACCAATGTACTTTCCCCAGGGACACCAAACATCACAACCCGTAGGTTGAGTGATTTCTCTGGTGATACAGTGAGCTCCAAAAGTAGAGACAGTGTGACATTTTCTTTTGTTTTGGCTCTGTACTCCAGCACTTTGGATTTGAAATGATAAAGGAACTATGAAGTTAAAACGCAGATGGTCTGCTTTCATTTGAGGGTATTTGCATCCATATCGGGTGAACCGTTTAGAAATTACAGCACTTTGGTACATAGACCCCCCATTTTAGGGGACCAAAAGTATTGGGACAAATTCTCTTATATGTCTATTGAAGTAGTCAAAAGTTTAGTATTTCGTCCCAAATTCCTAGCATACAATGACAACATCAAGCTTGTGACTCTACAAACTTGTTGGATGCATTTGCTGTTTGTTTGGTTGTTTTTCAGACTATTTTGTGCCCAATAGATATGAATGGTAAATAATGTATTGTGTCATTTTGGATTCTCTTTTATTGTAAATAAGAATGGAATATGTTTCTAAACACTCCTACATGAATGTGGATGCTGCCATGACTAGGGAAAGTCCTGAATGAACTATGAATAATGATGAGTGAGAAAGATGCAGACTCACAAATACATAGATAATAACTTGTCAAATATGCTGACAACCAGCCATGTCCACGTGGTGAGCCTTCTGACAGCCAGGTGTGAGAACACTGACAGCTCTTAAACACCAAGAATGACCTCCGATGATTCTTGGTGTATAAAATGGAACTTTCACAGCTGCTTAAAGGGGGGCTGAACTTCCTGATTTAGCGTCGGTTTCAATTCTTCTCATTAGGAAATGCGACAGAACGAGATTTGGGTTTTGGAGGCGTGCTTTGATGTGGTTATCTTGTGTGTTTGTTTGAAAGTGAGAAGCGTTTGTACTTTCACGTCGCCAAAACCGTACAGAGTTACAGTCACTCACCCTTCTAGATAACTTGAAACAGTCTAACCAGGTCTTGTCTGGAAGTAGCCTAGACTAGCTAGCAAGCTAGCCAAATTCTTTCGCCAATTAGGTTCAGCCGTTCAGTGTGCAACCGTGGCAAAAGTTGGTTTGACTTTGGATAGCCTGTCTGTAGGGTCAGTTAGAGAATGCCAATAAATTATACAATATAAATTGGACAATTATTTCATATTGCACACCTTTTTGTTGTCTTATTTGTATATGAATTCCTACAATTTATAGTTGTTTGTGGTTTTTATGTCATTGGAATTTGGAGCTATTGATAGTTTAAAATGTTGTCCCATGTATATTGTGTAATTTACTAATGGTCCATAACTATCCCCTTAGGGATATCGGCATTGTGATCGGGTGGCGTGCAGCTGTGCTCCAAACTGATGATTAGTTGGGTGTTGCAATCTGTGGGAATTTGGGTAGGATTGAAATAAAAACCAACCGAAGGAAAACTGCTACAGTACCATTCATTCTGACATACATTTTTTTTTATTACTAATTATCTCGCAAATCTCAGTTTTGGACGATACTGAATTTATGACCAAAATTATCTTATGTACACTTTGTAGTCAATTTGAACACTAGAATAAAAGTTTGACTCATATCGACGCAACATAAGCAGTCATCAAAAGGAGAAGTTGCTTACTATGTTCAGACCACACAGTTTCCACCTCATACCTTATTCTTATTCACTGGAATGACCTTTGGTAAATAACATGGGAATCTTTTCAGACGACACTGTACAGTTTTAATAAGTGTTTGTATGTCTGTAGGTGAGAGAGGACAAAATCAACCTTGGTAGGAAAGAGGAAACATTACTAGCCATTGTGTGCAGGTGTGACAAATATGACATTTGACACTCCTGGGGAATCTAAATGGGGATAGGAAATATGTCAGAGTCCACTAGAAATGTGTCAGACTTGCTTAATGGTACACTACTAACATATATCACAAAGGGCACAGCTATTATGCGGGTTTCTAAGGATTTATATGACAAAAAAACAAAGCTCTGGCAGCCGCAGAGAGTGACTGTTTTCATACTCTCGCAGTCTGGGGGGGATGAGAAATAGGTGGTCTGATCCTCATGCCTAAATAAAGCCACAGGATGGCATCTGTGATTGAGGCCAGCGGAGCAGAGGCTGTCTGCCAGGGCCCAGGAAGCCTATGTAACAATCTGACAATTAAGCCATGTGTAATCTCAGCACTCAGCACAGTGCACCACAGAGAGCTGTGGCTAAGGCTGTCTGGCCTGACACAGAGAGCTGTGGCTAAGGCTGTCTGGCCTGACACAGAGAGCTGTGGCTAAGGCTGTCTGGCCTGACACAGAGAGATAGAGAGGGTTAATCATGAAGGAGTGGGTACAGGGTCCTAGCAAAGCCACAATGTTACATTAATTACAGTGCCTTTGGAAAGTATTCAGACCCATTTACTTTTTCCACATTATGTTATGTTACAGCCTTTTTCTAAAATGGATTCAAATATATATATATATAATCCTCAGCAATTTACACACAATAGCCCCCCATAATGACAAAGCAAAAACTGTTTCGAGGCACAGATCTGGGGAAGGGTACCAAAACATTTCTGCAGCATTGAAGGTCCCCAAGAATACAGTGGCCTCATCATTCTTAAATGGAAGAAGTTTGGAACCACCAAGACTCTTCCTAGAGCTGGCCGCCCAGCCAAACTGAGGAGTTGGGAGTGAAAGGCTTTGGTAAGGGAGGTGAGCAAGAACCCGATGGTCACCCGATGGTTTTCCATTTTCCTCTGTGGAGATGGGAAAACCTTCCAGAAGGACAACCATTTCTGCAGCACTCCACCGATCAGGCCTTTGTGGTAGAGTGGTCAGACGGAAGCAACTCCTCAATAAAAGGCATGTGACAGCCCGCTTGGAATTTGCCAAAAGGCACCTAAAGACACTCAGACCATTAGAAACAAGATTCTCTGGTCTGATGAAAAAAAGACTGAAGCCAAGCACCAGATCTGGAGGAAACCAGGCACCATCCCTACGGTGAAGAATGTTGGTGGCAGCATCATGCTGTGAGGGTGTTTTTCAGCGGCAGGGACTGGGAGACTAGTCAGGATGGGTGAAAGATGAATGGAGCACAGTACAGAGAGATCCTTGATGAAAACCTTCTCCAGAGCACTCAGGACCTCAGACTGTGGAGAAGGTTCACTTATCAACAGGACAACGACCCTTAGCACACAGCCAAGACAACACAGGGGTGGCTTCGGGACAAGTCTCTGAGTGTCTGTGAGTGGCCCAGCCAGAGCCTGGACATGGACTAGATTGAACATCTCTGAAGAGACCTGAAAATAGATGTGCAGCAACACTCCCCATCCAACCTAACAGAGCTTGAGAGGACCTGCAGAGAAGAATGGGAGAAACTCCCCAAATACAGGTGTGCTAAGCTTGTAGCGTCATACTGAAGAAGACTCATGGCTGTAATCGCTACCAAAGGTGCCAAAGTGCTGAGTAAAGGGTCTGAATACTTATGTAAATGTATATTTCCGTTTTTATATTTTAATAAATAATCAAACATTTCTAAAAACCTGTGTTTGTTATGGGGTATTGTGTGTAGATTGAGGGCGGGGGGGGGGGGGGGGGGGGGGACAATTGAATCAATTTTAGAATAAAGCTGTAACGTAACAAAATGTGGAAAAAGTCGAGGGGTCAATACTTTCCGAAGACACTGTATGTATGTATGTATGTATGTGTCCCACTTGCAAGTGAAAGGCAAGGCATGAGTGACTACACCTCATCACCATCCTGTATAATACTGAGATACTTCTGTCTCTGTGTGTTGTATCGGTACGTTGACATGAACATGGCTTACAGACAACCACACTATAAACATCCACTCCTCCATGACCGTGAATCTTTAAGAACTCTATGTGTGACAAGGACATTTTGTGGGGACATTTTGCTGGTCCCCACACGGAAAAAGGCTATTTTAGGCTCAGAGTTTAGGGTTTGGGTTATAATTAGGGTTAGAACTATGATTAGGTTTAGGGGTTAATGTTCGGGTTAAAGGGATAATTAGTCAATTAAGCCCATTGTCTACTTACCCAGTGGATACCATTTGTATGTCTCTGCGTGCAGTTTGAAGGAAGTTTCTAACTAGCATTAGCACGATGACTGGAAGTCTATGGTAACTGCTAGCATGCTAGTAGATACCAAAAACTTCCAGTCATTGCGCTAACGCTAGTTTGCTTTGGCCCTCAAAACTACCTCTAACTTCCTTCATACTCAACGCAGAGACTTACAAATGGTATCCAATAGTTAATCAGACTATGGGGAAGTAGATAAAGGGCTTAATTGTCAAAATCCCGAAGTAACCCATTATGGTTAGGGTTTAGGGAAAGTAGGATTTTGAATGGGAATAAATTGTTTGGTCCCCACAAGGATAGTAAAACAAATGTATGTGTGTGTGTGTGTGTGTGTGTGTGTGTGTGTGCGCATGTCCACAGTGCATAAGCTACAGCTCATCCCACTGAATGTGAAATGCAGCCAAATTACATTCTTTGACCTAACCTTGCTGACGACCGTCTCCATCACCTTCTAGTGTGGTCATACTCTGTAAAGTTACAAAACCTCTCAACAAGGATACCTACTGCTCCCTATCTCCCGCCCCGACTGTTTCTCTGTCTGAACAGCAGGCTCTGCCCACACAGCTAAAGTATCTCTGTTCAGATGGCATCAAAGCCCATTTATATCTGATGGATAGATCGCACTGTGGAGCACTACACCATTACACTTGATTGTTTCTGAGAGAGACAATTTTGATTGCAGCAATAGCTCTCTGACAGAGACAACACAGTCATCTTGTGTGTTTACCATCTAGAGGATTCAGACATGATAACAAGCTCACAGTAATGAAGACGTGTCCGGCTTTGAGTGGGGCATGAAAACAATGGACTTAAATGCTCTGACTGGTGTGTGACTCCCTTTCAGGACCCTCCAGAGCCCAGTTAGTTCCTTGGAGAATCTTTGATTGCGCCAAATGGATTCCTTTGTTAACAAAATAGTTTTCTAAATCCCATCTTGTTGTGTGTATAGTTTTCTCTCAGGTGTTATAAACTTGGTAATGCAGGATTTGAGAAACGTTTAAAACAATCAAGTATTGAGGATTGTATGTAACACGAACCCTCACTAAAGGAAGAGTATGATTCTCTATGGCAGAGTTTAATCAGAAGTTCTGAATGTGCTGTATTGGTTATTTAAGCAATAAGGCCCGAGGGGGTGTGGTATATGGCCACTATAACAAGGCTAAGGCTGTTCTTATGCATGACGCAACGCGGAGTGCCTGGACACAGCCCTTAGCCATGGAATATCCTCTCTGCGCACTGAACCCGTTAGCGGGATTAAATTCGACAACATACGGTGATCGCTACATAAATAATCATATTAAACATTCATAAAAATACAAGTGTCTCACATGTTTCGAAAGCCTAGAATCTTGCTAACCCAACTGCGTTGTCAGATTTAAAAAATGATTTACTGCGAAAGAATACGATGCGATTATCTGAGGACAGAGCCCCATAAAAAAAACGATTTCAAGGCGCAACAAAATCACAAATTGCAATAAAATAATTTTTTACCTTTGACTATCTTCCTCTGTTTGCAATCCCAATGCTCATTGTTACACAATGAATGTCTTTTGTTTGATAAATTCAATTTTTATAGCCTAACACGAAATATTTTGTGAACCGATTGTGTCGTGAATTCCGTCTCATTCAATTTGACGACACAGTCGCTGTAAATACACACACTAAACGTGACTTTATCCAGTCATGTTTGGTTTCATTGCAATCAACTGGATGTTTGTAACGCAACCAAACATGATGCGTCATTTCGCGGGACGTATTGACTGAAAGAAACCGATTTGCAGACAACAAGTAATGCCATCATTGTGCACCAATGATATGACCACTGTTTCGTTGATTGACTGTATTTTAACCCAATGACCATTGATCGTCTTGAAATCTAGCTGGGTAGATAGCCAATAAGCTGAGGTAAACGGCAATATGTAATGGTTATATGTTGGAAGACCAACCCATGTAGTAAACTCCGGCGTAAAGAGGGTCATTCGCCATTGAAGATTCATACTGGAAGAAGCCACGCATGTTACGCACAGCACTATTTTGGTAAAGCGCATCTTCAGCTGTTTATATATCAATCAGTATGGCGACAAAGTCAGGGAAAGCTAAATCTAAGTCTAGATATACAGATGTACACACAATTTTAGAAGAAATTGATCGGGAAAGTGAGACAGAGATTGTTGGAGGGCGATTAATTTAGCTAGCATAGCTTTGATTCCCAAATGGAGGAATATTTTTTGAACGGAGAGGACATCGTTTTGGACTGGTAAGTTTTTCTCATGCTAATGCCGTTGTTTGAAATTAATAATATAAAATATTATTTGTGATTTTTTTTTATTTTAGTCGCAATATAAAAAATGTAATGAAATGTGTAAAGTACACGTTGGCTATACATTGTGGGTGGGGGTATGTTTGTATGTATGTATGTGTATGACCCATAGCCTGTTTGTGTGTGTATACAGTGCCTTTCGAAAGTATTTCGGCCCCCTTGAACTTTGCGACCTTTTGCCACATTTCAGGCTTCAAACATGAAGATATAAAACTGTATTTTTTTGTGAAGAATCAACAACAAGTGGGACACAATCATGAAGTGGAACGACATTTATTGGATATTTCAAACTTTTTTAACAAATCAAAAACTGAAAAATTGGGCGTGCAAAATTATTCAGCCCCCTTAAGTTAATACTTTGTAGCGCCACCTTTTGCTGCGATTACAGCTGTAAGTCGCTTGGGGTATGTCTCTATCAGTTTTGCACATCGAGAGACTGAAATTTTTTCCCATTCCTCCTTGCAAAACAGCTCGAGCTCAGTGAGATTGGATGGAGAGCATTTGTGAACAGCAGTTTTCAGTTCTTTTCACAGATTATCGATTGGATTCAGGTCTGGACTTTGACTTGGCCATTCTAACACCTGGATATGTTTATTTTTGAACCATTCCATTGTAGATTTTGCTTTATGTTTTGGATCATTGTCTTGTTGGAAGACAAATCTCCGTCCCAGTCTCAGGTCTTTTGCAGACTCCATCAGGTTTTCTTCCAGAATGGTCCTGTATTTGGCTCCATCCATCTTCCCATCAATTTTAACCATCTTCCCTGTCCCTGCTGAAGAAAAGCAGGCCCAAACCATGATGCTGCCACCACCATGTTTGACAGTGGGGATGGTGTGTTCAGCTGTGTTGCTTTTACGCCAAACATAACGTTTTGCATTGTTGCCAAAAAGTTCAATTTTGGTTTCATCTGACCAGAGTACCTTCTTCCACATGTTTGGTGTGTCTCCCAGGTGGCTTGTGGCAAACTTTAAACACTTTTTATGGATATCTTTAAGAAATGGCTTTCTTCTTGCCACTCTTCCATAAAGGCCAGATTTGTGCAATATACAACTGATTGTTGTCCTATGGACAGAGTCTCCCACCTCAGCTGTAGATCTCTGCAGTTCATCCAGAGTGATCATGGGCCTCTTGGCTGCATCTCTGATCAGTCTTCTCCTTGTATGAGCTGAAGGTTTAGAGGGACGGCCAGGTCTTGGTAGATTTGCAGTGGTCTGATACTCCTTCCACAGTGCTCCTTGGGATATTTAAACTTGGGAAATCATTTTGTATCCAAATCCGGCTTTAAACTTCTTCACAACAGTATCTCGGACCTGCCTGGTGTGTTCCTTGTTCTTCATGATGCTCTCTGCACTTTTAACGGACCTCTGAGACTATCACAGTGCAGGTGCATTTATACGGAGACTTGATTACACACAGGTGGATTGTATTTATCTTCATTACTCATTTAGGTCAACATTGGATCATTCAGAGATCTTCACTGAACTTCTGGAAAGAGTTTGCTGCACTGAAAGTAAAGGGGCTGAATAATTTTGCACGCCCAATTTTTCAGTTTTTGATTTGTTAAAAAAGTTTGAAATATCCAATAAATGTCATTCCACTTCATGATTGTGTCCCACTTGTTGTTGATTCTTCACAAAAAAATACAGTTTTATATCTTTATGTTTGAAGCCTGAAATGTGGCAAAAGGTCGCAAAGTTCAAGGGGGCCGAATACTTTCGCAAGGCACTGTATATACACATAGTGGATTAGAGGGAGCATGGCCGAGATGCGTGTGTCTGCCGCTCCACCCCACCCCACCCCCACATGAAATAGCCTATTTGAGGCTGTTTGGGGGAGGGCAGGCCCACAACAATGGCCAAAGTGAAATGGAGACAGTAGATACAGCTGGTCTGTTGTAATATAATAAAGACAGTAGATCTAGCTAGTCTGTCATAATATAATAGAGACGGTAGATCTAGCTGAAATGTCATAATATAAAATAGACAGTAGATCTAGCTGGTCTATCATAATATAAATGAGACAGTAGATCTAGCGGGTCTATAATAATATATTCAACCGTATGTTCCCTGTACTCTATATATATCTGTTTATTATACCTGTTGATACAGGGCTCATATGTGAAATTATTCTAATTGAACATTTTCTTTCACAGTGACACTGACTCCGAATGGGAGCCCCCAGTGACAAGGTGTCCATCACCCACTGAAGCTGGTTCATCCAGCCGGACACCTGTTGTCTCAGCGCTACTGGGGCATGGACCGCAAAAAATGTCCCCATTCCATCTGCAATAAAGGACTACAACAAGAGCATGGGAGGCGTGGACCTGTCAGATGCGCTGATAGGCTATTACAATGTTCTCCATAAGACGATGAAATGGTACAAGACCTTCTATCATTTCATCGACATTGCTGTGGTGAATGCATTCATCCTACACAAGGGAATGGCTAAGAGCTGTGGAAAGCCCCCCATCTCACAGCTAGCCTTCAGAGAGCTGCTCATCAAGGAGCTTGCTGGCTAAAGCACCACAGCACCATGTTCTGGCCCCTCTACCTCTGTCCCTTCTGCTCCTGCCACAAGTGGTGTTCATCTGCCCAAATGTATTTCTGCATCACCTGCACCACATGCTTGGTGACCCTCTGCTTTACAGCAGAAAGAGACTGATATGACACCTGGCATCAGCAGCACAATATTGTGTTGAGGACTGAGGGTCTTTCCAAATATTGAAAGTGCTATTTTGTAAATGTATATATATTTTTTCTTCATGTTTTTTCTCAATTTTTTTTTTTTTTTGGGGGGGGGGGTGTTAGAATACCATTTTGGTATTTTGTATATAGTTATTCCATTCAAAATGTATAACTTCACCAATTTGGCCACTTGGGTACATTTGGGCAACTTGTGTGGGACACCTGGGTGACTTCATGATAAATGTCATGTAGCACACTCATTTTGGAAGTTATCATTCTGAAACTTTGCACAGGTACTGTTGCCCTCTAATGATTTTCACTGAAATTGTCCCCATCATCCTATCTGAATGTTTGTTTTGTCTTGTTCATTTTAAATATGATACAACAATTAAAATAATAAACGTATGGTTTTTTCATTGTATTATCTAAACCAGATCTATTGTCTTATATTCTCCTACATTCAATTCACATTTACACAAACTTCAGAGTTTGTTCTTTCAAATGAAACCAAGAATATGCATATCCTTGGTTATGGGCCTGTGCTACAGGAAGTTAGATTTGGGTATGTCTTCAGGCGGAAATTGAAAATAGTAGGGGGGTAGCTGTAAGAGGATATTGGCCGTACATCACAACCCCCCCGAGGTGCGTAATTGCTATTATAAACTGGTTACCAACTTAATTAGAGCAGTTAAGTTAAAATAAATATTTTGTCGTACCTGTGGTATACAGTCTGAATATACCCTGGCTGTCAGCCAATCAGCATTCAGGGCTCAAACCACCCAGTTCATAATACCAAGTCATACATTCTTAAACATGTATCTCCATTGTAGATTACTGGATCAGAATAACTGTAAAAAATAAAAACATAAAAGTCCTCACAGCTCTTTATATGACCCCTGTGCTGCAATTAATGTAATTGGGAAAAAAACATGGGCATTTTTAGATGTCAATGAATGTGTGCTGGGAGAGTTGGTCAGTGAAGCTGGCGAGAGGGAGGGAGACATCTCGAACAGCAGGGATGTGGCCTTACACATCCCAAAGAGGAGGAGGAAAAACAACACAGAGCTGAAAGAAACCACAGACATGTAACCTCGCCCCAATGGAGACCACAAGTTCGCTGCTACTAGGGCTGACCCCATTTAGTCGGCTGGTCGATTGTTTGGTCGATAGGCTGTTGGTCAACCGAGATTGTAAAATCTATTCCGGAGAGGACTGCGCAAAGAGGTCCAGATGGAGTTGGCGTGTCGGGAGGACATCCTTGGATGCAGTCATCGCGATGGCCATCCGTCTAGATAACCTACTTCGGGAGCGACAGTGCCCACCTCACCACTCACCTCCCTCCTTTGGCCATCCAGAGAGAGAGCCTGAATCCATGAAGATAGGGTCCACACACCTCCCTGGAGCAGAGCTGCGTCAAATGGGAGACAGCTGGGGCTCTGCACATATAGTGATAAGGAGGGGCACCAACTCCAGCGATGTTCGGTGCGTCCCAGCCCGGGATCCATAAGAGCAGAGAGGCGGTTATCTGATCATCAGACTCCCAGGAAAGGCATAAGTACTCCGCGATCATCATTTTCCGAAAGACCGCTCCTGGTTCCCATTTCACTGGTTCCCATTTCACTGGTTGGGTGTCCCACATGTGTTGTGTCTACCGCTCTAGTGGATTCCGGTGCAGCAGGGAACTTCATCGACCAGGCCCACGTCTCCTTCATGAAACTCTCCTCGTACCCACTCTCCTCTCCTCTTCCGGTCCTTGCTCTGGATAATCAACCAGTGGGATCTGGCATCATCACCCACATCACAGCACCACTCACCTTCACCATGGGATCCATGCACCAGGAGAGCCTTCCCTTCCTCATCATCACCGCACCAATGCACAAAGTACATGCAAAAGGCTCTCCAACAGAGTTTAATATAATACTCATAATACTCATGCTAGGCTTGCTCCTATACCCTCCCCTTTTCTTGATTTCCAGTAGTTTCCACAACTAAGTCAAATGTCTTCCACAGATCTGACTTCCACTTTCCCTCCTGAGCAACCAGTAAACATTTGCCAATTTCAAGTGTCTGTTTCACATGCTCCGCATCCATTTTGCTGTCACGAGTTACTGTTTTTGAGAGTTTGTAATAATCCATTTACTGATGTCAGGCCCTATTGGTCACATGCATGCGATGGTTAACATGTTTCACGTAAAGAGAGCAAGGGTTGAGGGAATAGGGAATGTTTTTCCTAAAAAAAATTGGGATTTCGGAAACAGAACTTTTCAGTCAGAAACAAATAAGAAACTAAATGGCTGAAATTATGTTGCAGCTTTAGCATGGACAGCGCAATACACTTGCTGTGCTGTGGTGCCTTTTCGCTGCAGTAGGGAGGAGAGCGAGACAATATGCGCCAGTCACACAGTAATTCACTGTAATTTTTTTAAACAGTGTGACCATTGGGCTCTTTCTTGAGTCATTTGTGTGTCTTAATTATTTAATCAAACAGTGTGCTTAAAGCATCATACAAGCATATGTAGGCAATTTTATTCAAACACATAGGGTGTGTGTCTATAAATGGACACATAAGTTTAAACATTTCAACCAATCGATTGGTCGAGAGACAGGATGACTCTCGGTCAACCACGATTTGTTTTATTCGGGGACGCAGCCCAGCTACCACAACACAAATACGCAATGCATGCCTCTCACACACAGCAAACCCACATCACACACAGTTAACACCACAATAACATGACATCAACCAAAGAAACACACTCACATGCACACCCCCACACAGTCAGTCAGTCAGAGGATGTTAGTTTGTTTGTCATGTTTAAGGCACAGCAGAACCAGAACAATAGGACTACTGCATGCTGCATTTATGTGGAAGTATTTTCCCTATTTCTTTAGTTTGAGTTGAAGACATTCAAAGAAGCCCTATACAAACAATAACTTGAACTGAATGAGGGAACTGGACTGTATCTGATTGAATGGCATACATACCATGTCTCTGACGTTCACTGGACACTTGCGCTCACATAAGGTTTGGACAATCACAATGTTTCCACTGGCAGCTGAGGGAGAAAATAAAATAATAATTTGAACACCTAAAATGCCTTGTCTACCATGGAGTTATATATGGCACTAATACAAAACAACATGTTTTTGATCTCCCACAGGAGCCAGGCATGACTACTTATCTAGCCGTTCATTGCCTGAATAGAACTCCACTGTGTCCAACATGGTGGAACTATCCTACAGTTGTTCATAGCTGGAAGTTGGGACCCTGGAGATAATTAGGCAGAACCTGGCAATAGAGAGTCTTCTGTGTAATTGATATGGTCCTTTATACAGTTCTCTTTGATCCAGGTCTTTCATCCAAAGATAAAAGCATCCCCTGCCAGCTGAAAGCTCTCTAAAATGGTAGGAAACTCTCCAGTATGCCTCCAATTTCACAAACACTAACAACTGGAACAGCACTCCTGTATCTAATATCTGTCTAACTAAGTGGCCTATTCACTGACTAGTGTCACAGTGAGTGTACAGCGAAAGATGTTCTTCTCTGAGCCATTCAAGAGTACAGTACATGTATGGTTCACTCCAGGCTTAGAAACATTCCTGTCATCTACTGTACACATAATGGGTAGTCTGGTGTTAGAGCTGCAGCTAATCTTCGGTAATCATCAGCAGGCCTTTTAGCTGAGGTACAGCAGGGTGCAATGGGTGGATGGTGAGATAGATTGGTACTGTCATAGTTGCAGCTGGAGGACCACGACAGAAAGAGGGGAATGGGGATCAGGTGCTTAGTAGATACGCTATCTGCTGCTTTGCGCCTAAGAAGAAGAATCATTGAGACGTATTATCCTCCTAGTTTGATGGATGTCAATTTAAGAAATACAAATTCATCTAATTTCAGGTTGAATCGTTAATTAATGGCTAAATTACAATTTCCCAGCCATAACTTTTCATACCTTTATGTAGGCATTATAGAGCCCTTAATCATAGGTATAACACTCATTAAGTTATCTCTAACCAAGTCTTACCTGCGTGGTGAAGGGCTGTCTTCCCTGAGCAGTCCAGAGTATCCAACACACATTTACTCTGGTGGGAAAACACAGGTTTAGGTCGACATCTATATGACCATATTATTTCTTTATCACTGTGATGGTTGATCTGAAAAATGTGACTGAGCCTTAATGAACTGTTTGCTAAGAGTATGTCAGATGTTTTTGAGATGCATTTTAATTGGAGTTAATGATAGTGCCCTTGCATCAGATTTCCGACAGTGTGTCAAGTCGATCTGTATGGGCAATGGCTTAGCTGGCCATTCATTTGACAGGTATGACCAGAGAGGGAAGGATATGTATTACATCTGACTTCAGCTTCCCAACTGATCAATCAATATCAAATCACAAAAATAGCTTTAGTACATAATTGCTACACCAAAGCTTTGAATTTCATGTACAGTGAGGGAAAAAAGTATTTGATCCCCTGCTGATTTTGTACGTTTGCCCACTGACAAAGAAATTATCAGTCTATAATTTTAATGGTAGGTTTATTTGAACAGTGAGAGACAGAATAACAACAACAAAAAATCCAGAAAAACGCATGTCAAAAATATTATAAATTGATTTGCATTTTAATGAGGGAAATAAGTATTTGACTCAATCAGAAATATTTCTGGCTCCCAGGTGTCTTTTATACAGGTAACGAGCTGAGATTAGGAGCACACTCTTAAAGGGAGTGCTCCTAATCTCAGTTTGTTACCTGTATAAAAGACACCTGTCCACAGAAGCAATCAATCAATCAATCAGATTCCAAACTCTCCACCATGGCCAAGACCAAAGAGCTCTCCAAGGATGTCAGGGACAAGATTGTAGACCTACACAAGGCTGGAATGGGCTACAAGACCATCCCAGCTTGGTGAGAAGGTGACAACAGTTGATGCAATTATTCGCAAATGGAAGAAACACAAAATAACTGTCAATCTCCCTCGGCCTGGGGCTCCATGCAAGATCTCACCTTGTGGAGTTGCAATGATCATGAGAACAGTGAGAAATCAGCCCAGAACTACACGGGAGGATCTTGTCAATGATCTCAAGGCAGCTGGGACCATAGTCACCAAGAAAACAATTGGTAACACACTACGCCGTGAAGGACTGAAATCCTGCAGCGTCCGCAAGGTCCCCCTGCTCAAGAAAGTACATATACATGCCCGTCTGAAGTTTGCCAATGAACATCTGAATGATTCAGAGGACAACTGGGTGAAAGTGTTGTGGTCAGATGAGACCAAAATGGAGCTCTTTGGCATCAACTCAACTCGCTGTGTTTGGAGGAGGAGGAATGCTACCTATGACCCCAAGAACACCATCCCCACCGTCAAACATGGAGGTGGAAACATGCTTTGGGGGTGTTTTTCTGCTAAGGGGACAACTTCACCGCATCAAAGGGACGATGGACGGGGCCATGTACCGTCAAATCTTGGGTGAGAACCTCCTTCCCTCAGCCAGGGCATTGAAAATGGGTCGTGGATGGGTATTCCAGCATGACAATGACCCAAAACACACAGCCAAGGTAACAAAGGAGTGGCTCAAGAAGAAGCACATTAAGGTCCTGGAGTGGCCTAGCCAGTCTCCAGACCTTAATCCCATAGATAATCTGTGGAGGGAGCTGAAGGTTTGAGTTGCCAAACGTCAGCCTCGAAACCTTAATGACTTGGAGAAGATCTGCAAAGAGGAGTGGGACAAAATCCCTCCTGAGATGTGTGCAAAGCTGGTGGCCAACTACAAGAAACATCTGACCTCTGATTGCCAACAAGGGGTTTGCCACCAAGTACTAAGTCATGTTTTGCAGAGGGGTCAAATACTTATTTCTTTCATTAAAATGCAAATCAATTAATAACATTTTTGACATGCATTTTTCTGGATTTTTTTGTTGTTATTCTGTCTGTCACTGTTCAAATAAACCTACCATTAAAATTATAGACAGATCATTTCTTTGTCAGTGGGTAAACGTACAAAATCAGCAGGGGATTAAATACTTTTTACCCTCACTGTACCACAGTTATGACATGCTGAATAATACTAACTAACAACAGTTCATGCACAGATAATGTGTTCTTAATATCTGAACTACACAAAAATACCTACACAAAAATACTACAATAGGACTTGAACCAGCTGTCCACTGTACTGTACTGTTTTCCACAAGCTATAAATATTGCTCCTGCAGAAGCCTTTTATAGCGTTATTTTATGTATGGCTAAACTGAGGTTATATCAGGGTTGTGTGGAAGATAGAGAGGGGTTCACGTGTTAGATCAGCAGATACATTAGGACAGACCGGAGGATCACCAGGCAGAACACAGACAGATATCACATGTCTCCCATCACAAGTTGTGTTACAGTCAGTCAGTGAACTCATCTTCACATTGGTCAGAGTGCATTTTTAAATTGTGATTCAACAACAAGCACAACTGTTTTAGCTCTCCGGCATAGAAATCACCCATCAATAAGGGTGATAATGAACTACCCAAGAACAAATCAATGGCTTCATCCGATACAGTCAGTGAGTGAGTTATCGGTCACCATTTATGTTTGCAGTTTCATTCATTCAGTAGCTCCATCTTACCTGGTTGATGGTTGTTTTTGGCAGCGAGGTGTAAAGCACTAAAACCTGAGGAGAAAAAGACATCCAGGTAAGACATATTTTCGTTGCATTCAACTCCCAAGTACAAATCAAATCAAACTTTATTTGCCACATGCGCCGAATACAACAAGTGTAGACTTTAACATGAAATGCTCACTTACAAGCCCTTAAACCAACAGTGCAGTTCAAGAAGAAGAAAAAATATACCAAGTAGGCTAAAATAAAAAGCAACACAAAAGAATAACAATAATGAGGCACCGGTACCGAGTCAGTGTGCGAGGGTACAGGCTAGTTGAGGTAATCTGTACATGTAGGTAGGGGCGAAGTGCCCATGCATAGGTAACAAACAAACAGTGAGTAGCAGAAGTGTACAAGATGGGGGGGGGTAAATTGTCCAGTGCCGATTTTTATGAATTTTTCAACCAGCAGTCAACCACTATCAGTCATGTCATGTCTGTAACCACTAGCAGTTAAATATGTAACCATATCTGTAACCACTAGCAGTCATATCTATAACCACTAGCCTCTAGCCACTAGCAGTCATGTCTATAACCACTAGCAGTCATGTCTATAACCACTAGCAGTCATGTCTGCAACCACTAGCAGTCATGTCTGCAACCACTAGCATTCATATCTGTAACCACTAGCAGTCATATGTGTAACCACTAGCAGTCATATGTGTAACCACTAGCAGTCATATGTGTAACCACTAGCAGTCATATGTGTAACCACTAGCAGTCATATCTGTAACCAATAGCAGTTAAATATGTAACCACTAGCAGTCATTTCTGTAACCACTAGCAGTCATATCTGTAACCACTAGCAGTCATATCTGTAACCACTAGCAGTCATATCTGTAACCACTAGCAGTCATATCTGTAACCACTAGCAGTCATATCTGTAACCACTAGTAGTCATATCTGTAACCAATAGCAGTTAAATATGTAACCACCAGCAGTTAAATATGTAACCACCAGCAGTCATATCTGTAACCACTAGCAGTCATATCTGTAACCACTAGCAGTCATATCTGTAACCACTAGCAGTCATATCTGTAACCACTCGCAGTCATATCTGTAACCACTAGCATTCATATCTGTAACCACTAGCAGTCATATCTGTAACCACTAGCAGTCATATCTGTAACCACTAGCAGTCATATCTGTAACCACTAGCAGTCATATCTGTAACCACTAGCAGTCATATCTGTAACCACTCGCAGTCATATCTGTAACCACTAGCAGTCATATCTGTAACCACTAGCAGTAATATATGTAACAACTATTAGTAAAATCATACTTGAGAAAAGTTTTTGGGCAGATTAGTTTTACAGGGAATGTTCACCTACAGTATGCTCAGGATAGACTCACGTTATGTAAGTAGCTCTGCCTTCAAATATTCATCTGGATCTCAAATCAAATACATGTGCCGAATAAAACAGGTGTCGACCTTACAGTGAAATGCTTACTCAAAAGCCCTTAACCAACAATGCAGTTCAAGAAATGCAGCTAAATATTTACAAAATAAACTAAAGTAAAAAATTATAGAAAGTAACACAATAAAATAACAATAGCGAGGCTATATACAGGGGCTACCGGTACAAAGTAAATGTGTGGGGGTACAGGTTAGTCGAGGTCATTTGTACATGCAGGTAGGGGTAAAGTGACTATGCATAGATGATAAACAGCGAGTAGCAGCAGTTTAAAAATAAATAGGGGGTGGGGGGAGGGGGGGGTGTCAATGCAAATAGTCTGGGTGGCCTTTTGATTCATTGTTGGGCAGGCACGGTACCAGGTTTGTAGTCCACTAACCTGAGGCGTCTATGACAGATGTGTCTGCTCCATGGGCCAGCATGACTGCCAGACATTCAGTTTGACCACGGGTGGCAGCCACATGGAGACTGTATGGGAAGAGAGAGACAGCACAGAGCAACAACATGATCAGTCTAATACAAGGGAGATTCAACAGGTCATTGGATGAATAAACAGAAAGTACAGCAATCAAATCTGAAAAAAGAAATCCCTCCAATTCCTTCTATAAAATGAAAATGAAGGTAATTGACATCGGTCAATATAATTTTCACTGGCTAGATTTGCTTCTTTAATTAAGGTGGAAACATCAAGAAAATTTTAAGTAGTGTGGGGACTATTGAATTCTGTGCTAGAGAATGAGTTTATTCAGCATGCGCCAAAGTACTGATTATGTTCTGAGCTTTGCCTTTCGCATGTGTTGTTAGAACAGGGTTAGTGCACTGTTGTGGATCAATGAGCATTGCTCTCTAGGCCATCACGCAGACTCACAGAGCTAACACACACACACAGAGCTAACACAGGCAGCTGGGTTACCCATAGGACCCCTCCACTGAAGAACACGAAGACAGAGCAATTACCACTGCTATAGAGGATGTCTTCACTACATTGAAACAGGAAACAGCATAACAGATTTGGAAGAGAAAGCAAAACCATTTCTTCCAAATAGTTGTTGTCACTTATTTAATGAACAGAGATGATCTAATACAGGAATACTGAGATAAGCAAGTGTTTAGACTATTTCATTGACCTTTCTCGTGAAATGTATTCCCCTCAGAATGGAGAGCAATTTAAAACACACTTGCCTGACGAACATGTTTGATATGCCTGGCACAGACCGATAAATTTCAGGGGTAATTCTGTTTTCTACAACAGCTTCCTCAGATAGCCCACATTTCAACACCAATTACACTTCCTCAAGTACATAAATTGCAAGGTCCATGCAGGGAAATTGTAATCTGCTTTACCTCATTTCTATCAGCATGTTAACTTCTCTAGGATAGGGGGCAGCATTTGGAATTTTGGATGAAAAGCATGCCCAATTTCAACTGCCGGCTACTCATCCCCAGAAGATAAGATATGCATATCATTAGTAGATTTGGATGGAAAACCCTCTGAAGCTTCTAAACCTGTATGAATCATGTCTGTGAGTATATCAGAACTATGTAGCAGGCGAAACCCCGAGGACAAACCATTCAGATTTTTTTATTTTTTAGGTCACCCTGTTTTCAATGAGGTTTCATTGGGAATCCAGATTTCTAAGGGACTTGCTTGCAGTTCCTACCGCTTCCACTGGATGTCACCAGTCTTTAGAAATTGGTTGAGGTTATTCCTTTGTGTAATGAAGAAGTACGGCCATCTTGAACTTGACTGTTTGATAGAGGCACAAGATCAGAAAGCATGCTTGAGTTTGTATTCTTCCTGTATTAAACACAGATCATCCCGTCTTCAATTTTATTGATTATTTACTTTTAAAAAATACCTACATTTGTATTACAAAAGTAGTTTGAAATGTTTTGGCAAAGTTTACAGGTAACTTTTGAGATATTTTGTCATCACGTTGCGCAAGTTGGAACCGGTGTTTTTCTGGATCAAACGCGCCAAATAAATGAACATTTTGGATATATGGATGGAATTAATTGAACAAAAGGACCATTTGTAATGTTTATGGGACATATTGGAGTGCCAACAGAAGAAGCTCGTTAAAGGTAAGGCATGATTTATATTTTTATTTCTGCGTTTTGTGTCACGCCTGCAGGGTTGAAATGTTCTCTCTTTCGTTTACTATGGTGCTATGCTCAGATAATGGCATTGTTTGCTTTCACCGAAAAGCCTTTTTGAAATCTGATATGTTGGCTGGATTCACAACACGTGTAGCTTTAATTTGGTATCTTACATGTGTGATTTCATGAAAGTTTGATTTTTATGGCAATTTATTTGAATTTGGCGCTCTGCATTTTCTCTGGATTTTGGCCAAGTGGGACGCTACCATCCCACATATCCCAGAGAGGTTAAATGTGCAACCAGAGGGGAAAAAAACTCTAGACCACCTGTACTCCACACACAGAGACACGTACAAAGCTCTCCACCACTCCCCATTTTGACAAATCTGACCATAATTATATCCTCCTGATTCCTGCTTCCAAGCAAAAATTATAGTAGGAAGCACCAGTGACTCGGTCAATAAAAAAGTGGTCAGACGAAGCAGATACTAAGCTACAGGACTGTTTTGCTAGCACAGACTGGAATATGTTCCGGGATTCTTCCGATGGCATTGAGGAGCACACCACATCAGTCATTGGCTTCATCAATAAGTGCATCGATGACGTCGTCCCCACAGTGACCGTACGTATATACTCCAACCAGAAGCAATGTATTACAGGCAACATCCGCACTGAGCTAAAGGCTAGCTGACACTTTCAAGGAGCTGGACTTTAACCTGGAACCTTATAAGAAATCCTGCAATGCCCTCTGACGAACCATCAAACAGGCAAAGTGTTAATACAGGACTAAGATCGAATCGTACTACACCGGCTCCGAAGCTCGTCGGATGTGGCAGGGCTTGCAAACAATTACAGACTACCAAGGGAAGCACACCCGAGAGATGCCCAGTGACACGAGTCTACCAGACGAGCAAAACTACTTCTATGCTTGCTTCGAGGGAAATAACACTGAAACATGCATGAGAGCACCAGCTATTCTGGACGATTGTGTGATCACACACCCCACAGCCGATGTGAGTAAGACCTTTAAACAGGTCAACATTCACAAGACTGATTACCAGAACGTGTACTGCGAGCATGCACAACTACAGTGGGGAGAACAAGTATTTGATACACTGCCGATTTTGCAGGTTTTCCTACTTACAAAGGTTGTAGAGGTCTATAATTTTTTATCATAGGTACACTTCAACTGTGAGGCGGAATCTAAAACAAAAATCCAGAAAATCACATTGTATGATTTTTAAGTAATTAATTTTCATTTTATTGCATGACATAAGTATTTGATCACCTACCAACCAGTAAGAATTCCGGCTCTCACAGACCTGTTAGTTTTTCTTTAAGAAGCCCACCTGTTCTCCACTCTTTACCTGTATTAACTGCACCTGTTTGAACTCGTTACCTGTATAAAAGACACCTGTCCACACACTCAATCAAACAGACTCCAACCTCTCCACAATGGCCAAGACCAGAGAGCTGGTCATCAGGCAACAATTGGAGACATGCACAAGGCTGGGATGGGCTACAGGACAATAGGCAAGCAGCTTGGTGAGAAGGCAACAACTGTTGGCTCAATTATTAGAAAATGGAAGAAGTTCAAGATGACGGTCAATCAACCTCGGTCTGGGGCTCCATGCAAGATCTCACCTCGTGGGGCATCAATGATCATGAGGAAGGTGAGGGATCAGCCCAGAACTACACGGCAGGACCTGGTCAATGACCTGAAGAGAGCTGGGACCACAGTCTCAAAGAAAACCATTAGTAACACACTACGCCGTAATGGATTAAAATCCTGCAGCACACGCAAGATCCCCCTGCTCAAGCCAGCGCATGTCCAGGCCCGTCTGAAGTTTGCCAATGACCATCTGGATGATCCAGAGGAGGAATGGGAGAAGGTCATGTGGTCTGATGAGACAAAAAATAGAGCTTTTTGGTCTAAACTCCACTCGCCGTGTTTGGAGGAAGAAGAAGGATGTGTACAACCCCAAGAACACCATCCCAACCGTGAAGCATGGAGGTGGTAACATCATTCTTTTGGGATGCTTTTCTGCTAAGGGGACAGGACGACTGCACCCTATTAAGGGGAGGATGGATGGTGCCATGTATCGCGAGATCTTGGCCAACAACCTCCTTCCCTCAGTAAGAGCATTGAAGATGGGTCGTGGCTGGGTCTTCCAGCATGACAACGACCCGAAACACACAGCTAGGGCAACTAAGGAGTGGCTCCGTAAGAAGCATCTCAAGGTCCTGAAGTGGCCTAGCCAGTCTCCAGACCTGAACCCAATAGAAAATCTTAGGAGGGAGCTGAAAGTCCGTATTCCCCAGCGACAGCCCCGAAGCCTGAAGGATCTGGAGAAGGTCTGTATGGAGGAGTGGGCTAAAATCCCTGCTGCAGTGTGTGCCAACCTGGTTAAGAACTATAGGAAACGTATGATCTCTGTAATTGCAAACAAAGGTCTCTGTACCAAATATTAAGTTCTGCTTTTCTGATGTATCAAATACTTATGTCATGCAATAAAATGCAAATTAATTACTTAAAAATCATACAATGTGATTTTCTGGATTTTTGTTTTAGATTCCGTCTCTCACAGTTGAAGTGTACCTATGATAAAAATTACAGACCTCTACATGCTTTGTAAGGAGATGATTGTGGACTACAGGAAAAGGAGGACCGAGCACACCCCCATTCTCATTGACGGCGCTGCAGTGGAGTAGGTTGAGAGCTTCAAGTTCATTGGTGTACACATCACCAACAAACTAACATGGTCCAAGCACACCAAGACAGTCGTGAAGAGGGCACGACAAAACCTATTCCCCCTCAGGAGACTGAAAAGATTTGGCATGGGTCCTTAGATCCTCAAAAGGTTCTATAGCTGCACCATCGAGAGCATCCTGATCAGTTGCATCACTGCCTGGAATGGCAACTGCTCGGCCTCCGACCGCAAGGCACTATAGAGGGTAGTGCGTACAGCCCAGTACATCACTGGGGCCAAGCTTCCTGCCATCCAGGACCTCTATAGCAGGTGGTGTCAGAGGAAGGCCCTAAAAATTGTCAAAGACCCCAGCCACCCTAGTCATAGACTGTTCTCTCTGCTACCGCATGGCAAGCAGTACCGGAGCGCCAAGTCTAGGTCCAACTCCTTATTTGCTTCTACCCACAAGCCATAAGACTCCTGAATATCTAATCAAATGACTACACAGACTATTTGCATTGCCCCTCTGTCTTTTACGCCGCTGCTACTCTCTGTTATTATCTATGCATAGTCACTTTAATAACTCTACATACATGTACATATTACCTTAATTACCTCAACTAACCGGTGCCCGCGCTCATTGACTCTGTACCGGTACGCCTTGTATATAGCCTCTTTCTTATTCTTATTCGTCTTTTTTAAACCACATTGTTGGTTAAGGGCTTGTAAAGTAAGCATTTAACTGTAAGGTCTACTACACCTGTTGTATTCGGTGCATGTGACTAATACAATTTGATATGATTAATTTTTAATAACAAGCACTAGTGGACAATTTAACTCCTAGAAGACAATAAATCAGTATTAATTAATGACGATGTCTTTGTTCTTGCAATAACACATCATGCAATTAGGCACATTTTCCTAATGGTCAAACATGAACATTATCAGGTCCAGTTAGGAAGCATAATAAATACAATTAAAATAAATAAAATTAAAATGGCGGTCACATCCATTCAGAGCTTATAGAAATCAGGAAAATATCAGGACACAATCACGCTGCGTGATAATTGGAAGCTTGTTAAACACACAAAGGAGACCATGCCGACTGTACATTATGGGAATTGTATATTTGTTTTATAGGCTATCAATGAAAGGCCATTGACCATCACAGGTCTCTAACCATGATAAAATCTCAAACTAATCTAACTCCACATGACTGAGTCCTCTTTCAACAGAAGTCGTCTCAAGATACTGTATCTAGGGCAGTTCTGTTCAGTACAGTAGCATCTCCAATAGTGACAGGGACTATGGCTTATCGATCTGAACATTTGCCTGGGGGCAATTCTATCACTATCAACTATTGTAGATGTGTCATTATAGAACTTTGAGGGAATATCTAAGTACTGTAACTTCATTGCTGCACTGAAAAGGTATCAATATTGAAATGTTAGATGTTTCAGGGAAGATGAGCAGAAATGTGATTGATTTTAACAATAAACATTACTATACTGATATTCCACATTGTCCCTTAATTCAGTTTGCACAACACACATCCTAAGCGGTCCCAATTCCCTGTTTCTAATCTGTGTCTGACCAAACCCTGTCCCTCAACCCTTGATACTCACGCTGACTTGCCCTCACTGTCCAGTTTGAACACGCTGGCTCCTTTCTTGGTGAGGAGGGAGGCCACCTTCTCTACCTCCCCATGTTCCACAGCTACCATGAGGCGCTCATCATTTTTGCTCCATTCATGGGCCTGAGGAGAGAGAGATAAAACATCAGAGGTTAATGCTTCTCATTCACAGTTGAATATATCTATTACTGAATCATTACTGTTCAAACCACAGCCCCTTACCCGTTGTAGACAATTAGCATAAAAGATGAAAGACGTCATAGCTGTTTGTTGGTTTTACTCCACCGTGAACCTAACACAATTCAGCCTGTGAACGCGGCCAGCCATGTCTCTCTGGTAACCTCTAGTCTAGAGGGTGATTATCCCATTTATGCTTAATCCTTAAGTAGGGAGCTTCCCCTTACATAACCTGAGGAAAACACGTTTCATTATGGCATATAGGCATTAGGCATGCTGAACCAGAGCTCTGTTTCAACACCATCAACAGAAGATTGTTTCACTTTCAACATATTTTCAACCTTGAAGACCGTGGCCAGTCATGACACGACAGTCATTCAGTTCGAAACGCTTAGCCTATACTTTGCTTTCTCACCTGAAACCATTGGATCGTATTTCTGTGATAACACAATGCCTAAGGAAGCCAGCATCCCCCTGCACCTAAACCATGAAATCAATGCCTCAAATGAAAGCTTCTCTGCAGAGATTTATATAGGCATGAATTTCACCAGAGCCCATGAACGGTTGAAATGCACCGAAAATGACTAATGTCCTAAACTCAGTTGCAGTCCATTTTCACAACAAATTTCCCACATTTGAAACCCTGCTTGACTGTCAAGACATACAGGGCTCCAGCCTGACCTCATAGTGGGGGCTGTGTGTTCCTTCTTGAGGTGACTGGCTGGCCTCACTGACTCTGTCCTACCCTGTCTGGCATGCTCATACACACAGGCTTGATTATAGCAGCCATGCACCCATTCACTTCCATCTATTCGTAGGGTTAAGGCACTGGCTTAACTGTTAGGATGATGGGAGGCTCAGTCTGAAAGAGAAGAGTTATGAACCGGGGGGAAAGAGTATCTATCACACACACACACACACACACACAGGAGGAGGGAAAGTAAGGTGCATGACGCATGTACTGAGCTTTACAGATCTGACATCTTTATTTGATCACTCTTTTGTCACATAGAACATCCTGCACAGTAGGAAATGCAAAATCTAAAGTTTGTCATTTCCACTTAAAAATTTGCCCTAATGACTTGATTTGCCCCAACCCCTACAAAAATGTAATAATCCACATAATAATTTACGTTTCCTGTTGCTGCAAGATTATTTTCCTGCTGTGAGAAGCAGGGTCAAATCAGGATGGTGCACCTGTATGTGCTGCTTTGAAATAAACTGTCTGGTCTGGTAGCTCGCATCAATTCAGTTTTTTTTTTAGGGCCATGATCCTTCAATAGAAGTGTCATCATAAGTCAAGATTTCTATGAGACAGACATTTCACAAGGCCAAGAGGTTTTAAAGTATATGAATGGTAGGAGATGCTATTCCATGGTGTCCTTTCCTACTCTATTTCAAAGTTAAGCTATGTTGTTAGTTCTTATGGGTTCTACCATCTCTACACTGCCACATGAGGAAGGGGCCTGTAAACTCAGGTATGCATAGATGAGCTGCAGAAAGAACAGAGGGGTAGGGCTGTGATGGGTATTGAATAACTGTGTAACTGACGGTTACGGATAAAGACCGCCATGGAAATAAAATAAGTCAACTGTTTAAATAGGCCTACATAAAAAAAAAAAATGTATTAACATGTAGATAAACTTTACCTAATAGCGGGAGTGTTTACTAATGATTATAAGCAATTTATTTGCTAACTTAATCTGTCTACATCTCCTCCTCTTTCCAACATTTGTTTGATGCACCAGCAGCTAACCCATTAGTATACGGTCTGGTATACAGTCTGTTATAAACTGGGACGTTCGAGCCCTGAGTGCCGATTGGCTGACAGAAATGGTATATCAGACGTATACTATGGGTATGAAAAAAACGGATTTTTACTGCTCTAATTACGTTGGTAACCAGTTTATAATAGGCTATATATTATAGGCCTACTAAAGTGAATCTAGGCCTAGACCACCTGTGCTATAGGCAACTCTAAAAGACAAGAAAATAAATATCAGCTGGAGTTTAACCTTATCAATAAGTGGTTGCGCAAATTTAGATAAAGCACTCACTCAAAATGTAGTGTCAACATAACCAGCCATTGCTTTACTAAAATTGATCCAGTTGATCAATGGACAGGTTGATCATTAGGCTATTGACAGGTTGATCATTAGACTATGGACAGGTTGATCATTAGGCTATGGACAGGTTGATCATTAGACTATGGACAGGCTGATCATTATGCTATTGACAGGTTGATCATTAAGCTATGATCCCTTATTGATGTCAACTGTTTAATCCACTTCACTCAGTGTAGATGATGGGGAAGAGACAGGTTAAAGAAGGATTTTTAAACTCTGAGACAAATGAGACGTGGATTTTGTGTCTAATTCAGAGGCTGAATTGGCAAGCCAATGGGCAAGCCAAAATATTGAAGTGCCTTTATATGGGGGATGGTGTGTCAAGAATGGTCCACCACTTTAAGGACATCCTGCCAACTTGACACAACTGTGGGAAGCATTGGAGTCGACCTGGACCAGCATCCCTGGCGAACGTTTTCGGCACCTTGTAGAGTCCATGCTCTGACTAATTGAGGCTGGTCTGAGGGCAAAATGGGGTGCAACTCAATATTAGGAAGGTGTTCCTAATCTTTTGTACACTCGTTGAATATCACCCTTAACTTTTCTCTGCAGTGTATATGATAGGCTACATTGATGTAGCATCATCCTATAATGTAGACCATTTTTTTCCTATCCTACAGAAAGGATTTGAAGCTAAGTTAATACGTTTTTCGTAAAGGACAAATTTGATTTGCTTACGTGTCTGAGTGAAATGTGCTGCAGGTGGCTTTGATTGATGGGGATTTTTAGGTGGGTGGGTGAGCATGTATGAGTTCACTAATTCTCTATATCCATTCAGAAAGTATCCCTGAAATAGGCCTAGACTGTGTGGACTTCATCTCTTTAATCTGATAGAAAAAAAGCGGTGTCTTGTCTGCATATGTGCTAGGAATGATGACAGGAGCCAGTTTTGAATTTCTTCTCTTATTAAATGGGGTGCAACAGACTGAAACGTAGCCAAGCTCCTTTCATGATTCATCCTATAGGATGCATAGCCCATATTCTAATCTTCTCAGCAGCATATTATTTTTCCAGTAGTATATGATTTTTCTCTCATTACTGCATCCATCCTCTCTAGCCACTTTGAACAACAAATTGCCACAGAGAATAACCGTAGAAACGTTGGTGACCTTGTGCAAATTGTTCGGAAAAGTGGAGGGAAAAACGCATCGAACTTGGTGTGAATGGTTTAGTGCGTCAATATCGGGATCTGTATTTTTTCGGAAATCCTCTCCTATCTGACATTCCTTCATCTGTATACTAGACTAATATTTAGAGGTAGTAACTTGAATAATAATAATAATGAAATTATACTGATAATAACGAAGTGTAATGTTAATAGTGAAGTTGCAGAGAAAAACCAAGTGTTTCTTTTGAGTCTGATATGTGCCAATCCCCCCCAATGGTACTGTTGGTGACCATGTACATTGGCCTGGCCAATTAACATAACCTCAAATTCCAAGATGATCACGGTCTCACACCCATTTGAAGTCAATCACCCCTTTTACATTTAAACACTTGACCCCCAAAATATGTATAAATATTTTACTATAAATTGTGCTTTCCTGTATTATACTTCTGCAAGAATTACTATCCTATTCCACTGAGCAATTTACTTTATATTCGTATTCTAATCTTTTATTATTTATTTTTGTTGCTGCATTGTCGAAGAAAGAAGCTGAAAGTAAGCATTTCATTGGATGGTGTATCCCGTGTGTATCCTGTACATACGACTAATAAAAAATGTTAAATGATGTTACAACATTCAATTTTGGGAATGTTGTAACAGAAGACAACTCAAAGACAGTCTGGGAATAACAAACCTTACCCAACTCCACACCGGCAAAAGGCACTATTTGACCTGGTAAACACAGCAGGGTATGACTAAAAACTAACATACCTAAGTGGACAAATAAGTCCAATAAGAAATCTGAAACCTCTTTACAGCTGACTGGTTTCCAACTTCCCAAACATGCATCTGGATTTAGACAACTGGTTTTCTTTGATAAACTCAGACCAGTCTCTGTTACAGCATTAGGTGAGACAAGTCTAGCGGAAACAATTAGTGGACGCATGTTTCTGCCCTGTAGAACTCCTGCTCTTAGTAGTGGTTAAGTGGTGAAGGAGATATACTGTCAGGATGATCTGACATTGTTGTTATATGTAGAGATGCATCCTCTTATAAACATCAAGCTCAAGTACTGTAACAGCAGACTAGTCAACGCATCTGAAAGCTGTGATCTGTAGATAACCTGATATGTATATAGTCTGGAGAAAGGCCCTTTTAAAGCTCCTATAGATGTACAATATGACATTGTGCACTGCAGGAACATAAAAAGTGAATTGTTAAATCAAATATCAATACAACATTTCTAGCATGTACAGTGCCTTCAGGAAGGATTCAAACCCATTGACTTATTCCACATTTTGTTGTGTTACAGCCTGGATTCAAAATGGACAAAAATATATATATATATATATATATATATATATATATATATTACCCATTTACACACAATAACTCATAATGATAAAGTGAAAACACTAAGAGCTTTGCACACCTGGATTCAAATTCTTTGAGCTCTGTCAAGTTGGTTGTTGATCATTGCTAGACTACCATTTTTAAGTCTTGCCACAGATTTTTAAGCAGATTTAAGTAAAAACTGTAACCAGGCCACTCAGGAACATTCAATGTCATCTTGGTAAGCAACTCCAGTATTTGGCCTTGTGTTTTAGTTATTGATCTGCTGTAAGGTGAATTCTGTACAGGCTTCCTTCTTTTCACTCTGTCATTTAGGTTAGTATTGTGGAGTACCAACAATGTTGTTGATCCATCCTCAGTTATCTCCTATCACAGCCATTACACTCTGTTTTAAAGTCACCATTGGCATCATGGTGAAATCCCTGAGCAGTTTCATTCCACTCTGGAAAATTAGCTAGGAAGGACACCTGTTTTTAGTGTTGCTACTAGGAGGTCGGCCGATTAATTAGGGCCGATTTCAAGTTTTCATAACAATCGGATATCGGTATTTTTGGGCGCCGATTTGCCGAGATATATATATATATATATATATATATATATATATATATATATATACACACACACACACCTTTATTTAACTAGGCAAGTTAGTTAAGAACACATTCTTATTTTCAATGACAGCCTAGGAACGGTGGGTTAACTGCCTTGTTCAGAGGCAGAACGACAGATTTTCACATTGTCAGCTCGGGGGATCCAATCTTGCAACCTTACAGTTAACTAGTCCAACGCAATAACGACCTGGCTCTCTCTTGTTGCACTCCACAAGGAGACTGCCTGTTACACGAATTCAGTAAGCCAAGGTAAGTTGCTAGCTAGCGTTAAACTTATCTTATAAAATACAATCAATCATAATCACTAGTTAACTACACATGGTTGATGATATTAGTAGATATTATCTAGCGTGTCCTGCGTTGCATATAATCTGACTGAGCATACAAGTATCTAAGTATCTGACAGAGCGGTGGTAGGCAGAAGCAGGCACGTAAACATTCATTCAAACAGCACTTTCGTGCGTTTTGCCAGCAGCTCTTCGTTGTGCGTCAAGCATTGCGCTTTTTATGACTTCAAGCCTATCAACTACCGAGATGAGGCTCGTGTAACCGAAGTGAAATGGCCAGCAAGTTAGCGCGCGCTAATTGTCGTTGTGTTGCTGGTTCGAGCCCAGGGAGGAGCAAGAAGAGGGGTGGAAGCTATACTGTTACACTGGCAATACTAAAGTGCCTATAAGAACATCCAATATTCAAAGGTTAATGAAATACAAATGGTATCGAGGGAAATAGTCCTATAATTCCTATAATAACTACAACCTAAAACTTCTTACCTGGGAATATTGAAGACTCATGTTAAAAGGAACCACCAGCTTTCATATGTTCATGTTCTGAGCAAGGAACTTAAATGTTAGCTTTCTTACATAGCACATATTGCACTTTTCCTTTCTTCTCCAACACTTATTATTTAAACCAAATTGAACATGTTTCATTATTTACTTGAGGCTAAATTGATTTTATTGATGTATTATATTAAGTTAAAATAAGTGTTAATTCAGTATTGTTGTAATTGTCATTATTACAAATAAAAAATAAAATAAAAAAATGGGCTGATTAATCGGTATCAGCTTTTTTGGTCCTCCAATAAATCGGTATCGGTATCGCCGTTGAAAAATAATCGGTCGACCTCTAGTTGCTACCATGCTGTGAAGCTGTCTTAGGTTTCTCTTTATGTAGTGTTGTGGTGTCTCTTGTCGTTGTGTGTTTTGTCCTATATTTTTAATCTGAGCCCCCATCCCCACAAGAGGCCTTTTGGTAGGCCCTCATTGTCAATAATAATGTGTTCTTAACTGGCTTAGCTGGCCTAGTTAAATAAAGGTTAAACAAAACATTTAAAAATGAAATAAATAGCTAATGGGTATATTAACACACCATCCAAAGTGTAATTAACTTCACCATGCTCAAAGGAATATTCAATAGGTGCCCTTTGCGAGGCATTGGAAAACACAGAATCTGTTAAGATGGCGCCGAAGAGGATAGCTGACGTTTTACATGCCCATAACCAATTGTGCCAAAAAAATAATATTTTTTGGCATGGTTTGTAACTTATTTGTTTTACTTATTTTGAACATAATGTCTCTTATGACTGAAAATAACTTTGAACATCAGAAGTGGGATTATTCAAAACGAACTGGAAGAAGATTTTTCCTTTAACGAGTCCAATGAGAAAAATGTACTGTTCTCCTGGGAACAGGCCCAGATCCCTGTCATTTGCGTGAAGAAAAGACAAAGGAAAAGAGGACGCAAATCGGTTGCCTTTTGAGAATCCGTAGGCGAGCGAGTAAACTCCCACTGCCATCAATTCTACTTGATAACATGCAATCATTGGAAAATAAAATTGATGAAGTACGATTATCCTACTGTTGGAATCGGCTAAACTTTGAACATTGAGATATTAAATAAATTATAGAGAAGATGCCTTGAATAGAAAGAGTGGAAAATAATGGGTTTTGTGTCAGAAGTTAAGGGTTCTCTGTAGAAAGCCAGAAGGTTTTGGAATGTGTTTGATGGAGGAGAGCGATGTGTTGATATAGGGCAGACAGATGGATATCTGTGGATTAGGTGAAGGAGGAGTTGGTCAGGGGGTGAGGTCAGTTCCCCTTAAGGGAGTAATCAGGGTTAGCATCTGGTTACCTTATTTCTCTTGGGCATAAACTAAGGATTGGAGAGAGGGAGTGTCTGAAGTAGGATGTATATAACCATTGGAGAGAAATGTTTTGCTGTCTGATTACAGCTATACAGAATCTTTGGGAAGAATTAAACTTGGTTAAAGCTTCTCTAGTGTCCGTGGGTTATTTACTCTGAAAAATAAGAACCTAACACTACCAACAGGACATTAAGAACTGTAATATCTTATGTTTCACAGAGTCGTGGCTGAACGACAACAAAGATAAAATAGAACTGGAGGGATTTTTAATGCACCGGCAGAACAGAGAAGCTGTCTGGTGGGGGTGTCTTTTTGTCAATAACAGCTGGTGCGCAACGTCTAATATTAAAGAAGTCTTGAGGTATTGCTCGCCTGAGGTAGAGTACTGTATGATAAGCTGTAGACCACATTATCTACTAAGAGAGTTCTCATCTATATTATTCGTAGCCGTCTATTTACCACCACAGACCGACGCTGGCACTAAGACCGCACTCAACCAACTCTATAAGGCCATTAGCATAAGGCCATAAACAAGAAAATGCTCACCCAGAAGCGGCACTCCTAGTGGCCGGTTTTTCAGGTTCACCAGGTTTTCACATGTGCAACCAGAGGGCCACCTTTACCCCACACAGAGATATGCATACAAAGCTCTCCCTCGCCCTCCATTTGGAAAATCTGACCATAATTCGATCCTCCTGATTCCTGCTTACAAGCAAAAACTAAAGCTGGAAGTACCAGTGACTCGCTCAACACGTAAGGGGTCAGATGACGTGGATGCTATGCTACATGACTGTTTTGCTAGCACAGACAGGAATATGTTCCGGGATTCATCCAATGGCATTGAGGTGTATACCACCTTAGTCATCAGTTTGATCAAGAAGTGTATCGATGACGACGTCCCCACAGTGACCGTACGTACATATCCCAACAGAAGCCATGGACTACAGGCAACATCTGCATTTAGCTAAAGGCTAAAGCTGCCTCTTTCAAGGAGCGGGGCACTAATCCGGACACCTAAAAGGAATCCCGCTACACCCTCAGATGATCCATCAAACAAGCAAAGCGTCAATACAGGATTAAGATTTAATCCTACTACACCGGTTTCGACGCTTGTCGAATGTGGTAAGGCTTGAAAACTATTACGGATTACAAAGGGAAACCCAGACGTGAGCTGCCCAGTGATGCGAGCTAAATGCCTTTTATGCAACACTGAAGCAGGCACGAGAGCACAAGCTGTTCTGGATGACTGTGTGATACCGCTCTCGGTAGCCGTTGTGAGCAAGACCTTTAATCAGGTCAACAATTCATAAACCCGCAGGGCCAGCGGGCCTAAATGATTACTACCCCAGCACTCACATCAGTAGCCATGAAGTGCCTTGAAAGGCTGGTCATGGCTCACATCAACAGCATCCTCCGGGATACCCTAGATCCACTCCAATTTGCATACTGCCCTAACAGATCTACACATGACGCAATTGTAATCGCACTCCACACTGCCTTTTCCCACCTGGACAAAAATAACACCTATGTGAGAATGCTGTTCATTGACTACAGCTCAGCGTTCAACACCATAGTGCCCACAAAGCTCATCACTAAGCTAAGGACCCTGGGACTTCATGCCGGGCCGTCCCCAGGTGGTAAGGGTAGGCAACAACACGTCTGCCACGCTGATCCTCAACACTGGGGCCGCTCAAGTGTGTACTTAGTCCCCTCCTGTATTCCCTGTTCACCCACGACTGTGTGGCCAAACACGACTCCAACATCATCATTAAGGTCGCTGACGACACAATAGTGGTAGGCCTGATCACCAACAACAATGAGACAGCCAATAGGGAGGAGGTCAGAAAACTGGCAGTGTGGTGCCAGGACAACAACCTCTCCCTCAATGTGAGCAAGACAATAGTGGACTACAGGAAAAGGCGGGATGAACAGGCCCCCATTAACATCAATAGTAGTGGAGCGGGTCGAGAGTTTCAATGTCCTTGGTGTCCACATCACCAACAATCTATCATGGTCCAAACACACCAAGACAGTCGTGAAGAGGGCACGAGAAAACACATGGGTCCCCAGATCCTCAAAAAGATCTACAGCTGCACCATTGAGAGCATCCTGACCAGTTGCATCACTGCCTGGTATGGCAACTGCTCGGCATCTGACCGTAAGGCGCTACAGAGGGTAGTGCGTACGGCCCAGTACATCACTGGGGCCAAGCTTCCTGCAATCCAGGACCTATATAATAGGCGGTGTCAGAGGACCGTTTTCTCTGCTACCGCACGGCAAGCGGCACTGGGGCGCCAAGTCTAGGAACAAATGGCTCCTTAACAGATTCTACCCCCAAGCCATAAGACTGCAGAACAATTAATCAAATGGCCACCGGACTATTACATTGACGCGCCCCACCCCCTTCCATTTGTTTTATACACTGCTGATACTCTGATACTCTGTTTATTATCTATGCATAGTCACTTCACCCCTACCTACATGTACAAAGTACCTCTAACCTGTACCCCAGCACACTGACGCGGTACCGGTACCCCCTGTATATAGCGTTGTTATTGTGTTACTTTTTATTATTTTTTTACTTTAGTTTATTTGGTAAATATTTTCATAACTCTTCTTGAAAATGTTGGTTAAGGGCTTGTAAGTAGGCACTTCACGGTAAGGTCTTCACTTGTTTTATTCGGCGCATGTGACAAAAAGTTTGATTAGATTTTTTGAAACCATCCCTGGTCTTTGTGGTTGAATCTGTGTTTGAAATTCACTGCTCGACTGACGGATCTTGGAGATAATTGTATGCGTGAGGTACAGAGACGAGGTAGTTATTCAAAACTAATCTTGCCATAACAAAGGGGTTATTAAATAGTTATTCACTCAAGACATGTCCGCTTTTCATTTTTTATTCATTTATTCATAATGGGGTATTGTGTGTAGGCTTCATTTTAAATGCAGGCTGTAACAAAACAACATTTAGAAAAAGTTGGTGTGAATAATTTCTGAAGACACTTATGTACTCACAAAAATGCTTTTATACCGCATTAATTTGTCCATGTGTTGTGATTGAACAGTGGTGTTCACTGCTTACTGCTGACAGTGCTTGGTTTATAAATGAATGTATCCCTTGCTGTTGTAACACTATCTGAGCCGTGCTGGTGAAGGACCTTGTGACCTGCAGTTTGTACACAGCAGGGCCACAGTAGGGGCCAGGGGAAAGTAGAGCAGCGAGGTCAGCTCTGATAGACACTGTAGAGGGGCTGGGTGTCTGCTGGCTGTTATTGTCTGTCACTATTTTTGGTATGCAGCGTAATGAGAAACAGCTCTGCAAGAGATTTGGGAATAGCCAGCGTTATTCCAGTCGGCTAGGCAAACTACAGCCAGCTAGTTGAGGGTAGGGAAAAGTCAAGCCGTAAAATCCAGCAGCTCATCACACGCAATTTCCTGGTAATTAAATATCTGATACAGTGAGTGTTACAGGATAGACAGAGAGGGTTGAGTAAGACAGACAGACAGACAGACATTCAGTAGGGCTGCGGCGATTATTGATTTTTGGGTAACGATTAATTGTCATGCAAATTAAAACGGTTATTGTCATAGCTAATTGTCATTTTGTTGAAAACATCTTTGAGCTTGTAATGTATCATAATGCATCTGTGAAAAGTATCTACAACATACATAATGAATACTTTGGTGACATCAAAAATAAAATGGTTTTGACAACTTGGAACTTTTGGAAATTAAGATTCTCCTGACAACGCTGTTATGTTCATAAAATTCTAACCAATTTTACCCTCTACATGAATAAAAAAACTGCTATTCTAAACTATATCTACTTGAAAATAAAGTTGAATCCCACCCGTCCTAAAATGTATTAAGTAAGTAGCCTTGCACGAGCCTTGGCTTGTGCGAGCTGGGACAGCTCATAGGGCAGGAACCTATCTCCTGTTTCTGTGTGTGGCAACTTGATGTACAAATACACCCCCTGGCCAGGACGCTAGTCTAACGCAGGTCCTTAACCCCAATCTATGTATACATTTTTTTGTTCACGATTATTGCACATCATTTTCTATTATACGATTATTGTGCCAGGCCTAACAGTCAGTTTAGTGAGGGAGTGAGCCAGATCAAGACACAGACCAAGGCTCTGGCGTCTGTCCTCATGCCTCGCGCCACTTTCGACCCCATCGTTCACCACATTCTTTGAAAACCCTAATAGGTCTACGAGGACAAGTTCCTGCCTGGTTTAGATCTTATCTATCAAGAATACACCAGTCTCAACGTCAACAGTGAAGTGGCGACTCCGGGATGTTGGCTTTCTAGGCAGAGTTGCAAAGAAAAAGCCATATCTCAGACTGGCCAATAAAAATAAAAGATTAAGATGGGCAAAATAACACAGACACTGGACAGAGTAACTCTGCCTAGAAGGCCAGCATCCCAAAATTGCCTCTTCACTGTTGACGTTGAGACTGGTGTTTTACGGGTAACATTTAATGAAGCTGCCAGTTGAGGACTTGTGAGGCGTCTGTTTCTCAAACTAGACACTAATGTACTTGTCCTCTTGCTCAGTTGTGCACCGGGGCCTCCCACTCCTTTTCTATTCTGGTTAGAGACAGTTTGCGCTGTTCTGTGAAGGGAGTAATACACAGCGTTGTACCAGATCTTCAGTATCTTGGCAATTCCTCGCATGGAATAGCCTTCATTTCTCAGAACAAGAATAGACTGAGTTTCAGAAGAAAGTCCTTTGTTTCTGGCCATTTTTAGCCTGTTATCAAATGATGATGCTCCAGTGCCACGCCCTGACAATAGAGAGCCCTTGGGGTTCTCTATGGTGCAATAGGTCATAGCATGGCTAGGGGGTGTTCTAGTCTTGAATTTCTATGTTGGTGTGAGTGTGGTTCCCAATTGGAGGCAGCTGATGATCGTTGCCTCTAATTGGGGATCATACTTAGTGTGGTCCTTTTTCCACCTGCGTTTGTGGGTTATTGTTTTGTTTTGGTTTAGGCTATGTGCGCTACAAACTTTGTTTGTTTATTCTGTTGTTTTTTGAAGGTTCACTTTAATATATATGTGGAACTCTACTCACGCTGCGCATTGGTCCGCTCATTATGTATGCAACGAACGTGACAGAACATCCTACCACTACAGGACCAAGCAGCGTACCATGGAGGTAAAGGAGAGCTGGACATGGGAGGAAATAATGGGTGGATGCGAAACCCTTCCTTGGCGGGAGTATAGGAGGACAGTGACGACACCGGGGTCCGCGGCGACAGAAACCCCAAGATTTTTGGGGGGAGGCACAAGGGGCTGTCGGTCGAGCCGAGGATAGAGTCAGAGACTGTCGGGGAGTCGATGGAGCTGTTGGAGGAAGGAGATTGGAGAGAAATGTTGGTCAGGTGTATTCTGCAGCGCATTCGCCCTGAAGAGCACCTTCCCAGCCCGGTACGTCATGTGCCGGTTCCTCGCACTGAAGAGCGTGTCATCAGTCCGGTGCCACCTGTACCGGCTCCACGCACCAGGCCTCCAGTGTGCCTCCCCAGCCCGGTACGTCCTGTGCCGGCTCCCCGCACTTGCCCTGAAGAGCGTGTCATCAGTCCGGTGCCACCTGTACCGGCTCCACGCACCAGGCCTCCAGTGCGCCTCTCCAGCCCGGTACGTCCTGTGCCGGGGCCCCGCACTCGTCCACCAGTGCGTGTGTACAGTCCGGAGTCTCCAGCGACAGTTCACGGTCCAGAACTTCCAGCGACGGTCTGGAAACTCCAGTGACAGTCTACAGCCCGTAACCTCCAGCGACGGTTCACAGTCCAGAGCTTCCAGAGATGGTTCACAGTCCTCAGCCTCCAGTGACTGTCAACATTCCGGAGCTTCCAGTGACGGTCAACGTTCCGGAGCTTCCGGTGACGGTCAAGAGCTTCTGGTGACTGTCAACGGCCCAGAGCTTCCTGCGCCGGTGCCATGGCTGGAGCCTTCCTCTGCGCCGGTGCCCAGTCCAGGCACGGCGTCCAGTCCCGCTCCATGGCCGGAGCCTTCCTCTGCGCCGGTGCCTAGTCCAGGCACGGCGTCCATTCCCGCTCCATGGCCGGAGCCTTCCTCTGCGCCAGTGCTCAGTCCAAGCACGGCATCCAGTCCCGCTCCATGGCCGGAGCCTTCCTCTGCTCCGGTGCCCAGTCCGGGCACGGCGTTCAGCCCGGCTTCAGGGTCAGATCCGCGGTCTGAACGGGAGCTACGTCCCACACCGGAGCCGCCACCGACGCTAGTTGCCCACCCTAACCCTCCCCATCCAGGTTCAGGTTTTGCAGTCGGAGTCCGCACCTTTGGGTGGGGGTACTGTCACGCCCTGACCATAGAGAGCCCTTGGGGTGCTCTATGGTGCAATAGGTCAGAGCGTGACTAGGGGGTGTTCTAGTCTTGAATTTCTATGTTGGTGTGAGTATGGTTCCCAATTGGAGGCAGCTGATGACCGTTGTCTGTAATTGGGGATCATACTTAGTGTGGTCCTTTTCCCACCTGCATTTGTGGGATATTGTTTCATTTTGGTTTAGTGCTATGTGCACTACGAACTTCATGTTTCTTTATTCTTTGTTGTTTTTTGAAGGTTCACTTGAATAAATATGTGGAACTCTACTCACGCTGCGCCTTGGTCCGCTCATTATGTATACGACGAACGTGACATGCAGATACTCAACTAGTCTAAAGGCCAGTTATTTCTTCTTAAATGAGCACAACAGTTTTCAACTGTGTTAACATAATTGAAAAACTGTTTTCTAATGATCAATTAACCTTTCAAAATTATAAATGGGAGTGACGGTTGCTGATAATGGGCCTCTGTGCGCATATGTAGATATTTTATAAACAAAATCTGCCGTTTCCAGCTACAAGTCATTTACAACATTAACAATGTCTACACTGTTTCTGATCAATGTGATGTTATTTTAAGGACAAAAAAGTAGCTTTTCTTTCAAAAACAAGGACATTTCCAAATGACCCCAAACTTTTGAATGGTAGTGTCTATATATTTTAAATCCATAGCTGCTTTTTTTCCCCATCTTCGTAACATTGCAACAATCCAAAACTTTTTGTAAAAATATTATGCAGCAAAGATAACCCATGCTTTTGTCACTTCAAGACTAGACTATTGAAATGCTCTACTCCGGCTATCTGGATAAGGAACTAAATAAACTTCAGCCAGTGCTAAAGTTCAGCTGCTATCTTGACTAGAACCCCCCCAACATGCCATTTTACTCCAAAGCTAGTCCTGTTATGACTAGGGCCGATTTCAAGATTGTACCTACAAAGCCTACAACCTACAAAGCAGTACATGGACTTTCTCCTACATATCTCTTCAATTTGGTCCTGCCGTACATACCTACACATATGCTACGGTCACAAGATGCAGGCCTCGTTATTGTTACTAGAATGTCTAAGCAATCAGCTGGAGGCAGGGCTTTCTCCTACAGAGCTAAACATTTTTGGAATGGTCTGCCTATCCATGATGAACCACCCTTGCGGTCTCTGCCTGGTCGGCTCCCCTCTCCACTGGGATTCTCTGCCTCTGACCCTATTACGGGGGCTGAGTTACTGGCTTGCTTGCGCTCTCCCATGCCGTCCCTAGGAGGGGTGCATTATGTTGTGCCAGGCTTTTCTCACTATACTCGACTTGAGTGTGTCGAGTCACTGACGTGATCTTGCAGTCCAGTTTTGGCTCATGCGGAGGGGGAGATCTTTGTGGGCTATACTCTGCCTTGTCTCAGGGTAGTAAGTTGGTGGACTGTTGATATTCCATTGGTGGTGTGGGGGCTGTACTTTGGCAAAGTGGGTGGGGTTATATCCTTGCTGGTTGGCCCTGTCCACTTTGGACAGGGCCACCTCTCCCATCTAAGTCTTCAGTATCTATGCTGCAATAGTCAATATCCCGGGGGGCCAGGGTCACCTGTCCTATCTGGTGTAATCTATCTGGTGTCCTGTGTGATCTTAGGTATGCTCCCTCTAATTCTCCCATCTCTCTCTCTACTCCCCTTCCCAGAGGACCTGAGCCCTAGGACCATGCCTCAAGACTACCTGTCCTGACGATTCCTGGCTGTCCCTGTCCCCAGTCCACATGTTCCACCTGGTCGTGCTGCTGATCTAGTTTCTGCTGTTCTGCCTGTGGCTATGGAACCCTGACCTGTTCACTGGAAGAGCTACCTTGTCATGTTGCTAATCCAGTTTGTTGTGTTCTCTCTCTCGACCTCTGAATGCCTGGCTATGAAAATCCAAATGAAATTTACTCCTGAGGTGCTGACCTGTTGCACCCTCTATAACCACCCTGATTATTATTTGACACTGCTGGACATCTATGAACGTTTGAACATGTTGAAGAACAATCTGGCCTTACTGGCCATGTATTCTTATAATCTCTACCCCTCAGAGCCTGGTTCCTCTCTAGGTTTCTTCCTAGCTTCCTACCTTTCCAGGGAGTTTTTCCTAGCCGCCGTGCTCCTGCATCTGCATTGCTTGCTCTTTGGGGTTTTAGGCTGGGTTTCTGTAAAAGCACTTTGTGACAACCACTGATGTAAAAAGGGCTTTATAAATACATTTGATTGATGAAATTTGATTGATCGGTCAGTATAGTAAAATAACCAGTAGTAGGTGGTATTGCAACAAGAGGTGAACCAGATCAAGACACAGACAGTAACAGACTCGGTCAGTGTAAAGTAAAGTAAGGGAGTGAACCAGACAGCCAGATAAAGGGACTATAGCGGCTGCAGACAGAATGTGTAGGAGGGTTAACACTAACCACAAGGATTACAGATTAATAAAGATACACAGTGTAGCTACTGTATTTGGTGACAGGCCTGCTCTGTTCTATTCTCCAACACCTCTGACATATAGACAGACTGGGGTCAAAGTCCACATTAGCTCCCTGACCATTAGGCCTACACTCCATCTAGATGTTCACGTTTAGAAAAAGGTATAGAAGAAAGTTGTTTCACAGTTATTATGAATTGTTTTGCATATACTGATGAGGAGCCTGCGAAAAAAGAAATTGCAGGCTCCGTTCCGACCTACATCCACATCCAGAGTTCAGTTTTCTTTAATTTGCACCCAGGGGATGTCTGTGGAACTGTGGTTGCACCAGCATTACTCAAACTGCAGCTGAACAGAGAAGAACATAAAACTTAAAAAGACTAATGTGCTCCAGAACTGACCAAACAGAACACTGAACAATATCGTGTAACTGTACTATGTAATACGGTAGATGAGACAGACACACAGGAGGAGGGCTACTGCTGCAGTGGTACAGTATGTGGATGCCTTAATAACATTATATTTGACAGATCTACACTAGAGGATTAAATAAAGCAGAATGCAATGCTCAAGTTTCAAAGGAAGTGACATTCCATGGAATGGAATTCAAAACCACTGTAATATTGTCATGACTGGATGCTGTGTTGCCATAAAATGCACAACAGTAAACCCCGCAATTAAATGTAATATTAGTGCTTGCAAATGCTAGAGCACAGTAATACACACTTACCAGTGCCTTCAAAAAGTATTCACACTTTACTTATAGAACACTCAGTCACTACACTAAAATCAAAATATTTTTTGGGGGGGGGTCACATACAAATATTTAGCAGATGAAGCAAAATGCTTGTATAATGTAAGAAATTACACACACAAAAACAAAATATTGCAAAGTTGCTTAGGAGCTAGAAGCAGAGCTGCCATGTCTGTCAGCGCCAACTTCCATGAGCCCTTGCACGAGGCGTGAGAGGAACGAAATTCCTCCCTGCTCAGAGCTTAGGGCCTAACTTATAGGGGACCAGTGCAGATTTACAAGCATTTAAAACAAATCTGGAGCAACGGCTAATCCAGAGTTTAACAAATGAACTCTTAACTCAGAATACCGTATCCGGCTGCATCAGGGGAGCCCCATCAAACAGCATGCAAACACTAGCTACAGATCAGTAGAATGACATGGATCACATCAGTGATGGGTCGGCATGGGTCAACTCAGGCTGGAATATGCTTTTTTTGTCTAACATGAACAGGGAGACAGGTGATCAGTTTGAGTGGGGTTCGAGGCATATGCTTAGACTCAAACTAATGAAAAAGTCAAAGGGTAAACAATTGAACAGATTTTCAATTAGTTTTGGATGCATATAAAACTGAACCAAGATTAGCTACATCAATTCAGAAACCGAAAGCCCAGAGAGAGATTGTGTAAAACGGCCCAGGTCTCTTTTGAGTCGGGGCCAGGCCCTGGAAAAACAAGAAACACTCAACATTATTATCAGGAGGGGCTTGTGGCTAAAATGACGGTCAGGGAAAAGAAAGACATGGGACAAACATAACCCCCACCCTAAACAACAGGTGTGGTCTATTCTTTTTTTTTTTTATTTAACCTTTATTTAACTAGGCAAGTCAGTTAAGAACAAATTCTTATTTACAATGCTTATCATCATTCCAAACACCCAAGTACTTATAATGGGGAACGTGTTCAATTTGGGCTCCCTTCAATGTGCAAATATGCAGGTCCTCATGGTCAATATAACAAGACCGAGAGAACAACATAAAGTTGCTTTTATTAGCATTTAGTACTAGTTTAAGAACAGTAAGCGATTTTTGAATGGAGTCAAAACCACGTTGAAGGTCATGAATGGCCTGCTGTACTGAGAGGACACAGGAGTAAATAAATACCATCCACGTAGACATGAATGTTACAGGTTAACAGAAATACCAATATTATTTATAAAATCGTTGCACAACTGTACCTAACCATAAACATCAATGCCTTTCTTAAAATCAATACATAGAAATATACATTTTTAAACCTGCATATTTACCAGGTAATATTAACCAGGTGAAATTGTGTCACTTCTCTTGCGTTCATTGCACGCAGAGTCAGGGTATATGCAACAGTTTGGGCCGCCTGGCTCGTTGCAAACTAATTTGCCAGAATTTTACATAATTATGACATTATGAATATTTAGACTATTTAGACTATATATTTTTTTGGGGGGGGGCACCCACCCGTTAGATAAAATACGGAACGGTTCCGTATTTCACTGAAAGAATAAATGTTTGTTTGAGATGATAGGTCATTAATATGGTCGAATCCGGAAACTAAGGCTTGTATTTCTGTGTGTTATGTTATAATTAAGTCTATGATTTGATAGAACAGTCTGACTGAGTGATGCTAGGCACCAGCAGACTCGTAAGCATTCATTCAAACAGCACTTTTGTGCGTTTTGCCAGCAGCTCTTCATTGTGCTTCAAGCATTGAGCTCTTTATGACTTCAAGCCTATCAACTCCCGAGATTAGGCAGGTGTAACCAGTAAGTTAGCAGGGTGCGCGCTAATAGCGTTTCAAACGGTGACGTAACTCGCTCTGAGACTTGGAGTAGTTGTTCCCCTTGCTCTGCAAGGGCCGCGGCTTTTGTGGAGCGATAGGTAACGATGCTTCGAGGGTAGCTGTTGTCGATGTGTTGCTGGTTCAAGCCCAGGTAGGAGCGAGGAGAGGGACGGAAGCTATACTGTTACACTGGCAATACTAAAGTGCCTATAATAACATGCCAATAGTCAAAGGTATACGAAATACAAATCGTATAGAGAGAAATAGTCCTATAATTCCTATAACAACTACAACCTAAAACTTCTTACCTGGGAATATTGAAGACTCATGTTAAAAGGAACCACCAGCTTTCATATGTTCTCATGTTCTGAGCAAGGAACTTAAATGTTAGCTTTCTTACATGGCACATATTGCACTTTTACTTTCTTCTCCAACACTTTGTTTTTGAAAAATCATAATCGGTCGACCTCTACCAGAAACAAAGGACTTTCTTCTGAAACTCGTCAGTGTGTTCTTGTTCTGAGAAAGGAAGAAACTGAATATATCGGACAACGCTGTGTACCACTCCCTTCACAGAATATGGCAAACTGTCTCTAACCAGAATAGAATAGAAGAGGAGTGGGAGGCCCCGGTGCACAACTGAGCAAGAGGACAAGTACATTAGTGTCTAGTTTGAGAAACAGACACCTCACAAGTCTTAAACTGGCAGCTTCATTAAATAGTACCCGCGAAACACCAGTCTCAACAGTGAAGAGGCGACTCCGGGATGCTGGCCTTCTAGGCAGAGTTGCAAAGAGAAAGTCATATCCCAGACTGGCCAATAAAAAGAAAAGATTAAGATGGGCAAAAGAACACAGACACTGGACAGAGGAACTCTACTTAGAAGGCCAGCATCCCAGAGTCACCTCTTCACTGTTGACGTTGAGACTGGTGTTTACGCCTATGTAGATATTCCATTAAAAATCTGTCGCTTCCAGCTACAATAGTCATTTACAACAATAACCATGTCTACACTGTATTTCTGATCAATTTGATGTTATTTTAATGGACAAAAAAAAAGTGCTTTTCTTTAAAAAATAAAGACATTTCTAATTGTCCCCAAACTTATGAACGGTAGTGTATACTTGGTCATAACAGACTTTATATGGGCAAAATATAAAGAAAATAGAGATATCTAAGGTCAGAGCGTGATAGTACCCCCCACCCCCCCCAAAGGTGCGGACTCTCGGCCACAAAACTGAACCTATAGGGGAGGGTCCGGGTGGGCATCTACCCTCGGTGGCGGCTCCGGACGCAACCCCTCCTTACGCTGATCCGCCCATCGCCAGAAGCTCCGGGCCGGGAACCGTCGCCGGAAGCTCCGGACCGGGAACCGTCGCCGGAAGCTCCGGACTGTGGAGGCGCACTGGAGGCCTGGTGCGTGGGACCGGTACAGGTGGCACCAGGCTGAAGACACGCAGCGTGGTATGCGTACATTCTCTATTTATTAAATGAACGCCGAACAAAAACAATAAAGAACAAATGAAACGCGAAGTTATCCAAACTAGTGCTGACAGGCAACTAAACATAGACAAGAACCCACAAACACAAAAGGGAAATGGCTACCTAAATATGATCCCCAATCAGAGACAAGGATAAACAGCTGCCTCTGATTGGGAACCATATCAGGCCACCATAGACATACAAATACCTAGACCTACAAAACCCATAGACAATACAAAAGCTAGGATACCCACCCCCTGACCTAACCTAAATATAATGAAAACAGAGATATCTACGGTCAGAGCGTGACAGTCTGAGGGTGGTTTTAACCTTCCAGATATGGAATTGTATGAACTCGCCACTCAAGGCTTTTACTTGAGACATATAGTTGAATAAACTAAAGAGGAACAATGGGTACATTTGAAGATGTGCATGCTCACCTCCAAAAACTTTTCACGTGTATATTTTCAAAGGATGGAGCTAAGAACATTAACAATTTCATTCTTAAGAACACTAACAATATTTTTATTTTAATTTGACTAGGCAAGTCAGTTAAGAACAAATTCTTATTTTCAATGATGGCCTAGGAACAGTGGGTTAACTGCCTTGTTTAGGGGCAGAACGACAGATTTGTACCTTGTCAGCTCAGGGATTCGATCTTACAACCTTTTGGTTATTAGTCCAATTCCCTAACCACTAGGCTACCTGCCACCCCCAATATGGAAGAAAATTTAACTTATTTTCTACAAGAACCAATATCACTCCCTAAAAACACAATCCTTGGATGGGTTTAAAGGATTCACTGATACATTGGTCCACATGGAAAACTAAAGACATAGTAGAATCTGTACATTTGTTGTTAATGAATACATTTATTTTCATGACAGAATTAAAAAAGCAATTTTGGACTGACCAATGTAAAATGTTCAAATATATGCAACTTAACATATGATGAAATTTATATTTGAAATATTTTGGACATCAGAGCAATCTTGAAGGAATCCTATTTGAGTCAGAAAAGGATATTCATGACATTTTTTTTAAATTATTGGAACAAAGACTTAAAAATAAATTATATTGGAACAAGATGGAGGGAATGTTGGAACATAACAAACAAAATTACAATTAACAAAAATTTATGCTTAATCCAGTATAAATTAATGTATAGAATGTATTATACGAGACAAAATTCTCATTCTACAGCACAACGGAGAGTCATGTGTAAAACTAACAATGACTTCTGGGGGTGACGTCGAGAAACAAAATGGTTGAGCTTGAGGTCAGGGTAGGCCGTCATTGTAAATTATAATTTGTTCTTAACTGACTTGCCATGTTAAATAAAGGTTAAATAAATACAATAAAATGTGGCAGAGAGTGATGAGGACGCTGGAGATGGGGTTGTGAGCAGGTGGGTCTGGGCAGGTGTGATGCACTCAAACATCAAAAGAACGTTTGTATGCTGTCTTGTATATGTGTTTGTTTGGCATTGTTTGAAGAAGAAGAAAACCATCGTTAAAAAAAGGTATGCACACATTGTGTCCTGTCCGTTAGACTGTCCATGAACAAATTGCAAGATGCCTAATCTAGCCTATTTCAGACAACTTTAAGAAATAATCAACCCTATCAAACGCCTTCGACAGGTCAATAAATGAGGCAGTACATGATTTTTATGGTCTAAAGTCTAAACAATAAGGCACATCATCTAATAAATGTGTAGCCGCTGAAACTTTGCTATGTCCATGTCTAAAAACAGATTGGTGCTCATTAAGAACAGAATGAGAAGTAAAAAGCTGAGAGTTGGCCAGGGATACTAAAATTTGTCAAGGCAAGATGGCTTGGAAATCGGACGGTAGTTATCGAAATCAGGAGGATCTCCGCCTTTGTGTAGGGGGGAGGATATGTACCATTTTCCAGATCTTAGGGATAACACCAGAAACAATTGTCAAGTAAAAAATATAAGTTAATGATTCTGCAATAAGTGTGGCAGAAAACTGCAGCAGAAAGGGTCAAGTGAGTCAGCCCCAGTAGATTTTTTAAATAGTGATCTTCAATAAGGCACTTAGTACATCATAGACATAAAATGGTAGAAATTAAAATGAGGAATGTGTATCTGGGAATGTATCGTTCTCTGCAACCTGGCTTGAGGTGAGTTAAGGACTCCCTCTACTGGAATCAGAGTTTTCAGAAGCATTTTTTTTGTAAATAAGTGGCCTGCTTAGGCAAAGTGGTTATTAAAAGCACCACAAAATGTAAATATTATGGGACCAGAGGCCGTCAAAACCTGCTGGGGCAATGACGGGGTGGAGTATTGTTTCAATGATTTGACTATCTTCCAGAAGGCAGCTGGATTTATACCATTCACAGATATTTCAAGTAGTATGTACATTCAGCTTTTCTAATCGGGGATAGACATCTATTTCTCAAGCGTCTGAAGGACTGCCAGTCAGACAAAGAATCAGTCAGCCCAAGCTGAATTTCTCTCCTGAAGTTTTCTGATAGTTAATGTGTGAACCAGGAATTAGCTCTATCCTTTAACTTTAGGTTCTTGAACGGTGAATACTTGTCTGCAATACAGTTTAGCAAAGAAGTAAAACAATTTAGAGCCTGATCCGAGTCAGAAATCTGTGTTTCATCATTTTCCTTCAATTCGCAAGAGGCTGAATGTACAGTTGAAGTCAGAAGTGTACATACACCTTAGCCGAATGTTTTAATTTAAACTACATTTTTCACAATTCTTGACATTTAATCCTAGTAAAAATTCCCTGTCTTAGGTCAGTTAGGATCACCACTTTTTATTTTAAGAATGTGAAATGCAGGAATAATAGTAGAGAATGATATATTTAAGCTTTTATTCCTTTCATCACATTCCCAGTGGGTCAGAAATGTACATACACTCAATTACTATTTGGTAGTATTGCTTCTAAATTGTTTAACTTGGGTCAAATGTTTTGGGTAGCCTTACACAGGTTTCCCACAATAAGATGGGTGAATTTTGGCCCATTCATCCTGACAGAGCTGGTGTAACTGAGTCAGGTTTGTAGGCCTCCTTGCTCACACACGCTTTTTCAGTTCTGCTCACAAATTTTCTATAGGATTGAGGTCAGGGTTTTGTGATGGCCACACTAAATACCTTGACTTTGTTGTCCTTAAGCCATTTTGCCACAACTTTGGAAGTATGCTTGGGGTCATTGTCCATTTGGAAGACCCACTTGCGACCAAGCTTTAACTTCCTACTGATGAATTGAGATGTTGCTTGAATATATCCACATAATTTTCATCCCTCATGATGCCATCTATTTTGTGAAGTGCACCAGTCCCTCCTGCAGCAAAGCACCCCCACAACATGATGCTGCCACCCCCGTGCTTCACGGTTGGGATGGTGTTCTTCGGCTTGCAACCATCCCCCTTTTTCTTCTGAACATAACGATGGCCAAACAGTTCTATTTTTGTTTCATCAGACCAGGGGACATTTCTCCAAAAGTATGATCTTTGTCCCCATGTGCAGTTGCAAACCGTCGTCTGGATTTTTTATGGCGGTTTTGGAGTAGTGGCTTCTTCCTTGCTGAGCGGCCTTTCAGGTTATGTCGATATAAGACTTGTTTTACTGTGAATATAGATACTTTTGTATCACGGCTGGATGTGATACAGCCTGGATTCACACCAGGGACTGTAGTGACGCCACTTGCACTGAGATGCCGTGTCTTAGACCGCTGCGTTCATGTGTGTGTTTCCTCCAGCATCTTCACAAGGTCCTTTGCTGATTGATTTGCACTTTTCGCACCAAAGTATGTTCATGTCTAGGAGTCAGAGCGTTTTGGTAATTGCTCCCAAGGATGAACCAGACTTGTGGAGGTCTACAATTTTTTTGATTTTACCATTTCTTTTGATTTTCCCATGATGTCAAGCAAAGAGTCACTGAGTTTGAAGGTAGGCCTTGAAATACATTCACAGATACACCTCCAATTGACTCAAATTACATCAATATCAGAAGCTTCTAAAATCATGACATAATTTTCTGAAATTTTCCAAGCTGTTTAAAGGCACAGTCAAATTAGTGTATGTAACTTCTGACTCACTGGAATTGTGAAACAATTAATCTGAAGAAATAATAAATAATCTGTCTGTAAACAATTGTTGGAAACGTTACTTGTGTCATGCACAAAGATGTCCTAACCGACTTGCCAAAACTATAGTTTGTTAGCAAGTAATTTGTTGAGTGGTTAAAAAAATGAGTTTTAATGACTCCAACCTAAGTGTATGTAAACTTCCGACGTCAACTGTATCTCACCAGAGAAAGCATCCAAGTGAGCGAAACAGTGCCTCTGTCTCTGTATGTGTAGGCAGGCCATCTATCCAATGCTGTCTGGTGAAAAAGAGTATGACATTGTTGCCGCCCGTAGCATTGAATGCAAGGGAAGCCAGCGAGCATTTGGCCTCCCTTGTTAAAAAAGTATAAATAATACACAATTAGTGAGCTCAACTGTGAATGGTCCTGGAACACCAAAAAAAGACTAAAGGGAAGCCAGTTCGTATTTGGCTTCACTCCTATCACATAAAAATTTGTTGCGGCCTTTTAAGCATTCTAGTACAGTTAACCTCTTGAAGCTAGGGGGCACTATTTTCATGTTTGGAAAAATAACGTCCCAAAGTAAACGGCCTATTTCTCAGGACCAGATGCTAGAATATGCATATTATTGACAGCTTAGGATAGAAAACTCTAAAGTTTCCAAAACTGTCAAAATATTGTCTGTGAGTATAACAGAACTGATATTGCAGGCAAAACCCTGAGGAAAATCCAATCAGGAAGAGCCTCTTATTTTGAAACCCTTCTGTTCCTATGCATGCCTATCCTCCATTTAAAGGGATATCAACGAGATTCCTTTTTCTCTGGCTTCCCTAAGGTGTCAACAGTCTAGACAGTTTCAGGCTTTTATTTTGAAAAATGAGTGTGAAAGATCACATTGCGTAAGTGGATAGGTGGGGGCTCTCAGAGTGAGTTTTTGCGCTACAGAGTAAAGCAGCCATTGTTCCTCCCACTGTTATTGAAAAACCTACACACTCGGTTGATATATTATCGAATATATATTTTAAAAACTACCTGAGGAATGATTCTAAAAAACGTTTTACATATTTCTGTGGACATTATGAAGACTATTTGGAATTTCCGTCTGCGTTGTCGTGACCGCTCTTTCCTGTGGATTTCTGAACATAACGCGACAAACAAAATAAGGTATTTTGGGTATAAAAATAATCTTTATGGAACAAAAGGAACATTTGTGTAACTGGGAGTCTCGTGAGTAAAAACATCCGAAGATCAAAGGTAAACGATTAATTTGATTGCTTTTCTGATTTGTGACCAAGCTTCCTGATGCTAAGTGTACATAATGCTATGCTAGGCTATTGATAAACTTACACAAACGCTTGGATTGCTTTCGCTGTAAAGCATAATTTCAAAATCTGAGACGACAGGTGGATTAACAAAAGGCTAAACTGTGTTTTACAATATTGCACTTGTGATTTCATGAATATTTTTTAGTAATGTTATTTGACTGTCTATGCTATTCAGCGGTTGCTGACAAAAATGATCCCTCGACAGGGATGGGTAGCGTCAAGAAGTTAAATAATTAACACACATGAACGCAGCGGTCTAAGACACGGCATCTCAGTGCAATAGGCTTCACTACAGTCCCTGGTTCGAATCCAGGCTGTATCACATCCAGCCGTGATTGGGAGTCCCATAGGGCGGCGCACAATTGGCCCAGCGTCGTCCGGGTTTGGCCGGCGTAGGCTGTCATTGTAAATAAGAATTTGTTCTGAACTGTCTTGCCTAGCTAAATAAAAGTTACACACACACACATACACACACACACCAAAAAGTAATTTTGTTGGCATTTATGCATGTCCCCATTACCAGTAAAACATAATCAAAACCTATTTCTTTCACTTACTGTGCTGTTTCGTTGTTCATTTGTTCAGTCGTTTCATTCTCAACCAGGATTTCTATGAAACGCCGTTTTGGGTCTTTGCTATGAAACGCCGTTTTGGGTCTTTGCTATGAAACGCCGTTTTGGGTCTTTGCTATGAAACGCCGTTTTGGGTCTTTGCTATGAAACGCCGTTTTGGGTCTTTGCTATGAAACGCCGTTTTGGGTCTTTGCTATGAAACGCCGTTTTGGGTCTTTGCTATGAAACGCCGTTTTGGGTCTTTGCTATGAAACGCCGTTTTGGGTCTTTGCTATGAAACGCCGTTTTGGGTCTTTGCTATGAAACGCCGTTTTGGGTCTTTGCTATGAAACGCCGTTTTGGGTCTTTGCTATGAAACGCCGTTTTGGGTCTTTGCTATGAAACGCCGTTTTGGGTCTTTGCTATGAAACGCCGTTTTGGGTCTTTGCTATGAAACGCCGTTTTGGGTCTTTGCTATGAAACGCCGTTTTGGGTCTTTGCTATGAAACGCCGTTTTGGGTCTTTGCTATGAAACGCCGTTTTGGGTCTTTGCTATGAAACGCCGTTTTGGGTCTTTGCTATGAAACGCCGTTTTGGGTCTTTGCTATGAAACGCCGTTTTGGGTCTTTGCTATGAAACGCAGTTTTGGGTCTTTGCTATGAAACGCCGTTTTGGGTCTTTGCTATGAAACGCCGTTTTGGGTCTTTGCTATGAAACGCCGTTTTGGGTCTTTGCTATGAAACGCCGTTTTGGGTCTTTGCTATGAAACGCCGTTTTGGGTCTTTGCTATGAAACGCCGTTTTGGGTCTTTGCTATGAAACGCCGTTTTGGGTCTTTGCTATGAAACGCCGTTTTGGGTCTTTGCTATGAAACGCCGTTTTGGGTCTTTGCTATGAAACGCCGTTTTGGGTCTTTGCTATGAAACGCCGTTTTGGGTCTTTGCTATGAAACGCCGTTTTGGGTCTTTGCTATGAAACGCCGTTTTGGGTCTTTGCTATGAAACGCCGTTTTGGGTCTTTGCTATGAAACGCCGTTTTGGGTCTTTGCTATGAAACGCCGTTTTGGGTCTTTGCTATGAAACGCCGTTTGGGTCTTTGCTATGGAACGCCGTTTGGGTCTTTGCTATGGAACGCCATTTGGGTCTTTGCTATGGAACGCCATTTGGGTCTTTGCTATGGAACGCCGTTTGGGTCTTTGCTATGAAACGCCGTTTGGGTCTTTGCTATGGAACGCCGTTTGGGTCTTTGCTATGGAACGCCATTTGGGTCTTTGCTATGGAACGCCATTTGGGTCTTTGCTATGGAACGCCATTTGGGTCTTTGCTATGGAACGCCGTTTGGGTCTTTGCTATGGAACGCCGTTTGGGTCTTTGCTATGAAACGCCGTTTGGGTCTTTGCTATGAAACGCCGTTTGGGTCTTTGCTATGGAACACCATTTGGGTCATTGCTATGGAACACCATTTGGGTCATTGCTATGGAACACCATTTGGGTCATTGCTATGGAACACCATTTGGGTCATTGCTATGGAACACCATTTGGGTCATTGCTATGGAACACCATTTGGGTCATTGCGTGTCAAAAATGAAAACAATGACCAGTAGATAACACTATTTGACGTGTCAAAAAAGCTTGTTGACCAATCACGACCTGAATATGACTGCACATCACATAATAATTGAACGCCTTCATACATTTTTTACGGCGTTATTACACTATCACTTGTATTTCACGTCACAACGATTCATCGATACGTATGCTATGATGCTAGTAAAGTTGCCTCTCACACCTACCGTGCTGGTCATAAAAAAGCTAGCTAGCTCATGGATGCAAATAATGTTCTTCCCTAAAAAGATAGCAAAACGACAATCAGTTTCAGTAGCTACAGTTAGCTAGCCACAATAAGGATTAGCCACAATAGTGGACTTTGCAGTTAGCCTTCAAAATAAAAGTATGTAGTAGTAATTTTGAAGGCAAACCGCAAATTCCACTATTGTGCCAAGTCCAGTCGAGCCTCACTAGCCAGATGAAGCTAGCACGACTGCTTATAATGTTAGCTTTGGGCAACAGGGTTAAGTAGCTGGCTAGCTATTTATTTTCATGAACTGAAGTTCAATTTCAATAGGCGAACAGCAAGTGGTAACCTAGCTAATACTTACACGCAAGGATTCCTAAATCATTGCCAAGAATAATGAAAATTACTGCAGCTTCCACTGGTCATTGTTTTCAGGCTGGTTGTATTGGTGCTAGCTAGGTACCAAGCTAAAACTAGCTACCCCAGAAGTTGCGGTCGAACAAATGATGCTTTATTACCAACGCGGTATTGTAAACACATCGTTCGTGGCCGGTGTTTGCTTGTTTGCAGACTTTTTTGTACAGATTTGACTGTGCTGCTGTATCTTTTTTGACACGCAAAGACCCAAATGGCTTTCCAAAGTATGTATGTCTTCAAGCTAATAACAGTGACGCTATTACTGTGTAACTCCGGTAGGGCAACATCTGAAAAATAGCGCACTTGGTATTGTGTACCGGTGCTCGACCAGTCGGCGAAAGCGAACATCACCCACGACAGAGAACGGTTGATTGTCAAGGGCAATGAATTTCATTATCTTGGCTTTAATGGATTTCACTTTGAATTGTCTCACTGAAATGTTCTTACTCTTTCAAATGACTGCTCGATCCACACAGCAGACATTGTGGGCTAGGTTACCAATGCTGTGTTGCACATATAGCGCAACATTTTATGTGGCGTCATTACGGCATGTACCTAAGTTATATAGGTATACACGTCAGCTTTGACAACTGTTTAACACATCGGCGTTAAACTAGACATTGGCCGATACCGATATTGGCATTTTTAGTTCATATCAGCTGATTCCGATATGTTCACCGATATATCATGCATCCCTACTAAATTTGCCATAAAGTAGCCTGAGAGTATTTTTGAAATTGTATTATTGTAATGCATCCGAGCATGTTTTTCACAAACTGCTCTATCCCTGGTGAGTCCGGTTACAGTACGGTGTCCAGAGGGACTACTTTATGTGAGAACTGTAAACCTCACTGGATGTGTCTGTCAAAACCCCAACAGGTTATCAATTTAGTCTCTGGGAGACATTTAGGTGACACATTGTATCACTTTAAATGCTTATCCTCATAGCAAATAACAAAATAAGTTTTGAATGCAACACAAATATACAAATGCATCCCAAGTCATCATAAGCATTTTGCTAAGAAGCCTGGAGAATTAAAAGAAAATAGACATTAATTAGGGGAATGTAAATGTTCACATCAAATGTTATTCCAAATCTGTCCTAGAGTCCATTTCCTGTCCTCTGAGGCCCCCATGTCTCCAAATGAAAAAACAAACCTGACCCGCAAAGTTGTAATTCCTTCAGCTACACTCAACGTATTTGTTTAGTTTTACCCACTTTTTAAATTAGGAAGAGGGAGATCAAAAATCAAAAAGGAAATGTCTACATCAGAAGACTTCCACATCCTCTCAAGCAGTAACCGGAGTATGAGGCTAAAACAACAAAACAAGTACCAATGTTGCTAATTACATAATAACAATAACGCATCAAAAGACTGAGTGCCGTCTGTCTAAAAAACTGTAGTGCATAATTTATTTAGCCACAGGTCATGCAAGGGTCTGCTAGCTGTGCCAGGTATGTAATAAACATAACGTACCACTTACATTACAGTACAGCAGACAACTGGGCCAACATCATAAACACACTGTAAATTATGCTCACTAGGTCACACCAGTTTAACAGCACAGCTTTCCCTGGATAGCAGAGATTAACCATGAGAAATGCAGATGCAGCATTTCTGGAAACTGCTTCAATTGCACTGTTGTTTTCCAGTCAAACAAAGATGAGGACATCTTGCAAAGCTCTATCCCGGATGCAATTTCCTTAAGGCAAAAGTACACTAAAGCCATAATCTGCTGCCCAATAGATTTTCTTCTGCTCTACATATTGATGAAATCCATAACAGAGGGAGAGGGCAATGAACTCAACATCAAGCAGTCCATGGAAAGTGTGTTCCTTCAACATCAGTATTCCTGCAAATACTGCAAAACAAGGCATATACTTTCTACACAATACTAAAGTATATGGGGTGTTCTGGATTGCCATTCCACCCAAATTTTCCAATATGTAGACTTGTTCTCAATCCAATGCTCACTATACTGGACTGTGCCAATTCTTCAATGATTACTTCTCCACACAATAAGAGCAACATACTGTAAGACATACCTGCTGCTTCTGGTATTCTCACTATACTACAGTAGCATCCAAGTCTGGGGTCTGGTCTGAACGACTTCCACTACGGGCTGCTGGTGAAATCTTCAGCCTAGATTTATACTGATACCAGTAAGTGCAGACAGACAGCAGCTGTAAAAGTCACTCTCTCTCTGCTCTGGACCCCCCAAAGACAACCGAAACCCCAGAGCCATGATCTTACTGCGTGTAGACTAGTACGCTTTTCATAATTGAAATGTGAGTAAAGTTTTATACTGGAGCAAAAACTTGCTACAGGCAATGCCATATGTCTCTCAGTCTCAGCAAAGAAAACTGTACAAAACAATCAGAGGAACAGCTGATGACCCGAGTTTTGACACCAATGCCAATGTGTCCCTATGGGTATTGTCTGTCTACCACCACAACGATGCATGTTTGTGTAGAAAGTGTGGCAAGTATAGTATCTACAGCCTTACGATAAACAATTAAATGTTCATTTCAAGCACTTCCTAATACAAAGCATATGCACAATGTCCCCAAACAATGCCTCCATTCTACTAAATAACAGCTGAAACTGCTTAAGCAGTCTCAAATAGACTCGAGCCGTTTACATGACAGAAATTCTAACATAAGGGACTGGAAACCACAGAGAAATCGTGGCTAAACAAAGACCATATGGTAAGTTTCAGACAGACTTCCACTCTCAGACACTACAGCACAACAGTGTTCTTTTTTCATACAAAATTATACATTTTCCCATAGATCACCTCATGGTATTAAACAACAAAAAATGTGTTTGAATGCACAACCGCACATTTAGTCAAATTAACTTTAGAGCCTATTTAGACTAGCAATCGCAGATAATAAACATGTGGAGTATTAAAATCATGCAAACACTCTACTGTATACAGTATTGCCATGGCATCAACAGTTGCTATATAAACTTCTGCTATATATTATAATTTCAACATTTCCTTTTGCCTTAAGTCCCAGAGTCTCAGTTGTTCCCTCCCCATCACCACAGAGCTGACTCTTGAGCTTGGCTAGATGGCCTTCACTTATTGTGAAGGTTCTGAGTAGGCCAAGGCAGAGTACAGACAAGGGACTGTTGTTGGAGGAGCGCTGAGTCAGAGAGAGAGCAGGGAGCCAAACACAAAGTCACAGACATAACGTGGCATATGGATCTATGTATATGCTATGGGTTGAAGAGTAAGAACAACATGTTTTCCCTCATATGTGATCTTGGTGAAGATGTTGATTTTCTGAACCATTGCAGTTGGTGGAGTGAGGTTCATTGTGCTGGAGTTTCCTTACATTTATGTCCCAGAGCAGAGGCCTAATTGTCACTTTTGAAGCATATATAAAAAATTGTCAGAGTACTACACTTCCTTTAACAAAAATAGCCTGTTCTATAAATAAACATTTCTGAAAAGACTGAATGCCTGTTCAGAAATTGGGGTTGAGGAAAAACACCTCTCCCTCACAGACACACATTCATACATGTAACATGGTTACTGTAAGGCATGTGAATATCTTTCTTCTTCTTCTTCTTACCCTGAATCTATGCAGTAGGAGGAGCAACTGACAAAATACCAGCTAAATCAGATGACTGAGGAATGTTATGAGAACAACAAATGAACACAAGGTTGCCAAATCTTTACAGATAGCAGTATGACCTTGTCATTGATCTCATGCCAAGCTTTTCACCTGAACTCTTTCAGTTCACTTGCCATGGATCCAGTAACACAATATGCTCCAAGTTAACGTTAAAGTGAGGCCTTCCTTGACTTCTCTAGTCCCCACTGCTTACATTTCTCTCTTCCTCTGCTCTAGTAACTGTGATCATTGGCATGTACCATTACCTCATTCCTGGCGATACAGTAACCGACACAAGCCTGAGCCCAGGGAGGCAAGGAACATTTGATTTATTAACACATTTTTCTCATTATTGTGTTCAAACAGAGACAGAATTAGTGCCACACTAAACATCTCCAACATCCACAGAGTCATTCTATACCATGCTCAAGATTAGAGTCAGCTCAACCTACAATTACTGAGTCAAGCCATCTGTTGTTGACCAGAAGTTCCCCTACTGTCTCTCTGCTTCTGTAAACAACAGATAAAGAAATCGCATGGTCCTATTTTTAATAGACTCAATTCAGTGTTTGGGCTGTCTCTGGGACCCCCCTAAGACAAGCCTCGAGGATCCATCCCCCCACACCCCTTCAGGCAGCCCAGATTAATGCCCTACTACACTGGTTTACTGTCATTGTCCCCCATTAAGAGGCCTTTCAGTGAGATGACAGCGATAAGAGACAGTCTGCTCTGAGATCATTCTAAGCCATTCAGACAGCTGTGTTTGGTGAGTCGAGGATGCATAATCCACCACACACATGAATTAGGCACAGGCTGGAGAGGGTTGTGGAGGGGGCAATGTGTTTTTACAAGCCTTACTTAATCCCTCTGAGCAGCCAATGCAGGGCAGCTGGGAGCAGTGTAATGTTTAAACTGTATGGTAGTAAGCTAAAGAGTCTGTCTGGGAAGGAGAAGGGTAATGTAAGAACACTCTATGGGACATTTCCACTAAGGATTTACCAAGGTGTTTAAGTGACTTTTCTGTTTCCATCTACGTGGACCGACACCCGTGTCTCACTGGCCAAGATGACAACCTGCTCTGACTGTGGCAAGTATAGTGGCAAGTATAGTAGCCAAGGCAAGGCCCTGGGTACTTTTCATCTGTCATTTACATAACAATGGCTAACTATGAACGTTAACACCTCCTCACAAAGCAACAGTCTTGAGTGATGCAGAGGTTGTTGATACTGCTCACCACAAGTCTTTAGGAAACACAATAACACTAGAGCTCAGATTAACATAAAACACTGGCGATACCCTGGTGTGGGGGTAAATCTAGATGGAAAAGCACGATTCTCATATTAATTAACGGAACGACATTGACTACACTCCCAAGATTTATATTTCACTAATATTTCAAATGAGGAATATTGTGAAATGTATAGGTGTGGTGCATGATAACTTAGCCAGACCAGAAGGGAGCTAGCTGCTGTAAATCACAGAGAACTCAGGAATAGGGCTCCACAAGGACTCTAATATCGTAGTACTTCAAAAGGCTTGAACTCCTCCCTGTCCCATTGATGCACCCAGCCAGTCTCATTCCTTTTGCTGAACCACTAACAGATTCTATGACTGGTCACCTGCAGTTTGACCAGGTCTCAAGTTCTCTCCTGATTGGCTCTGTAGTCAAGATGCAGCTGTGGATTTCTGATTGGTGCCTAGGATGGAGCAGACTGGATATAACCTGGTTTCTGGGAATGTGCTTGGCCATTAACCACAGACGGACTTACTGAGACAGAAAAACAGGGCCAAAAACAGGGCCAAAAAGGCTTAGGCTAAAATTCTAACAATGTATTCACAGACACAAAAAAATGCATGAGCTCTTCTCCTTTAGGATGACCTTGTATAGCTAGGAACTGTAAGACACCTGCTACTGTTTGTTGTTTTTTCTTTACCAGTGAAACTTATTTTTAGACATGGCTTGCTTCCTGATATAACAGTTTCCTTCATGCAACATTAAATGTGTTTAATACTAAACTGGGAGAGTACATATACACCACCTGGCCCTGTCAATACATGTCTACAATAAATGATCCAGTTCCAATTAGGGTTTTGAAGGTGCTTGCACTTCGTAACAGCCTCAGGTCAATGCAACACTGTCTAACCTGTATGAAACAGTTGCAACAGGGTCTAGCCTAACCAGTAAGATAAAGTTGCAGCAAAATAGGCTAACCTGTAACAGACCGGAGGTGTCAGGTGAGGACATGCCTTTAGAGGATTACTGTCTGGTCTGTCTCCTATTTCAAAACAAAAATATGCACTTGGGCCGTGAGAAACAGGGGGGCGGGGAGGAGGTGCATAGGGAAGGGTAGCTGGGACTAGGATGTACTCTATGAACTTTAAAGACACAGCTGGAAGCGCTGAGCAAGACTTTTTAATTACTGTAGACACTCCACTTAATTCCTGATCATTCTTGATCAAGTATGTTTGTTTATTCCATGTGTAACTCTGTTGTTTTGTGTCGCCCTGCTTTGCTTTATCTTGGCCAGATCACAGTTATAAATTAGAACTTGTTCTCAACTAGCCTACCTGGTTAAATAAAGGTGAAATAAAAATATATATATATATATATATATATCGCAGGTATATCGTTGTAGATTAAAGGGATCCTGAAAGACATTTAGCATTGATTTGACACTAACATTGTGGTAGTCCTTGGATAAAATAACTATTATATTACAAGGGCTATTTGGCAAATGGCTGACTTCATAAAACTATTTATACTGGCATTCCAGATCTCCTTGTTTTTGTGAAAAGAATGAATGTCTGGCTCTGGAATGAATTCCACTGCAAGGTCAAGCTGACACATAGCCCTAAAATAGAATCAGGATATTTTGTTTCTATTGCTCTTGATGAGCTCTTTATAAAAAGCACAGTATGTGGTATTAATGAAAGCAAAATGAATGTGGTCTGTGGAGCTAGATGATCCACAGTAACCCCACTACTACAGTATATGAGGAGGGTTTTCTCAGTCAATAGACATAATGACACATGGGTATGGTATTGACTAAGGCTGTCCATCTATAGGCCACATAGAATATGTATGGGCCTATAGCTCAACTTGAAAAACTCTCATGAGACACTTCTCAACTAGTAAATTCATATGATGGGGTGAATTCTATGCAAAACCAGAATTCAACCAAAACATAATAAATCTGTTTTTAAAAAGGCAGGTCTTCAACAGCTTCAGATATTTTTTTCATGAGTGAACACTTTGGAAAGTGTGTTTAAATGTATTCAGTCCAAGACTCTTCCACAACCGCCAATGGCATGTTTCGCCAGGGAGAATGAGAGTTGACTATCGGATCACAGTTTAGATAATGTTCTATCTACTAACACTAACGGGACCAGTGGAAACAGTAAACTGTAGCCAATCTTGTGGACAGAATATTATTTTTTTTAATAGCAAAGCAAGTGTGAGAAGTGGTTATGTGGGTGTTAACTATCAAAGAGGATGGTTACAGAGATACGGACGGACTGTTCCTAAGCAACCCAAATGTGAAAAACACCCACGGGTTTCAACTCCCACTGTTAAAATACATTAGTCAGCCATAAGCAATGGTTATGTTTTACAACAACAGCATCAGATACAATACCCTGTTATTTGTGGAAATAATATTTGTATATAGTCTCTCACTTTTATAATTACAAGCTAATAAAGGTTTCTAGGTTTATACTCTACGTATATATCTTATCTTCTCTATATCATATGGGCACATTAATAGTACTAAGCACAGAGTACTTCCTATAGACAATCACACCCCAAAACTGCCTTGGGCCTCTTGAAAACTCAAAGTATTCCAGTGACTCAGAAGGAATCTTCAACTCCTACATATTTCAGTGAAGGTATTCTGCCTTAAAAATCCACCTGTCAAAAACATTGGAACAGTTCTGAAATGTACATTGATTTATGAAATGTAATGTGTTCAACAAAAAAAAAACTCTAGTTGCCTGACTTTTGGTTTATCCCCAGCTTCCAGATTAGGTACGTACTCATCCAAGATGACGGATGTACCCAATTTAAAGTGTTTAAATCGCCCCCTTCATAGCCACACTTCCTCTCTGGCACTGATGCCGTCTGATTACAGTCACTGTCTTCATTTTTTATTTAAACTTTATTTAAGTAGGAAACTATTTAACTGTGACTACTGATGAGTCACACTCAATGGAAGTTAGTCACTCCCTAGTAGGATCTTTAGGAAACACAGCCTGGAAAAGTCACTCCCAAATGATTCAGTCACAACTATGGAGAAACTACCATGGAGGCTGTTACTGAAATAACTTTATGGCAGAGGGCTTCATTGCTATGACAGTCACAGAGCCATACGGATTGATGAATGAATGAAAGCATTCTGTCAGGCAAGAACATACCACCACAACCGCAAAACCCCATTGAAAAGTAATGCATGTTCTTACATCGCTCTTCCTAAACTTTGCTTTAAAACTCTTCATCTTAGGCCTGGTCCATACAGTTTCCCACGTATCCAGGTGAGCCTCTGAAACAAACAAAAAAAATGAGTTACACATCTTATACTTTTAATAAGTCGTCTCTAAAGTGCAACAGGGAGAGGCAACATGTGCAAATGTAACACTTTTCTCTGATTTCATGGTAACTTATTTGAGAGTTGGCCCTTATTATTATGCATGTGTAACTGTGTAATTTTAACCATTTGCAATATAAACGTGTCTTGCACTCATCGGCGCAATAGCCTACCCAGCACAAATGAATAAAAACAAACTAAGGGACAGAACGTATAGGCTGATACAAAGTATCCATCGCGTGTCCCATGGCACGGTTTGAAGTTATTTTGAGGTGGTCACAGTAACGTTAGCCTGTAGCAATAGATTGCTGTATATAATTGCTACAATTAGTGCACAACGTTCAACGGCAACATATTTTATTTGTACTCTGATACATTTGTATCATTCAACCACGCTTGCTCTTTAGCAAAAGATAGGAACAGCTAGCAAGCTAACAATTCAGTCTAGCATCAACTTTGTAAATAATGTATGAACACGCTGCACACTTACCCTTTAAAAGTTGGGACTCACAGTAATATTCTGTTCGACAGCCTACAGATTTGACTAAATTGTCAGTCGGTAGAAATATGTTAAAATTAGAATCGACAAACAGAAAAGGAATAGCTAGCTAGTGTGAACAAATAGCCCGCCTAGATAGGCTATGCTGGCTAGGTTCAGGCTGAATACATTAAAAGTTGGACTATTCAAGTGCCTATCGCTCTGCTCGGAAGCTAGCTCACTGAGTGTTACTCCAGTTGAAATGGTGACGTCATTCCTCCCCCGTGACCAAATATTTCTGCATATTCCCAATCATGAATAAACCTTTTGTAGGCTAAATGTGAAATTGAATTATAGTCTTGTGTTTATTGTAATATTTGACAACAATTACAACAGGTAAACACTGTTTACAACACCAACGTGACTGATCACACTTCTCTAATAGGTAGACAGCAATAGCATGTACGCAAAAGCACACTACATTTCTCCTAAAGGCTGCACCCCATAGGTATGCGCAAAAATAGCAACACTACTGTATAAGCTACAAATAGACAGTGTTCTGCCCTTCTGTCTATTTTTCATATTTTCTCCGATGCAAATCTATTCTCTCACTGTTAACATTAATTGTTTTACTTATGAGATGGTTTATGTCTGCTTTAATGCTATGTTTATCCAATGTGAACATCTGTGATATCATCAGGCTCTTGCTCTCTCAGCTCAGCAGAATGGTTTACTATACAAACATTTAGATACCAAACATCAGTGCAATCTAGCCTCACCAGATATATAGGCTATTTCATGGCAGACCTACAGCATTTGAATCATGCATGAAGCCATGTTACAAAGACATCTGGCTGGATTAATGAAGCAACAAAAGTTGCCTGTGGTAGCCTACATCTGTCCATCTAATCCACATTACCATAAAGGCTGTCACCAGCCTGGTTCGATTTTTGTTCTACAGTCAAGGCCCCCAGACATAAGCGACTTAAGCGGTCTCTTAGAGCCCCTGGCCACTAGGAGGCCCCAGACCAATTTGAAAATAAATATATTTAATAATATATATACAGTGGGGAGAACAAGCATTTGATAACCTGCAAAATCGGCAGTGTTTCCTACTTACAAAGCATGTAGAGGTCTATAATTTTTATCATAGGTACACTTCAATTGTGAGAGACGGAATCTAAAACAAAAATCCAGAAAATCATATTGTATGATTTCTAAGTAATTAATTTGCATTTTATTGCATGACGTAAGTATTTGATCACCTACCAACCAGTAAGAATTCCGGATCTCACAGACCTGTTAGTTTTTCTTTAAGAAGCCCCCTGTTCTCCACTCATTACCTGTATTAACTGCACCTGTTTGAACTCGTTATCTGTATAAAAGACACCTGTCCACTCACTCAATCAAACAGACTCCAACCTCTCCACAATGGCCAAGACCAGAGAGCTGTGTAAGGACATCAGGGATAAAATTGTAGACCTGCACAAGGCTAGGATAGGCTACAGGACAATAGGCAAGCAGCTTGGTGAGAAGGAAACAACTGTTGGCGCAGTTATTAGAAAATGGAAGAAGTTCAAGATGACGGTCAATCACCCTCAGTCTGGGGCTAAACTACACTCGCCGTGTTTGGAGGAAGAAGGATGAGTACAACCAAGAACACCATCCCAACCGTGAAGCATGGAGGTGGAAACATCATTCTTTGGGGATGCTTTTCTGCAAAGGGGACAGGATGACTGCAATGTATTGAGGGGGGGATGGATGGGGCCATGTATCGCGAGATCTTGGCCAACAACCTCCTTCCCTCAGTAAGAGCATTGAAGATGGGTCGTGGCTGGGTCTTCCAGCATGACAACGACCCGAAAGACACAGCCAGGGCAACTAAGGAGTGGCCTAGCCAGTCTCCAGACCTGAACCCAATAGAAAATCTTTGGAGGGAGCTGAAAGTCCGTATTGCCCAGCGACAGCCCTGAAACCTGAAGGATCTGGAGAAGGTCTGTATGGAGGAGTGGGCCAAAATCCCTGCTGCAGTGTGTGCAAACCTGGTCAAGAACTACAGGAAACGTATGATCTCAAACACAGGTTTATGCACCAAATATTAAGTTCTGCTTTCTGATGTATCAAATACTAATGTCATGCAATAAAATGCAAATGAGTTACTTAAAAATCATAATGTGTTTCTGGATTTTTGTTTTAGATTCCGTCTCTCACAGTTGAAGTGTACCTATAAAAATTACAGACCTCTACATGCTTTGTAAGTAGGGAAACCTGCAAAATCGGCAGTGTATCAAATACTTGTTCTCCCCACTGTATATAGGAACTCAGTTAGCTCTCAACTTACTGTTAATAGTTAGAACAGTAGAATAGTGCAAGGTTGGAATTTGGTTGTTCATCAGCAGTTTTTCTCTTGTTATGTCAGTCACTGACAGTCACTCAGCTAACAATTTAAGATTGGTAAATTAGTCAAACCAGCTATCTAAACTTGTAATCATGGACGAATACTAACTGGGAACGGAAGGCACGAAACCAGGCTGCCTAAGTATGGTTCTCAATCAGACACAACGATTGACAGCTGCCTCTGATAGGGAACCATACCAGGCCAAACACAGAAATACAAACAGAATACCCACATCACACCATGGCCAAACTAGAAACATACAAAGCAATCTACGGTCAGGGCGTGACACAGGGGACTTCCAGTTGGCTCCGATTGATTTGTATCACTCTCTCAGATATTATCAATATGGCATAAGTCCTGGCAAAATGTGTAGAATTGCAAGAAATTATCTGTAAAATTGCACATTTTTTCTCTCTACCCCATGGCAAAATGAGTAGAATTGCATGAAATTTGTAAAATTGCAAAAAAATCTCTGTCCCATGGCAATTGTGTAGAACTGCAGAAAGCTTGCTTTAAAACTGCAACACTTTCTCTACGTCCCATGGCAAAAGGTGTAAAATTGAAGGACAGTTTCTTTAAAACATTTATTTTCTCTCTGTCATCAACAGGAGTGACACTAAAAAAAAATTCCAGCAAGGTAGATCTCGCTCAGGGCCCGAAAAGCCTAGGGTCGGCCCTGCCTACAATACCGGGCTGGAACAAAAACATGCACACTCTGTGTGTGCAAAAACACTCTGACCTCCTTCTCCTATAGGTCTCAACGCAACGACCAGTACTGAAGAACAGCCTCTACCAGTCTGACCTCAACTTTGCCTCAGCATATTGGATATTGAGCTAACTCTACCCTGGAGATTAAAGGAGCATCATTGCTCAAGTCTCATTCATGATGTAATAGCAGTGAAATATCATCCACTGAGAGTTTTATGGCAAGACTTTAGCAATTGACGAGGGGCATGAGCAAAAAGGGATTGAATAGTATCGGTCTTCTCCTTTTTTTCCATTCTGTTTAACTGTTAACAGAGATGGGCAATTACTGCACCAAAACCCTCCTTCTATGTGGGCTTTGTAGTCAGGACTGCATAATACCCGGAGTGAGATTGCATCAATGTTGCACGCTCTGCAGGGATTACACTGTTGGTGCAGTTACAATATGGGAAGTGCTTTCTATAAATCTGTCCAGTAGATGGTGGTAATGCTCTGTAATTTCCTCTCTACTCATTCATCCTCACTATGGTGCTGAGATAGTGTAGGGGTGTGTGGGCTGTAAAGTGCAAGATGCTCTGCTCTCGAGATATATACACTCAGTGGACAGTTTATTAGGAACACCCATATAATACCGGGTCAGACCCCCCATTGCCTCCAGAACAGCTACAGATATGCTGTGGCGTTCAAATGTTGCACAATTGGTATCAAGGGACCTAACGTGTGCCAGGAAAAAATTCCCCACATCATTACACCACCACCACCAGCCTGTACCGTTGACACCAGGCAGAATGGGGCCATGGACTCATTCTGTTTATGCCAAATCCTGACGCAACAGGAACTGGGATTTGTCGGACCAGGCATTGTTTTTCCACTCCTCAATTGTCCAGTGTTGGTGATCGCATGCCCACTGGAGCCGCTTCTTGTTTTAAGCTGATAGGACTGGATCCCGGTGTGGTCGTCTGCTGCAATAACCCATCCATGACAAAGACCAACGAGTTGTGTGTTCCGAGATGCCAGTCTGCACACCACTGTTGTACTGTGCTGTTGCCTGTTTGTGGCTCACCTGTTAGCTTGCACGATACTTGCCATTCTCCTTTGACCTCTCTCATCAACGAGCTGTTTTCGCCCACAGGACAGCCTCTGACTGGATGTTTTGTTGTTTGTCGCACTATTCTCGGTAAAACATAGACCACCTTGTGTATGAAAAGCCCAGGAGGCCGTCCATTTCTGAGATACTGAAACCGGCGCGCCTGGCACTGATGATCATATCACGCTCAAAGTCACTTCGGTCACCCGTTTTGCCCATTTTAACGTCCCATCTAACAGCAACTGAATGCCTCAATGCCTGTCTATCTGGCTATTAGATGGCCACTCTCTGGCCTCTCTTGGCCTAGAGAAGAGATTGCTTGGCTCGGTCATAGTGGGGAGACTATAAAGACACTCCTGACTTGTAAAACGACTAACCAACATCTAAAACTGACCCTTACCTTAACCTTAGCCTTAACCAAACCACTAAACCTAACCGTAACCCTAAACCTAACCCTAATCCTAACTTTAATTTAATTTGAACCAATTCGGTAATAAAATGTTGGTTTGCAGGTCAGGAGTGTCCGTATATCCTTTTCTGTCAAGAGTAGAACCCACCTTTAGGCTTCTACTCTTGGATTTAATAAACTGTCAGCTCTTACATTGATTGAAGCCTTTTTCCAGAAGCCTTTTCGGCGAGCATTACTTGACACATCCACAGAAAAGGATCTCATGATAGCACAGCAGTCATATTTCAACATTTTGTATGTTTATCTTGATATTTTCCCCCAATTTCCACAGGTCTTTTGGGAATAAGATTGGTACTGAAAGTCCTGCTGCAGTCCTACAGCAACGAGAATTCTGCTCCCATGAGTCTCTCCTCTCATTAATATTTTAGTCCTTTTCATCCATCCTTAGTCTGATGTTGGTGTTGTAATATTTGGAAAATCAAGAATACCACTATATTCATTTTAGAAATAATGGTAGACCGAGAATAGTGTTATTGTCGGAGAAAATAAATCCTTCAAACTAGCTGCTTTTCTTGTTTTATGGATTTTGTAAATTATTAAGTGACAGGACCTGTTTTACTGCATAATGAAATATATTTTGCAAACAAAACAAAAGTTAAAAGTTATTATTGTGCTTGTCCTTGCTGTGGTCTTCACTGTGCTGTGGTCTTTATACTGTAGTTCATTCTTGCCCTGTGAATCTTCACATCTTTGCATAACGTCAATGTGCTATGGGCATCCAAAATCTGTGTGAACAAATCCAGCGACTAGCATGTACTGCCCAACCCAATGCTTAATGTTTACCTCACCTCATCCATGTAGCCTACCTAATGTAGCCTGCCTAAGTTTCAAGTCAGCTTGAGAATGCATTGAAAAGCCCACTGAAAAGCCCCTCTCTATTTTTCATTGAAACATGCATCCTCTAGAAAGGAAATGAAAACTGTCAGGAAAAAGTTGGCACCACTCTAGTTGCACATTTGATCTTTCATGCAAAGTAGCTAGACCTCATGGCATCTGACTGGTTCATAAGGTAATTAACCTTGGAAAAATGCCCACACAGTATGTTGCAAAAAAGTGGTAATAAATAGAGTTAGATCTATCAGCTCCCCCACACACCATACCTGGCAAGCGTCTGCCTTTGTTGTCTTGACTTTGTTGTCTTGACTCTTGCCATTTGGGGCGGCAGAGTAGCCTAGTGGTTAGAGTGTTGGGACTAGTAACCAGAAGGTTGCAAGTTCAAATCCCCAAGCTGACAAGGTACAAATCTGTCATTCTGCCCCTGAACAGGCTGTCATTGAAAATAAGAATTTGTTCTTAACTGACTTGCCTAGTTTAATAAAGGTAAGAACAAAAATACAACCCTACTGTTCAGCACCAGGTAATTATCTTGTGATGATGAAATCCAGACTTTTTCTTTCCACATCCTATGTCTGAAATGGATATTGGTGTATCTTGCACTACGTGATGCAAGCATCCTCATGGCATCTTCAATAAACAAATACATTCAGACATCAACCTGAATAGAACTATTGATGCCGCATGTTCTACTAATGAGGCCCTAATGTGTCTACAGTTGCTGTGATTAATTCAACTTGATCAACATGATGTTTTCTGCCTATGTTTTGTCACTGTAGGTGCCCGGCATATAGTACTCCTCTATGTCCACCCACTGTGTGTCTTTGCTGCTCGTCAGAGTGAGCTCCAAGGAGGGCTGTCACTGATTTCTTAGACTCCCAAAGAAACTGTAATTCAAGGCACAGTTTTTCTTGTTCACATTATGCAGTATACTTTCATCTGAACTGGCCATTTCTAAATAGTATAATCACACACAATATAAATGAAAGCAAAAAAACTATTATTTTTACAGTACGGTGTATGTATGGTGTCCTTGCCTGAACTCTGTAAATATGATACTGTATTACCATGGTGTTAATACAGGCTATCAGTCAATTAACCTACCCCTTACAGTATCACCGCCTGGTACGGCAACTGCACCGCCAGTAACTGCAGGACTTGCGTGCCCTCCAGGACACCTACAGCACCCGATGTCACAGGAAGGCCAAAAATATCATCAAGGACATCAACCATCCGAGCCACAGCCTGTTCACCCCGCTACCATCCAGAAGGCGAGGTCAGTACAGATGCATCAAAGCTGGGACCGAGAGACTGAAAAACAGCTTCTATCTCAAGGCCATTAGACTGTTATATAGCCATCACTAGCCGGCTACCACCCGTTTACTCAACCCTGCACCTTAGAGGCTGCTGCCCTATATACATAGACATGGAATCACTGGTCACTTTATTAATGGAACGCTAGTCACTTCAATAATGTTTACATACTGCTTTACTCATTTCATATGTACATACCGTATTCTATTCTACTGTATGTTTGTCAATGCCACTCCGACATTGCTCGTCCTCAAATGTATACATTACTTAATTCCATTCTTTTACTTTTATATTTGTGTTTATTGTTGTGAATTGTTAAATACTACTGCACTGTTGGAGCTAGGAACACAAGAATTTCGCTACACCCGCAATAACATCTGTTAAATATGTGTATGTGACCAACACAATTTGATTTGATTTGATTTGAGCTGCTGTTAGAACCCACTGGTCTCGGAGTCCCTCCACAAAGGTGACTATATCGACCTGAAGGGACACCATCTTTATAGACCTCATTATAGACCTGAAGGGACACCATCCATGGCTTGGAGTGAGGCTTGACCTCATGTCCTCCCACGATGGTAACCTCAGAGCAAGCTGTGTCACAGTAGATACAATACAGCACAGTGCTTTAGAGTAACACAACGTGACAGCCACTGACAGATTGAAAGATGGACATAAAGGTAATTTCCAAACAGAGGCAATCAAGAGGGTGGTTTGCACTAGTGTTCCCCAAAACATATGATTCTGCTGAATCTCTCCATCCTGTGGCCTGGTAGAGCAGCCCACTGAGTCCATGGAAGAAGGCACCTTGTATGTGTTCAGCACGAGGGGTGAGGGGGCTGAGATAAGACAGGGCTCTGCTTTTACTGTGGTTATTTTTTTTCTCTTGTGGTTTTGATCTTCAAGTTTGGAAAATACAAACTCATAGCCAATATGCTGTTCACACCACCTGCAGACGATACCTTGGTTTTGACAACTTTGACTTGAAAGATGTTTTTTCAAGACTGTGTTTCTGGTCTCTTTCCGACTGTTACACTGCTTGCAAAAAGTGTGAACTAGCTGGAGAAACGTGTCATGTGTTTTAGCACGTACAGTATTTACAGTGCCCTCCGTAATTACTGGGGCAGTGAAGCATTTTTTGTTATTTTAGCTCTGTACTCCAGCACTTTGTATTTTAACTTATACAATGACTATGAGGTTAAACTGACTGTCAGCTTTAATTTGAGAGTATTTTCATGCATATTGTGTGAACCGTTTAGAAATTACAGAACTTTCTGTACATAGTCCCCCCATTTTCGGGGAGAAAAATAATTATGGCAAATTCACTTATGTTTTTTCAAGTATTCAAAAGTTTAGTATTTGGTCCCATATTCCTATATTCCCATAAATCAAGTTTGTGACTACAAACTTATTGGATGCATTCGCTGTTTGTTTTGGTTGGGGGTTTTTTCAGATTATTTTGTGCCCTATAGAAATTAATGGATAAATAATGTATTGTGTCATTTTGGATTCTCTTTTATTGTAAATAAGAATGGAATATGTTTCTAAACAGTTCTACATGAATGTGGATGCTGCCATGATTACGGAAAGTCCTGAATGAATTGTGAATAATGATGAGTGAGAAAGATACAAATACATAGATAGCAACTTGTCAAGACGCTGACTGTCCACGTGGTCACTTTTAAATGTTTCTAAACACTTCTACATTAATGTGGATGCTACCATGATTACGGATAGTCCTGAATGAATTGTGAATAATGATGAGTGAAAAAGTTACAGATGCACATATATCATACACCCCCCAAAATGCTATCTTCCCCTGCTATTGCAATGGTGAAAGGTTAGCGTGACTTGAAAGTATGATATTTGTGCGTCTGTAACTTTCTCAGTCTTAATTATTCATGATTAATTCAGGACTATCCGTAATCATGGTAGCATCCACATTAATGTAGAAGTGTTTAGAAACATTTAAAAGTGACCACGTGGACAGTCAGCGTCTTGACAAGTTGCTATCTATGTATTTGTATCTTTCTCCCTCATCATAACTGTTTAGAAACATATTATATTCTTATTTACAATAAAAGTGACTCCAAAATGACACAATACATTATTTACCATTATCAACTGGGTGGTTCAAGGTTGCATCGTGCCTAAACATGTATTTTTACTGCTCTAATTAAGTTACTAACCAGTTTATAATAGCAATAAGGCACCTCGGGGGTTTGTGATATATGGACAATTGTCACGCCCTGACCTTAGAGATCCTTTAAATTCTCTATTTGGAAGGTCAGGGTGTGACTAGGGTGGGAAATCTATGTTTATATTTCTTTGTTTTTGGCCAAGTGTGATTCCCAATCAGAGGCAGCTGTCTCTTGTTGTCTCTGATTGGGGATCATACTTAGGCAACCTTTTTCCAACATTTAGGTTGTGGGATCTTGTCTTTTTGTGTTGCATATGTTGCACTCCTAGCTTTACGTTCATTGAGTTGTTTATTGTTTTTTGGTGGAACATGTATAATTAAAGAAAATGTACGCCTACCACGCTGCACCTTGGTCTTCATTTAACGATGGACGTTACACCAATATAGTTTGTAGAGTCACAAGCTTGATATAATCATTGAGTGCTAGGAATATGGGAAACAAATTCTAAAGTTATGAGTACTTTAATACACATAAGTGAATTTGCCCAAACTTTTGATCTCCTAAAATGGGGGGACGATGTACAAAATGTGTTGTAATTTCTAAACGGTTCACCGGATATGGATGAAAATACTCACAAATTAAAGCTGACAGTCTACACTTTAACCTCTTACTCTCACTTAACCTTGTTTGATTTAAAATCCAAACTTTTGGAGTATAGAGCCCAAAGAAGAAAACATTCTTCACTGTCCCAAAAATTAGAGTGCAGTGTATACATTGCATTCGGAAAGTATTCAGACCCCTTGACATTTTCCACATTTTGTTACGTTACAGCCTCATTCTAAAAAATTTACACACACTACACCATAGTGAAAAGAGAAAACAGGTTTGTAGAATTTTTTCCAAATTATTTCAATAAAAACAGAAACACCTTATTTACATAAGTATTCAGACCCTTTGCTATGAGACTCGAAATTGAGCTCAGGTGCCTCCTGTTTCCATTGATCATCCTTGAGTTTCTACAACTTGATTGGAGTCCACCTGTGGTAAATACAATTGATTGGACATGATTTGGAAAGACACACACCAGTCTGTATAAGGTCCCACAGTTGACAGTGCATGTCAGAACAAAAACCAAGCCATGAGGTCGAAGGAATTGTCCGTAGAGCTCCTTGACAGGATTGTGTTGCGGTACAGATCTGTAGAAGGGTAGCAAAACATTTCTGCAGCATTGAAGGTCCCCAAGAGCACAGTGGCCTTGTTCATTCTTAGTGGAAGAAGTTTGGAACCACCTGAACTCTTCCTAGAGGTGGCTGCCCGGCCAAACTGAGCAATCTGTGGAGAAGGGCCTTGGTCAGGGAGGTGACCAAGAACCCAATGATCACTCTGACAGAGCTTCAGAGTTCCTCTGTGGAGATGGGAGAATATTCCAGAAGTACAACCATCTCTGCAGCACTTCACCAATCAGACCTTTATGGTAGAGTGGCCAGATGGAAGTCACTACTCAATAAAAGGCCCATGTAAGCGCGCTTGGAGTTTGCCAAAAGTCACCTAAAGACTCTCAGACCATGAGAAACAAGATTCTCTGAACTGATGAAACTAAGATTCAACTCTTTGGCCTGAATGCTCAGTGTCACATCTGGAGGAAACCTGGCACCATCCCTACGGTGAAGCATGGTGGTGACAGCATCATGCTGTGGGGAGTTTTTTCAGTGGCAGATACTGGGAGACTAGTCAGGATCAAGGGAAAGATGAGAGGAGTAAAGTACAGAGAGATGCTTGCTGAAAACCTGCTCCAGAGCACTCAGGACCTCAGACTGGGGTGAATGTTCACCTTCCAACACGACAACGACCATAAGCACACAGCCAAGACAACGCAGGAGTGCCTTCGGGACAAGACTCTGAATGTCCTTGAGTGGCCCAGAAAACTTGGTCTGGTCAGGGCGTGAGTTGGGGTGGGCATTCAATGTTGTGTGTTCTATGTGTGTTCTATGTTTTCTATTTCTGTGTGATTGGCCGGGTGTGATTCTCAATCAGAGGCAGCTGTCTATCGTTGTCTCTGATTGAGAACCATAATTAGATAGCCTTTTCCCACCTGTGTGGTGTGGGTAATTGTTTTCTGTTTTGTGTCTTTCTGCACCAGATAGAACTGTTTTGGTTTCGTTCGTGCTCTTCGTTGTTTTTGTGTTAATCAGTGTTCCGTTCAAATAATAAAGATGAACCGGTACCACGCTGCACCTTGGTCCTCCACTCCTTCCAACAGCCATTACATGGATCTTCTGAAACAACACTTGTCTAAGGCTGTTACTTAAGGTTTAACACTGTTGTTTTAATAAATGTAACGACATGTAATCTAAAATGTAATCTACGCAGTGCTGTAAAGTACTTAAGTAAAAATACTTAAGTCGTTTTTTTGGGTATCTGTACTTACTATTATATTTTTTGACAACTTTTAGTTTTACTCCACTACATTCCTAAAGAAAATGATGTACGTTTCACTCCTTACAATTTCCCTGACAGCCCGCAATTGACTCAGCGTCGTCAGAGTTAGGGGAAGTTTGAGTTGGTTCAGTCAGGAGTTGATGGACAGTCAGAAGAGAAAATGAAATGGTAGGAGGGACATCCCAAAATCAAGTGGTTTCAGATTTCACATCCTACATCAGACAGGTGCAAAAAATGGGAACCAGGGCTTTCGCTCAATGCAAGCCATTTCGATCTCAGGGTGTCCACAGTTTATAAGCTTATCAGTTTATTGGTTTATAAGCAGAAATTCCGGTCTGAACCGGTACCAGAATCACGCAGGTCGCATAAACAGGGAACTTTACATCTAAGAGGTGTTAAAAGCTTTTTGAGAAAAGGGCTTTCTCCCCAGTGCACAAAGGAATAAACCCCACCCATTTCCACAATTTATGTTCTTAAAATATTATTTTAAATCTAACTCTAACCTTAACTCCATCCTTAACCACACTGTTAACCTTATGCCTAACCGTAAACTTAAATTAAGATCAAAAATCACATGTTGACTTTTTGGCTGTGCAATCTGACTTTTTGGCTATGGAAGCTAGTGGACTCCACCCAGTGCTTGCTTCTCAGTCAGACACAGCAGAGCAGAGATACTTCCTGTCAACACTGTTCACTCACAATGTTTATTTTTATTTTTATAACAGACACTAATGTACTATTTTCAAGGCAATGGAGTATGAGTTTGAAGATTTGATTTTGTCTCAGAGGATTTTCTAAATCTCTAATGTGTCATGTATTGTCTTGCTTAATCCATTGTCGTTCTTGAAATGTTAGCGCTGTGTAAAGATATCAAACATTTAAAGACGCAACTCTTACACTGTAAAATGTGGCACTTTTAAACGTTTTTGACACTGACAGTCAAACTTAAGTTTAGACCTAGGGCTGAGTTGTTACCTTTCTATCAGTTCAGATACAGGGGTCTTGTGCAACAGTAGATCACCTTTCATCATATTTCAGAATTCTTTGAAGAAGAGTAGCCCGAAGAAGTATATCTTATCAGCCGCACTACCTGAGATAAAAGTGTCTTGCTTAATCCATTGTTAATTAACTTTGTCTCTGTTTTAGGCCTACCTCATACCTGCAGATTATACACATATTCATCTTTATACTTTCTGTGGTGATCTTTTAAACTTCAAGACACTTGTATTTTTCTTTTCCCATTAGTTCTATCATAGACAAGCAAACAGACAATTAATGGCCAGATTGTTCTTTATGCTCTGTCAGAGATGTACAGCACACCATCCAATCCGGTTCCTTGGGCACTCAAAGTTGACATCTAAGACATTGTCAACTCAACTGTCCTTGAAAATGTTTCCAGTTGTAGACACAGATATGGACTGTTTTGTTTTTGTGCAATTAGAAATACAATTTCTGTCCTATGTAGTAACACACACACACACACACACACACACACACACACACACACACACACACACACACACACACACACACACACACACACACACACACACACACACACACACACACACACACACACACACACACACACAAACACTTCATTGACAAGGAAAATACTAAGCAACTACAGTTCAGTATGTCTTTGTTCTACTTTAACTACAGATGCTCTGGGTCTATGAACAATGGTTGGCGAAGAAAACTCACTGGAGGAAATGTACTGCAGACAACCTTTATAAAAGATGAAGAAAATCAATTGCAACTTCTATAACTGTTGCAACTGCTTTTGAACGATTGAAGGGGCCAAATGTTAGTTGCTGTTAGACACAAAAACATGTCAGAGGACCTGGGAGCAAGAAAACTGCCGTATGACAAAGATAATAATAACTGGGGGGGTGCTTATATTAGTCCTGTTACACACAAGTGTGTAATGGAAACATTTGCTTTGCATATTTCAACTCCCCAGGGCTCCATTGTACAGCACCCCTGGAGCAATTAGGGTTAAGTGCCTTGCTCAAGGGCACAGCAACACATTTTTCAAATTGTCAGCTCCAGTATTTCAACCAGCGGCCTTTCAGTTACTGGCCCAACGATCTAACCTTGAGGCTACCTGCCACCAGTATAGAGTGTGAGGTTAACTGTTCAAACAAGGTATTGGGACTATGTGGTGTGCATGAGTAACTTGTGGTCATCAACCCTCTTCCCAAATTCTGAGTTGAAGATGACAGACACATAGAAAATAAGAGTTTACAAAACGTTCCCAGTATCTTTCTCTCACTGTTTTATCTGATGACAATAACAGTACAACTAAAATCTCACAGGGAGGCTAGCTGGCATTATACCTTATAAGAAACCTCAGGGGCCTCCCAAGGGGCCTCCCGGGTGGCGCAGTGGTGCCATCAGAGTCCCTGGGTTCGCGCCCAGGCTCTGTCGTAACCGGCCGCAACCGGGAGGTCCGTGGGGCGATGCACAATTGGCCTAGCGTCGGTAGAGATGTCCTTGTCTCATCGTTCACCAGCGACTCCTGTGGCGGGCTGGGCGCAGTGCAGAAAAAGGGGTAAAAATAGTATATGCATTTTTTCCTAAGGAGACAGTCCAAAGTTTGGAAGAAGAAGATAAGAGATACATTTGAATGCCCATGGGACACAGCTCCTTCTTTGACCGACCCTATTACCGTTAGCCTCGAGGTCAATTATTTTTTTCTGAATGAATTGACTAGGCTGTCGATCAAGAGTCCTAGGGGAGTGGGGTTATTATTTTTCTTCTGTTTTTGAGAATACCAATTATTTTAATTGGTCCAGTATAAAAACTACTAAGCAGAATACAGATTGGCAGCTGAAGATGTTTCACCTGAATATCTGTTTTCAAAGCAAGCTGGAACAATTGAAGCAAGGTGACATATTTTAAGTTGCAATGCCTCAAGAGTATGTGACATAGGTCGCCAGGTGACAGTGTCAGAAAATAATATTGCTGGATGTGATAAATTTTTAGAGGCCATTCTCAAGAGGAGGCGATGATAAATGATAACAAGCATGCTTTCATGTAAGACACCTACACAATGTCCTTCAAACCCTTCTACTGGGATTGCTGTGTGTGTGTGTGTGTGTGTGTGTGTGTGTGTGTGTGTGTGTGTGTGTGTGTGTGTGTGTGTGTGTGTGTGTGTGTGTGTGTGTGTGTGTGGTGAATAATAATAATAATAAAAAAGCTATTATTGTAACCTGTGTTGTATCACCTGAAATTAATTTAGACTTTCTCTTCACTACTGCCAAATACATTACTTAATTGCTAACAAAATATTACAAATTGGGGAAAATGAACAAAAATAAAAAAGTATTAGGAAAAGATCAAGCTAACTACCTCTAGGGTATAATTTTGCCATGGAAATATTATAAATTAGATGTGAAATAGTAAATCATGCCTCACACACTGTATTTTGCCTCTAGTTAATTCATATCATGTAAATTATTAATGTAGTTTTCTGTACTCACCTGAATAGAAACAGCAGAGGAAGCACTCTATTCAACTGAAAAAGTTATATTGCTTTTTCTCTTCTTCCAAGTCTCTCACTGAAAGTATTTTCAAAACAAACTGTCATCTTCCCAGGGCTCAACCATTGACTTGTGGTTGATTTTGCATAGCGAGTAGAGCAAAAGAGCAAAAGCACACTGGCAAATCTTCAATTTTACATATCAGCTGGGTGTCTCTCCACAACATGTTCTTAGATGTCCCTGTGTTCAGTGCTGTAGCAGAATTCACTGATTATTCTCATGCTGTCATGACATATTCTTGAATAAATAATGCAGTCTGAAGGAGAAAAAAACTTGTTTGATATTTTTACTGCATTAGGCGCTAGTAACACAAGCATTTCGCTAATTACCGGGTATAACAATTATTGGAAGGACTGGAATACTGATAGACTTTGGATTTTAATGTAAAGATTAATCGCATTATTTAATCGTATTATATGTAGTAGAAAGCAATGGGTTAGAAGAAGCCTACATAACCAACCCATAAAGTAAAATTGAACATCCATATATGGCCAGCTATGTAAACTTTAACATTGATGTATCCTGCAATAGATGACATTCAATTGGTAACATACATTTTTGTCTTCTTCGAATGCCTCTTAAGGGGAAAGTAATCTAATTACGTTACTGAGTTTGAGTAATCCAAAAGTTACGTTACTGATTACAATTTTGGACAGGTAACTAGTAACTGTAACAGATTACATTTAGAAAGTAACCTACCCAACCCTGTGTACACTTACAGTTTGTGTCACAGTAAAGGCCTTATGCTCCACAGGTGACAAGGGGCTTTATGTTAGTAAGAGTGCCAAAGCCCTTATTCTGGGTCCTGTGATGTGAGACCCTCAATAAGTATTGTGGTAAAACAAGAAAATAAAAATGATTTCCTACTAAGCAGAATACAAATTGATTCGACTGAGTATGTGTATTCAAAGCAAGCTAGTACAATTGAAGGAAAGTGACTTATTTTAAGTTGCAATGCCTCAAGAGTATGTGACAGAGGTTGGCAGGTGACAGTGATAGAAAAGAGGATTGCGGGAAGTGAACTTTTGTAAGAGGCCATTCTGAAGAGGAGACGGTAAACGATAACAAACATGCCTTCAAGTGAGACACTCACACCTACATAATACACAAAGTGTGTGTGTGTGTGTGTGTGTGTGTGTGTGTGTGTGTGTGTGTGTGTGTGTGTGTGTGTGTGTGTGTGTTTGTGTGTGTGTGTGTGTGTGTGTGTGTGTGTTTGTGTGTGTGTGTGTGTGTGTGTGTGTGTGTGTGTGTGTGTGTGTGAGAGAACGCAAGAGAGATGTGGGGGTCTTGATATGGCTTTTGGACATGTGTTTCTACAATCGAGGAGCAGGTATCATGCATGTTTTTCTCCCCGGGGCTAAATCAAAGCTTTCTATTCAGAGGTGAATATAATCACACTGTGTCGCTCAAAGGTTTTACCAGCAAAGCACAGTTCTCTGTTAACCCATATGTTAACCTTCCGCTTTTATTTGAAAAACAAATGCTTTCTTCTTCTTTCAACCCTTACTTTTCATCACTGCTCAAAGTATAACAGAAAGGACAAACCACCAATAGCCACAGGAAGTAGGGGTACTGAAAAATTGTGATATAAAATATATTTACAGTGCATTCGGAGCGTGTACTACAGTTTTTTAGATCACAGCCTTATTCTAAAATTGATTAAAATGAGCAAGACAAAATACATAAGTGCTTTTGAACGGGGTATGAATCAACTGTTTCCAGTGAGTATCAAGAATGGTCCACCACCCAAAGGACATCCAGCCAACTTGACACAACTGTGGAAAGCATTGGAGTCAACATGGGCCAGCATCCCTGTAGAAAGTTTTGACACGTTGTCAATATTAGGAACGTGTTCCTAATGTTTGGTATACTCAGCATATATAAATGGTTTGTATAGACAATATGGACAGATATGAATAGAAAGGGTGTGTACAGCAGTAGTTATATAGGATGAGCCATGACAGAATTCAGCATATTCATAAACAGTGGGTAAAACAGTATGTAAACATTATTAAAGTGACCAGTGTTCAATGACTCTATTTACAGTGCATTCAGGAAGTATTCAGACCCATTACATTCTTGCACATTTTGCTACATTACAGCCTTATTCTAAAATTGATTCAATTGTTTTTTTTTCTTAATTAAAAAACATGCCTAAGCAATCTACACACAATAGCCCATAATGACAAAGCAAAAACAGTTTTTTTGAAATGTACAAATGTATAAAAAAAACTAAAACAGAAATACCTTATTTACATACGTATTCAGACCCTTTGCTATGAGACTCGAAATTGATCTCAGGTGCATCCTGTTTCCATTGATCATCCTTGAGATGTTTCTACAATTTGATTGGAGTCCACCTGTGGTAAATGCAATTGATTGGACATGATTTGGAAAGGCACTCACCTATCTACTGTATATAAAGTCCCACAGTTGACAATGCATGTCAGAGCAAAAACCAAGCCATGAGGTCAAAGGAATTGTCCGTAGAGCTCAGAGACAGGGTTGTGTCGAGGCAAAGATCTGGGGAAGGGTACCAACAAATTTCTGTAGCATTGAAGGTACCCAAGAACACAGTGCTCTCCATCATTCTTCAATGGAAGAAGTTTGGAACCACCAAGACTCTTCCTAGAGCTGGCTGCCCGGCCAAACTGAGCAATCGGGGGAGAAGGGCCTTGGTCAGGGAGGTGACCAAGAACCCGAAGGTTCCAGAGTTCCTCTGTGGAGATGGGAGAACCTTTCAGAAGGACAGCCATCTCTGCAGCACTCCACCAATCAGGCCTTTATGGTAGTGGCCAGATGGAAGCCACTCCTCAGTAAAAGGCACATGACAGCCTAATTGGAGTTTGCCAAACGGTACCCAAAGGACTCTCAGTCCACAAGAAGCATAGGTGGTGGCAGTATCCTGCTGTGGGGGTGTTATATCAGCGACAGAGACTGCGAGACTGGTCAGGATCGAGGGAAAGATGAATGGAGCAGAGTATAGAGAGATCCTTGATGAAAACCTGCTCCAGAGTGCTCAGGACCTCAGACTGGGGCGAAGGTTCATCTTCCAACAGGACAATGACCCTAAGCACACAGCCAAGACAATGCAGGAGTGGCTTCGGGACAAGTCTCTGAATGTCCTTGAGTTGCCCAGCCAGAGCCCGGACTTTAACCTGATCGGATATCTCTGGAGAGACCTGAAAATAGCTGTGCAGTGACATTTCCCATCCAACCTGACAGAGCTTGAGAGGATCTGCAGAGAAGAATGGGAGAAACTCCCCAAATACAGTTGTGCCAAGCTTGTAACGTCATACCCAAGAAGACTCAAGACTGTATTCGCTGCCAAAGGTGCTTCAACAAAGTACTGAGTAAAGAGTCTGAATACTTATGTAAATGTCATATTTCATACATTTGCAAAAATTTCTAAAAAGCTGTTTTTGCTTTGTCATTATGGGGTATTGTGTTTAGATTGATGATTTTTACATTTTTTTTTTTACCCATTTTAGAATCAAGCTGGAACATGACAAAATGTGAAAATGTCTAGTGGCCTGATTACTTTCCAAATGCACTGTATATATAATTATTTTTTTATAAATATTTTTTCACAAAAGTAGTGCACTGGGTATTGTGTTAATGGACAGATATAGACCTTGACAAGGCAATGTTTTAATAAAACAACAAAACCAAGAACACGACACTAACATAAGGCAGGACATCAATACACAAGAACAATGCAAACTGGTGAATGAAATGGGGACTGACATATAAAGAGGAGGAAATTATGAAGGTAACGGAGGCCAGGTGTGAATCATAATGATAATGATTCCCAGGTGCACGTAATGATGAGTGCCAGGTGTGCGTAATGATGAATCCCAGGACCGGTGGTTAATATTCTGGCGATGTCGTACGCCAGAGGGGAGGAGCAGGAGCAGACGTGTCACCTACAGTATAGAGCAGGACATGAAAGGGATTTGTGTTACCTAGTTTATTGATTTGGAGATGAGGCATTGCTTCTAATTCTGCTTACCAGGCATGTTCACAAGACTCTTCCCCAGCCACTCTTACTCAAGTATTGTGTCACCATGTCTCCCATTCCTTTCAGTTTTACCACATGCTTTTCACTACATGTTTTATAGTATGAACTGTGAATACGTTTGTCATGAATACATTTTATTTGTGTGTGCATATGTGTGTGTGTTTGCATATGTGTGCACATGTGTGTGTGCGCATATGTGCATATTTGTGTGGTGTGCACACTTGAGTGTGAGAGTGTTTCTTATGGAATTTCTAAAATGAATTTTCTGCAGTATTAATTTACCATCCTTACAAACCACATAATGTAAATGTATATTACTGTATTGTACATTGGCTGGTCATCTAGGTTTGGAACCTGTAGACTTTCCATCACCATGAAGAAAAACATGTGCAATACAGTAATTGAGTAGGCCTACAATGAGACATCAAGTGGTTTGTGATGATGTGATGTGATGATGTGGCTCAGATGGTAGAGCATGGTGCTTGCAATGCTAAGGTTGTGGGTTTAATTCCAACAGTGGGGCAGTACGAAAATATATGCATTCACTGTTATGGTGAGTGAATGAGGACCCAAAAGCGAACTAACTTAAACAGAGCTTCTTTAATAACCAAACATAGGTAGGCTCAGATAGACCGGCAGATTCCGACAGGACAGGACAAGGTTACAGCAAACATGACGATAGTCTGGCTCAGGCATGAAACACAAACAAGAATCCGACAAGGACAGGAACAGAAACAGAGAGAGATATAGGGACCTAATCAGAGGGAAAAAGGGAACAGGTGGGAAACGGGGTGAATGGGTAGTTAGAGGAGACAAGGAACAGCTGGGAGAAAGCGGGGGAGAAAAGGTAACCTAACAACGACCAGCAGAGGGAGACAGGGTGAAGGGAAAGGACAGAGACAAGACACAACATGACAGTACCCCCCCACTCACCGAGCGCCTCCTGGCGCACTCGAGGAGGAAACCTGGCGGCAACGGAGGAAATCCTCGATCAGCGCACGGTCCAGCACGTCCCGAGAGGGAACCCAACTCCTCTCCTCAGGACCGTACCCCTCCCAATCGACAAGGTACTGGTGACCACGGCCCCGAGGACGCATGTCCAAAATCCTGCGGACCCTGTAGATGGGTGCGCCCTCGACAAGGATGGGGGGGGGGGGGGGGGAGACGAGCGGGGGCGCGAAGAACGGGCTTAATACAGGAGACATGGAAGACCGGGTGGACGCGACGAAGGTATCGCGGAAGAAGAAGTCGAACTGCGACAGGATTAATGACCCGAGAAATACGGAACGGACCAATGAACCGCGGGGTCAACTTGCGAGAAGCCGTCTTAAGGGGAAGGTTCTGAGTGGAGAGCCAAACTCTCTGACCGCGACAATATCTAGGACTCTTAGTTCTACGCTTATTAGCAGCCCTCACAGTCTGCGCCCTATAACGGCAAAGTGCAGACCTGACCCTCTTCCAGGTGCGCTCGCAACGTTGGACAAAAGCCTGAGCGGAGGGGACGCTGGACTCGGCGAACTGAGATGAGAACAGCGGAGGCTGGTACCCGAGGCTACTCTGAAAAGGAGATAGCCCGGTCGCAGACGAAGGAAGCGAGTTGTGGGCGTATTCTGCCCAGGGGAGCTGTTCTGACCAAGACGCAGGGTTGCGAAAAGAAAGACTGCGTAAGATGCGACCAATAGTCTGATTGGCCCGTTCTGCTTGACCGTTAGACTGGGGGTGAAAGCCGGAAGAGAGACTGACGGAAGCCCCAATCAAACGGCAAAACTCCCTCCAAAATTGAGACGTGAATTGCGGACCTCTGTCCGAAACGACGTCTGACGGAAGGCCATGAATTCTGAAAACATTCTCGATGATGATTTGTGCCGTCTCTTTAGCAGAAGGAAGCTTAGCAAGGGGAATGAAATGAGCCGCCTTAGAGAACCTATCGACAACCGTAAGAATAACAGTCTTCCCCGCTGACGAAGGCAGTCCGGTGACAAAATCTAAGGCGATGTGAGACCACGGTCGAGAGGGAATAGGAAGCGGCCTGAGACGGCCGGCAGGAGGAGAGTTACCGGACTTAGTCTGCGCGCAGACCGAACAAGCAGCCACGAAACGACGCGTGTCATGCTCCCGGGTGGGCCACCAAAAACGCTGGCGAATGGAAGCAAGCGTACCCCGAACGCCAGGGTGGCCGGCTAACTTGGCAGAGTGAGCCCACTGAAGAACGGCCAGACGAGTAGGAACGGGAACGAAAAGAAGGTTCCTAGGACAAGCGCGCGGCGACGGAGTGTGAGTGAGCGCTTGTTTTACCTGCCTCTCAATTCCCCAGACAGTCAACCCGACAACACGCCCCTCAGGGAGAATCCCCTCGGGGTCAGTGGAGGCTACTGAAGAACTGAAGAGACGAGACAAAGCATCAGGCTTGGTGTTCTTAGAGCCCGGACGATAAGAAATCACGAACTCGAAACGAGCGAAAAACAGCGCCCAACGCGCCTGACGCGCATTAAGTCGTTTGGCAGAACGGATGTACTCAAGGTTCCTATGGTCAGTCCAAACGACAAAAGGAACGGTCGCCCCCTCCAACCACTGTCGCCATTCGCCTAGGGCTAACCGGATGGCGAGCAGTTCGCGGTTACCCACATCATAGTTACGTTCCGACGGCGACAGGCGATGAGAAAAATACGCGCATGGGTGGACCTTGTCGTCAGAGAGGGAGCGCTGAGAAAGAATGGCTCCCACGCCCACCTCTGACGCGTCAACCTCGACAACGAACTGTCTAGAGACGTCAGGTGTAACAAGGATAGGAGCGGATGTAAAACGATTCTTGAGGAGATCAAAAGCTCCCTGGGCGGAAACGGACCACTTAAAGCACGTCTTGACAGAAGTAAGGGCTGTGAGAGGAGCTGCCACCTGACCGAAATTACGGATGAAACGACGATAGAAGTTCGCGAAGCCGAGAAAGCGCTGCAGCTCGACGCGTGACTTAGGGACGGGCCAATCAATGACAGCTTGGACCTTAGCGGGATCCATCTTAATGCCTTCAGCGGAAATAACAGAACCGAGAAATGTGACGGAGGAGGCATGAAAAGTGCACTTCTCAGCCTTCACAAAAAGACAATTCTCTAAAAGGCGCTGGAGGACACGTCGAACGTGCTGAACATGAATCTGGAGTGACGGTGAAAAAATCAGGATATCGTCAAGGTAAACGAAAACAAAGATGTTCAGCATGTCTCTCAGGACATCATTGACTAATGCCTGAAAGACAGCTGGAGCGTTAGCGAGGCCGAAAGGAAGAACCCGGTATTCAAAGTGCCCTAACGGAGTGTTAAACGCCGTCTTCCACTCGTCCCCCTCCCTGATGCGCACGAGATGGTAAGCGTTACGAAGGTCCAACTTAGTGAAAAACCTGGCTCCCTGCAGGATCTCGAAGGCTGAAGACATAAGAGGAAGCGGATAACGATTCTTCACTGTTATGTCATTCAGCCCTCGATAATCTATGCAGGGGCGCAGAGACCCGTCCTTCTTCTTGACAAAAAAAAACCCCGCTCCGGCGGGAGAGGAGGAGGGGACTATGGTACCGGCGTCAAGAGCTACAGACAAATAATCTTCGAGAGCCTTACGTTCGGGAGCCGACAGAGAGTATAGTCTACCCCGGGGGGGGGGGGGTGGTTCCCGGAAGGAGATCAATACTACAATCATACGACCGGTGTGGAGGAAGAGAGGTGGCCCTGGACCGACTGAACACCGTGCGCAGATCGTGATATTCCTCCGGCACCCCTGTCAAATCACCAGGCTCCTCCTGTGAAGAAGAGACAGAGGAAACAGGAGGGATAGCAGACATTAAACATTTCACATGACAAGAGACGTTCCAGGAGAGGATAGAATTACTAGACCAATTAATGGAAGGATTATGACAAACTAGCCAGGGATGGCCCAAAACAACAGGTGTAAAAGGTGAACGAAAAATTAAAAAAGAAATGGTTTCACTATGATTACCAGACACAGTGAGGGTTAAAGGTAGCGTCTCACGCTGAATCCTGGGGAGAGGACTACCATCCAGGGCGA